>NC_056451.1:15429969-16052469 GCF_018296145.1 Oncorhynchus tshawytscha
ACACAGGTGGATTGTATTTATCATCATTTGTCATTTAGGTCAACATTGGATCATTCAGAGATCCTCACTGAACTTCTGGAGAGAGTTTGCTGCACTGAAAGTAAAGGGGCTGAATAATTTTGCACGCCCAATTTTTCAGTTTTTGATTTGTTAAAAAAGTTTGAAATATCCAATAAATGTTGTTCCACTTCATGATTGTGTCCCACTTGTTGTTGATTCTTCACAAAAAAATACAGTTTTATATCTTTATGTTTGAAGCCTGAAATGTGGCAAAAGGTCGCAAAGTTCAAGGGGGCCGAATACTTTCGCAAGGCACTAAATACCCACACAGGTGGGCTAAGTGAGAAGAATGAGAGAGCAGGGTTGTACACTAAAGTTACACATAGTCCTACATACATTCCAAAATTCTGACAAATGATTACATTTAATCGTTTACAAATTACATGACCCTCCCCTGGATAAAAAAAAAATACTAAACACATTTCAGCTGACTGAAATTGAAAAAGAAAGTATGACCCTCCCCCATTTTCCACCAGGTAACAAATGCCTAAATTTCGATTGATCCCTTAGAGGGATAATCTGCCAGCACCACCATGTGCAGAGAAATACGGTTCCACCTGAGCACCAAAGTCTCTTAGCAGGCTTGGCATTTTACACATAAACACACACACAGGTACATTACCGGTGATTGGCTGGAGGCCGTGCGACAGAGCGGTCCCCTGAAGACACCCTTTACACGCCGGAAGTGGCCGTTGCTCAGGTGTGTGGAGCTGATGACCAGGTAATAGCACGTGCTGCACGACATCCGACCTCGTGGGACCGCAATCCCCCATGCGCAGGGGTCTTGAGTGTGTGCAGACGTCGGTCGGTCCGGTTCACCGGCCTCTTCACCAGGTGAGGAGAGAGTCAAGTGTCCCTCCTCTCAGTCCGAGTCTGAACTAGGTCGAGGGGAGGATATTCAGCTACTCCTCAGGGAAAATGGAACTTCAATAAAAAGTGTTTCTTCTTTATTGTTAAATGAATTCTTCAGGCTGCTTACAGAAGGAAGCATGAGTAATGCACTGAGGGTCGGTTAAATAGTCAGGGCGGTAGGATATGTAGCCTGTTGATGCCCGTGGTTGCCATGCCAATGTTCTAGTAAAATGAGAATTCTAGCTCCTGGTACAGAATAGTTCATATTTCTATCTCTCTTTCCTTCTTCCCTTTCCCCTCTCTCGACTATCCCTCTCTCCTTTCAGTTCTGGGGAGAGGTGAGGGTGTTCAGTGTGGTGGTATCTGATGGCACTAAGAATGGCTCGAGCAGATTTACCGAGCAGAGTTAGATGCTGTTGACAGGTGCCTTGCGCCCTTGGAGTCTCTCTTGAAAAAATCCCCCCGTCATTTTCCTGATAGATTGATAGATTCCAGACGGTTTAGTTTGTGGATGTATAACTGTAAATCCAGTCCCCGAGTTGATGGTTCTCTTTAGTGCATGCAGACACAGACAGACACAGGCGCAGCAGAAGCTGTGTCCGTTCTCTGAAGAAAGAGCCCGTGAGTTTTGGTGTTTTGCTTTTGCAGCACCTAGTGTTCAACAAAGCTACAGAGTCCGTTCCCCAGATAATCTGGCTCCTCTCTTTCGCTGGTGGAGCTGTCACTGTGACACGCGCGCTCCAGTCACCCGGGTTCCGGCGCAGAGAAAGAGAGGAGGAGGGGGTATTGCTCGTGCCTCCGTTCAGTCTGAATAATCAGAGATGAAGAGGCGCCTTTTCACTCTCTCTTTCTTCCGCACACTGTGAGAGGGAACGAGGTCGATGAGGAGAGAGAGTCCCGTCTGCGTAATCAGCGCTGCACTACAGCTAAAGACCGGTTCTGTTGTGTCTGATAATCAGTCAGATGTGTGTGTGTGTGTGTGTGTGTGTGTGTGTGTGGGGCACACTCATGTCTATTGGGGGACGCTGAACCGATGAGTCTTGTCTCCCATGAACTTACTTTCTATCTGCTCTATCTCTTTCCTTCTCTTTTCCCTCCCTCATCATTTCATAGCAACCATCATATTAAAAGCGCCAACTCAATAAAGACCCCAGTGGCTCTTTTCACAGAGCTGATAGGCTACTAGTCAAGCATTGGTAGTCAACTCGTATCAGTTTTAGGATCCATGACCATTGTGGAAACTCGATGCATGAGGAAATGGGACAACAAATGACAGCAATGGCAACGTGTCCACATGTAGGGCACATTTGGGTGATAAATATGTCTAGCAATCAGTATTCAGTAATGAGGGAATGTTGCTGGCAGATTTACTGAGTGAGTTTCATTGTCGTTACATACCAGACACTGGCTGCAGTAAACTGTACCCGGCGCAATAACCCATGTAGTTTAAGCACTGGCGCTGTCCACAGCGGAACAGCGAAGCACGCACGCACATACACACACACACACACACACACACACACACACACACACACACACACACACACACACACACACACACACACACACACACACACACACACACACACACACACACACACTGAGAGCAATAGAACTGACTGTCCAGGAGAGTAGTGCTGCAATGGCGACTTCTTTGCTTGCATGCCCACAGTTGTGTAAAGGCAGTGCATCTCAATAATCTAAAGTCCTCTACTGTCTCCTCTCCTTCAACTGCTCTGACCTGTCAGGGTCTCAGTAGACATACACACAGTATCACAGTGTTTTCAGATGAAGAACAGGAAATAAGAAGAGAGAAAGCCACTTAACACTATGACAATTGCCTAATTTCTGCAGGCCTACACTTCGGTGCTGAGAACAGACGGTGACATATCTCTGCTTTGCCAAATGTATGGATAAGTCGGTGTGTGTGTGTGTGTGTGTGTGTGTGAGAGAGAGAGAGAGAGAGAGAGAGCTGGCCCTTACTCTAACAACTCAAATGCTTAAAAAAGACTGAGAATAAAAGCTGTTCAAAGGTTATTTGTTTATTTAAAACTGTAGTAGCAGAGCAAGTTAAAACCACACAAATTGGCAGCTAAGATGGATGTGGCTCACCATAGTTAAAAGACATTCAATCCCACAAACATTCTGGAACGTCCATTTTAACATGGCTGACAGGTGAACAAGTTCCTTGCTAAAAGCCTGTGTCAACTAACCACTTCAAAATGCAGTCCGGGATCTTAAGTGCTTATAAATTTGTAACATATTGTACAAAATTCAATTTGTAGCATATCATAAGAAATAGATGATGTTAAACACAGTTGTTCACAGTTTTCAGCGACCCATTTTGGCTCGTGAGCACTACAGATCTTAATTTGAGCCAATTTACTACAGCAGGAAAATAATAATGTAGCAACAGGAAATTTGAATTATTATGTCTTTTATAATGAATGGATATTTTTTTGTAGGAGTTGATACATTTTACGTTAGGGTAAATCAAGTCTGCTGTGCAGGTAAATTCTCATCAACAACAAAAGAGTGATCAAATTACGATCCTACATCTGTACTTTCAAAACTACTGTCTGAAATGATACCAAACCTTTGGATCATCACTTTAATTAGCTGGACAAATAGAAAACAAGAACCACTTGACAATGAACACCTGACTGCAATTGTTTGAAAAGTATGGGTCAGATCTAGAAACGGGAATGTTTGGTAATTGACTGAATGAACTAAGCATGTACGCAAACACAACTTCCTCTATAAATACTTTGAAAAAATACTTTGAATAAATACATGAAAAAATGAATGTCTTCAGTGAAGGCCACGCCTTCACAGTGTGTGATGTAACTGGTGTAACTGTCTATATCAGGACGTCCTGAAACATCACATCACATCCCCAGGGAATTTCTACTGCCCATAAATATAAATATACAATACAGGAGAGATATGAACCTAGTCCATCAAAAATATCTCTTCCTATATAGGCCTCCCCTCCCTTTCCCCCATCTTCTCTCCCCCCCCCCCACCCCACACACAGACACTGTGCTGTCTCTCTCTCTCTCTCTCTCTCTCTCTCTTCTCTCTCTCTCTCTTTCTCTCCAGGCACTTCTCTTCCCTGGAGACAGTGAAACACTGACAAGCCTTCCTGCACTGCTGCTATGTGACGGATGTCCCCTTCTGGAATAATATGTGTGTGCACATATACACATATACAGTAGCTTTGGCATACTTGTAGCTGTAGCATAGGTTGATCTGTGTGAGGGCTTGGTTCAAGCCCTGATCACGTCGATTCCTCAAACTCACTGCTGTTTCTCAGAAGGTTATCTTTCTCTCTGGAAATCCTTTCTCCACTGTGTGAGTGTGTGTTTGTGTGTATGTGTGCTCTAATCACCCAGGCGGTTTCAATTTCCTCATAGCTATCTCAAGCTTCTGCCCCATGAGATCGTATCACACAAACTCTCTCTCTGTGTCTCTCTGTCTCTGTGTGTGTGAGAGAGAGAGAGAGAGCTTCTGCCCCACGAGATCGTATCACACAAACTCTGTCTGTCTGTCTGCTCTCTCTCTCTCTCTCTCACACACACACACACACACACACACACACACACACACACACACACACACACACACACACACACACACACACACACAAGAGAGAGGAGAAATAGAAAGACACAGAAAGAGAGGCCCACATAAAAAATACAAATAAATCCCAAAATGACTGAAATACTGTCTGTGGGACTTTGAACAGCTGCTCACCCAATTGGGAATGTCCTTGTAGCACACGGTGAAAAACACAGAAATTGCCTCTGGAATTACTTCTGGAAGACCAAACACACACATGTACAGCTGTTTTGTCTCCTCTCCATACACACGGAGACACGCATGCACACTGGAACATTCTGGATAAGAACACGCAAGAGATGGTGTTCCAAAACTCCATACTCTAGCCACTAAGTGTGGAGACCCAGGAGAGCTGTTCTGCACACTTAACCCAGCAAACCAGAAACATTCCCAGGAAACATTCCCAGGAAACATTCCCATTAGCTAAGATTCCCATTAAGTTCCAGTTAGGGTTTTATCTGACGTTAGGATGCTAACATCCCAAAAATGAATGTTTTTAAATAAAATTTATTTATTTATAAAACATATTTTAGATGAAATATCCTTGGAACGTTCTCCTAACATTCACTAAAATGTGTGCAAAACATCTGTAACATCCACCACAGAACATTTCTCAAACATTTTTATGTTTGTAAAAAACACTTACAAGGACGTTCCTAGAACACATTTCGCCCGCTCTTCAATTTTCCGCTGGACGTTTCATTAGGTTGTGGGAACAGTCTGGTGGGAACATTGTTTGGAAATCACAAAAGATATGTTCCCAAAACACAAAAAAACTGTCCAGTTGTGCGGCTGATTCTACAATGTTTATTTTAGTGGGATAAAAACATACACCGGATGTAACAAGAACATTCTCAGAACACATTTAGTCTGTTCTTTAAATGGTTCTCAGAATGTTTTATTAGGTTGTGGGAACAGTCTGGTGGGTATATTGTGGGGACATCACAAAAGATATGTTCCCAAAATGCAACAACAAAAAACCAGTCAGATAATGTTTGTATCAGGGTGCCAAAACATTACTTGATGTTGCAAGAATGTTAACAGCCTTCTTTAAATGTTCCCATAATATGCAATTAGGTTGTGGAAACTATGTGGGTACATGACAAGATATAGGTTCCCAAAACATAAAATATGCTCAGTTGTAATGACGTTCATACAATGTTTAAGTTAAGTTGCACAAGATATTCTCTTAATGCTGTAAGGAATAAATATGTCTGTTTTTATGACATTCATAGCATATTTGTTTTAGGTTTAAAATAATATTCCATTGATGTTCACACAATATACATTTGACCTTGTCTTGGAGGTCCTCAGAAACATAGCATTATAATTTAATTCATAGGTCATTTGAACAGCATTTCATCATACAAGCGCCACCATGTTTCCCTCACATTGACAAGCTGCACATTGTCATAGGACTTTTGAACAATATTTCATCATGCAAACACACCCATATATATATTTTTACACTTCATATGGTGAAATCTGCACATGTGGGGTTTGAACCTGCAATGTTTGCTTCCAAAACCAGATATTTTATCCTCTGTACCACTAGGGAAGCACTCTTTAATTGTCTTTTTTTTAAAGTATATATAGCCATGGCAGTATAGTCAATCAGGAATTCCATGCTCCTTCTTAGCCTTCTTACCCATGGAAATAATGTTAACTTGGATATTCACCATCACTTCACCCTTCCTATGCTGCATACTTCTGGGCTCATATTTACAAAGTATCCAACACTATGACTGCTGATCTAGGATCACTTTTACTTTTCAGATCATGAAAAATAAGCCAGGAGGGAACATATCTAGCACCACTAGTTAGGAATTATATCAGGTGCGTTTCTAAAAATTGAACAGTACATTTTTACACATTTTATTATTTACAGTTAGTCTACAGTTAGTCTAAATTCTGCATTTCTGACTGGATTTATACATCTGGACGAAATAAAGACGTCCTCTCTTTTAGTAGAGTATATCTGAGCCTCACTTTCACCTTTTTTTCTAAGGAAACATGGTTATAGAACATGTGAGATTGAACCTGCACTATTCAAACCGCAGCCAGATAATTAACTGTGGCCTCTGGAGTTTCTTTCAGTCAAATATTGTCAATCAAGACACAGAACACAATTTCTGAGTTATTAAAATGTTCCCATTCTCTTCATATGCTGTGTACTTTTGTAACATCTTGTGAAATGTGATTATGGTGGGGTAGAGCTTCCTTTAAATACATTTTATAATTTTGTATGCTTCCTGATGCTTCCTGATTCACCATAGCTTTGCACGCTCTTGGATAGCTGTGGCCTTGTTTTTTTATTTGGTCAAAATTAATATTTGACTGAAGAAAAAAAAACAAGGTCACAGCTATCCCCTGGTTGTGAAGAGGGTTAATGATCTGGTTAAGGAACCAAAAATTGTATGTTCAAACCCTGCATGTGCATATAAGGAGAGGGAGAGAGAGAAGCAGAGAGAGAGAGAGAGAGAGGGAGAAGCAGAGAGAGAGAGGGAGAAGCAGAGGGAGAAACATAGAGAGAGAGGTTGAGAAAGAGAGAGAGGGAGAAGCAGAAACAGAGGGAGAAGCAGAGAGAGAGGGAGAAACAGAGAGAGAGAGGGAGAAGCAGAGAGAGAGAGGGAGGGAGAAGCAGAAAAAGAGAGGGATAAGCAAAGAGAGGGAGACAGAGAAAGAGAGAGGGAAACACAGAGAGAGAGAGATGGAGAAACACGGAGAAGCAGAGAAAGAGAGGGAGAAGCAGAGAGAGAGGGAGAAGCAGAGAAAGAGAGGGAGAGAGAGAAGGAGGGGGAGATGCAGAGATAGAGACGCAGAGAAAGAGAGGGAGGGAGAAGCAGAGAAAGAGAGGGAGGGAGAAGCAGAGAAAGAGAGGGAGGGAGAAGCAGAGAGAGGGAGACACACAGAGAGGGAGAAGCAGAGAAAGAGAAAGGGAGAAGCAGAGAGAGAGAGAGTGACATGCAGAGAGAGGGAGGGAGAAGCAGAGGGAGAGGGAAGGGACAGTAGCTCTCTCTGCTATATTTTCTTTCTGGCTCGTCCCTCTCTCCTCTCCTTATAAAATCTGTGAAATATTACACTTATGGTTTGGCCTCATATTTTCATTCTTATTTCTCACTTTTATGCTCTGCAGCGACGATTGCTATCACATGTATTATTATCTGGGGGGAGGGTGTGTGTGTTTTGTGTGAGTCTGTGGGTGGAGCGCTAGCAATAAAGGGCTGCACTCCTTAACACTGGATATCAGCACTCCTTAACACTGGATATCAGCACTGTACAAAGATTAAATGAGAGAGAGAGAGAGAGAGAGAGAGAAGAGACAGTAGCTCTCTCTGGTATATTTTCTTTCTAGCTACTGCCTCTGGCTATTCCCTCTCCCCTCTCCTTATAAAAACAGTGAAATATCACAGTTATGGTTTGGTGTCATAATTTCACTATTATTTCTCACTTTAATGCTCTGTGGCGAAGATTGCTTCTGAAAGTATAATAATCTGGTATGTGTGTGTGTTTTGTGTGTGGGTGCGGTGGAGGGATAGCAATAAAGGACTGCACTCCTTAACACTAGATCTCAGCACTGTGCAAAGATTAAAAGAAAGAGAGCGAGAGAGAGAGAGAGAGCGAGAGAGCGAGAGAGAGAGAGAGAGAGAGAGAGAGAGAGAGAGAGAGAGAGAGAGAGTGAGAGAGAGAGAGAGAGAGAGCAGTTAATAGCCAAAAAAAATGCAATCTCTCCTTTGGAATATAAACGTATATTTGACAAGTTAAAGATATGTAAGATAATGAAATATGTTTTGATAATGATTGCAAAAATCTATGTAAGTCATTGAGAAATAAAGTACCAGTCAAAAGTTTGGACACACCTAATCATTCAAGGGTTTTAACCATTTTCTACATTGTATAATGATAATGAAGACATCAAAACTATGAAATAACACATATGGAATCATGTAGTAACCAAAAAAGTGTTAAACAAATCAAAATGTAATATTTAATATTTTAGTTTCTTCATAGTAGGTACCCTATTCCTTGATGACAGCTTTGCACAATATTGGCAGTCTCTCAACTAGCTTCATGAGGAATGCTTATCCAACAATCTGGAAGGAGTTCCCACATAAAGTATGCTGAGAACTTGTTGACTGCTTTTCCTTCACTCTGCAGTCCAACTCATCCCAAACCATCTCAGTTGGGTTGAGGTCGGGTGATTGTGGAGGCCAGATAATCTGATGCAGCACTCCATCACTCTCCTTGGTCAAATAGCCCTGACACAGCCTGGAAGTGTGTCTTGGGTCATTGTCCTGTTGAAAAACAAATGATAGTCCCACTAAGTGCAAACCAGATGGGATGGTGTTTCGCTGCACAATTCTGTGGTAGCCATGCTGGATAACTGTGCCTTGAATTCTAAGTAGATCACTGACAGTGTCACCAGCAAAGCACCCCCACACCATCACAGCTCCTCCTCCATGCTTCACAGTGGGAACCACACTTGCAGAGATCATCCATTCACCTACTCTGCGTCTCACAAAGAGACCGTTGGTTAGAACCAAAAATCTCAAATCTGGACTAATCAGACCAAAGGACAGATTTCCACTGGGTCTATTGTCCATTGCTCATGTTTCTTGGCCCAAGCAAGTCTCTTCTTCTTATTGGTGTCCTTTAGTAGTGGTTTCTTTGCAGCAATTCAACCATAAAGGCCTGATTCACGCAGTCTCCTCTGAACAGTTGATGTTGAGATGTGTCTGTTACTTGAACTCTGTGAAGCATTTATTTGGACTGCAATCTGAGGTGCAGTTAACTCTAATGAAATTATCCTCTGCAGCAGAGGTAACTCTGGGTCTTCCTTTCCTGTGGCGGTCCTCATGAGAGCCAGTTTCATCATAGTGCTTGATGTTTTTTTACGACTGCACTTGAAGAAACTTTCAAAGCTATTGACATTATCCAGATTGACTGACCTCCATGTCTTAAAGAAGAGATGGACTGTCATTTCTCTTTGCTTCTGTATACTATTCTGTATACCACTCCTACCTATATTCTGTTACCACCCCTACCTATATTCTGGATACCACCCCTACCTATATTCTGTATACCACCCCTACCTATATTCTGTGTACCACCCCTACCTATATTCTGTATACCACCCCTACCTATATTCTGTATACCACCCCTACCTATATTCTGTATACCACCTGTAACGGTCTGAGTGTAGTGGGTGAGGAGTCAGGCGCAGGAAGCAGAGAGTTCAGGGGAGTGCTATTTTAATGCACTGACACAAACGCTGAACATAAGCCAACCCTCACAAAACACAGGGCGTACCGAACAAACAAATGCCCCAAACAGGGGGACTTAAACCGTCCAGGGAAAACCCACAAAATGGGAAAACACAAAACCCAAATAGACGTGCACATAAGTACACCAAACAGACGATCACAATAATTAATCCCGCACAAGGAACCCTGCGGGCCGGCTGACTAATAAAGCCTACTACCTAACTCAAAACAGGTGCACACAATCAACACATAAGGAGGGGGAGGAAATAATCAGTAGCAGCTAGTAGGCCGGCGATGACGACCGCCGAGCGCCACCCGAACGGGAAGGGGAGTGTCCTTCGGTCGGAGTCGTGACAGTACCCCCCCTTGACGCGTGGCTCCCGCAGCGCGCCGACACCGGCCTCGAGGTCGACCCGGAGGACGAGGCGCAGGGCGATCCGGATGGAGGCGATGGAAATCCCTCAACATCGACGGATCCAAAATGTCCCTGGTGGGTACCCAGCACCTCTCCTCCGGACCGTACCCCTCCCAGTCCACGAGGTACTGCAGGCCCCTCACCCGGCGTCTCGAGTCCAGAATGGCCCGTATCGTATACGCCGGGGACCCCTCGATGTCCAGAGGGGGAGGAGGGACCTCCAGCACCTCACCGTCCTGTAGGGGACCAGCTACCACCGGCCTGAGGAGAGACACATGAAACGAGGGGTTAATACGATAATAGGAAGGGAGTTGTAATCGATAACACACCTCGTTTATTCTCCTCAGGACTTTGAACGGCCCTACACACTGCGGCCCAAGCTTCCGGCAGGGCACGCGGAGGGGCATGTTTCGGGTCGAGAGCCAGACCCTGTCCCCTGGTACAAACACGGGGGCCTCACTGCGGTGGCGGTCAGCACTCCTTTTCTGCCGTCCACTAGCCTGTTGAAGGGATTCCTGGACGGCCCTCCAGGTTTCTTTGGAGCGCTGCACCCATTCCTCCACCGCAGGAGCCTCGGTCTGGCTCGGATGCCACGGTGCCAGGACCGGCTGGTACCCCAACACACACTGAAAGGGGGACACATTAGTAGAGGAGTGGCGCAATGAGTTCTGGGCCATTTCCGCCCAGGGGATGTATCTCGCCCACTCCCCTGGCCGGTCCTGGCAGTACGACCGCAGAAACCTACCCACCTCCTGGTTTACTCTCTCCACCTGCCCATTACTTTCAGGGTGATAACCAGAGGTCAGGCTGACCGAGACCCCCAGACGCTCCATGAACGCCCTCCATACTCGGGACGTGAACTGGGGACCCCGATCAGAAACGATGTCCTCAGGCACCCCGTAGTGCCAGAAGACGTGGGTGAATAATGCCTCCGCAGTCTGTAGGGCCGTTGGGATACCGGGCAACGGGAGGAGACGGCAGGACTTAGAGAACCGATCCACAATCACCAGAACCGTGGTGTTGCCCTGAGACAGGGGAAGGTCGGTCAGGAAATCTACGGATAGATGTGACCATGGCCGTTGTGGAACGGGGAGGGGTTGTAACTTCCCTCTAGGAAGGTGCCTAGGAGCCTTACTCTGGGCGCATACCGAACAGGAGGAGACATAAACCTTAACGTCCTTAGCCAAGGTAGGCCACCAATACCTTCCCCGAAGGCTCCTACTGTCCTCCTCACCCCAGGGTGACCCGAGGAGGGTAGGACGTGAGCCCACCGAATCAGTTGGTCCCGAACACCAAGCGGCACGTACCTCCGCCCCGCCGGACACTGAGGAGGCGCTGGTTCAGCCCGTAACGCCCGCTCGATGTCCGAGTCCACCTCCCATACCACCGGTGCCATCAGCTTTGAGGCCGGAAGGATGGGAGTAGGTTCGGTGGACCTATCCTCCGTGTCGTAAAAGCGGGACAGTGCGTCCGCCTTCACGTTCTGGGAGCCCGGTCTATATGATAAAGTGAACCGGAATCGAGTAAAAACATGGCCCACCTTGCCTGCCGCGGGTTCAGTCTCCTAGCTGCCCGAATATACTCCAGATTCTGGTGGTCGGTCCAGATGAGAAAGGGGTGCTTAGCCCCCTCAAGCCAGTGTCTCCACACCTTCAGAGCCCTGACCACCGCTAACAACTCCCGGTCCCCCACATCATAGTTACGCTCCGCTGGGCTGAGCTTACTGGAGAAGAAAGCACAGGGGCGGAGTTTTGGTGG
This sequence comes from Oncorhynchus tshawytscha, assembly GCF_018296145.1. Classification (NCBI taxonomy): domain Eukaryota; kingdom Metazoa; phylum Chordata; class Actinopteri; order Salmoniformes; family Salmonidae; genus Oncorhynchus; species Oncorhynchus tshawytscha. The sequence goes on from NC_056451.1 coordinate 15,441,940, forward strand.
CGTACCCGAGCGTTGTGATAGCACGGCACCCACCCCAGCCTCGGACGCGTCCACAACCACTATGAATGCTAGAGAGGGGTCCGGATGCGCCAACACGGGTGCATCCGTGAACAGCGCCTTCAACCTGTTGAAAGCTCTGTCCGCCTCCGCTGACCACTGCAACCGCACCGGGCCCCCCTTTAGCAGTGAGGTAATTGGAGCCGCTACCTGGCCAAAACCCCGGATAAACCTCCGGTAGTAGTTGGAAAAACCCAAAACCGCTGCACCTCTTTTACCGTGGTTGGAGTCGGCCAATTACGCACGGCCTTACTGCGGTCACCCTCCATCTCCACCCCGAGGTGGAAATGCGATAACCCAGAAAGGAGACGGCTCGTTTGGAGAACACACACTTCTCAGCCTTGACGTATAGGTCATGCTCCAGCAGTCTACCAAGCACCTTGCGTACCAGAGACACATGCGCGGCGTGAGTGGCTGAGTAGATCAGAATGTCATCGATATAAACAACCACTCCCTGCCCGTGCAGGTCCCTGAGAATATCGTCTACAAAGGATTGAAAAATGGCTGGAGCATTTTTTAACCCATACGGCATGACACGGTACTCATAGTGGACCGATGTGGTACTAAATGCGGTTTTCCACTCGTCTCCCTTCCGAATACGCACCAGGCTATACGCGCTCCTGAGATCCAATTTTGTGAAGAACTGCGCTCCCTGAAAGGATTCCACTGCCGTAGCAATGAGAGGTAGTGGGTAGCTGAACCCCACTGTGATGGCATTTAGACCTCTATAATCAATACAAGGACGCAAACCTCCCTCCTTTTTCTTCACAAAAAGAAACTCGAGGAGACGGGTGAAATGGAGGACCGAATGTACCCCTGTCCCAGAGACTCCGTGATATATGTCTCCATAGCCAACGTCTCCTCTTGGGACAATGGGTACACGTGACTCTTGGGAAGCGCAGCGTTTACCTGAGATCTATCGCACAATCCCTTCCCGGTCGATGTGGTGGTAATTTAGTCGCCTTCTTTTACTAAAAGCGATTGCCAAATCGGCATACTCGGGGAATGCACACTGTGGGACCCTGGTCTGGACTTTCCACCGAGGTGGCACCGACGGAAACTCCCAGACACCTTCCAGAACACTCCTCTGACCACCCCTGGAGAACCCCTGTCTCCACAAAATTTTAGGATTGTGCCGGGCCAGCCAGGGAATCCCCAACACCACTGGAAACGCAGGCGAATCAATAATATAGAGACTGATACGCTCCCTATGATTCCCCTGCGTTACCATGTCCAGTGGGATTGTGGTCTCCTGACCACCCCTGACCCTAATGGCCGGCTATCTAGGGAGTGCACGGGAAAGGGAGAATCTATCGGCACAAGCGGAACACCTAATTTAATAGCAAGTCCGCGATCCATAAAGTTCCCAGCTGCGCCTGAATCGACTAGCGCCCTATGCTGGGAAGAGGGGAAAAAGTTAAGAAAAAAAAAATCAAGACAAACATGTGACCAACAGGGGTTCTGGGTGAGTTTGGTGCTGACTCACCTGGGGTGATCGAGAAATGTTCCGCCTACCATCTCGACTCCCAGACGGACCCCCAGCACCGATCGGCCGTGTGTCCTCTCCGACCACAGTTGGTGCAGAGGGAGCCTCCTCCTCCGGTACCCCTCGGCAAAGCCCCTCCCAACTCCATCGGAACAGGAGTGGAGGTGCTGGGTGGTGGAACACACAGGACCCTCTCCGAACGCCCGCGGGCCGCCAGCAGATTGTCCAGTCGGATGGACATGTCAATTAGCTCATCCAAGGAAAGAGCGGTGTCCCGACACGCTAGCTCCCTGCGGACGTCCTCCCGGAGACTACACCTGTAGTGGTCGATAAGGGCCCTGTCGTTCCACCCGGATCCTGCTGCCAAGGTACGGAACTCCAACGCGTAATCCTGGGCGCTCCTTTTCTCCTGCCGGAGATGGAATAGTCGTTCTCCCGCCGCTCGGCCATCTGGAGGATGGTCAAACACGGCGCGGAAACGGCGAGAAAACTCGGGGTAGTGCTCCTTCGCTGAGTCTGGGCCATTCCAAACTGCATTTGCCCACTCCAGAGCACGACCCGTGAGGCAGGAAATGAGGACATTCACCCTCCGCGCTCCCGAGGGAGTAGGTCTGACGGTGGCCAGGTACAGTTCTAGCTGGAGTAAGAACCCTGGCACCCTGCTGCCGTTCCATCATAGACCCTTGGGAGCGTAAGACGGAGGGTGCTGGAGTCGGGAGATGGGGAGTCCTGAGGAGGAGGGGCCGAAGGTGGAGAGAGGGAGAGGAGACCGCTTCTCTCCCATCGGTCCATTCTCTCCATCACCAGATCCATCGCCGTTCCAATCCGATGGAGTACGGTGGTGTGATGTAGAACCCTCTCTTCCATCGATGGGAGGGGAGTGGCTGTTGCTCCTGCTGACTCCATTCCAGGGTGCGGGATTCTGTAACGGTCTGAGTGTAGTGGGTGAGGAGTCAGGCGCAGGAAGCAGAGAGTTCAGGGGAGTGCTATTTTAATGCACTGACACAAACGCTGAACATAAGCCAACCCTCACAAAACACAGGGCGTACCGAACAAACAAATGCCCCAAACAGGGGGACTTAAACCGTCCAGGGAAAACCCACAAAATGGGAAAACACAAAACCCAAATAGACGTGCACATAAGTACACCAAACAGACGATCACAATAATTAATCCCGCACAAGGAACCCTGCGGGCCGGCTGACTAATAAAGCCTACTACCTAACTCAAAACAGGTGCACACAATCAACACATAAGGAGGGGGAGGAAATAATCAGTAGCAGCTAGTAGGCCGGCGATGACGACCGCCGAGCGCCACCCGAACGGGAAGGGGAGTGTCCTTCGGTCGGAGTCGTGACACCACCCCTACCTATATTCTGTATACCACCCCTACCTATATTCTGTATACCACCCCTACCTATATTCTGTATACCACCCCTACCTATATTCTGTATACCACCCCTACCCTGTCACAACACAACTGATTGTCTCAAACATATTAAAAAGGAAAGAAATTCCATAAATTAACTCTTACCAAGGCACACCTGTTAATTGAAAAGTATTCCAGGTGACTCCCTCATGAAGCTGGTTGAGAGAATGCCAAGACTGTGCAAAGCTGTCATCAAGGCAAAGGGTGGCTACTTTGAATAATCTCAAATATAAAATATATTTGGAATTATTTAACACTTTTTTGGTTATTACAAGATTCCATATGTGTTATTTCATAGTGTTTATGTCTTCACTATTATTCTACAAAACCTTTGAATGAGTAGGTGTGTCCAACCTTTTTTACTGGTACTGCATATCTAGTGAACCAGACAACAAAATATACGACTTCAATATGGGGAAACACTGAAGCAATACAAACACACCATAAGAACAAAAAATAAACAGCACATTAGAAATCAGTTGGATGTAATTGAGGAATCCATAGAATCAAACCACTTCTGGGAGAATTGTAATAAATGAAACAAACCTCATCATGAGGAATTGGCTATCCAAAAATGGTGATATGTGAAGAAATCACTTTGCAAACCTCTACAGCAATAAAAACAAAGAGTCCAGGACAAAAAGATACACAAGAAAAAAATTATAATCCTTGAATTAACAGTCAAAGACTATCAAAATCCTGTGCATACCCCAATTACAGAGCAATAATTATTGGAAAAAGTATACACTCTACAACCCAAAAAGGTTGTGGTGCTGATGATATTTTAAATTAAATGATCAATTATACAGACCACAAATTCAAACTGGCTATACTCAAACTCTTCAACATTCTCCTCACTGCAGGTATTTTCTTCGATATTTGGAACCAAGGCTGGATCACACCAACCTATAAAAACTGAGACAAATTTGACCCAAATAATTACAGAGGAATTTGCTTTAACAGCAACTTGGAAAACATTCTCTGCAGTATCATAAATAGCACACTATGTAATTTCCTTGATGAACACAACGTTCTGAGCAGAAGCCAGATTGGATATCTACCAAATTACCATACAACAGACCACATATACATATATATATATATAACCTCCACATTCTAATTGACAAACAAGTCAACCAAAACAAAGGCAAAATCTACTCATGATTTGTAGACTTCAAGAAGCATTTTATTCAATTTGTCACAAAGGTCTTTAAAAAAATTAATGAATAGAAAGTGGTATTGGAGGGAAAAATATGATGTTATTAAATCAATGTACACAAAAAAAGAAATGTGCGGTGGTACGTGGAGTGAAACAGTACTGCTCAAGTCCAACACTATTTAACATCTACATTAATGAATTGGCAAAAACATTAGAAGAGTCTACAGCACCTGGTCTCACACTACACAACACTGAAATCAAGTGTCTGCTGTACGCAGATGCCCTGGTGCTGCTGTCTCCCATTAAGGAGGGGTTACAGCAGCATCTAGATCATCTGCACAGGTTCTATCAGACATGGGCTCTGACAGTTAACCTTAAAAAAACAAATATAATGATATTCCAAAAGAGGTCTGGAAATCAGGATCACACATATCAGTTATATTTATATTAAAATCAAATTGTATTGGTCATATACACATGGTTAGCAGATGTTATTGCTAGTGTAGCGAAGTGCTTGTGCTTCTAGATCCGACAGTGCAGCAGTATCTAACAGGTAATATCTAACAATTCCACAACAAAACCTAATATCTAACAAATTCCACAACAAAACCTAATACACACGATCTCGTAAACGAATGAGATAAGAATATATAAATATAAAATATATGGATGAGCAGTGACAGAGCGGCTAAGTTGCAATAGATAGTATAGAAAGATATGTATATACTGTATATTGTATACTACACTATGAGATAAGTAATGTGAGATATGTAAACATTCTTAAAGTGGTATTATTAAAGTGACTAGTGTTCCATTTATTAAAGTGGCCAATGATATCAAGTCTGTAGGTTGGCAGCTGCCTCTCTGTGTTAGTGATGGCTGTTTAACAATCTGATGGCCTTGAGATAGAAGTTGTTTTTAAATCTCTCTGTCCCAGCTTTGATGCACCTGTACTGACCTCACCTTCTGGATGGAAGGGGGGTGAACAGGCAGTGGCTCGGGTGGTTATTGTCCTTGATGATATTTTTTGCCTTCCTGTGACATCGGGTGTTGTTGGTGTCCTGGAGGGCAGGTAGTTTGTCCCCGGTGATGCGTTGTGCAGACTGCACCACCCTCTGGAGAGCCCTGCGGTTGTGGGCGGTGCAGTTGCCGTACTAGGCGTTGATACAGCCCGATAGGATGCTCTCGATTGTGCACCTGCAAAAGTTAGTGAGAGTTTTCGGTAACAAGCCACATTTCTTCAGCCTCCTGTGGTTGAAGAGGCGCTGTTGGACCATTTCAGTTTGTCTGTGACACAGAGGAACATAGAACGTTCCACCTCCTCCACTGCTGTCCCGTCGATGTGGATTGGGGGGGGTGCTCCAAATGGATGTTTCCTGAAGTCCACGATCATCTCTTTTGTTTTGCTGACGTTGAGTGAGAGGTTATTCTTCCGACACCACACTCTGAGGGCCCTCACCTCCTTGTAGGCTGTCTCGTCATTGTTGGTAATCAAGCCTATCACTGGTGTGTCGTCTGCAAATTGGACACAGTTCTATTAGAACACAACAAAAACTACACTTATCTTGGACTAAATAAATACATATCATGTAGCTTTCACATGGCTGTGAACGAGCTGAGAGACAAAGCAAGAAAAGCATTCTATGCCATTAAAAGGAACATAAAAATTCCAATTAGGATCTGGCTCAACATTTTCCAATAAGTTATAGGACCAATTGCTCTACATAGCAGCGAAGTATGGGGTCCACTATCTAATAATGAATTTACCAAACGGGACAAACATCCAATTGAAATACTGCATGCAGAGTTTTGCAAGACTGTATTGCAAGTGCAAAGAAAAACTCCAAATAACGCATGTAGACCAGAATTGGGCCAATACCCACTCCTTATTCTAATAGAAAAAATTGACATCAAATTTTCCAAACATCTAAAAACAAGTGACCCCAATACATTTTATCACACCCTAAAATCGCCCTAAAATATCAAGAGACAAAACAAGAAAATAGTCCCCTCAGTCAGCTGGTTCTGAGGCTCAGTTCACTAACCCAAACCAACCCCATAGAGATTCAGGACAGCACTCAGAAAATCTGGCCCAACCAAATTATCACAAAAGAAAATAAAATGTATAACCTATTGGAATGACACCTTAGTTAACTTCAATGCTATTTGGCTCTAAACAGACAGTACATGGTGGCAGACTATCTGACCACTGTGACTGAAAACGGAGAAAAAGACTATAGAGACTGGTCATCACAGGCAAACCTGGCTGCCCAGAGAGGACAGACTGGCTGAAAACAGACTGGCTGTAGAGACTGGTCATCAGAAAACACACTGAGGACAGTCTGGTATCACAGGCAAACCTGGCTGCCCAGAGCACAGTCTGGCTAGAGAGGACAGTAGAGACTGGTCATCACAGGCAAACCTGGCTGCCCAGAGAGGACAGTCTGGCTGTAGAGACTGGTCATCACAGGCAAACCTGGCTGCCCAGAGAGGACAGTCTGGCTATAGAGACTGGTCATCACAGGCAAACCTGGCTGCCCAGAGAGGACAGACTGGCTGTAGAGACTGGTCATCACAGGCAAACCTGGCTGCCCAGAGAGGACAGACTGGTCACTCATCACAGGCAAACCTGGCTGCCCAGAGAGGACAGTCTGGCTGTAGAGACTGGTCATCACAGGCAAACCTGGCTGCCCAGAGGCTGCCCAGGACAGTCTGGCTGTAGAGACTGGTCATCACAGGCAAACCTGGCTGCCCAGAGAGGACAGTCTGGCTGTAGAGACTGGTCATCACAGACAAACCTGGCTGCCCAGAGAGGACAGTCTGGCTGTAGAGACTGGTCATCACAGACAAACCTGGCTGCAGTCTGGCAGAGGTCATCACAGACAGTCTGGCTGTAGAGACTGGTCATCACAGACAAACCTGGCTGCCCAGAGAGGACAGTCTGGCAGTCTGGCTGTGGCATCACAGACAAACCTGGCTGCCCAGAGACTGGTCATCACAGACAAACCTGGCTGCCCAGAGAGGACAGTCTGGCTGTAGAGACTGGTCATCACAGACAAACCTGGCTGCCCAGAGAGGACAGTCTGGCTGTAGAGACTGGTCATCACAGACAAACCTGGCTGCCCAGAGAGGACAGTCTGGCTGTAGAGACTGGTCATCACAGACAAACCTGGCTGCCCAGAGAGGACAGTCTGGCTGTAGAGACTGGTCATCACAGACAAACCTGGCTGCCCAGAGAGGACAGTCTGGCTGTAGAGACTGGTCATCACAGACAAACCTGGCTGCCCAGAGAGGACAGGCTGTGCTCACTCTGCTCCAGGGGACAGGTAGAAACAGAGCTGCATTTCCTAACACACTGTGACAAATACTCAGACCTAACAGAATCTTTCTTTCCCAAAACGATCATTCAGTACAAAGAATTTGAAATGATAAAGATGAAGAAAAAATAAAATATGTATTGGATGAAAAGCCTAAATGTTTCCTTCTGCCACATCCTGAGGGACAGCCAGTGAAAAGTGTATTGTCAATAATATTTCCCATTTAAGTTTTGTTTTGGCTTTCATACCATGTCATGTGGCTTCTCAGTCATATTGAGACTGGTCTACTACTATTGGTTTAATGTATTGTTATTCTCATTAATATTGTTGTTGTAATTGCTGTTAATGGTAATCCCATTTCCAGTACTACTATTAGTATTGATGCCTTACCCAATTGGTCCCAATGTGTGTGTAGAGAGAGAGAGCTATCAAGGGTGAGGGTTAATGTTATCAGCATATGTACGGATCACACAGTTCAAGGTAAACAGCAGATTACACATACACACACACACACACACACACACACACACACACACACACACACACACACACGCTTATACACATTCACACACACGCATAGTTTATGGTAGGCGACCACATAGGTATTTACAACATTAGACACAATTTCTAAACACAATTTATGTGTAGTCATCACACCCACGTACCCACATATCCACCGTGTGTGCATGCACTGTACACACACGCATCGAGGCTGGCCCAGCAGTGGGAATACTGCCATTTACTGCTGTGTGTGTGTGTGTGTGTGTGTGTGTGTGTGTGTGTGTGTGTGTGTGTGTGTGTGTGTGTGTGTGTGTGTGTGTGTGTGTGTGTGTGTGTGTGTGTGTGTGTGTGTGTGTGTGTGTGGATGTAAAGCAGACAGAATATACAAATGCTATGAACAACAGAGTAGTTTGTGCATGGATATACAATCAGGCATCTGTCTTCTGTGTTCAAATTGATAGGAATGAAATATTCTGTAATCTAAATGTAAATGGAGGTGAAATTTACTGTTGGCTGCTATGTAATTACCTACACTAATATTTATTACTGTTGTGTTTGTATGAGAGAGGGAGAGAGAGTGAGGGAGAGAATAGAAGAGAATGGAAAGAAGAGATAAAGATGATGATGTTGGAGAGCAGGGGTGTGGATGGAGGGATGCTGGTTAGAGAGGGGGTAGAGAGAGAGGGGGTAGGGAGAGAGGGGCGGTAGAGAGAGGGGGTAGAGAGAGAGGGAGGTAGAGAGAGGGGGGTAGAGAGAGGGGGGTTGAGAGAGGGGTAGAGAGAGAGGGGGTAGAGAGAGAGGGGGTAGAGAGGGGGGTAGAGAGAGGGGGTAGAGAGAGAGGGGGTCGAGAGAGAGGGGTGTAGAGAGAGGGGGTAGAGAGGGGGGGGTAGAGAGAGATAGGGGTAGAGAGAGATGGAGGTAGAGAGAGGGGGTAGAGAGGGGGGTAGAGAGGGGGCTAGAGAGAGAGCGGGGTAGAGAGAGAGAGGGGTAGAGAGGGAGGGGGTAGAGAGAGATGGAGGTAGAGAGAGGGGGAGAGAAAGAGAGGGGGTGGAGAGAGAGGGGGTAGAGAGAGGGGGGGTAGAGAGAGATGGAGGTAGAGAGAGGGGGAGAGAAAAAGAGGGGGTGGAGAGAGGGGGTAGAGAGAGAGGGGTAGAGAGAGAGGGGGTAGAGAGAGGGGGTATAGAGAGAGGGGGTCGAGAGAGAGGGGGAGTAGAGAGAGAGGGGGGTAGAGGGAGAGGGGGTAGAGAGAGGGGGTAGAGAGAGATGGAGGTAGAGAGAGAGGAGAGAGACAGAAAGGGGGTGGAGAGAGAGGGGGTAGAGAGAGAGGGGGGTAGAGAGAGATGGAGGTAGAGAGAGGGGAGAGAACGAGAGGGGGTGGAGGGGGTAGAGAGAGAGGGGGTAGAGAGAGAGGGTGTAGAGAGAGAGGGGGTTAGGGAGAGGGGGTAGAGAGCGAGAGAGATGGGGGAGGGGTGGGAGAGATGTTTCAGTCAGTTGTGTTGTCTCTTTCAGGGTATGACCTACAAGCCAAAGCTCTCAGTTGGAGATTGAAAAACATTGTTTTCTGACACCCTGGAATGAGCTCCACACACACACATACACACACACACACACAAACACACACACACACACACACACACACACACACACACACACACACACACACACACACACACACACACACACACACACACACACACTGACATTTTAGCTGGGTTAACTGTTTATTGATTGACATTTCTTACTTCACAGTAACTGTATCACTGCTAGCAACCATTGTAGCAACTTAAAGGCATGAAAAACAATATGGAGGAATGTCAAACAACTGACATTCCAACATTCATCTGACCTCAGTGTTCATCTTATGTTATCCTCAGCCTCACACCTCACCTACTAAACATTTCTAACTCAAGTAGAAATCTTTGAAAGGAAGCCTATGGGAATAAATAACAAGGTTTACTACCGACACAGTACAGTCTTGAGGCACCCTAACAACCTGGTTTGATACCTGATTAGTCACAAATGCAATGCACACCGTCTTCTTCCAACTGGATTCGAACTGTGCTGAATTGTTGAATTCCGTTGTCACAATCGGGTTGTGACTATTTTATTTTTCGTATCCTCTACATTATCAGCACTATGAAAATCTCCCTCTCTCTTTCTCTCTCCCTGTCTCTCTGTGACTCACCTCCTTCAGCTCCTTATCCTCTGGGATAGACAGATCAATTCTGTCTGGAACTCATTCATTCTCTCTCCCCCCTCACACTATTCTTTATATACCTCTTCCTCCCCTTTCTCTTTCAGTCTCTTTACCTTTGTCCCACTTCAATTCCTTATTTCCCTCTCTCTCTTGCAATCTGCAGGTTTGTGTGTGCGTCTGTGTGTGCGTGTGTGTGCATGTGTGTGTGTGTGTGTGTGTGCGTGTGTGCGTGTCTGTGTGTGTGTGGCAGGAGTCCACCAAGGCTTTGCCGAATCCTGAGATAATGACAGAGATTTTGTAAGGCTTTATGAGAATCTCTCATATCAGACACACACAGAGAGGTGTGTGTGAGCGCGAAAGAGAGAAGGAGCAGTAGGGAGAGATATAATTTCAATAACTATGCACGTCTGTGAATGTGTGTGAGGGTGTGTGTGCATGAGCACACACGTGTATGGGTGCCTGTGTGTGTATGTGTGAGATTGGACTGTATGGGAGTAGAGATAGCTCCCACGATAAACACATAGGTCAGGGAGAGCCATCCACGCTGTGATTAGACACATAGGTTTCCATGATACACACACGTGACCTTTTCTCTCAATCACACAGACACACAACATGTATTTATTTAACTAGGCAAGTCAGTTAAGAACACATTTTTATTTTCAATAAACAGCCACTTCAGGTTGTTCTCCTCATACACTCTTCCATTGTCAGGCTACCTGCAGAGTCTGAAAACATGATGATATTAAAGGACAGATTTAACTACATGGAGCTGGCATGTTGTATGGCGTTAAATCAGGTTGTGGTATTTACTCCACTATTGAATGCAGAAGGGCACACCTGGGTAGGTGAATCAATATTTTCTGTACGGTTGATGCAGAAACACACACACACACACACACACACACACACACACACACACACACACACACACACACACACACACACACACACACACACACACACACACACACACACACACACACACACACAGCTTGGCTGAGGTCAGCTGTAAATCATTATAAGTCACAAACTCTGGAGACCGGGTCCCTGATTGGATTACACTCAATTTGATGGAGTCAGAGACCCAGTCAAGCACATTCTAAGATGCACGCATACATGTACACACTCACACACATTCAAGCCTTTACCTATCAGAGACTGTTAATGTGTATGTGTGGAGGGGAGCAGTGAGCAGTGTGTGTGTGTGTGTGTTCGTGCATGCATGAGTGCGTGTATGTGTGTGTAGGTGGATTTGGGGTCGGTTAATCAGGTCTGGCTTCCCTCATGAGTCTGCAGAAACACAATAACCAATCAACAGCTTGATAGCCTGAGGTCAGCTGACCTGGGGGCAACAACTTCTGATACAAACACTCCCGAAACTCCATCTGATCACACACACACACACACACACACACACACACACACACACACACACACACACACACACACACACACACACACACACACACACACACACACACACACACACACACACACACACACACACATACTTTAGCCTCAGAATCTATGTACCTTAGCATATAGCTCAGAGAGAGAGAGAGAAACAACCATTGTGTCGCTCCCATGTCCACTGAAGAACAAATACAAAAACAGCATCATAAACCTCCTCTGGTTGACTGGCTGAAATGATACTGTGGGCAATACACAATCCCTCACTATCTCTCTCTCTCTCTTGTTCTTTGTTGTTCGGAGAAAGGATGCAAGAGATAAGCAATGGTTTGTCCCTCTCTTTGTCTCTCTCTATCTGTGCCCCCTCCCTCTCCCCACTCAACCTATTCCTTTCTCCACTCTCCCACTCTCTCCTTTTCTGCCCCCTCCCTCTCCCCTCTCTCAACCTATTCCTTTCTCTCTTCCTCTCTCCCACTCTCTCTCTCTCTCTCCCTCTCTCTCTCTCTCTCTCTCCTCTTTCTCTCTCTCTCTCTCTCTCTCTCTCTCTCTCTCTCTCTCTCTCTCTCTCTCTCTCTCTCTCTCTCTCTCTCCTCTCTCTCTCTCTCTCTCTCTCTCTCTCTCTCCCCACTCTCTCACTCTCCCACTCTCTCTCTCACTCTCTCCCACTCTCTTCCACTCTCTCTCCCTCTCTCTCTCTCTCTGTCTGTCTCTCTCACTCTCTCTATCTCTCTGAGGTGATGTATGTCTGACCTTCGGTGTGAAAGCATCTCTCGCTGCCAAACTCTTCTTTAACTGCCCCATGATTCACATGACATCACTTCCTGTGACCCTGCTCTCAGCCAGTCAGAACACATTATGGCCATGACCTGGAGAGAAGAGGAGCAAGAGAGTATTGGCTGACAACAGGGTTTTAGAAGAGCATTTATGAAGAGTCATTGTCACTTTCCTTTTTAAACTGTTTTCTATTGTGTGTTCTTATATTCTCATTGAGAGTTATGCTGAACTTCCCAATCTTAATTTAGTGGTTCCATACATCTCTGTTAACTCTATGTCTGGTCTCATCTCATCAGTTGATTGAACACCACAACCGGGAAGTAACTGTCAACCAGACTCTATGATTGGTTCAATAACATATAACCTCTTTCCTGGAATGAAGTCAGATAGGGAAAGTGTCTTTCTCCCCAGAGCATGCAGGTGTGATCGGGTCCATAATGACAACTGTCTGTCTGGGATGATCACTGTCATTGATTAGAACACCTGTCTGGAACAATCACAAGCACTGATTAGCTGTTCTTTGAGGACCAGATCAATAAAAACACTGAATAGATGCTCCAAGCGCCTCAGGATCGACAGTCCACTTCATTTTATAGACATAGAACGGATAGGCACACACACGCACGCACGCACGCACGCACACACACACACACCTTGATTTGAAGTGGTTGGTCCCAGGGTGTTGTGTACTCCTGATCTAGAGCTCTCTAGTACATTACTCTCATCTCTGTCTGAATATATACTGATTAAGGAAGTATAGGAGAGGAGGGGGAGGGTAAAGGATGGGGGGATGGAAGAGGAGGGGGAGGGAAGAGAGGGTAGGGAGGCTTGGGCAAGAGGGAGGGGAAGGTGAGATATGGGCAATGAATTGCTGTCGAAGTGCATTTAAGATACATTTAATCTCTGGAATTTGGCAAGAGGGGATAGTTGTGCTGTGTGCGAGCGCCGGCGTGCTAACACACACACATTCCACATACACACACACATAGACACACACATAGACACACACACACACACACACACACACACACACACACACACACACACACACACACACACACACACACACACACACACACACACACACACACACACACACATAGACACACACACACACACACACACACACACACACACACACACACACACACACACACACACACACACACACACACACACACACACACACACACACACACACACACACACACAATGCATAACTTTTAGTGAATGTGATGCTGTGCCATTAATAGTGGGAGGGAAAAGCAGGGCTGTACCTTAACAATCTCCATTCCCCAGCCTCAGACTCTGACACACACTTTTACTGCGGGATGGGCTGGGTTCAAGTCAGGACAGAACATTGGGGCCAGACCTTGGCCTCGCTCCATCCACTTGATTCTCGTTGTTCTTTAAGTAAGACGATTGATAATGGATAAAAACAATCATATCCATTTTAGAATTAAACATCAAAATCTATCCATCATCTAAAACAGGCTACTTATTATCACGGGAGGCTGCTGAGGAGAGAATGGCTCATAATAACGGCCTGAACGGCACAAATGAAATGGCATCAAACATTCCACCAATTCCGCTCCAGTCACTACCACGAGCCCACGAGTTCTCCCCAATTAAGGTGTCACCAACCTCCTGTGTTACTCATACACCCCAACCAGTATGTATCCCTCTTATCAAATGTGAAGATCAAGGTCAAGAAATTGCTATGTGACGACTCTGGTAAATGTTTCACTCTTAGGACTCCATAGAGAACGCCTCAGAGTAGAGGGGTGGTATGGAGACCTAGGTAGCAGAATTATAGACCTTCATCTTTCTCTTTCTTAGAGGAACAGATTGGAGGTGATTAAAGGAGTGTGTATCTCTCTCTCTCTCCCTCTCTACCTCTCTTTCTCCCTCTCTACCTCTCTCTCTCCCTCTCTACCTCTCTCTCTCTCTCTCTCTCTCTCTCTCTCTCTCTCTCTCTCCCTCTGTCTCTCTCTCTCCCTCTCTACCTCTCTCTCTCCCTCTCTACCTCTCTCTCTCTCTCTCTCTCTCTCTCTCTCTCTCTCTACCTCTCTTTCTCCCTCTCTACCTCTCTCTCTCCCTCTCTACCTCTCTCTCTCTCTCTCTCTCTCTCTCTCTCTCTCTCTCTCTCCTCTGTCTCTCTTTCTCCCTCTCTACCTCTCTCTCTCCCTCTCTACCTCTCTCTCTCTCTCTCTCTCTCTCTCTCTCTCCCTCTGTCTCTCTCTCTCCCTCTCTACCTCTCTCTCAACCTCTCTCTCTCTCTCTCTCTCTACCTCTCCTTCTCCCTCAAGTGATTGAAAGATGAAATTGCTCAATTCCCATCTTTAATTAAGTGACTGGAATCATAACCGTTTCAAGTAAAAGAGTGGGTGAAGTAGTGACTCTCTCCATTATAAATAAATGAGTGAACGTGTCAATTCCCCATTGGTCTCCCATGCTGAAATAGATGAACAATGATGTTTGTTGCTGTTCTTTTCCCCTATGTCCTAGGTGAATTTATACACATACCCCCTGCTATATGAGTGGCTTCTGACAGGCTGAATAGAATATGGCAGAACATAAGAACCACAACACAAAGGGTTTATCGTTGGTGTGAGTTTACTGTGTGTGATCTCCTATCTATAACTCATCATTGTCACTGTCCTGGAATCTTGGCTTTTTGTCCCACAAAGTGAAATCTTGCTCTATACTCTCCTCTCCTCCCTTCTCCATTTCTATCCCTTTCAACTCATTTCTTTCACCATCTATCCTTTCATCCCCCCTCTCATTCTTCATTGTCCATCCTTGCTTCATCTCTTTCTTTTCTCTCCTCTCATTCTCCTCCCTCTCTCTCTCACTCACTCTCCCTCCCCCTATCATTTTCCCCCAAAATATATATATATATCTCTCTCTCTCTCTCTCTCTCTCTCTCTCTCTCTCTCTCTCTCTCTCTCTCTCTCTCTCTCTTTCTCTCTCTCTCTCTCTCATGGGAAGGTGTTTCAGTCTATTTCAGGAACCTGATGTTCTGACAGCTTTCACACATTCTTCCCTGGCATTAGCACTAGGTAGGGCAACGTGACACATACACGCACACACACACACACACCCACAAACGGTTTGTCAGTAGCAGTCAGGCCCATCCCCTGGTCAGTAACAAACTCCAGGTCATACAAGTTTTCTGTGCTGACAATGACAATATATACAACATATACTTTATAACTCAACAAAATAGTGCACTGCACTCATTCATCTCATTAGGAAGGATGTTAATATTGATCAAGACACATCCAGTCCTTTACTGTCATCGGCTTGTCAGAATGTCATTTTACCCCTATCATAACGTGTTACATCCCTGTCGGTCATCTGTTATGGCAAGTTAAACTGCAAAAATGGTCTGTACTGTCTGGCACTTTTATTTATTTTTTCGAGTGCAAAGGTGTGACACTGAAATGTCAACCTAGTCACTGACTAATAACACGCCTCCATTCACACAAACATGTTCCATTGGCTACTTAATTGAATCTCCACGGTTACCTGGCTGGCTACGTGACCTGGACACAGCTAGAGGGATTACTGTCACACACAGACACACAGACACAGACACACAGACACACACACACACACACACACACACACACACACACACACACACACACACACACACACACACACACACACACACACACACACACACACACACACACAATGACAGCCTCTTCTGAGGTGTGATTCGGAGCTCAGTGTTTCTCTGATCCTGTTGAATCCTGTATGTTCACATCCGCTCACAGCCAGTGGAAAGCCTCAGTGTGTTAGTGCTGTGCTCAAACTAACCCTTACACACCCTACAGCTGTCCCAGACCAGAGCTGTCCTCTCCTGGAATTAGTCAGAGATTAAAATAGCACTTTATCCAGAGGAAACTAGTGAACGTGTCTGAATGAGAACCCGTTGCTACTGCCTGCTGTGATGCTTGTCTGTCTCTGTCTGTCTCTCAACAGGGGAGGAATATGAATGATTAACAATAACAACGTTTTTCACTCCATGATGGTTACTGTTTGTCAGCTCCACCTGGTTGCTGTGTGTGTCTGTGTGTGTGGTTTCTGCTGAATCCCAAGGTTAACAGGAAGGTGATTCAGACTAATTAAGCATTTTCTCCGGAGAACCAATCAGATCAGCCCTGGAGTAACCCTAGGAACAGCATGTAACAGGGCGGGTCAAAGACCACTAGTCTCACAGCGGTCAGACAGCAATTAACCGACATAAACACACCGAAACAAACATGCCAGTGTACAAATTTACCCTCCTTATCCCTGCAGCTCTTCTCTCTCTCTCTCTCTCTCTCTCTCTCTCTCTCTGTTATGGCTGCTAAGCAGTTTATTTAGGGATCCTACAGTTAAGGATTCGAGATCGATCCAGCAACAAATAATATAAAACATTCTTATTATTATGTCTTTATGGCATAAACAAATGCACATTTCAGCAATGTAGCCCAACATCTGCTCTCTCATCCACCATCCAGTTCACAGGACTTCATCTGATGTGTGATTCTCAGCTCAGTGTTTCCTGCCGACACCTGCCTGTTCAGGTTTGCATGCCCACGGCGTACACACACACACACACACACACACACACACACACACACACACACACACACACACACACACACACACACACACACACACACACACACACACACACACACACACACACACACACACACACACACAACAAAGACATGAATCATTTCTGGTCCTATCAGAGCAGATCCTTTAACCTTTCCTTGATATACATGCGTGCACGTGCAAACACACACACACACACACACAAACACAGAGCTTGCCCAAGGGGAGATCCAAACCGCAGGCTCAACTACATGTATGTAACCTAAAGCACATTTGTAATAGTGTTTTGCACTAAAACCTCTGCGGGATGAAGGAATATTAGATACAGTGCCTTGCGAAAGTATTCGGCCCCCTTGAACTTTGCGACCTTTTGCCACATTTCAGGTTTCAAACATAAAGATGTAAAACTGTATTTTTTTGTGAAGAATCAACAACAAGTGGGACACAATCATGAAGTGGAACGACATTTATTGGATATTTCAAACTTTTTTAACAAATCAAAAACTGAAAAATTGGGTGTGCAAAATTATTCAGCCCCCTTAAGTTAATACTTTGTAGCGCCACCTTTTGCTGCGATTACAGCTGTAAGTCGCTTGGGGTATGTCTCTATCAGTTTTGCACATCGAGAGACTGACATTTTTTCCCATTCCTCCTTGCAAAACAGCCCGAGCTCAGTGAGGTTGGATGGAGAGCATTTGTGAACAGCAGTTTTCAGTTCTTTCCACAGATTCTCGATTGGATTCAGGTCTGGACTTTGACTTAGCCATTCTAACACCTGGATATGTTTATTTTTGAACCATTCCATTGTAGATTTTGCTTTATGTTTTGGATCATTGTCTTGTTGGAAGACAAATCTCCGTCCCAGTCTCAGGTCTTTTGCAGACTCCATCAGGTTTTCTTCCAGAATGGTCCTGTATTTGGCTCCATCCATCTTCCCATCAATTTTAACCATCTTCCCTGTCCCTGCTGAAGAAAAGCAGGCCCAAACCATGATGCTGCCACCACCATGTTTGACAGTGGGGATGGTGTGTTCAGGGTGATGAGCTGTGTTGCTTTTACGCCAAACGTAACGTTTTGCATTGTTGCCAAAAAGTTTAATTTTGGTTTCATCTGACCAGAGCACCTTCTTCCACATGTTTGGTGTGTCTCCCAGGTGGCTTGTGGCAAACTTTAAACAACACTTTTTATGGATATCTTTAAGAAATGGCTTTCTTCTTGCCACTCTTCCATAAAGGCCAGATTTGTGCAATATACGACTGATTGTTGTCCTATGGACAGAGTCTCGCCCTCAGCTGTAGATCTCTGCAGTTCATCCAGAGTGATCATGGGCCTCTTGGCTGCATCTCTGATCAGTCTTCTCCTTGTATGAGCTGAAAGTTTAGAGGGACGGCCAGGTCTTGGTAGATTTGCAGTGGTCTGATACTCCTTCCATTTCAATATTATCGCTTGCACAGTGCTCCTTGGGATGTTTAAAGCTTGGGAAATCTTTTTGCATCCAAATCCGGCTTTAAACTTCTTCACAACAGTATCTCGGACCTGCCTGGTGTGTTCCTTGTTCTTCATGATGCTCTCTGCGCTTTTACCGGACCTCTGAGACTATCACAGTGCAGGTGCATTTATACAGAGACTTGATTACACACAGGTGGATTGTATTTATCATCATTAGTCATTTAGGTCAACATTGGATCATTCAGAGATCCTCACTGAACTTCTGGAGAGAGTTTGCTGCACTGAAAGTAAAGAGGCTGAATAATTTTGCACGCCCAATTTTTCAGTTTTTGATTTGTTAAAAAAGTTTGAAATATCCAATAAATGTCGTTCCACTTCATGATTGTGTCCCACTTGTTGTTGATTCTTCACAAAAAAATACAGTTTTATATCTTTATGTTTGAAGCCTGAAATGTGGCAAAAGGTCGCAAAGTTCAAGGGGGCCGAATACTTTCGCAAGGCACTGTATGACATTCGTCTTCATCCTTTTATTACTGTGATATGGTACATGTTGTATTAACTGCTGACTGGGGCAAACAGACATCCTGAAATATGTTCAATTAAAACACAATAGAACAAATAAGAATAATGAACAGAATTCAGTCATATAATACACAATACAGTACTAAATCATTTTCCTTTTCTAATGAGCATGTTGGTAGGAACATGACAGGATATAATTCTGCCTGTCTTGTCAGTGTTGCCAGTACGTTTTATGATAAATATTATTTCATGTTCGTTAGGATTCATGTTGTTGCTGTGTTACTATAGTAAAGATAGGATGTAATTACCATAACAACATCCTATAATTTCCAATAAAACAGGAATTCCACAGAAAGTATGTTCCACATAGCTCACCATTGCCTGAACGCACACAACCACTTTAGTTGGAGCATTCTGTTCTGATAGACAAGCCAGGGAAATTTCATTTTGAGGTATTACTGAAATAGCACATGTCAACGTTGTGGGTGACTGGCACATGGTTGGTCAAAATTGTTGAAGGCCCCTGCGAGAATTGAAATCACAACCCCTGCTTTACCACTGCGCCAAGGCCATCGCTCATCAGTCTACCAACAGCCTCATCATGTCAAACTCAAGGCAACTTAATTAATGATTTAAAGAACCCTCTCATCTGAAAAGAGACGAGCAGGCTACCACAGCCTGGCTCTTAACGCAGAGGCAGCTCGGTACCTTTGTAGTGAGTGTTCTATAGAGGAGAGACTTCTAGAAAAATGCCGCAGTTTACTTTGTAAAAGTCTATGTAAAAGAGAGGGAGTGCTGCAGAATGCAAGCGGAAACGAGGAAATCTCTAAAATCAGCAGCTTCATGAAATTCCTCCCTGCTTTGATACCAGCAGCTTGGGTCGGGCTGATAAGATTCAGGACTTCAATCGTCCATCAAACTTCAAACTTCACATTTAAAGACAGAGATGATAAAGCTCAGCCAATCTGTCCTGTCCTAGATACTGCATAGAGAGCAGGGTTACTCTCGCACTCACAAATGTCAGGGAAAGAGCTAACACATGCACGCAAGCACACACACATACACACACAATCCCTAAAGCAGCAGTTTCATCAAAGACAAACAGCTGGTGAACTGGGTTAGTCTTTCATCCAATCTGTTTTTTCCCCCTCATAAAGCCATCTTCTAACAGTTTCATAATGAACGTCCCGCGTGTGTCTGTCTGCGAAGCCAGTGATGGAATATTTATGGAGTATACTTATGGGACGTATACTTATCTCACATCTTTATTCTTCCTTAGAATCCTCAGCTTCTTCCCCAAAACCTAGACCTTAATCTGAACCCAATGCTAAACCTGGCAAGCATCTTCACGGACATGTGCACCATCTCCTTGTCCCAGTCTGTAATCCCAACATGTTTCAATCAGACCAACGTTGTACCTGTTCTCAGAACTCAAAAGTAACCTGCCTAAATGACTATCGTCCCGTAGCACTCACATCTGTAACCATGGAATGCTTTTGGACCCTGGACTTTCTGTTTGGCATCACCGCTTGGTATGACAACTGCCCCGCCCTCGATCGCAAGGTGCTGCAGAAGGTGGTGCGGATGGCCATCCAGGACCTCTATACCAGGTGGTGTCAGAGAAAGGCCAAGGAAATTGTCAAAGAAACCAGCCACCTAAGCCATAGACTGTTCACTCTGCTACCAAACAGCAAGCGGTATTGGAGCACCAAGTCTGGGACCAAAAGGCACCTGAGCAGCTTCTATCCCCAAGCCATAAGGCAGAGACAGGGAGACACAGAGAGAGAGACACACAGAGTGAGAGAGAGATGTTCTGCAGTAAACTGTGATAGCCTCTCTCTCTTTCTCTTTTCTCTCTCTCTCCCTCTGTCTCACTCTCTCACCATCCTTCTCTCTTATGGTCACTTACTGTCGGCAGCATACCACCCTGCATCTCACTGCTGGCTTTCCTCAGAAGCTAAGCAGGGTTGGTCCTGGATGGAAGACCAGATTCTGCTGGAAGTGGTGTTGGAGGGCCAGTAGGAGGTGCTCTTTCCTTTGGTCCCTCCCCAAAATATCCAAATTCCCCAGGGTAGTGATTGTGGGCATTGCCCTGTGTATGATGGGTTGTTAAATTGGTATCCTGACTCTCTGTGATCACTAAAGATCTGATTGGCACTCATCATAAGATTAGGATTGTTAACCTTGGTGTCCTAGCTAAATTCCCAATCTGGCCCTCATACCGTGAACCCCAGCTTCCAATTGGCTCATTCCTCTCCATTGTAACTATTCCCCAGGTTGTTGCTGTAAATGAGAATGTGTTCTCAACCAACTTACCAGGTAAAATAAGGGTTTAAAAATAAAAGTCCCTCAAGTGCTCTCTTCACATGATACACTTGCTTACCAAACATGCTGTATTCATGTCTTTGCTGATAGCTAGAATTATATTTTAATGGATTCCAGAGTTCTTAAACTAAACACACATGATAACAGATAAGAAATAATGACCAGATACACAGATGAGACATTCATTGACGGTAGTTCTCCAATTGGCAGCCAGTTTTATAGATTACGTGTTTTATTTGAAAGGTGTGCGTATGGTTCGTGTGATAATAATTGGAATATGATACAATAAGTCACTTTATATCACTAATCTGATGCCCTTCAGCCTTCAACTGAACATGAGAATAAGGATAGCAACAAAACCCATGGCTGTTTCGTGCATTAAAGGACAGGACAGGGCAATAAAGTCATGAAAGTCAGTAAGTTCACACGTTGCTACAGCAGCTCAGGTCTGAAGCAGAAAAGAACTCACCAGAGATAGCAGCTTCACCTCTGGAATAGACTTTGGAAACAACACCTTGCTGAAGAGAAGAAAGTGTTTGCCTCTAGGGTCTCTATTTAGGGTCTCTATCAACTCTATCTGGAATTCAGGAGACCTGTGTTTAGTTGACAATCAAGCAAGGATTAGAAGACTAACATGAAGAAAGAGGAGAAAAGTGAGCGTGTGTCCCTGTCTCCGATGGGGGACTGTGTCCCTTCCCCCCCAGAGTGTGAGAGGATGTGTGTGTCCCTGTCTCCGATGGGGGACTGTGTCCCTTCCCCCCCAGAGTGTGAGAGGATGTGTGTGTCCCTGTCTCCGAT
The DNA here is from genome assembly GCF_018296145.1 of Oncorhynchus tshawytscha. Lineage (NCBI taxonomy): Eukaryota > Metazoa > Chordata > Actinopteri > Salmoniformes > Salmonidae > Oncorhynchus > Oncorhynchus tshawytscha. The sequence goes on from NC_056451.1 coordinate 15,463,984, forward strand.
GGGGGACTGTGTCCCTTCCCCCCCAGAGTGTGAGAGGATGTGTGTGTCCCTGTCTCCGATGGGGGACTGTGTCCCTTCCCCCCCAGAGTGTGAGAGGATGTGTGTGTCCCTGTCTCCGATGGGGGACTGTGTCCCTTCCCCCCCAGAGTGTGAGAGGATGTGTGTGTCCCTGTCTCCGATGGGGGACTGTGTCCCTTCCCCCCCAGAGTGTGAGAGGATGTGTGTGTCCCTGTCTCCGATGGGGGACTGTGTCCCTTCCCCCACAGAGTGTGAGAGGATGTGTGTGTCCCTGTCTCCGATGGGGGACTGTGTCCCTTCCCCCCCAGAGTATGAGAAGGATGTGTGTGTCTGGGACGGGTGACCTGGGGTGCTCTCTGGGCTTGCGTTTGCTGCAGGCAGGGTACGGGGTGGTGTTCGGCAGCCAAAGCCCAAAGGCTGCAGTCTCCTGCCCCACGGAGCACAGGTACAACAACCTTTATACTAGATCTGGTGTAATGTGATGATATGGTACATGTGGTGAATATGGTGCATAATATGTATGTACAAATATTTGTTTATGTTAGACGGAGTACATGTGAATATAATGTATGTGTGTTTATGTGTGTATCAATATGTTGATAATGTATATGCAGGTCTTGGGGCATGCTGCAGCTGCCCAGTCAGCCCTTCTGATCTTCATTGCTGTCCAGAGAGAACACTACGACTTCCTGGTACCACTGGCCAATCAACTAAAGGGTAGCAAATATGTTTTATTACTTCTGCTATATGTATGAATGTTTTTATTAGTATATTTGGTCAATATAATATGCACTAGCGTATTTAGCCAATGTAATGTATGTCCCAGTGTATTTAGCCAATATATTCTGTCCTAGTGTATTTAGCCAATATATTCTGTGTCCCAGTGTATTTAGCCAATATATTCTATGTCCCAGTGTATTTAGCCAATATATTCTGTCCCAGTGTATTTAGCCAATATATTCTATGTCCCAGTGTATTTAGCCAATATATTCTGTGTCCCAGTGTATTTAGCCAATATATTCTATGTCCCAGTGTATTTAGCCAATATATTCTATGTCCCAGTGTATTTAGCCAATATATTCTGTGTGCCAGTGTATTTAGCCAATATATTCTGTGTCCCAGTGTATTTAGCCAATATATTCTATGTCCCAGTGTATTTAGCCAACAGAACGTATTTTCCAGTGTATTTGGCCAATATATTGTATGAACCAGTGTGTTTGTCTTATGCAGCAACTACCCAACGGGCTCGGGAGAGGCAAAGGTCAAGTCATGCGTCCTCTGGAACATGACCTGCCAAGCCGCTTGTTTAACACCCGCTTGTTTAACCTGGAAGCCAGCAGCCCCAATGTGTAGGAGGGAACACCGTTCATCTGACAACCGAAGTCAGGCTGCAGGCGCCCGGCCCACTAGAAGGAGTCGCTAAAGCTCCATGAGCCAAGTAAAGCCCTCCGGCCAAACCCTCCCCTATACCGGATGACGCTGGGCCAATTGTGACTCACCACCTGGATTCGGTCTTATGTAGCAACATTTGAATGTCTGCTTTTCACATTGGATAAAAGTAGAGACTCGGACCTACAAAGTGGTATATCATACACGGCATTTGAGGAAACAATGGGAAAGTAATTCTGCTATGAAAGTTGATCAACTTGTAAACTCACTTTTGAGAAAACTGTCAATGTTTTGATACTACTATTGGAGAGCCCTTCTTTGTCTACACCCATTCAGCAATGTTCACACCCTCTTAAGCCTTAGCCCCACCCATTCAGCAATGTTCACACCCTCTTAAGCCTTAGCCCTACCCATCTTTTTCAGTGTTGATCCAACCCTTCTGTACTAAGTTGCCAGCTACTTCCAGACATCTAAGAGAGAGAACAGCTCACTGAACATTGCTCGCCCTAGTCAGATTGTCCGTTAGTAAATTCAGAGCGTTTCGCGTTCAGAGCGCACATTGGATGCTCTGTACAATAAGTAGGGTGGTTCCGAAAGCTCTGACCTCACAACTACAGTCAAGTACCCAAGCTAACTGGCTAACATTGGCTAGCTACTTAGACATAAAATGAGAGAACACCCGTGTCTGACCACTTACTTGCTCTCACAGAGCTGGTTAGGCTTTTTTCATGTTATCCAGAATGCCTACTTTCCCACATTGTGTCACAATTGTGCACCGCCCTATGGGACTCCCGGTAAAAGACTGTTATGACACAGTCTGGGATCAAACCCCAAACTGTAGTGATGCCGCAACACTAAGATGCGGTGCCTTTGATCAAGGAATGTTTTTATGTATCGATCTGTATCTACAGTATGTGTATGTTGATGTACTGTAAATGTGGTTATAATGTTATGTACCTGAGCAGTCTGGTCCCTGGAGTTGAGGTGGTTGCATCAAATGGCCAACACTGCTTTCATAATAGTACATTTTTGGATATACTATGTAAGCACTGTTGTTCTAAATCTAAAGCTCTTTGGTCTTTCATAGGCTTATATTTACATTTCAATACAATATTCTACAGTGAAAGTAATCTGCTGAGAGGGGTAACAAGTACACTGTTAACACCAATGCAATGTAGAAACAGAAAATATTTATTAGGCCAAACATTACTGTTGTATACAGTAGCATACAACAAAACCATAAACATATGTAAACCAAAAGTATATTCTTTAGAATACAGTAAAGAACACAATCGTGTGTGTGGGGTCGCGGGGGGGAGTCCAGGAATTGGTAGGGGGGGGCAGTCACCAGTGCTAAGCTTCATCTCTTCTCTGGCCTGGGTCTGGCCACAATACTTCGTCCACATCACAAGATATGTTTTCTCTTGCCAAACATCGAGGGAAGTATCTCCTAGCATGGCGTATCCAACCTTGGACAGAGGCATCCTCTATGTCCCCACATGCGTCCTCTATGTCTATGTCCCCTCATGCGTCCTCACACGAGAAGGGGCATAGGGTTGGTGATCATACACTTTCAAGCGCCAGGCTGAGAATAATTCCTCTGTGGGATTTAGAAAAGGTGAATATGGGGGTAGGTACAAAACTACAAATTGTGGATGGGTGGCAAACCAGTTTTGGACCAGAACAGCCCGGTGAAAACTAACATTGTCCCATAAAACCACAAATCTAGCAGGCTCCTGATCTGGATCAGGGACAAGCATTGTGTAAATTGCATCCAGAAAAGTGAGCATATGGCCGGTGTTGTACGGACCCAGTGTGGCATTGTGATGGAGGACCCCGTTTTGAGTGATGGCAGCACACATAGTTATATTACCCCCAAGCTGTCCAGGGACATTGGTAATTGCACTCTGTCCTATTACATTTCTTCCGCGGCGTCTGGTTAGGGTGAGGTTGAAGCCAACCTCATCCACATAAATAAATTCATGGCGAATTACATGGGCATCCAGCTCCAATACTCTCTGTAACAGACAAAAGGATATGCAGATGAGTAAATATGGTCTGAAGTACTGGAAGTAGTGTTGCATACATACCTCTACAAAGTCATGTCGCATATTCTTGACTGTCAGAGTTTCTGTCAAATGACACCTTGTAAAGTTGTTTCGTCACTTGGTGCCGTTGGAGGATGCGTTGTACGGTCGACAGGCTTACAGCATTGATTTTGTTAAATATGGTGTCATTATTCAAGATATGCTGTCTTATCTCTCAAATCCTAATTGCATTGTTGGCCAAAACCATATTTATAATTGCAGTCTCTTGTACATCTGTAAACAAGTGTCCTCGTCCTCCATGATGTCTTTGCCTTTCCACTCTGTAAAGGATTCAAACACAGTATGTGTTCAGCATAGGAACTGTAAACAATCTACAAAGAATATGTAGTACAGCATGATAACCAACCTCATTCATTCAATGCAGTGCAGTAAATGGATGGCTTAGAGTTTCAAATGTTTATGCAATACTATGCAGTCGTACGTATTTTACAGTACATTACTGTAATGCTAACATAGTCATTAGATAGTTGCATACCTGTTCTCATTTCTGAAGGTTCAAATTATGGACGCCACTGTAAATCGACTCAAGTTGGGCTGGACTCTCAGTCCAGCCTCTCATGGTCAAACCGTGGTTGATCACATGATCAACAAGTGTTGCCCTAATCTCAATAGAGATGGCTCTCCTTCCTTCTATTCTTTGCCTTTGCCCTTGTCCTCTTCTTCCTCTCCCTCTCCCTCCTACTCCTCTTGCTCTCTGTCCATTGTTGGCATCCATTGTTCAAAACAGGTAATCTGACCTTTGACCTATTTATAGGCATATACCACAGTAAAGCAGTGATTGGTTAGTGATCAGTTAAGCTATTAGTGTTTGCACATGTGAGGAGTGTGTGTGTGACCTGGTGAATAAGTGTAGCATTTTGATTGTTGTGTAGCATTTTGATTGTTGTGTTTGGAAAAGGAAAGCAAGTCACTTCCTGTTAGATTTTTGTGTTTTAGGTAGAGAATTGTGTGTAGTGTTTTGAAAAAAGTGTCAAAGGCTGAGAAATAGCTTATGGTTTTGGATATCTGGTGTGTAGTTTAGCACTTTGAGTGAGAGGTTTCAAAAATCGTGTGACATGAAAGGATTTTGTGTGTAAGCAGTTGGAAAAAACTGTAAATGGGTTGTGGGGCCAGTGTGGAGGCCTTTTGTTTGTTTTACTTACATTTTTTATTGGTGAAACAACGACATCATTGTTATAGTATACAAACACACACACATACACACTTAGTTATTTTGTGGAGATGAGGCACTAGCATTCATGCCTCTGCTTCAGAGAGAAAAACAAACACCTCAACCCTCTGGAGAGCAAACCTGAATCTGCCTCACATGCTCTTTGAACACATACACTGCTCTTCCCTCATAACTACTTATTTTTCAACAAAATAGAGCACTGCAGTAGTGTTTGTGTGTTAATGTGTGTATGTGTGCGACAGGGAAAGAGAAACAGAGAGAGAGAGTGTGTGTGTGTGTGTGTGTGTGTGTGTGTGTGTGTGTGTGTGTGTGTGTGTGTGTGTGTGTGTGTGTGTGTGTGTGTGTGTGTGTGTGTGTGTGCGCGTGCGTTCGTGCATGCGTATGTGCATTCTTGCCTTGCAGTTTGATTAAATCCGCAGGGGTGCTCTGCTTGTGTCACAATTACATTCAGATAGAGATCCTGGTCCCTCGTCCCCATACTATTACTTTACTAGTAATGTACAGAGACACGGCTCGCTGCCCGGTCCACTTACACACAATATTGAGTGAAACTACTCTTAATCCTCCCCCCTAATACACAATATATACAAAAGTATTTGGACACCCCTTCAAATAAGTGGATTCGGCAAATTTCAGCCACACCCGTTGCTGACGTGTATAAAGTCAAGCACACAGCCATGCCATCTCCATAGACAAACATTGGCAGTAGATTGGCCAACGTGTCATCTTCATAGGATGCCACCTTTCCAACAAGTCAGTTTGTAAAATTTTTGCCCTTCTAGAGCTGCCCCAGTCAACTGTAAGTTCTGCTATTCTGAAGTAAAAACCTCTAGCAGCAGCAACGGCTCAGCCGTGAGGTGGTAGGCCACACAAACACACAGAATGGGATCGCCGAGTGTTGAAGCGTGTAGCATATAAACAGTCCTCAGTTGCAACACTCACTATCGACTTACAAACTCCCTCTGGAAGCATTATCAGCACAATAACTGTTTGTCGGGAGCTTCATGAAATGAGTTTCCATGGCCGAGCTGCCTCACACAAGACTAGGATCACCATACACACTGCCAAGTGTCGGCTGGAGTGGTGGAAAGCTCGCCGCTATTGGACTCTGGAGCGGTGGAAAAGTGTTCTCTGTAATGATGAATCTGGCAGTCCGACAGTCAAATCTGGGTTTGACGGATGCCAAGAGAACGCTACCTGCACCCGTGCACAAAGCGAGGGCCATACAGAAATGGTTTGTCGAGAAAGCAGTGGAAAAACTTGACTGGCCTACACAGATCCCTGACCTCAACCCCATCGATCACCTTGAAATGAATTGGAACGCAGACTGAAAAAGGCCTAATCGCCCAACATCAGTTCCCGACCTCACTAATGCTCATGGCTAAATGGAAGCAATGTTCCAACATCTAGTGGGAAGCCTTCCCAGAAGAGTGGAGGCTGTTATAGCCGCAAAGAGGGGACCAACTCCATATTAATGCCCATGATTTCGACAAGCAGTTTTCCACATACTTTTGGTCATCTGTCTCTCAAACCGCTTTCGCACTCTGATATGAGTTTAAATACAGTATGTCAGGTCTACATGGGGACAGTGTTGTATGAGTGCAATATGTATGTACATATAACTAATATACTATCTGTGTACCGTATACATGTATATGTGTCAAGTAATTTTGTAATCAATGTTCATAAATTCCAAGTATCTTTATCTGTCTGATATCCAGAGGTTCTAAAGTTCTGATCTTAAATAAAACAGACAGAATTCCCAGCTCACAATTGATCAGATCCAAATTTATTTGCGAGAGCTCTCAGGTTTTTACAAATACATTCCTTTTTATACCATCCTAAACTACGCACATACATACACACCAACATAGGGATTTTCTCATGAGTCTCACCACAGTTTATAACCCCTCAGCTGACAGTTCCAGGCTCCACCAGACACTAGAACACTGGAGGAGCCTCTCCCTGTCCTCTCTTATCTCCACAGATTTACATCCCGGTCGGTTCCAACATAGGTTAATGCCCCTCTCCGTTCTCTTTCTACCCCCACATACATTCCTTTCTTCCTAGGTACATGCCAAATAACCCCTTCCTAATGAACAAACATAATTTAATACTACAAGAAAGACAGGGTAGAATTCTGGCCAGTTATAGTGCAGTATACCTCATTTAGTCATTATTGATGAAAAAAAATCCCATAACAACACTCTTTCCATGATGTAACAATGTGCGTTGAGAGTCGGGAACCAAGTTCAGGGAGTGAGTGTTTTAATAAAATAAACGGAACAAACCAAAGGGAGTGATATATTTAGGGAAGGTAATCAGGGTAGTGATGGAGTCCAGGTGAGTCTGATGACGTGCAGGTGCACGTAACGATGGTGACAGGTGTGCGCCATAACGAGCAGCCTGGTGACCTAGAGGCCAGAGAAGGAGCACACGTGACACATGACATAGACAGACCAGATGAATCAAGGTGGAAGCTATGATCTCTTATTGATGTATGCCATCTGTTAAATCCCATTCAATCAGTGTCAATCAGGAGACAGGTTATAGAAGGATCTTTAAGCCTTTTGACAATTGAGACATGAATTGTGTATGCATGCCATTCAGAGAGTGAATGGGCAAGACTAAATATTTAAATTCCTTTGAATGGGGTATGGTAGTAGGTGCCAGGCACACCGGTTTGAGTGTGTCAAGAACTGCAAAGTGTGTATCAAGAATGGTCCATCACCCAAAGGACATGCAGCCAACTTGACACAACTGTGGGAAGCATTGGAGTCAACATGGGCCAGCATCTCTGTGGAAAGCTTTTGACACCTTGTAGAGTCCATGCTTTGACAAATTGAGGGTGTTATGAGGGCAAAAGAGGGTACAACTCATTTTTAGGAAGGTGTTCCTAATGTTTTGTACACTCAATGTATATCTGCAGGTATATAAATATAGTTCATACATTACCTACTTACTTAGGCCTTTGTATTCCTTGCGGAACATAGGCCATCAATGAATCTCCCCCATCCCTTTCAGTCTTGTACCCTCCGATCCATGTGTTTCCATATTGTTGATTAACAGTATGTGTATAAATATGTCAGGTGTATCTGCATTTGTGTATATATTGCTGGAATACATTACCAATCAAACGTTTGGACACACCTAGTCATTCAAGGATTTTTCTTTATTTAGACTATTTTCTACGTTGTAGAATAATAGCGAAGACATCAAAACTATGAAATAACACATATGGAATCATGTAGTAACCAAAAAAGTGGAAAACAAATCAAAACATATTTTAGATTTTAGATTCTTCAAAGTAGCCACCCTTGATGACAGCTTTGCACACTCTTGGCATTCCTTCAACCAACTTCAACTGGAATGCTTTTCCAACAGTCTTGAAGGAGTTCCCACATATGCTGAGCACTTGTTGGATGCTTTTCCTTCACTCTGCAGTCCAACGCAAATTTGGACTCATCAGACCAAAGGACACATTTCCACCATGTCCATTGCTTGTGTTTCTTGGCCCAAGCTAGTCTCTTCTTATTATTGGTGTCCCTTAGTAGTGGTTTCTTTGCAGCAATTTGACCATTTTGCCCTGTTTATCAAAAGTGTTGGAAAAACTGACTGGCTTTCTTGATGTCTATAGTCTATTCTCTCTGGTATGCAATCTGGTTTCCGCTCAGGTTATGGATGTGTCACTGCAACCTTAAAGTTCCTCAATGATGTCACCATTGCCCTTGATTCTAAGCAATGTTGTGCTGCTATTTTTATTGACTTGGCCAAAGCTTTTGCTATGGTAGACCATTATATTCTTGTGGGCCGGCTAAGGAGTATTGGTGTCGCTGAAGGGTCTTTGTTCTGGAATGATAACTACCTCTCTCAAAGAGTGCAGTGTATAAAGTCAGAAAATCTGCTGTCTCAGCCACTGCCTGTCACCAATCGAGTACCCCAAGGCTCAATCTTAGGCCCCACGCTCTTCTCAATTTACATCATCAACATAGCTCAGGCAGTAGGAAGCTCTCTCATCCATTTATATGCAGATGATACAGTCTTATACTCAGCTGGCCCCTCCCTCAAATGTTGTGTTAAATACTCTACAACAAAGTTTTCTTAGTGTCCAACAAGCGTTCTCTACCCTTAACTTTGTTCTGAACACCTCCAAAACAAAGGTCATGTAGTTTCGTAAGAAGAATGCCCCTCTCTCCACTGGTGTGATTACTACCTCTGAGGGTTTAAAGCTGGAGGTAGTCATCTCATATAAATACTTGAGAGTATGGCTAGACTGTACACTGTCCTTCTCTCAGCACATATCAAAGCTGCAGGTTTAAGTTAAATCAAGACTTGGTTTCCTCTATTGTAATCACTCCTCTTTCACCCCAGCTGCCAAACTAACCCTGATTCAGATGACCATCCAACCCATGCTAGATTACGATGACATAATTTATAGATCGGCAGGTAAGGGTGCTCTCGAGTGGCTAGATGTTCTTTACCATTCGGCCATCAGATTTGCCACCAATGCTCCTTATAGGACACATCACTGCTCTGTAAACTGATCATATCTGTATACCCATCGCAGGACCCACTGGTTGATGCTTATTTATAAAACCCTCTTAGGCCTCCCTCCCCCTTATCTGAGATATCTACTGTAGCCCTCATCCTCCACATACAACACCCGTTCTGACAGTCACATTCTGAGGTCCCCAAAGCACACACATTCCTAGGCCACTCATCTGTTCAGTTCGCTGCAGCTAGCGACTGGAACGAACTGCAACCAAATACTCAAACTGGACAGTTTTATCTCCATCTCTTCATTCAAAGACTCAATCATGGATACCCTTACTGACAGTTGTGGCTGCTTTGCGGGATGTATTGTTGTCTCTACCTTCTTGACCTTTGTGCTGTTGCCTGTGCCCAATAATGTTTGTACCATGTTTTGTGCTGCTACAATGTTGTGTTGCTATCATGTTTTGTCATGTTATGTTGCTACCATAATGTGTTGTCATGTTTCTTTTCCTTGCTATGTTGTCTTAGATCTATGTTTATGTAGTGTTGTGTTGTCTCTCTTGTTGTGATGTGTGTTTTGTCCTATATTTATATTTAATTTATTTTTGTATTTTTAATCCCAGGTCCCGTCTCTGCAGGAGGCCTTTTGCCAATTGGCAGGCCGTCATTGTAAATAAGAATTTGTACTTAACTGACTTGCCCAGTTGAATAAAGGTTAAATTAAATAAAATATTGGCTTGATTCACGCTCCTCTGAACACTTGATGTTACTTGAACTTTGTGAAGAATTTATTTGGCCTGCGATTTCTGATGTGCAGTTAACTCTAAAGAACCTAACCTGTGCAGCAGAGGTAACTCTGGATCTTCCATTCCTGTGGCGGTCATCGTGAGAGCAAGTTTCATCATAGCGCTTGGTTTTTGCAACTGCACTTGTAGAAACTTTCAAAGTTCTTATATTTTCTGGATTGACTGACCTTCTGGTCTTAAAGTAATGGACTGTTTGTCTTTGCTTAGAGCTGTTCTTGACATAAGATGGACTTGGTCTTTTACCAAATAGGGCTAAAGAGTCTCGATAATGAAACACTTTAAAAGTGTTACATTATGAGGAAGCGAAACACCCCACTTGCTGGTTCAATTGAAGTAAATTAACTAAGTAGACCAGACCCAGCTGCTATCACATTAGGGTTTAGAGCCATCCCTTTAGGTACACAGGAACTGACAATTTTCCCCTCTAATGGTAAACATCCTGCATGAACTTATCATTCATCTTTGGTCACCACCTTTCAAAGCATGTTGCGTTATGGGGACAAAATGCAGCTGCTCGAACACAGCCATTTTCTTAGTATGGTCAGATGTTGAATATCAGTTCTACCCGCCTAAAATTGCAGATAAATATTGCCGTAGATGCTGGATAATAGGATGCCTCCGGTTTAATGTTCTCCTTTGGGCAACAGTTTGTATATTACTCATTGACATATTGCTGGTGGATGTGTTATTCTCAGATTTCCTGGTGTTAATTTTGTCTGCTATAGGGTGCATGACAGTGTATGGTATATTGGCCACACAACTGAAAGACTGGTATGGCATTGCCAATTACAGAACATTACCCAACAACTTGATTGGACTTAGATTTATTTGGTTGATTACATGTTTAAAAGGTTACAGCCTGACTGCATGTTCTCCAGCAGTACTCGTCTGTAGTCGGGAAGTCCAGGGCCCCCCCAGTTGATCACGTTTCCAGAGGTGAAGTTTGTCTGGTCAGTCTACCTCTGGATCTCACAGGGAGACAGCATGTTGTCATCCGTCAGCAGGCCAACGGACGACTGCTGCCGGGCGAAAAGCCTAGCAAACTCAGCCTGCTCCTGAAACGTGTTCAGTAATAGAATGCCTTCTTGTTTGTGGGCTTCCAAATGGCACAGCACTCTAAGGCACTGCTTCTCAGCACAAGAGGTGTCCCTGGTTCAAATCCAGGCTGTATCACATCTGGTTGTCATTGGGTTTGGCTATCATTGTAAATAAGAATTTGTTCTTAACTGACTTGCCTAGTGAAATAAAGGTTACATTAAAAGGAATTTCCTGGTGCTGGTTTTGCCGTCCAGCCACAGCTGTCCAAGGCCCAGATAGAGTGCCAGGTGTTGAGGGTGTAGTCCTGGCCAGCAAAGATAGTGGCGCTGTTCTTGGAAAGTTGTTTGATCTCGCCTACCGCCGTCCTCTTGAAGATGACAAAAGCGTCATCTTTAGTAGGTGTGACGAGGGAGAACAGGATGTGGTTCCTTCTGAGATCCATGAAAAACCCATGAGACACATGTAGAGGGACAGGGAGAAACATGGTGAGAAATGGTTATGGTTCATGAGTCTTACAATTGGGGAAAAAAAGAAAGTCATAACATCCATTTGTTTTAATACATTGAACATTAGTAAAAAAAAATAGGTTTGGTTTTAGTGTGTGAGTTCTCTAGAGGTCATTAGTCTCACATGAGCTGTGCTGGTCTCTTGTGGAAAGGTCAACATTTTACCTGAGAGTTATGCAGAAAGATTCTGAACAAGTTTTTCCTGATCAAAACATCTTTAATTTTTTAATCACCTTTAGTCTATGTACATATACACACAAACTTAGAAAAACTGCTACAAAGTTTTACTCTAGCAAGAGTTCAAATAACAAACAAAAGCCCCAACATTACAAAATAAGTTTGTATTATTTACTGTCACATTTCATTACTGTTATCAGTGATTATCTTACCACAAGCACTAGTAGCAATTTCTCCATTGGGTAAAGGATAATTGTAATTAATGTCAATGAACTGTTTCTATTACAGTGTCATGCACTGCAGAACAGAGAGGAGGAATATTAGTTTGGTCAGGTATAAGTAGTAATGACAGTGGTGATTAAGGAGAGTGAGGACAGGTGTGGAGGCTGATTGGCAATGAGTAGCAGCTGGTGCACGTTGAGGTAATAGAGGATCTGCGTTCAAGGCAGATAGTTGAGAGTTATGTTCAAGTCTGGTCCATCTTTGTACGTTTCAGCATGGTGTCTGTGAGAACAAGGGCAGTGCCATTGATGCCATCTCATTTTTAAAGTTGTACATTTTCTTCTTCTTTTGTATTTGAAAAAAGCATAAAGCTAATATTGGTGGTGGAAGCCCCCGATGACAAAGTCCATACAAAAATGGTTTATATCCATGATGAGTCATATAAGTTCATTATTAACTCCATCAATTACCTTTTTCTGTTGCATAGCCTGCCCTGTACGCTATTAATCTTCTACTTGCCGTAGAACCGGTGCATATCTGTAATGAATTTACCCTTCCCAAATCCTAACTTTTTAAACACTACGGCGAAAAATGCTAAAACTGACTTCAGTGCTTAGGATACACTTCATCCTGCACATGGGGATATATTGTTTCTCTGTCGATGGATAACAGACACAGGTACTCCCTGGATGAAGTGAATGGTTTTCCTGAAGGCATACTGTGTCTGCATCCCAAATCGCGTGTGTGTGTGGGGGGGTTAGTGTTCAAAGACTGTAGTTCTTCTGACTGCCATGGAAGTGTCTAGTCTTCAGAGGTGTACGGATAATCAAATAATAATTATTTGGAGCAAAACTAGGGTACTTGATGCTGTGAAAGTAGTGCACTATATAGGGAATAGGGTGTCATTTGGTACACACACTATATCAGTCTCTCATCCTGTTTCACTGAAGGCAGAGGAAATTAACAGCTATCCTCGGGTGTGATAGATAGTTTTGACAAACATGGACAGAGCTTTTCTGTTTCCTGAGAGTTGCCGTGTCCGAATAGCCATACTAGCATACTACATGCTTAAACTGCTAACAATGTACTCATCTTCGTATACTATTTAACAAGCACCCTTTAGTAAAAAGCATGCAGTTTGCCATAGCCGCAACAAAGCAGTAGCTTCTACACCTGCATTGCTTGCTGTTTGGGGTTTTAGGCTGGGTTTCTGTACAGCACTTTGAGATATCAGCTGATGTACGAAGGGCTATATAAATAAATTTGATTTGATTTGATTTGAGTAGCGTCTCTTTACTGGCTTAGTAAGTGGGGCGGGGTTGAGTGCGGGTGGATTTTTCCAAATTCAACAGACATCCATCCCTGATAATAACTCATTTCCAATTTGATTAATTCATCTAACCTCTGAATAGAATAGGAATTGTGTTATAGGCCTATTCAGGCTGGTTTAGGCAGACTATCACATTCAATATTTACTGTAGTCTATATACATGTAGCCCTTTATCCTATTTAAAAAGGACTGAAGAGAGAAACAGATAATTATGTCCAATTTCAACATATTCATTAATGAAACCAAAGTGTATATATAAATTAAATAATATCCTAGTACACACACCAAAACTTTTCAAATGTTAAAATCAAAAGGCTAGTGCACAGACAATCGTGGACAGTTGGGTGCATGGTCAATTCAGAACCGCTGGAGAGCAACATAATAAACTAAAACAGTGGGAAGGAGATCAGAATGACTGCTGAGGCTAAATCCACGAGTTTGGGAAACCCTGGCCTGGCCTACAAAACTAAAACAATCCATATGTTCAAATCAAAAGGCTTGATTAACATGACATCAGTAATGCAGCCACATCCCAAGTCCCTGCTGCAGACACATTCAGAAATCAAAAGAGGGTTTAGTGTTCAGTTTAAAAGCTCTGACGAAAACCAAGAGAACAAAACACACTTTTCAATGAGAAAACAGAAATCCACTTTAGGTAAAAAAAATACTTTTGTTTTCAAAGATGTACGCAAAAGGCTACTCGTTATCATTTTAAGGATATTTTTTTAGTTAGCCTACATTTGAAAAGCTTTGCTTTTCGTCATCTTCCCAAATATGTAGCCTAGATTTGTCGTTTGGTTTCTTGAAGAGAACTAGGGCCAATCATTCGCAGCCCACCTCCAATGCACTGAGGTGTGCATCGAATTCTACTAGATGAAGACCCGAAATGAGTATAACATCCTGGCATTTAAACTATACTTGATTTCCAAAAATCCACACACTGTAAAACATATTTTTGCATACTGAGAATACGCCATGCGCGATTACGTAGCTTCCCACTATTCGTAGATTTTTTAATTAGTATGACACACGCACATAAACAAACACACACACACAATCACATGCCTGCACACACCATCTTGGTTGTCCATCGAAGACAATGATAACGGTGCTCCCCTTGGGGACGGGGACGGGGGGAGGGGTGGGTTTGACCTTTTGGTGCTCGTGTCACTTCATCTGGCTGTGGGGACCGATGCTAGCTGTGTTGGGAGTCGGATTGCATTATCCCAGCTGCATATTGGGGTGCGTCTCTGGGTGCGTCTGTTGCATCTCCTTTGTAAGATAGTGTCTTCCAGGTGCTGAACCCCTCTGGCACAGGTATACTGCCAGGTGCACCTGACCAGTGCTAGGGTTTCCAGGTTGGAGCAATTTAAGTCACAGCGCTTCAGCAGGTCCTTGCTGTGGTCTTTGAAGTATTTTTTCTGACCTCTAGAAGAGCGTTTGGCTGCATCGAGTTGGCGCTCGAGAACTCAGCGGGGGAGGCAGTGACCAGGCATGCACATCACGTGGCCGAGCCAGTGAAGGTGTCATTTAACCTAAATAGTGTGGGAGCATGTAGGGGACAGGGCACCACCGAGTTTGGCAAAACTGAAGTGGATGTAGCAAGAGGAGCAGCTGTGCTTGCTGGAGCAATTGTGGAAGATTTTTTTAGATTTTGTTCCCGTTCCTATTGAAGCTGTCACGGCCTGACCTGTTTCACCTGTTTTTGTGATTTTCTCCACCCACCTCCAGGTGTCTCCTGTTTTCCCCATTAGTCCCCGGTGTATTTTTCACTGTGTTTCCAGTCTCTCTGTGCCAGTTTGTCTTGTTTTTCCAAGTCAACCAGCGTTTCTCCTAGCTTCTGTTTTTCCCCAAGCCCTTCTGGTTTTGACCCTTGCCCGTCCTGACGCCGATTCCACCTGCCTGACCACTCTGCCTGTTCTGACCTCGAGCCTGCCAATCCCCTGGTACTGTTTGGACTCTGACCTGGTTTATAAACTCTCGCCTGTCCCCGATCTGCCTTTTGCCTACCCCCTTTTGGTATAATAAATATCGGAGCTCAACCATCTGCCTCCTGTGTCTGCATTTGGGTCTTGCCTTGTGCCCTTATGGTACGAACCGGCCCTGACAGACCCAGCAGACTGGGACCAGCTATGTCACATTGTCTCCTTGCAGGGAGCCACCATTGGGAGGCATGAGGAGCTACTGCTGGACCTTTTGGAAGGGCTTCGTTCCCTGACGGAACGCCACGGCCAAGGGTTCAAGGCTATAATGGAGCAAATCAGTGAGTTAGCCCATAGGCAGCCCACCACCTCTGAGACCTCCCAACTACCCAGTACCTATTCTACTACTAGTGGACTTGTTCAACCTACCTCGGCTCCACGAAAACCCCGCTTACCTCCTCCGGACCGTTATGCAGGCGATCCTGGTATCTGCCGGGTGTTTCTTTCCCAGTGCTCCCTCATTTTCGAAATCCAGCACTCTTTGTTCCTATCGGTCCAATCGACGATGGCGTATTTAATCATGCTAATGTCCGGAAGGGCGCTCTTCTGGGCAACGGCTGTGTGGGAGCAGCAATCCCCTGTGTGCCATAGCCTGGAGGAATTCATGGCAGAAGTGAAGAAGGTTTTCGATTCTCTGGTTCCCGGGAGGGAGGCGGCTCAAACTACTGAAGATTCATCAGAACTCCCATTACGCAGTAGATTTTCTCACATTGGCCGCCGAGAATTCCTCGAATCCGGAGGCTCTGTTTGACACCTTTCTCCACAGACTGTCGGAGGGGACAAAGGATGAGCTTGCAGCTTGGGAAATACGGCGGGACCTCGATTCCTTCATCGCCCTGGCAATTTAGGATTAATGGGCACCTACGAGACGGGCGGTGTGAGATGAGGTCGGGTCTCCGGAACACTCGGTCGTCTGCTGATGCTGGCGCCCATCCGAAGGAATCTGGAAATCCCCAAAGTTGGTATTCCTGAGGAGAGCCAAAAACACCCGAGGGGTGAGTTGCACTGTGCCCGTCCATATACGGGTATCAGGAAACCACAGTGAGACCATACCCTGTGTGTTCCTCCTCATCGATTTTTAAAATGTTTGTAATTGGAAAAAAAGAAAATATGATTTTTTAAAAATATATTATTTTATTATTATTATTATTATTATTATTTTTCTATGTAGATTATTTTCTAGATACACGAAGGAGATGAGTGGAAGACAGCCTTTAACTTCTTGGCGCACCCATCCCGTTAGCGCGATCATTTCGTCAACATCCGCTGAATTGCAGAGCGCCAAATTCAAATTCAATTACAAAAAATATTACATTTTCATGAAATCACAAGTGCAATATAGCAAATCACAGTTTAGCTTGTTGTTAATCCACCTGGCGTGTCAGATTTCAAAAAAGCTTTTCGGCGAAAGCTATCCAAGCGTTTATGTTAGGACACCTCTCTCAGCAGACAAAACATTGCAAACAGCTAGCAGCAAAGTAGACTGGTCACGAAAGTCAGAAAAGCAATAAAATTAATCGCTTACCTTTGATCATCTTCCGATGTTTGCACTCACGAGACTCCCAGTTGCACAATAAATGTTCCTTTTGTTCCATAAAGATTATTTTAAAATCCAAAAACCTCCATTTGGTTGGCGCGTTATGTTCAGAAATCCACAGGCTCGAGCGGTCACGACGGGGCAGAGGAAAAAAGTATCCGTAAAGTTCGTAGAAACACGTCAAACGTTTTTTATAGTCAATCCTCAGGTTGTTACAATAAATAATCGATAATATTTCAACCGGACCATAGCTTTTTCAATAGGAGTGAGAGAGAAAATGTCTGTTCCAAGCTGCTCACGCATGCAAAACTCTGCTGGCACCCAGCCATCCAATAACGCGATGTGATGTTTCTCGCTCATTTTTCAGAATAAATGCCTGAAACTATATAGGAAAAGGAATCTGGTTGATATCCCTTTAAATGGAGGGGAGACATGCAATGGAACAGAGAGGTTTCAGGAAAAACAGAACTTCCTGGTTGGATTTTCCTCAGGTTTCACCTGCAATATTTTGACAGTTTTGGAAACTTTAGAGTGTTTTCTATCCTAATCTGACAATTATATGCATATTCTAGATTCTGGTCCTGAGAAATATGCAGTTTCATTTGGGTACGTTTTTCATCCAAACATCAAAATACTGCCCCCTACACTCAAGAGGTTAACACAGCCAGTGGACATTATGAGTATCAGGTCATGCCGTTTGGACTCACCAACGCCCCCGCTGTCTTCCAGGCTGTGGTAAACGATGTGCTCCGGGACATGCTAAACTGTTTCGTGTTTGTCTACCTTGACGACATCCTGTTTTTTTCCAGGTCTGCCCAAGACCACATTCTTCATGTCAGACAAGTCTCTCAGCGCCTCCTGGAGAACTAATTGTTTGTGAAAGCCGAGAAGTGTGAGTTCCACCGCTCTATAATCTCCTTTCTGGGATATGTCATCGCTGATGGAAATGTCCAAATGGATCCTGAAAAAGTGAAAGCAGTGGTAGTGGCCTGAATCTACATCCAGGGTGCAGTTACAATGTTTCCTGGGTTCGCTAACTTCTACCGCCCTTTCATTTGGGGCTACGGCACCCTGGCGGCCCCCCTCTCGGCACTCACATCTCCCAAAGTACTGTTCACATGGTCTCCAGCGGTCGACAGAGCCTTCTGATGTTTGAGTGGGGGCCCTGTCCCATCGATCTGCCCAGGACCAGAAGCTCCAACCCTGTGCTTCTGTCCCATCTTCTCAATCCTGCGGAGAGGAACTACGCCGTAGGCAACCGAGAACTCCTGCCGGTCAAGATGGCGTTGGAAGAGTGGGGGCACTGGCTGGAAGGATCAAAACAGCCATTCTTGGTCTGGACCGACCATAAGAATTTGGAATATCTCCGTACAGCCCAGCGCCTTAACTTCAGGGCCGGTTGGCTTTATTGTTTACAGGATTCAACTTCACCATTTCCTACCGCCCAGGATCCAAAAATGTGAAGCCTGACGCCCTCTCCCGCCTCTACAGTTCCTCTGCCACACCCTCAGTCTCCGAAACGATTCTCCATACCTCATGCCTTGCGGCATCAATGGATTAGGCTATCGAAACCTTGGTCCGCAAGGCACAACATTCGCAGCCTGAACCTGAAGGGGGCCCGGCTAACAGGTTGTTTGTCCCTAACTCAGTCCGGTCCCGGGTCCTGAAATGGGCTCATTCCTCCATTCCTCCTGACATATCATCCAGGTTCCCGCCATACCCTAGCCTTCCTCCGACACGTTTTTGGTAGCCCACAATGGTTCCTGACGTCTCTGCCTTCGTCACCAAGTGCACTGTGTGTGCTCAGAACAAGACTCCATGGCAAACTCCTTCTGGCCTCCTTCAGCCACAACCTGTCCCATAGCTCTCTGGACTTTGTCACTGGGCTCCCTCCGTCTAATGGCAACAGCGTCATTCTGATGGTAGTGTACCGGTTCTCCAAGACTGCCCATTTCAGCCCTCTCCCCAAACTTCCCTCTGCCAAGGAGACGGCCCAGCTTATGGTTCAGCACGTATTCCAGATCCGTGGACATGGTCTCCGACCGAGATCCTCAGTTCTCGTCTCAGTTCTGGAAGGCATTCTGCACCCTTATTGGGTCGTCGGCCAGCCTGTCCTCCGGATTCCATCCCCAATCCAACGGCCAGTTGGTGCGAGCTTACCAGGACCTAGAAACCACCCTAAGATGCCTGGTCTCAAACAACCCCACTACCTGGAGCCGACAACTGGTCTGGGTGGAGTATGCCCGGAACACCCTTCCCTGTTCAGCCACGGGACTCTCTCCTTTTGAGTGAACTATGGGGTATCAACCTCCACTCTTCCCAGAACAAGAGCAGGAGGTCAATGTACCCTCGGCCCAGATGTTTGTCGGCCGCTTGTCGACATAGATGGAGAAGAGCGGCAGGTTTTGTCGACAAGCAGACTCCCGCCGGACTCCAGGTCCCCGCTACCGCATTGGGTGGAGGGTATGGCTTTCCACTCGGGACCTGCACCTTCGGGTGGGGTTCTGCAAACTGCCCCCCCCCCGTTTCATTGGTCCTTAGTTCCTCCTTGTGTTGCTCTGTATTAAACCGACTTACCATGTGTCTAGAATTTTAGCCTGTCTCACTGTTCTTTGCCTTCTGTTCCCAGACCGACCCCCCCCTCCCAACATTTGTTGTGTAACGGGGAGTCTCGTGAGTGAAAACATCCGAAGATCATCAACTCCATTAATTAATTTGATTGCTTTTCTGATTTTTGTCACCTAGCTACTTAATGCTTAGTGTACATAATGTTTTGTTATGCTATCGATAAACTTACACAAACGCTTGGATTGCTTTCGCTGTAAAGCATAATTTCAAAATCTGAGACGACAGGTAGATTAACAAAAGGCTAAGCTGTGTTTTGCAAGCTCCAAGGTGGCATAGCAGTTCAGACGTCTTTTGTCCTCGTCTTGTTGTGTCCTGTATATATATATATTTACAACTTTTTTCACATACATTTTATTTTTATTTTCCATCAACTCATCTTCAAACACTCTCCTGCAACCCGCCTCACCAATTTATATTTATAAAAAAGTATTATTTACCTCAAATCTGTAATCCTCCATGAAGCTAGCCAGAAACTCCAAGAAGCTAGCCTGAAACTAGCCAGAAGCTAATCCAGAAGCTAATCAGAAGCTAGTTCAGAAGCTAGTTAGCTTCTTTACTGGCAAATCGTTAGTATTCAGCTAACCACGGTTTGTGGTCATCAGCTATCCTTTAGCTCGAAAATCTATCGCCAGTTCTGTACGGCGCAGCATGGCTCGGAACGGAACATACCGGACCAATTTTTCTCTCTATGTCCCTGGATTTCGACTGCTCTCTGGACATTCATACCCGGATCTCACAGCTAGCTAGCTGCGTCAATCACTCCTGAGTTCCATCAATCACTCCTGGGCTGCAGTCACCTATCCGGATCTGTTTTACTGCCTACGCGGAGCCCCACCGGGCCTTCACAACTGGACTGCCGACGTTATCTACCCGAAGGAGATCCGGCTGGCTCCTCCGTCGCAACGTTACCTGAACGCCCATCTGCGGCCTGCTAACCATTAGCTGTCTTACCGGCTGCTATCTGAATAGACAATCGGACAATTTATTTATTTTTATTATTATTATGTTTTCTTCTTGGGCCTCTATAACTATATCTATTGTTTTTATTTTTGTTGTTGTTGTGTGATTTGGATTAATCCCCTCTACCACACAGAACCCCACTAATCTACTGACGGAACGCAAGAGGTGGCTAACAACAGACCTCCATCCTATGCTAGCTTGCTACCGATGGCCTGGCTAGCTGTCTAAATCGCCGTGACCCCGAACCAACCTCTCCACTCACTGGACCCTTTTGATCACTCGACTAAGCATGCCTCTCCTTAATGTCAATATGTCTTGTCCATTGCTGTTCTGGTTAGTGTTTATTGGCTTATTTCACTGTAGAGCCTCTAGTCCTGCTCACTATACCTTATCCAACCTATTAGTTCCACCACCCACACATGCAATGACATCTCCTGGTTTCAATGATGTTTCTAGAGACAATATCTCTCTCTTCATCACTCAATACCTAGGTTTACCTCCACTGTATTCACATCCTACCATACCTTTGTCTGTACATTATACCTTGATGCTATTTTACCGCCCCCAGAAACCTCCTTTTACTCTATGTTCCAGACGTTCTAGATGACCAATTCTCATAGCTTTTAGCCGTACCCTTATTCTACTCCTCCTATGTTCCTCTGGCGATGTAGAGGTGAATCCAGGCCCTGCAGTGCCTAGCTCCACACCTATTCCCCAGGCGCTCTCTTTTGACGACTTCTGTAACCGTAATAGCCTTGGTTTCATGCATGTTAACATTAGAAGCCTCCTCCCTAAGTTTGTTCTATTCACTGCTTTAGCACACTCTGCCAACCCGGATGTTCTAGCTATGTCTGAATCCTGGCTTAGGAAGACCACCAAAAATTCAGAAATTTTAATTTCAAACTACAACATTTTCAGACAAGATAGAACTGCCAAAGGGGGCGGTGTTGCAATCTACTGCAAAGATAGCCTGCAGAGTTCTGTCCTACTATCCAGGTCTGTACCCAAACAATTTGAACTTCTACTTTTAAAAATCCACCTCTCTAAAAACAAGTCTCTCACCGTTGCCGCCTGCTATAGACCACCCTCTGCCCCCAGCTGTGCTCTGGACACCATATGTGAACTGATTGCCCCCATCTATCTTCAGAGTTCGTGCTGCTAGGCGACCTAAACTGGAACATGCTTAACACCCCAGCCATCCTACAATCTAAACTTGATGCCCTCAATCTCACACAAATTATCAATGAACCTACCAGGTACCTCCCCAAAGCCTTAAACACGGGCACCCTCATAGATATCATCCTAACCAACTTCCCCTCTAAATACACCTCTGCTGTCTTCAACCAAGATCTCAGCGATCACTGCCTCATTGCCTGCATCTGTAATGGGTCAGCGGTCAAACGACCTCCACTCATCACTGTAAAACGCTCCCTGAAACACTTCTGCGAGCAGGCCTTTCTAAACGACCTGGCCGGGGTATCCTGGAAGGATATTGATCTCATCCCGTCAGTAGAGGATGCCTGGATATTTTTTTTAAATGCCTTCCTAACCATCTTAAATAAACATGCCCCATTCAAGAAATTTAGAACCAGGAACAGATATAGCCCTTGGTTCTCCCCAGACCTGACTGCCCTTAACCAACACAAAAACATCCTATGGCGTTCTGCATTAGCATCGAACAGCCCCCGTGATATGCAGCTGTTCGGGGAAGCTAGAAACCATTATACACAGGCAGTTAGAAAAGCCAAGGCTAGCTTTTTCAAGCAGAAATTTGCTTCCTGCAACACTAACTCAAAAAAGTTCTGGGACACTGTAAAGTCCATGGAGAATAAGAACAAATCCTCCCAGCTGCCCACTGCACTGAAGATAGGAAACACTGTCACCACTGATAAATCCACCATAATTGAGAATTTCAATAAGCATTTTTCTACGGCTGGCCATGCTTTCCACCTGGCTACTCCTACCCCGGTCAACAGCACTGCACCCCCAACAGCAACTCGCCCAAGCCTTCCCCAATTCTCCTTCTCCCAAATCCATTCAGCTGATGTTCTGAAAGAGCTGCAAAATCTGGACCCCTACAAATCAGCCGGGCTAGACAATCTGGGCCCATTCTTTCTAAAATTATCTGCCGAAATTGTTGCCACCCCTATTACTAGCCTGTTCAACCTCTCTTTCGTGTCGTCTGAGATTCCCAAAGATTGGAAAGCAGCTGCGGTCATCCCCCTCTTCAAAGGGGGGGACACTCTTGACCCAAACTGCTACAGACCTATATCTATCCTACCGTGCCTTTCTAAGGTCTTCGAAAGCCAAGTCAACAAACAGATTACCGACCATTTCGAATCTCACCATACCTTCTCTGCTATGCAATCTGGTTTCAGAGCTGGTCATGGGTGCACCTCAGCCACGCTCAAGATCCTAAACGATATCTTAACCGCCATCGATAAGAAACATTACTGTGCAGCCGTATTCATTGATCTGGCCAAGGCTTTCGACTCTGTCAATCACCACATCCTCATCGGCAGACTCGACAGCCTTGGTTTCTCAAATGATTGCCTCGCCTGGTTCACCAACTACTTCTCTGATAGAGTTCAGTGTGTCAAATCGGAGGGTCTGCTGTCCGGACCTCTGGCAGTCTCTATGGGGGTGCCACAGGGTTCAATTCTTGGACCGACTCTCTTCTCTGTATACATCAATGAGGTCGCTCTTGCTGCTGGTGAGTCTCTGATCCACCTCTACGCAGACGACACCATTCTGTATACTTCCGGCCCTTCTTTGGACACTGTGTTAACAACCCTCCAGGCAAGCTTCAATGCCATACAACTCTCCTTCCGTGGCCTCCAATTGCTCTTAAATACAAGTAAAACTAAATGCATGCTCTTCAACCGATCGCTACCTGCACCTACCCGCTTGTCCAACATCACTACTCTGGACGGCTCTGACTTAGAATAAGTGGACAACTACAAATACTTAGGTGTCTGGTTAGACTGTAAACTCTCCTTCCAGACCCATATCAAACATCTCCAATCCAAAGTTAAATCTAGAATTGGCTTCCTATTTCGCAACAAAGCATCCTTCACTCATGCTGCCAAACATACCCTTATAAAACTGACCATCCTACCAATCCTCGACTTTGGCGATGTCATTTGGCGATGCCTACCTGGTTAAATAAAGGTAAAATAAAATAAAATAAATAAATAAAAATATTGCACTTGTGATGTCATGAATCTGAATATTTTTTTGTAATATTATTTGACTGTGGCGCTATGCTATTCAGCGGTTGCTGACGAAAATGATCCCGCTAACGGGATGGGTAGCGTCAAGATGTTAAAGATCCTCTGCACTGTAAACCTTGGTAAGCTGCCTGTCATTAGGCTACTGATGCCATCTACTGGCAAATGTTGCATTGCAATTGTGCAATAAATTATCAACCCCAATGAATAACAGATTACTCAAGATTGTTTAGTGTTCTCAGCTGAAAGACAGAGCTAACAGATTCTTATTTTTCTTTGTTCCAGATACTGTGTGAGGACCTGGCTCCTCTAATGTCTCATAGAGGTGGACCCATTGAAAATAGGGTGTTGGCCTCTCTGTGAATGATGGCCAACCAGGAAACTTTCAGGGGCGTGGTGGATCAGTAAAGGAACATTGCATCACCACTTCCTTCAAGTGGTAACAGGCCTGTAGAGTGAAGTGAAGTGGAAGTGTGAAGTGAAGTGGCCTTCTGTGAAGTAAAGTGGCCTTCTGTAGAGCAGCTGCCAGTGGCTGCATTTGAGAGAAAGACAGGATTCCCTAGGGTGATTGGGTGTATAGATGGCATCAGGGGACCCTCCAACAACAGGGATGCCTACATAAGCAGAAAGAGCCATGCCAGCTTCCAACTCCAGGCAGTGTGCGACAGCCATCTCATTTTTACAAACATCTATACAGGGAATGCTGGTTCTGTGCACGATGCCAGAGTGTACAGGACCAGCGACCTCAAGTCCCAACTGGAGACCAACCCAATTCCATCTGCTCTGGGATTCTGCATACTCCCTGAGCGTGGACTTAATTGTCCCATTCAGAAACAATGGCCACCTTGAAGACGAACAAAAGCATTTCAACCAGGTCCACAGTTCAACACGTGGACACATTGAGAGGGTGTTTGGGATACTCAAGTGGAGGAGACTCCTACATTTGGACATGCGCCTTCTAAACCAAGTACCATGGAATTGCCAGTGCATGTGTTCTCCACAACATGGTCCTGATCCATGAAGGGATAAAAGAGGAAATACCAGTGGAGACCCCCATTGACCTTGCCCCTGCCCCAGACCACCAATGGGCAGCTGTTCTTCAATCACACACACACACCCAACCACATGTGTATTTATGTGTTTGTGTTATTTGTGTTATTTAAGTTTCCAATTAATAAAACATGTTCCAAAACAATTTGTTATTAACGATTTCAGTTAAACATGCAATCAAGGAAAATCTCTGGATAATTCATTATTAGGGTACAATTAAACAATAAATAAATAAATAGATTCAGGCTACTATTATTTGAAATTCTGGAGTGCAGCGGTAAACTGTTAAAGAATTGTAACGGCTTTCCTCTTCCTCTTCTCCATCCCACTTCTGATGTTGAATTTTTTTAAACACAAAATGACTGTGGAATGAATTCACATCAAGCCAAATACTGCCACAGAACATGAATAACTGCAATTGAATAGGCAGAAAACACAGTTTAGGATTTAATAAGAAAATTACGAGGGATGAATGTTCTCTAAACTTCGTGTGTAGTATTAGAATCCTCAGTGGTGTTTCTGTATCAACATCTGGGAATAAAATGTGAGTATTGGGATATATGACCTGTGGTTGTTGTTTTTCTACTGTTAAACCTTCCAGAGGTCAACATAGGATCAGTTATAGCTATGGTTATAGCTATGGTTTTACATGGCTTCTTCTCAGACAAGAATGTTTGGCAACGAAAATTATCTTAGTATGGTCTCAGATGTTGAAAATCAATCCTATCCACACACACACACACGCACACACACACACACACACACACACACACACACACACACACACACACACACACACACACACACACACACACACACACACACACACACACACACACACACACACACACGTTATCTGAGATTGCAGATAGTGTGTAAATAATGCTGTTAGATGCTGGATAATAGGATGCCTCCTGTGAAATGTTCTGCTTTGGGCAACAGTTTTCACTCTCATATTACCATATTGCGCGTGCATGTGTGTGTGATATTCTCATATTATCAGATTGCTGGTGTTAATTTTAGATTGTTATTTTTTGCTGCAGGGTGCAGCAGGTTGTGTGTGTGTGTGTGTGTGTGTGTGTGTGTGTGTGTGTGTGTGTGTGTGTGTGTGTGTGTGTGTGTGTGTGTGTGTGTGTGTGTGTGTGTGTGTGTGTGTGTGTAGGGCATGGGTGAACGCTGATCTACAAAATTAGATATCAGTGCATATCTTCAGGACGGTATTAAGTTGTAACAACACCAGTAACATTGTGAAACACACTGGCTTACATCCTGCCATTGCACTAATGTTTAATTTCACGCAGAAGAGCAGCTCTTACATCCGTAGCAAGGTTATATTTATCCTAGCATGATAGAACCACTGACAGCTAAATCACGCAACCGAAACAGTACGTACTGTATGCTGTTTATTTACATTGCCAGTTTCTTATGGTATACTGTCAGCACAACTAAAAGTAAGCTTTTTGAAGTTGACTGAGAACACATTCTCATGTACAGCACTGACCTGGGGAATAGTTACAGGGGGGAAGAGAGGGGATGAATGAGTCAATTGGAAGCTGGGGATGATTAGGTGGCTATGATGGTATGAGGGCCAGATTTGGAATTTAGCCAGGACACCAGGGTTAACACCCTTACTTTAACGATAAGTGCCATGGGATCTTTAGTGACCACACAGAGTCAGGACACCCGTTTGACGTTAATTCCAAAAGACGGCACGCTACACAGGGCAATGCCTTGTTGGTGTGTGTGAGGGACAGAGCTGAATACTTGTCTTCTACTAGTTTCCTCATTCATTTCTATCATAAGCAGTTATGACACAAAAAGGAAACAGGTTTATTATGCAAACACGACAGGCATTATTGACCTAAACAGGTATTATTATTCACCAGTTCCCTTACTCATAGAAATATCGACTCAGTCACACAAGAGGAAACATCAGCATAATAGACAACTAGAACATATTTTAATTTTTTGTTGTTGATTTCATCAAGAAATTATTCCTAAACTGGGAATTTCACATCAGGGTTTTCATTAATACTGTATATATGTCTTGAAGAACATAACAATATAAACAGGTGAACAATAGCAGTCACAAGTTTTTATATAGCATTGATAAACTTCCGGCCCTAAGTGCTTTACAAACACTCACAAAACACATTCCTAAAGGAAGCATTATTCCAAGTACATACAACGAACGAAATGGAGATGAGGCTAAAACAACAGAAAAAGAATCAAACAAAATCGACAGAACATTTAAAATGTGGAAACTGGTTTGAGCATAAACAAATTAAAAGGTACATTTAAACAGTATGGTCCATTTTGAACATTTTAAATAGCCTGCATTATTTACCTGTGCATTTTTAGTTTCCTCATAAACCAGGTTTCCATCCAACCTTTTTATGCGAGTAACCTGTCAGATAAAAAAATGTCATGACAGGTCTGATAGAAACAGCACATTTGATGGTAATCATTCCAAATGTTGACAAAACATGCTAGACAAAGTGGGATCTTTTTTTGAGTCTAAATAAATAATGTGAGAAATGGCGGTGGAAACGCCTTTATGTGCAAATATCGATACAATAACCATCACAATGGTGTGTGGTCCTCTCATTCCGACTAGGGAAAAGCATGCAGTTTATTAGGCTACAGATGAAATATGTTATGATGAACTAACTGGTGGTGAAAGTGCATGGTGATGAGCTTGATGCTCCTTTCCAAGAAGTATCGAAGATCTTGTTCTGGTAATATGATGTTCGATGTGTTTGGCTGCCGTTTGACTCTTTTGTCCATGATAATCTCATCATGTAGGTTATACCCTAGCTGGGATATTCTACAAGGAATTTGCCTCCTGAAAAAAAGCTTCTCCCAAGTGGGTGTGTCATCTACTCCCATTGCCTGTTGCACTGCTACTTGGATTCCACCTGGCAATCTGTTCACAGTCTGCCCTGGCCTGTCTCCCCCTGTCTGGTACAGGTACCCCCGCCACACTCTCTCCCCCGAGTTTTCTCTCGCCTCCAGCACAAACGCACTGTTAGCCCCAAGACGTTACATATATTTTTTTGTGCTTTATGCTATTTGCCTCATGGCTCCTGTGTGCTTTGTTGACTATGAACTTGCTTGTTTACCCAACCGTGGGACAGAATAAGTTTGTTCCCACACTCGGGACTCTGACTCTCTATTGGTAACACAGACTCTTGGCCTCCCATCCTATTCTAACCACCTCTCGCCAGCTCTGTATTCATGTTACCTGTTGAAATTTTTGTAAAATATGATCTTGTTGCCATCTGATGCACATTCAGATGTCATAAATCAACACTGCAGAGCTCTCCCTGTCCTCTGTCGTACCCTGATTGTATTACTGCTGATGATATCTGGAAATGTGCATGTACACCCTGGCCCATCTATTGTTGCTAACCCAATTCTGACCCACAATTCTGACTTGTGCTCTGATATCTGCTTTGGTGATTTTTGCTTTCGTAAAAGCCTGGGTTTTCAGCACGTTTAACACTAGAAGCTTATTACCTAACATTGATCAATTGAAAGTGTGTGTTCACAGCTCCAATCAAGATGTGTTGGTCTTTACTGAGACGTGGTCAAGAAAGAGTGTTTTGAACACTGATGTTAACCTTTCTGGTTAAAATCATTTTCGGCTAGACAGATCTTCCAAAGCTGGTGGAGTGGCAATCTTAACCAAGGAACACCTTCAGTGCTCGTTTGTCTCCACCATGTCTGTCCCCAAACAATTTCCTTTGCTGGTTTTAAGCATAAAATATTCAAATAGCTATTTTATTTGACTGTTGCTGGGTGTTATCGTCCATTATCAGCACCGGCCTGTACCCTAAATGCCCTAAATTCTCTCCTGGCCCCTTACACTAAGTCTGAATTTGTCCTGCTAGGTGACCTAAACTGGGACATGCTTAAACCACCTGACCAAGTCCTAAAGCAATGGGACTACCTAAATCTTTCTCAGATTATTACCAATCCCACAAGGCATGACTCCAAACACCCAGAAAAGGCTACGCTCCTTGATGTTATCCTCACAAATAATCCTGATAGGTATAAGTCTGGTGTATTCTGTAATGACCTTAGCGATCACTGTTTTACATCCTGTGTTTGTAATAGGTGCTCAGTGAAACGACCTGTCCTGATTTGTCATAGAGCATTGCTAAAAAACTTTAATGAGCAATCCTTCGTTCATGACCTGGTCTCTGTAAATTGGTATAGAATCAGCTTGATCCCCTCTGTCGAACACGCCCCCATAAAGAAAATGAGAATTAAAAGGAGGTTCAGCCCCTGGTTCGACAGTGATCTGGCAAAGTTACTCCACCTCAAGAATTACATTTTGCGAAAGGCTTGGCACAAGCATACTCAGGCTGACTGGTTTTCGTTCAGGCAAATGAGAAATAAGTGCACTCAGGCTATACAGAAGGCCAAAGTTAGCTACTTTAATTTAAGGAACAGTTCTCGTTCTGTGGGTCTAACACAAGAAAATGGTTAAGACCTGGAGAATAAACCCTCCTCCTCACAGCTGCCCATGTCCCTTAATGTTGATGATGTGGTTGTTACTGACAAGGAGCACATGGCTGAGCTCTTTAAATCACCACTTCATTAAGTCAGGATGCCTATTTTACTCAGCCATGCCTCCTTTCCTGTCCAACATTTCCTCATCTCCTACTCCTTCGAATGCGGCCAGTCCCGATGCTCCTCCCTCTTTTCCCCTGCCCTGCTACAAAGTTTCTCACTGAGGTGCTAAAGGAGCTCCTTAAACTTGACCCCCCAAAAACATCTGGGTCAGATGGTTTAGATCCTTTCTTATTTAGGGTTGTGGCCCCAATCATCACCAAGCCTATCTCTGAACTTTTTAACCTGTACACAATTGCTTGGAAGGCAGCCACAGTCCGTCCTTTATTAAAAGGGGGATTGATCAAGCTGATCCTAAATGTTATACGCCAATTTCTATTTTGCCCTGTTAATCAAAAGTGTTGGAAAAACCTGTCAATAATCAACTGACTGGCTTTCTTGATGTCTATAGTATTCTCTCTGGTATGCAATCTGGTTTCCGCTCAGTTTATGG
This sequence comes from Oncorhynchus tshawytscha, assembly GCF_018296145.1. Taxonomy (NCBI): domain Eukaryota; kingdom Metazoa; phylum Chordata; class Actinopteri; order Salmoniformes; family Salmonidae; genus Oncorhynchus; species Oncorhynchus tshawytscha. The sequence goes on from NC_056451.1 coordinate 15,493,701, forward strand.
ATGTGTCCCTGCAACCTTAATAAATGTCCTAAATGATGTCACCATTGCCCTTGAATCTAAGCAATGTTGTGCTCCTATTTTTATTGACTTGGCCAAATCTTTTGATACAGCAGAACAGTGGATCCCAAACATTTTATAGTCTCGTACCCCCTTCAAACGTTCAACCTCCAGCTGCGTACCTCCAGGGTCAGCGCACTCTCAAATGTTATTTTTTGCCATCATTGTAAGCCTGCCACACACACTATATGATACATTAACTGTCACAAACCGGGTCATTTTTCTAGAGATTTTGAGGCACCGCTCAAACACTGCAATAAAGTAGGCCATAATCACCGAGATTGTAAACAGATAGAACAGGTAGAGTCAGAGCATCTGACAGTAACTATCGGGGTAATTGAAGACAAACATAAAGGAGGCCTTAAGGGGAATGGACCTAAGAGAGAAGGGAAAAATGGACAGGATCAGACGATAGAACATTTTTCAATTGCGATGAGACAGGACATTTGACCCGGGAGTGTAAGGCTCCCTGTAAACATTGTGACCGAGTAGGACACAACCACCAAAATTGCAAACATAAGGGGAAGGACAGGCGCGACAATCGGGGGAGAAAGAGAGAGGCAGAGACACGAGAGCGAGATTAATGTGAATGCTCGCTGGGGAAAAGCTTGGACCTTTAAATTAGGGTTATTTTCTGGGAATTGTCTCGGTAGTACGTGCCGGAGTTAACGACTACAGAAAATTATAATAATAGGGTTATCTGCATCTCCATCATTTCAGTAGTGTTGGTGGTCCAGCGGTTGAATTCTTACCTACAGCGTGGGAGAATCGGGTACAAATCGCAGCCTATGCACCAATAGACTAAAATTCATTCTGATTGTAATACAACTATTGATATGTTTTGCCTGGAAGGTTACAGTTAGTGTTTGTTTAAGATATAAACTGAAGTTTTTAATAGCTTGTTTAGGTTAAATTGAGAGACTAATTAATTCAAAATAATAGCGAAGCTAATTTCGATGCAAGACGGTGTCTTGCCTAAATGGTCTGCTGGAATAACCTATTGAGAATGGAGTCGTATTTAAATGACTGAATCAGAGAAGAGACAGTTACCTAAATCTAATGAATTCTAAATAATAGCAGAGAGATAATTGCGATAGAGTTGTGCCCATCAAAATGTGTTTTTTATTCTTATGGATTGACCGATTGTCACGATCGTCGTCCTTCTGTGGTGCGTTGGTGCTATTAAAGACGCACAGCATTTCTCTCTCTGTCTCCTGCATTTGAATCCACACCCACGACACCCGGAGCATTACACACATTAATCACAGTTGTGTGGGTCTAATGGCAGGTTATTCCTATCAAGCATTTTGAGAAACTGTTTGCAGACAGACTGAATGGGTTTTAATGTTGCAAAGCAAGCTTGGGCTAAACTAGTCAAGTAGTAGGGGAATTTCATAGATTTAAAGTACAGTATTGTAACCAAGGGTAGTGCATGTTCAATTAAGTACATGTAACCATTGAGGAAATTTAAAACTAATGATTGGAGGGAGTACAATGGAATTATCATTATTATTATGTTTTATTTGTAGTCAACGTTTGGGTTTCTGAATCGGGGTAGTATAATGAAGGCTGAACAAGTGTTTTTTTCTTGGAGAAGGAGTGCTTCATTGTCTCTCTTCGGAAATGTTTTCTGGGGGCTGTAATCTTGAAGGGAGCGAGTTTAGCTAGAGGTATGTTTCTATCAAATTGAAAAGGCCTGGAAATGTTTTGTTTGTTTTTAGCCTTTTGGTTTGAGGAGATTTCCATTTTTTCCTAGAGACACGATATATTAAAGGGGTACACACACACAGTTTTAATTAAACATGTGAATTATTTTGATAAAGGGAATGTTCTGGGAAACAACATGTAGAAAATGTTTGATGGTTTTTCTTTAATTTGTATTATATAGTAAGAAACACTACTGTGAAAGGGTGGTATGACTGTTGACCTCTGTCGTGGCTTTCCTTTGTGGTCTGATCAGCCTCATGGGAGGGCCATTTGGATAATGAATTTAAGGTAATTTGTGATACCGATTTTAAGGTTATTTGTGTAATTGATAATGAATGAATGAGTTTATAGTTCTTTGACATATTTCTAATTTGGCCCGACGAGAAGAAAGAAATGGCATAGCCTTAGATTAATGGTAGACTTGTGTTACGTATTTATAACCTAATCCAAGCCAACAGGACAGGAATATATGACATCTGTGGTGATTCAGGATCATTGAGAGCATCGAGATAACCTTAATCAAACTATGTAATAACATTAGAGATTGCCACCATAGACAGGTGATTTTTCTAAAAAATCCATGAGTTCAGACAGGGTGACAGTGAGACATTTAGTTAATATTTGGAAACAACCCATAATTGATACTGACTGTTATTAGAAAGAGCGACAGACAGAGAGAAGGAAAGGCAGACGGAGAAGCCCTCCCCTGCACTGCTAAGACCTTGATGGTTGGGGACTAGCCTGAGGAGAGAAAATAGAAGTGACACAGAAAGGGTAGATAACAGTTACTGAGTGGAGACAAAAGGGGAATGAAAGCTTAGTTGGTTTCAGGAAATAAGGTGTTAGACACTGAACCATTGCCTAGAAATTATTCGGCACAACAGGCCGAAATTGTAGCATTGACTAGTGCCTGCGAAACAACAAAGAAGAGAAAGGTTACTATTTACACAGGCAAGCACATAGGCATTTAAAACCATTAAAAGCAGCACAGATAAATCTTAAAGAAGATAAGACACTTGACAGAGAATTGTTACAGGATAGCCATGAACGAACGCCCCAGGGAGAATTGGACATGTGGAAAATGAAAGGGGCGATCCTACTAGATAATGTCAGACATAAGGATAATTTACTAATCTTACCTGTCATTGTTTAGATATGCAGCATATTGATACATGGGCAGAGCCAGGTATCAACCGGATGGAGGGTACAGGTAATTAGACAACACTTTGGAGCATACGGAGCATACGGAAATATTTGTGCACAGAATAAGCACCAGGGTAGACAGAAAGCAGGTTAGAGGAAGGATGGTAGTGCAGGTAAGGAAAGAAGTTGTGGCCTATGTGATAATGAACTACTCATTTTATTTTATTTTTTATAATTGATAAATATAGCAAATGGGTAGAAGCGTTCCCAACTTACTTGGTGGGCACGATTATGGTAACTAAAATATTAGGTCAAGATATTAGGTTTGGAAGTACAGGAGACAATTCTTAACCTCTCTAGGGTAGGGGGCAGCATTCGGAATTTTGGATGAAAAGCATGCCCAAATTAAATGACCTGCTACTCGGGCCCAGAATATATGATATGCATATAACTGATAGATTTGGATAGAAAACACTCTAAAGTTTCGAAAACTGTTAAATAGTGTCTGTGAGTATAACATAACTGATTTAGCAGGCGACAACCTGAGAAAAATCCATTCAGGAAGTAGTTTTTGTTGTTGGTTTTGTAGTTTTCTATTCAATGCCATTACAGTATCCATTGACTTAGGACTCCATTTGCAGTTCCTATGCCTTCCACTAGATGTCAACCTTCTTTAGAAATCGTTTCAGGCTTATATTCTTAGAAATGACGGAGTAAGACCAGTCTGAATGAGTGGACCCTAAGTGACGCAGAGTTTTTTCAGGCGCATGTGCATTTCTTGTTTACCTTTTATATTGACGACGTTATTGTCCGTTTGAAATATTATAGATTATTTAGGCTAAAAAACAACAACCTGAGGATTGAATATAAACATTGTTTGACATGTTTCTATGAAATTTACGGATACAATTTGGATTTTTTTGTCTGATTGTTTTATCTGAGTTTGAGCCTGTGGATTTCTGAGGTCCTAAAACGGAGGTTTTAGGATATAAAGAGACTTCATCGAACAAAAGGAACATTTATTGAGTAAATGAATGTCTTCTGATTGTCACCATATGAAGATCATCAAAGGTAAGGGATTAGTTTGATCTCTACTTCTGAGTTTTGTAACGCTTCTGCTTGGCTGGTTACTGTTTGTAATAATTTGTCAACTGGGCTATGTTCTGGGCTTGTTATGTTCTGGGCTAGGTATGCTTTTGCCGAAAAGCATTTTATAAATATGACACTGTGGTTGGTTTAACAAGAAGTTAATCTTTAAACCTATGTAAAATATGTTTTGTTTTCAGAATTTTTATAATCAGCATTTCTATAATTGAATTTGGCGCTCTGCAACCTCACTGGATGTTGGTCAGATGGGACGCTAGAGAGGTTAACCTCACAGCACCTATATCTGATGTAGGGTGGGCTCATACCAGCAAAGGACGCATACGACAGAAACTACCAAAAATGGTTGTTAGGAACTTGCGCCCCGGTGTTATTGGTCCAATCATTTCGAGTTAGTCATCAGAGGCCAGTTATAGGAGGCTAAAGTAGGCACAGGAGGAGTTTTGACCAGGATGGGAGTAGCTTTGTCTAGATGGATGCTATTGGCATCCTCAGGGAAGTTACAGATTAATACAAAGCTATGAATCAAATAGGTGAAGACTTTACCACTACATTATTTTGGTGGTTGACAATATATAAAAATGTGGATTGGATTAATGACATCTATATTATAATCAACAGAGATTTGTGAATGATACTGGGGATGCAGTAAAGGGGTTCTCTGACCAATTATCCGCCACCTCCCTCATGACCTGGTAAAATAGACTGACTCTCGATATGTTAATTGGCAGAAAAGGGCGGGGTAGGTAGAATGATTGGGGTTCATTGCTGTACGTTTATTTTATGATAACACAGCTCCAGACGGATCAGTGACCAAGGCCCTGGCTGGTTTAACCACATTAGCTCACGGATTAGCAGAGAACTCTGGGGTGGATAATGCTCTAACAAATTGGTTTGACAGTGTGTTTTGGAAATGGAAAAATGTCATAATCACTGTGTTGTGGGCAACTTTCACCTGTATGAGTGTTTTGGTTCTTTGTGGATGTTGTTTGATTCCATGTATGAGAGGTTTGATCTGGTCAGTGGGATGACGAATACAGGCCTCCAGGCCTAGGAGATGGCTCCATTTCTTTTAACTACGAGGAGCCAATGTTGGATGAGACAATTTCTTATGTTTAGACTGTTTTTTTATGGAGATGGGATTTTTATTACGAACAGGAAACGTTATAATTGAATATAGGCCTATAACAGTCATTGATGAATATCGAATATACATACATGTATTGGTTTGAAATATTCTTGAAACCAAGAAATATTCTTGTGTATTAGTGTGTATTATTTAGTCAACCTCTTGGAACCACCCATCCCAGATCCGGGATAATTGTCATCAACTATGCTAAATAGCATAGTGCAACGGTCAAATAATCTTCCTAGAAAATATTCATATTCATGAAATCACAAGTGAAGTATAGTGAAACACAGCTTAGCCTTTTGTTAATCACCCTGTCGTCTCATTTTGAAATTATGCTTTACACCGAAAAAAATACAAGCGTTTGTGTAAGTTTATCGATATATCAACAAAACATTATATACACCTAGCGGCAGGTAACTTGGTCACGAAAATCCGAAAATCAATCAAATTAATAATTTACCTTTGATGAGTTTCGGATGTTTTCACTCACGAGAATCCCAGTTAGACAGCAAATGTTCCTTTTGTTCCAAAAATATATTTTTTATATCCAAATACCTCCGTTAGTTTGATGCATTATGCCTAGGAATCCACCGGAAATAGCGATCACGACAACGCAGACAAAAATTCCAAATTATATCCATAATATTGACAGAAACATGTCAGACGTTTTTTATAATCAATCCTCAAGGTGTTTTTCAAATATCTATTCGATAATATATCAACCGGGACAGTTGGCTTTTCACTAGGACTGGGAAGAAAAATGGCTACCTCTCTGTTTTGCACAAAAATCATACTGAGAGCCAACAACTGACCACTTACGCAATGTGGACGTTTACGCTCATTCTTCAAAATAAAGACCTGAAACTATGTCTAAAGGCTGTAGACACCTTAGGGAAGCCACATAAAAAGCAATCTGGTTGATATCCCTTTCAATGGGCAATAGGGATGCATAGAAAGACCGGGGTTTCAAAATGATTGGATTTTTCTCAGGATTTCGCCTGCAATATCAGTTCTGTTATACTCACAGGCAATATTTTTACAGTTTTGGAAACTTTAGAGTGTTTTCTATCCTAATCTGTCAATTATATGCATATTCTAGCATCTGGTCCTGAGAAATAGGCAGTTTACTTTGGGAACGTTATTTTTCCAAAAATAAAAATAGTGCCCCCTAGCTTCAAGAGGTTTTAAGGGTTGATTGTTAAAGTTAAGCTGGGGGCGCTATAAAACATTTTGGATGAAAAAAGTTCCCGTTTTAAACAAGATATTTTATCATGAAAAGATGCTCGACTATGCATATAATTGACAGCTTTGGAAAGAAAACACTCTGACGTTTCCAAAACTGCAAAGATGTTGTCTGTGAGTGCCGCAGAACTGATGTTACAGGCGAAACCCAGATAAAAATCCAACCAGGAAGTGCCGCATTTTTTGAAACCGCCTCATGCCAATGACTCCTTAAATGGCTGTGAATGAGCTACGAATGAGCTTATGTTTTCCACGTATTCCCCAAGGTGTCTACAGAATTGTGACGTCTTTTTACGCATTTCCATTGAAGAATAGCTGTAAGGGAGCATATTTAGCAAGTGGTCACATGGTGTCTCCCGCAGAAAATCTTGCGTAAAATACTGAGGTAGCCATTTTTCCAATCGCTTCTTATGAGAAACCAATTGCCTCGACGGATATGTTATCGAATATATATGTTAAAAACACCTTGAGGATGGATCCTAAACAACGTTTGCCGTGTTTCTGCGATATTATGTAGCTAATTTGGAAAAAAGTTTGGCGTTGTAGTGGTAGCATTTTCCGGTCGATTTCTCAGCCAAGCATGATGAACAAACGGGAGCTATTTCGCCTACAAAAATAATATTTTTGGAAAAAAGGAACATTTGCTATCTAACTGGGAGTCTCCTAAGTGAAAGCATCCGAAGTTCTTCAAAGGTAAATGATTTAATTTGGTTGCTTTTCTTATTTTGGTGAAAATGTTGCCTGCTGCCAGCAGAGCCTAGCATAGCATTATGCCATGATAAACTTACACAAATGCTTGTCTAGCGTTGGCTGTAATGCATATTTTGAAAATCTGAGATGACAGTGTTGTTAAATGTTGAAAGATAATGATGAAATAATTCCACTCTGAAACTTTATAACTATATGAAATTGATTAGAATCATACAATTATTATCTGATGGTTTTGTGTAGTTTTAGTCAGCAAAAGTATATATCTGTGACTGTAGTTTTAGTCAGAATTAGGGTAAAACAACATATCTGTACAATATGTCTTTATAGTATCTTAAACACAGACTGTCTGAGCAAAATTCGGTGTAGACCTGGCTAGAGATTTGGGAGAGGACAGGGAGAGGACTTCTCAAGGTCTCAAGGTCTCCCTAATCTTTGTCGGCTGGGTAGTGATACAGTATGTGCGTAGGATACCTACTGTTTGTGTGTGCAAGTATGTGCGTAGGATACCTACTGTTTGTTTTCACACATGTAAGTGCATAAGGAGCCTGTATAAAATGAATGGTTTTGTACAGCGGACGAGCGCTCTCGTGAATAAACATTTTGACTATCGTGGCTGGGCCTCCATCTGTTCATTCAACCAGAATCTTACTGTTACGTTCCCCAGATTATGTGTTGTAGTTTGTGTATTTGCATGTGTTTATTTCAGGAAATGGCTTCCTGAAATCCCTCAAGCAGCTGATTGGTCGACTCCATGGCTAAGTGGAGAGCTGACCCCGCCCCCTTGTCAAGACACAGCTGTCTCCAATTACCCATTCCTTCAGAAACTATATAAAAAAGCCAGTGTTCTGTTCAGGAGAGAGAGATTTTGGAGGTAGGGATTGCTGAGAGAGATTTTGCTAGAGGTTGATTTTGCTAGAGGTTGATTTTGCTGGGAGTTCATTGCTGGGAAGTGGTATGTTCTGTGAGTTTGTTGCTCAGATAGAGCTTATTTGATGTCCTTTGTTTCTTAGTTTGTTTGTGAAATTGTTTAATATTCTGTTTCATTTGTTCCCAGGGGAGAAGGGGAAGGCACCTTGGGAGTGCTTAGGCAAGAGGCCCGCGGGCATACATATACCCGTAGTATATTCACTGTCTAGGCACACTAGGTAAGACCTGGGCGGACCACCCCCTGTATTTTGGTTAGGGCACCAGGTGGTGCTAAATTAGGTAAGTAGTGGGTAGGCAGGTAAGATAGGAGAGGGGGGGGGGCTTTGAGATTGACTTTCTTTGCTTTGGTTCCGTCCAGCCCCTTTTCCCCATATTACCGTGTAAAGGAATAAAGTCCACATTCTGCCTGTTGTCATTCTTACTTGCACCTACAGTCCATACCTTTTTCACTTCACGGCGAGTTTAGTTGTAGCAGGGTGTTGCGTTCCCTCTTCATAGAGGCGTGCGTAACACTTAAGAATTCTGGGATGCAGACTGAGTAGTTCAATTGAAGTGGTTTATGAACATTGAGAAAATAATTCTCGTAACACTTACCTTTGATGACCTTCATCAGAATGCACACCCAGGAACCCCAGTTCCACAATAAATGTTTGATTTGTTCGCTAAAGTTCATCATTTATGTCCAAACACCTCCTTTTGTTAGCGCGTTTCGTAAACGAATCCAAACACACGACTCGCGTGCAAGTCCAGCGGAAAGGTTGGACGAAAAGTCCAAAAAGTTCCGTTACCGTCCGTAGAAACATGTCAAACGAAGTATAGAATCAATCTTTAGGATGTTTTTATCATAAATCTTCAATAATGTTCCAACCGGAGAATTCCTTTTTCTGTAGAAAAGCAATGGAACGTGAGGTAACTCTCACATGAACGCGTGTCACGAGGCCATGGCACTCTTCCAGACAGCTGGCTCAATCCCCTCTCATTCAGCCCCCCTTCACAGTAGAAGCGTGAAACAAGGTTCTAAAGACTGTTGACATCTAGTGGAAGCCTTAGGAAAATGACCCCACAGGCACTGTATATTGGAATGGCAATGAGTTGAAAAACTACAAACCTCAGATTTCCCACTTCCTGGTTGGATTTTTCTCAGGTTTTTGCCTGCCATATGAGTTCTGTTATACTCACAGACATCATTCAAACAGTTTTGGAAACTTCAGAGTGTTTTCTATCCAATTATAATAGTAATATGCATATATTAGCATCTGGAACAGAGTAGGAGGCAGTTCACTCTGGGCATGCTATTCATCCAAAACTGAAAATGCTGCCCCCTATCCCAAAAGCAATGGCTTTTTTTCTGGCCACTCTTCCATAAAGGCCAGCTCTGTGGAGTGTACGGCTTAAAGTGGTCCTATGGACAGATACTCCAATCTCCGCTGTGGAGCTTTGCAGCTCCTTTAGGGTTATCTTTGGTCTCTTTGTTGCCTCTCTGATTAATGCCCTCCTTGCCTGGTCTGAGTTTGGTGGGCGGCCCTCTCTTGGCAGGTTTGTTGTGGCGCGATATTCTATCCATTTTTTAATGTTAGGGCTAGGTCAGAATACTGCCCCCTTTGGATGAATTGCGTGCCCATAGTAAACTGAAAAAAAAATCTGTCCAAAATTGCTAATATATGCATATAATAATTATTATTGAATAGAAAACACTCTAAAGCTTCTAAAACCGTTCAAATTATGTCTCTATGTAAAGAAGAACTCACAGGGCAGCCATTCTTCCAAACTCTCTCTGTGATCAGAAAAGTTGGGCCAACTTTGACGTCATCGCCCCCACCCCCACCCTTCCCAACCAGCTACGGATCCAGGAACAGTTTCTATCTGTTCAGCGGGATGTCTCCTTTCAATTGCCCACTTCATTGTGAAAATTGCGCGCTCCCTCACCCTTTGGCGCGAAGAAACCTTCGGGTCGCGCGAAAATACATGCGCGCGTCGGGTCTTGAGCTCCCTTTGTTCCAAGATTCACCAAACGAAGTAGGTTTGTCTGTTCACGCTAAGGATTGTTTTCTATGTTTAGAACATCCTAAAGCTCGATTCTGCACTTAGTTTGACCAGTTTAGTCGACATATAATATGTAATTTTGAAGTTTTGATGCGCATCCACTAGAATTTTTGGTGCATTTCAGCCGGAATTTGTCGCGTTTGATAACCCAAAGACACACATTTGAAAGCCAAACGCAGTTTTTGGTAAGTATGACTTCTTCCACGACTTCTGATCGAAGAACATCAAAGGGAATATTTATGTGGTTATTTTGTGTTTCTGTGGACTTCAACATAGCGGAGTCATATAGCTAATCTATGAGCGCCGTCTCATATTATTGCCAAGTGAAGGAATTCTGTAACGTTAAAAATAAATGTAACACAGCAGTTGTATTAAGAAGCAGTGTATCTTTCTAGCTATATGTAGAACATGTATATTTAGTCAAAGTTTGATGTGTATTGCTGTTTGATGTGTATTGCTGTTATCTGGCAGAGTTATCATAATTTCTCCGGACATTCTAGTAGCGTTTTTTGAACATGGCCGTCAATGTAAACAGTGATTTATGGATATAAATTGCATATTATTGGAAAAAACATAAATGTACTGTATAACATGTCCTATTACTGTCATCTGATGAAGATTTTCAAAAGGTTAGTGAATTATATTTCTTTTAATCCTGCTTTTGTGATTACATCTTTTGTTCACAAATATGGCTATTTAAATTAGCCGTATCTTTGGTGGTGGTTTGACATAAATATGTGCTATGTTTTCGCCGTAAAACATTTTAGAAATCTGACTTGCTGGCTAGATGAACAAGGTGTTTATCTTTCATTTGAGCTATTGGACTTGTTAATGTGTGGAGGTTAAATATTTCTAAGAATATTTTTGCGTTCTGTGCGCCACTGTTTCAGTTGAGCAGGGGGCGGTGGTACCCCTAGGAGTATGTGGTAGCGTGAAGAAGTTTTAAATAATGGATTTAATTGTGTTCCGTGGGATGTTCAAAGTTTCAGATATTTTTTTATAACCCAACCCTGATCTGTACTTCTCCACCGCTTTGTCCCTGACCTGTTTGGAGAACTCTTTGGTCTTCATGGTGCTGCTTGCTTGGTGGTGCCCCTTTCTTAGTGGTGTTGCAGACTCTGGGCTTTTCAGAACAGGTGTCTATATACTGAGATCACGTGACACTTAGATTGCACACAGGTGGACTTTATTTAACTAATTATGTGACTTCTGAAGGTAAATGGATTGCACCACATCCTATTTAGGCACTTCATAGCAAAGGGGGTGAATACATATGCACGCACCACCTTTCCGTTTTTTTTTTGGGCCGGGGGCAGTATTGAGTAGCTTGGATGATTAAGGTGCCCAGAGGAGCCCAGAGTAAACTCAGTCCCAGTTGCTAATATATGTATACATATAATAATAATATACATATTATTAGTACATTTGGATAGAAAACACTCTGACATTTCTCAAACTGTTTGAATGATGTCTGTGAGTATAACAGAACTCATATGGCAGGGAAAAACCTGAGAAAAAAATCCAAACAGGAAATGGGAAATCTGAGGTTGGTCGATTTTCAACTCTGCCCCTATCGAATACACAGTGGGATGTTGGTCAAGTTGCACTTCCTAAGGCTTCCACTAGATGTCAACCGTCTTTAGAAACTTGTTTGATGCTTCTACTGTGAAGTGGGGATGAATGAGAGCTGAATGAGTCAGGTCTCTGGCAGAGTGCCACAGGCTGGTCACGCGCATTTCACATGAGAAGTAGCTGCGTTTCTTTGCATTTCTGAAGACAAAGGAATTCTCCGGTTGGAACCTTATTGATGATTTATGTTAAACATCCTAAAGATTGATTCCATACATCGTTTGACCTGTTTCTAAAGGACTGTAACGGAACTTTTTGACATTTCCTCTGCAACTAGTGAATGTGCTTCGTGAGTTTTGATTTGTTTACCAAACACGCTAACAAAAGTAGCTATTTGGACATAAATGACGGACATTATTGAACAAATCAAATATTTATTGTGGAACTAGGATTCCTGGGAGTGCATTCTGATGAAGATCATCAAAGGTAAGTGAATATTTATAATGTTATTTCTAACTTCTGTTGACTCCAACATGGTGGATAAAGGTAAATGTTTTCTGAGCGCCATTCTCAGATTATTGCATGGTTTGCTTTTTCCATAAAGCTTTTTTGTAATCTGACACAGCGGTTGCATTAAGGAGAAGTGGATCTATAATTCCACACATAACACTTATAACTCTTATCAATGTTTGAGTATTTCTGTAAATTGATGTGGCTATGCAAAATCACTGGATGTTTTTGGAACTACTGAACATAATGCGCCAATGGAAACTCAGATTTAAAAAAATATAAATATGAACTTTATCAAACAAAACACACATGTATTGTGTAACATGAAGTCCTATGAGTGTCATCTGATGAAGATCATCAAAGGTTAGTGATTCATTTGATCTCTATTTGTGCTTTTTGTGACTCCTATCTTTGGCTGGAAAAATGGTGTTTGGCTTTGGCTGGAAAAAAAGTGTTTTTCTGTGACTTGGTGATGACCTTAACAATATGAAAAACCATGGTGGAGCGAATTCGCCACCTGTTGAATTTTTAAAGTGTTACAATTGGCAATCGCCATATGGCAGTTGCAATACACTTTGCATGAATCAACGCCGAATTGGGTGGTATTGGCCAATGTGTATATGGTTTGTCCGATGCCAATGACTTCCCATTCATTTTTGTCCACTTCAGGGGGGTATTCCCTTACATAATCGTTTGTGGTGCTTTCACTGTAAAGCCTTTTTGAAATCAGACACTGTGGCTGGATTAACGAGAATTGTATCTTTTTTGGTGTAAAATACTTGTATGCTTGAGGAATTTTAATGAGATTTTTGTTTTGAATTTGGCGCCCTGCACTTTCACTGGCTGTTGTCATATCGATCCCGTTAACGGGATTTAGCCCTAAGTTTTAAACAAGTTATTTTTTTCACTTCACCAAATTGGACTATTTTGGTTGGGTATGTCAATTACATGAAATCTAAAAATAATCTATTGAAATTACAGGTAGTAATTCAACAAATAGGAAAAACGCCAAAGGGGATGAATACCTTTGCAAGACACTGTACACAAACAGCCAGCTATATCCACCACAAATGGAAGTGCTCCCCATAACAGAAGACACTGTGGGCCACTCTGTCTATCTAGTGATGAAAGGGAAGCCTGTTGCTGGGATTCAGAGAGTCTGTTTTCTGGAGGAAATAATAGCACTCTACCCCAGAGAGGATCACACTGATAGATGTGTTTTTATGTGTCTGACCTGCCCCTGGAGATGTATGAGACAGACACAAAATATACATTTAAAAACGTTTATATGTCTCTGAAACCTGTGTTTTCATCTGGGGATAACTGTACAGTCAGTCAAAGAAGAGAGAGGATGTACAGTAAGAGAGAATATGAGAGAGCTTTCACCAGTGAAAACTAGTGTCTGGTTTGTGTACTGTTGAAAATATATGTATTAAAATGCTACAATGTTTACAGTGTAATATAAAAATAAATACGACTGCATATCAATTAAATGTTATTGTTGGTTTTTGATCCCAGAAACATGGCAAACAATGATTGAATGGTAGCCAACCTCTGAGGGTACAATAGCAAAGAAATTAGAGTTCATGCCTCAAAGACAAATCTGTCATCACACTGAGGGTGTTATTTTGTGTGTGTCTGTGTGTGTGTCGTCTAAGGTATCAGTGGTTGGCTGTCTTTAGGGTTCCTCTGATCTGCCCCCCTCTCCCAGCCCTGTCGTATGCGGGTGATTGTTCGGTCCACACAGGGGGTTATGAGCAGCAGCTTGAGTAGCAGCACCACAGAGGGAAGCACCAGACACAGCATGTAGCCCGGTGGGGTGTACCACTTGTAGGTGGAGGAACTCAGGAATCTGTTCCAGCCGTACAGGTAGGTGTGCGCCGTACACAACAGCAGAGTCAGGTGACCCAGCTTGGACTGGTGGGGGAGAAAAGAACACATAAACACATGAACCACACACACGCGCCAGGTACGTGCACAGACATAGGTCTAAGGGAGCTTGAGCACCTGCCCTTTTGACCTCCCATGATAAATTAAACTTTGTTTACATTTTAGTCTATTGCCAATCAAACTAGCTAATTTCCAATTGTTTTCATTTTGGAAAGTTTCCCCTCCCTAGCTGCGAAGAAGCCATTTCCGGCTATCTATCAAGTTAAAGTCGCTAGCTATCTTAGCTGGCATGCCTGCTGGCAAGGTTGGTAGACTTGAAAAAAGCAAGCATTACTAAATGTACTGAATAAGACTCACATTCCTTTCAAGCTTTTACCCAAATTTTAGCATAGATGCAGAGAAGAATATTTTGTTTCTTTAAAAAAAGAACCACCAGTCAGGAGGACCCCTGGAATTAAGCATAATGATTATGGCTCTAGATTACAGGAAAAGTGTCACGACTTCTACCGTAGCCGGTTTACTAGCCGCTACCGATCCCTTTTTCTTTTTCTGGTTGTTTTGTCTGTGTTCCTTTTCACACCTGGTTTCAATTGCTTTGATTTCTGTGGGTATATAGGGCACCTGTTACCTGCCGTAATTCGTGCAGGATTAAGCTTGTGAGTATTCGTGTTCAGTATTCTATGCGGTTTATTGTTTTCGCATTGATGTATATGTATGTAGTGTCGGCACTGTGGTTGTTCCTACATGAGTTTGTTTTCCTTCGAGCGCGTTGTTTGGACATTCATCTGGGCCAATTTTGTATTGGTGGACTATGTGTACAGATCTCTACATTAAACACGCTTCTCAAAGAAAAATCCCTGCTCTCCTGCGCCTGACTCCTACCGAAACGCACTTTATCACAAAAAGGCTGCTTCAGGTGTTTGACAAACCCAAAATGCTCCAACGTCCGGATGCGGGGCCTAGCCGTCACCCAGCTATCCTCACGCATCTTCTGCCCTTTCAAATGTTTTGGGGTGCATGCCGCCCCTGCGAGCGCACACACGTGAATTCTCCTGGCCTGTTCTAATATATTCTTCCTAAATTACATTTGATGAATAACTTAACATTTAAATCACTGCTTCAATTTGAGGGAAATTAATGAATTAGAGAATGAGCCGGAGTTTCTCGTGACCCAGTTACATTATGAATGAGTGTGTGTGTTCCCTGTAGTGATGGGAATACAGCTTCATATCCCCAGCACATAACCTCTGGCTTGTCTGCTGAAAATTAGATTACTTTCCTGGAGTTTTATTGCATTCTGGCCTGGATGTTGGCTCTGCACCCCGCATGAATAAGCTAATAGGGGAAATACTGAAAGGGGTAAGTGTACAAATTAGGGCTGGGAATTGCCAGGGACCTCATGATACAACATTATCACAATACTTAGGTGCGATACGGTATGTATTACAATTTTCACAATTTTATAACTATTGTGATTCGATACTTAGATTTTATTGCGATTTGATGTTCCAAACATATTGTTCATTATATGTCTGCTGCAGAAAGACAAGAGCGAGCATGAGAAATAGTTTTTTATCAGTCATGGAAATAAGAAAACATTGTCTCACTATTTCAAAAGAAGATGGAGAACAAACTATAGGATGAAAAATACCAGAGGTACAGCCGACTAGCGCTAGCTAACACTACCTAGGCAAATCGATACTTGGAGTCAAATTATCAACATAATATTGTCCAAAATATTGTGATATACAGTGGGACAAAAAAGTATTTAGTCAGCCACCAATTGTGCAAGTTCTCCCACTTAAAAAGATGAGGCCTGTAATTCATCATAGGTACACTTCAACTATGACAGACAAAATGAGAAAAAAAATCCAGAAAATCACATCGTAGGATTTTTTATGAACGGATTTGCAAATTATGGTGGAAAATAAGTATTTGTTCACCTACAAACAAGCAAGATTTCTGGCTCTCACAGACCTGTAACTTCTTCTTTAAGAAGCTCCTCTGTCCTCCACTCTTTACCTGTATCAATGGCACCTGTTTGAACTTGTTATCAGTATAAAACACACCTGTCCACAACCTCAAACAGTCACACGCCAAACTCCACTATGGCCAAGACCAAAGAGCTGTCAAAGGACACCAGAAATAAAATTGTAGACCTGCACCAGGCTGGGAAAACTGTATCTGCAATAGGTAAGCAGCTTGGTTTGAAGAAATCAACTGTGGGAGCAATTATTAGGAAATTGAAGACATACAAGACCACTGATAATCTCCCTCGATCTGGGGCTCCACGCAAGATCTCACCCCGTGGGGTCAAAATGATCACAAGAACGGTGAGCAAAAATCCTAGAACCACACGGGGGGGATCTAGTGAATGACCAGCAGAGAGCTGAGACCAAAGTAACAAAGCCTACCATCAGTAACACAATACGCCGCCAGGGACTCAAATCCTGCAGTGCCAGACGTGTCCCCCTGCTTAAGCCAATACATGTCCAGGCCCGTCTGAAGTTTGCTAGAGAGCATTTGGATGATCCAGAAGAAGATTGGGAGAATGTCATATGGTCAGATGAAACCAAAATATAACATTTTGGTAAAAACTCAACTCGTTGTGTTTGGAGGACAAAGAATGCTGAGTTGCATCCAAAGAACACCATACGTACTGTGAAGCATGGGGGTGGAAACATCATGCTTTGGGGCTGTTTTTCTGCAAAAGGACCAGGACGACTGATCCGTGTAAAGGAAAGAATGAATGGGGCCATGTATCGTGAGATTTTGAGTGAAATACTCCTTCCATCAGCAAGGGCATTGAAGATGAAATGTGGCTGGGTCTTTCAGCATGACAATGATCCCAAACACACCGCCCGGGAAACGAAGGAGTGGCTTCGTGAGAAGCATTTCAAGGTCCTGAAGTGGCCTAGCCAGTTTCCAGACCTCAACCCAATAGAAAATCTTTGGAGGGAGTTGAAAGTCCGTGTTGCCCAGCAACAGCCCCAAAACATCACTGCTCTATAGGAGATCTGAAAGGAGGAATGGGCCAAAATACCAGCAACAGTGTGTGAAAACCTTGAAGACTTACAGAAAACGTTTGACCTCTGTCATTGCCAACAAAGGGTATACAACAAAGTATTGAGATAAATGTTGTTGACCAAATACTTATTTTCTACCATAATTTGCAAATAAATTCATTAAATATCCTACAATGTGATTTTCTGGATTTTTTTTCTCATTTTGTCTGTCATAGTTGAAGTGTACCTATGATGAAAATTACAAGCCTCTCTCATCTTTTTAAGTGGGAGAACTTACACAATTGGTGGCTGACTAAATACTTTTTTCCCCCACTGTATGACTGTATCGATTTTATTCCCCCACTGCTAGTAAAAATGGGCAGAAAATGAGTGCCTCACAAGTGTGTCTGGCCTAAACATTCAGTGTGACCAGTCCTGGTGATCCCACCTGTATGAAGCTGAACTCCCTCCAGCTGAGAGCGTTACTGACAGAGGGAAGAGATGTGATTCCTAACAGGACGTACAGGCCAAATCCCAGAATTCCCAGGGATAAGTAGGAGTCACCACGCCAGGCCGTCGTCATATCAAACTGAGTGGTCCTGTTCTCTCTGATCTGAAAGAGAGAGAGAGAGGCGTGTTTATAATCAAAACTAGTGCCTGAATATTGCTATATACTGTAGGTGTGTGTCCAATGTACAGATGTAGGATCTTAATATGACCAGAATTGTCTCAGAAAAATAATCCTGCAGCAACAGCATTCAAACATTTACTCCGTTCCCACTTTTCTGCCAATGTAATGTTACTTGATTGGTGGTTAGGCTATTAGCTGGCCAAAATTAGGCTACCTGAAAAGGGCAACACTGTTAAGACATGCTCCAGTTCCATGGCAACGAAGCAAATATTTTTTAAACCTCCGGTTTTAGGCTAGATGTCTCAATATGAAGTTCATACATTCATTTTCTATGAGCAGAATTACTTTCGTACCTCAATTATTCATGAAATACTTGAAAAGTGACCGTTTTCTTGAAGCTGTGCATCGCCATTTCCCCTACATTTCCCCCATATGGGCCAGCCACTTAGCAATTTGAGTTCGAGCAAAAGAGCTTCAGCCCCTCACATTTGAGTGACAGCTAGCAAGAGGCCCGCCCAGCATTAACCAATGAGGTTGCAGGGCTGGCCCAACAGCTCAGTGGCCACAGCAGATACAGAGAAAGCAAGGACTTGGTGTCACGTAGTACTCGTTTTCACCACTTTTGGCTCGTGAGTGCTGCTTTCAGAACTACTGGCCAAAAAGTATACAAAAGTTCCAGAGTATCTCTTTAAAATAAATTCACACTAATACATGGTTATATAAATGCTGCAGCGCAGGAAAATTCTCAGCGTCAACAGTGTTCAAATTAAGGTCTTAAATCTGTACCCAATTTTGCCTATCCAATGTTCACTGTTTTGAAAGAGTTTAATTTGGCCTTAAAGCTAAGTAGGTGTTCTTACCATAGAGACAGTGCGTTCAGTGGCCTTGAACCACACATAGTACCTGGGAAGAAAATCAATACTTTCTTTACTAAAATCCAATGGAAGACACATTTCACTGTGTGTGTGTGTGTGTGTGTGTGTGTGTTCCACTGACCGTATGGGTATGATCAGTGTATAGAGCACGTGCAGAAAGGCGAACCCCAGTGCCAGAAGACCCAGCTGTTTCCTGCACAGCATCCAGCGGTCCAGCCAATCAGGGAAGCGCCTGATGTTAAACATACATAAACACTAATAATCAACATAAATACAGTACATATATACAAAAGTACACTCATTCAAGGGTTTTTCATTATGACTATTTTCTACATTGTAGAATAATAGTGAAGACATCAAAACTATGAAATAACACATATGGATTCATGTCATAGCCAAAAAGTTTTGAATGCATTTTCAAATAACCACCCTTTGCCTTGATGACAGCTTTGCACACTTGGCATTTCTCAACCAGCTTCATGAGGTAGTCACCTGGAATGCATGTGTGTTTCTCACCGTAAAGCATGGAGGAGGAGGTGATATAGTGTGGGGGTGTTTTGCTGGTGACACTGTCTGCAAATTATTTAGAATTCATGGCACACTTAACAAACATGGCTACCACAGCATTCTGCAGCGATACACCATCCCATCTGGTATGGGTTTAGTGGGACTATCATTTTTTTAAATTTTAATTTTCACCTTTATTTAACCAGGTAGGCCAGTTGAGAACAAGTTCTCATTTACAACTGCGACCTGGCCAAGATAAAACAAAGCAGTGCGACAGAAACAACACAGAGTTACACATGGAATAAACAAATGTACAGTCAAAAACACAATAGGGAAGAAAAAAAATCTATATACAGTGTGTGCAAATGAGGTAGGATTAGGGAGGTAAGGCAATAAATAGGCCATAATGAAGTAATTATAATTTAGCAATTAAACACTGGAGTGATAGATGTGCAGAAGATGAATGTGCAAGTAGAGATACTGGGGTGCAAAGGAGCAGGACAATGACCCAACACACCTCCAGGCTGTGTAAGGGCTATTTTACCAAGAATGAGAGTGATGGAGTCCTGTCTCAGATGACTTGGCCTCCACAATCCCTCGACCACAACCAAATTGAGATAGTTTGGTCTGAGTTGGACCGCAGTGTGAAGGATAAGGAGCCAACAAGTGTTCAGGATATGTGGGAACTCCTTCAAGACTGTTGAAAAAGCATTCTAAGAGAGAATTCCAAGAGTGTGCAAAGCTGTCAACAGCTCAAATCTCAAATATAAAATACATTTTGATTTGTTTAACAGTTTTTTGGTTACTACATTATTCCATATGTGTTACTTCATAGTTTGATGTCTTCACTATTATTCTACAATGTAGAAAATAGCAAAAAATAAAGAAAAACCCTTGAATGAGTAGGTGTTTAAAAACATTTGGCAGGTAGTGTATGTGGACACCACTTCAAATTAGTGGATTTGGCTATTTCAGACACACCCTTTGCTGACAGGTGTATAAAATCGAGCACACAGCTATGCAATCTATGTAGACAAACATTGACAGTAGAATGGCCTTACTGAAGATCTCAGTGACTTTCAACGTGGCACATCATAAGATGCAACATTTCCAACAAGTCAGTTCATAAAATGTCTGCCTTGCTAGAGCTACCCTGCTCAACTTTAAGTGCTGTTATTGTGAAGTGGAAATGTCTAGGAACAACAATGGCTTCGCCACGATGTGGTAGACCACACAAGCTCACAGATCGGGACTGCCGAGTGCTGAAGCGCGTTGTGCGTAAAGCCCGTCTGTCCTCGGTTGCAACACTCACTGTGGCAACAGTTTGGGGAAGGCCCTTTGCTGTTTCAGCATGACAATGCCCCAGTGCACAAAGCGAGGTCCATTCAAAAATGGTTTGTCAAGATTGGTGTGGAAGTTCTTGACTGGCCTGCAAAGGGCCCTGGTCTTAACCCCATGGAACACCTTTGGGATAAATGGGAACTCCGACTGCTAGCCAGATCTAATCGCCCAACATCAGAGCCCAACCTCACTAATGCTCTTGTGGCTGAATGGAAGCAAGCCCCTGCAGCAATGTTCCAACATCTAATGGAAAGCCTTTCCAGAAGATTGGAGGCTGTTAAAATAGCATAAGGGGGACCAAGTCCATATTAATGCCCATGATTTTGGAATGAGATGTTCGTCAAGCTGGTTTCCACATACTTTTGGTCATGTAGTGTACATACAGTTGAAGTCGGAAGTTTACATACACCTGAGCCAAATACATTTAAACTCCGTTTTTCACAATTCCTGACATTTAATCCTAGTAAACATTCCCTGTTTTAGGTCAGTTAAGATCACCACTTTATTTTAGGAACGTCAGAATAACAGTAGAGAGAAGGATTTATTTACACTTTATTTCTTTCATCACATTCCCAATGCGTCAGTTTACATACGCTCAATTAGTATTTGGTAGCATTGCCTTTAAATTGTTTAACTCTGGTCAAATGTTTCGGGTAGCCTTCCACAAGCTTCCCACAATACGTTGGGTGAATTTTGGCCCACTCTCCCTGACAGAGCTGGTGTAACTGAGTCAGGTTTGTAAGGCATGCTTTTTCAGTTCTGCCCACAAATGTTCTATAGGATTGAGTTCAGGGCTTTGTGATGGCCACTCCAATACCTTGACGTTGTTGTCCTTAAGCCATTTTGCCACAACTTTGGAAGTATGCTTGGGGTCATTGTCCATTTGGAAGACCCATTTGCGACCAAGCTTTAACTTCCTGACTGATGTCTTGAGATGTTGCTTCAATATATCCACATCATTTTCCTTCTTCATGATGCCAGCTATTTTGTGAAGTGCACCAGTCTCTCCTGCAGCAAAAACCCCGCACAACATGATGCTGCCACCCCTGTGCTTCACGGTTGGGGTGGTGTTCTTCGGTTTGCAAGCGTCCCCCTTTTTCCTCCAAACATAACGATGGTCATTACGGCCAAACAGTTCTATTTTCGTTTCATCAGACCAGAGGACATTTCTCCAAAAAATACAATCTTTGTCCCCTTGTGCAGTTGCAAACCGTAGTCTGGCTTTTTTTATGGCGGTTTTGGAGCAGTGGCTTCTTCCTTGCTGAGCGGCCTTTCAGGCTATATCGATATAGGACTCATTTTACTGTGGATACTTTTGTACCTGTTTCCTCCAGCATCTTCACAAGGTCCTTTGCTGTTGTTCTGGGATTGATTTGCACTTTTCACACCAAAGTACGGTCATCTCTAGGAGACAGAACGCGTCTTGAGCGGTATGACAGCTGCCTGGTCCCATGGTGTTTATACTTGCGTACTATTGTTTGTACAGATGAATGTGGTACCTTCAGGCATTTGGAAATTGCTCCCAAGGGTGAACCAGACTTGTGGAGGTCTACAATTTTTTTCTGTGGTCTTGGCTGATTTCTTTTGATTTTTCCCATGATGTCAAGCAAAGAGGCACTGAGTTTGAAGGTAGGCCTTGAAATACATCCACAGGTACACCTCCGATTGACTCAAATGATGTCAATTAGCCTATCTGAAGCTTCTAAAGCCATGACATTTTCTGTCATAATTTTTTTACGACTAGGGGGCAATATTTTAATTTTGGGATGAAAAACGTTCCCGTTTTAAACAAGATATTTTGTCATCGACTATGCATATAATTGACACCTTTGGATAGAAAACACTCTGACGTTTCCAGAACTGCAAAGATAATGTCTGTGAGTGCAACAGAACTGATGCTACAGGCGAAACCCTGATAAAAATCCAATCAGGAAGTGCCGCATTTTTTGAAACCACCTCTTGCCAATGACTCCTTATATGGCTGTGAATGAGCTACGAATGAGCTTACGTTTTCGACGTATTCTCCAGGGTGTTTACAGCATTGTGAGGTCTTTTTACGCATTTCTGTTGAAGAATAGCCATAAGGGACCACATTTAACAAGTGGTCACCTGATGTCTCCCGCAGAAAATATTGCGTAAAATACTGAGGTAGCCATTTTTCCAATCGCTTCTTATGAGAAACCAATTGCCTCAACGGATATATTATCGAATATATATGTTAAAAACACCTTGAGGATTGATTCTAAACAGCGTTTGCCATGTTTCTGTCAATATTATGGAGCTAATTTGGAAAAAAGTTTGGCGTTGTAGTGATAGCATTTTCAGGTTGATTTCTCAGCCCAAGCATGATGAACAAACAGGAGCTATTTCGCCTACAAAAATATTCTTTTTGGAAAAAAGGAACATTTGCTATCTAACTGGGAGTCTCCTGAGTGAAAACATCCGAAGTTCTTCAAAGGTAAATGATTTAATTTGATTGCTTTTCTTATTTGTGAAAATGTTGCCTGCTGCCAGCAGAGCCTAGCATAGCATTATGCCATGATAAACTTACACAAATACTTGTCTAGCGTTGGCTGTAAAGCATATTTTGAAAAATCTGAGATGACAGTGTGATTAAAAAAAGGCTAAGCTGTGTCTCAATATATTTTATTTGTGATTTTCATGAATAGGAACATTTTCTAGTGGTATTTATGTCCGCTGCGTTATGCTAATTCGTTTGAGGCTATGATTACGCTCCCGGATCCGGGATTGCTCGTCACAAGAAGTTTTAAAGGCACAATCATTGCACAATGAAGTATATGTAAACTTCTGACTCACTGGAATTGTGATACAGTGAAATAATCTGTCTGTTAACAATTGTTGGAAAAATTACTTGTAATACACAAAGTAGATGTCCTAACCGACTTGCCAAAACTATAGATTGTTTACTAGAAATTTGTTGAGTGGTTGAAAAACGAGTTTTAATGACTCCAACCTAAGTGCATGTAAACTTCTGACTTCAACTGTACGTACAGAACATTGATTAAACATACATGTATGCAACCACACTCACATACACACAAAGGTCTGACCTGTACTTGGTGCCTCTGTAGAGCTGCAGGAAGGAAGCCAGGACACCAGGCAGGTAACAGAGAGACAGCATGATCAGAGACACGATGGGACACACCTGGGGAGAACACACACACATTGAACAGCTGGTAACACACAGAGAAACACAAACACAACCACTCAGAGGGCCTGTGGCCAGTACCTTGTTGGCCAGTGAGACCATGATTCTGAAGGAGATGTCTTTGCTCTGGGTGACGTATGCATAGATGATGTCTCTGATCAGCAGGTAGAAGAAGAAGGCAGCACTGAGGCCAATGGCGATGCGCAGGGGGAGCCTCCACTGGGGGAACAGCTGTAGGGGGAAGTCCTCCAGCTCCCGGGCCACTGAGAGAAATCCCCGGTCCAGGGCACTGAAACCCAGCTTGATGGCTACCGCTATCACCGCCTGCTTGGCCTCCACACTTTCCCCGCAGATATACACCTGACATAATACACATACAGTGGGGTCCTGAAATTGACACCCTTGATAAATATGAGCAAAAATGCCTGCATAAAATAAATCATTCAAATACTCAGCTACATTGTGTGCTCCACAAATGCGGAAATTTTTTATAAATTATTTTATACTAATAAGTGCTCAGTGAAAGATATGTTTAACAAGTAATAAAACAAATCTTAGAAAGGTATTGACGCCACTGTTTTCAATACCCCACTTTGTGAGGATAACGACACTGAGCCTTTTTCTGAAATATACCCGTTTCAGGAAACTAGGTGTATGTCGTGGGTCACTACTTCACACGAGAGCCATTTCAACATAATCATCTTTTTTTTGTTGTTTCAAAATGCGTTTTTTGGCAGAAATGCCTTCTGGAACATGTAACCTTTCATGTGCCTTAAAACTTGTTAAGGATAGGGGGCAGTATTTCCCCTTTGGATGAATTGTGTGCCCATAGTGAACTGCATCAAAATCTGTCCTAAATTGCTAATATATGCATATTATTATTATTATTGGATAGAAAACACTCTGAAGCTTCTAAAACTGTTTGAATTATGTCTGTGAGTATAACAGAACTCACAGGGCAGGCAATCTTCCAAACTAGTTTTGGAATCCTGAAAGTTGGGGCAACTTTGACGTCATCGCCCCCTCCCTTCCCAACAAGTTATGGATCTGGAAACACTTCCTATGTCTTCCACTAGATGTCCTCATTCAGTAGAAAGTGTAATGGAGCATTTGCTGTGAACTTTGACCTAATGGGAAGTAAAAGTACTAAGTGTGGCAAAGATTTCCATGTGCTTGAAGGCGTGTATGCGTTTGAGTGCTTCGTCTGTACCAGTCAGCCCCAGATGAACTAGGATTGCCCGGTTGGAATGATATTCGATCTGTATGATTATAACATCCTGAAGATTGATTCTGCACTTAGTTTGACCAGTTTCGTCGACCTGTAATATGTAATTTGGAAGTTTTGATGCAAAATTATTCTGGACCAGAAGTCATTTTTTGGGCATTTAAGCTGAAAGTGGTAGCAAATGCTGCTACATGGACACTAGAATTGAACATTATGAAACAAAACGATTTATTGTTGAACTAGGACTCCTTGCACTACATTCTGATCGAAGACCATCAAAGGTAAGGGAATATTTATGTTGTGATTTTGTATTTCTGTTGACTCCAACATAGCGGAGAAATATTGTTACGTCTGAGCGCCGTCTCAGATTATTGCATGGTAGGCTTTTTCCGTAACGTAAAAAAAAATGTGACAAAGCGGTTGCATTAAGAACCAGTGTATCTTTTTAATTATATGTAGAACATGTATCTTTAGTCAAAGTTTATGATGAGTATTTCTGTTATCTGGCGTAGCTTTCTATAATTCCTCTGGACATTTGAGAATTTTCTGAATATGCCGTCAATGTAAACCGAGATTTATGGATATAAAAATGCATATTATTGAACAAAACATAAATGTACTGTGTAACATGTCATATGACTGTCATCTGATGAAGATTTTCAAGAGGTTAGTGAATTATTTTTTTTATCCTGCTTTTGTGATTTTATCTTTTGTGGTACAAAATGGCTACGTTTTTTCTTTGTTTTGGTGGTGGTCTAACATAAATATATGCTGTTTTCGCCGTAAAACATTTAAAAAATCTGACATGCTGGGTAGATGAACAAGGTGTTTATCTTTCATTTAAGGTATTGGGCTTGTTAATGTGTGAAGGTTAAATATTTCTAAGAGTAGATTTGCATTCCATGCGCCACTGTTTCAGCTGAACGGGGGGGGTGTAGTTCCTGTAGGGGAACCCATAGGCTTAACAACATGTATGCCATCTGTAAATACTAATACATTTTTAAAATGACCAGTCTAATTGTTTTAGCCACTGAAAAAGTCAGCAACCTTCCCGCTAGCCATAATTGGCTGTGATAATGATTGGGATGGACTTGCCGAGAGATTAATTTGGATTGGACTGCCATATTGCACGCTTCTGTCTATTTGAGCTGGTTAGTATGTGTAGGTAATCCCATCTTTAAAAAAATATATATTGCTTAGTAGAACTGCTCATGTTCCTCTAACTTTAATCATCAGCTGTCGGAGCAGGCGATCACTGTACCACAGCCAATCTGTAAATAGCACACCCAACTACCTCATCCCCATATTGTTTTTTATCTTCGTGCTCTTTTGCACCCCAGTATCTCTGCTTGCACAGCATCGGCACATCTATCACTCCAGTGTTAATGCTAAATTGTAATTATTTCACCTCTATGGCCTGTTTATTTCCTTACCTCCCTACTGTTCTACATTTGCACACACTGTACATAGATTTTTTCTATTGTGTTATTGACTACGTTTGTTTATGTGTCACTCTGTTTTTTGTTGCACTGCTTTGCTTTATCTTGGCCAGTTCGCAGTTGTAAATGAGAACTTGTTCTCAACTGGCCTACCTGGTGAAAAGGTGAAATAAAAAAAATAAGAAAATAAGTGTTGCTGTCCACTTTCTGGAGGACCGAGTTTGAAATCAGTTTAATTAAAGTATGATGGCTAAGGAGATGGAGAAAACACTTGTCTCCGAATTACATCTTTAGGCATCCGTTCAACCATGATCTATATGGGTAAGATAGTCTAGCCTTAACAAAATACTCCACTACACAAGTCTCCATTTCATTAGAATGTCACTGCGACAACTGTTGATAGACATAGCTGGTAAATTTGCTCTGGCTATCTACTCAGATTTTAGACCACGGGTAAGATAGTATAGCTAGCTTCCTTTTCAGAAATGACATGTTTCTAATTTATTTTCATTTCAAGTATACCGTTAGTTAGCTAACATTAGCGACCTGGCTCGCTAACTAACGTTACATGTATGATCTTATTATTCGTATCTCAGAGCCATTTGCTTTGCTTGTTATAGCCTAATGTTAGCTAGCTAACATTGAACCTGGTTGGTTAGCTAGCTACATGTCTTCACAAAAGATTCCACTATGCAAGTGTCCATTTTATTAGAATGCTGTTGTTAGGACAGAACCCTCAGATCAACCCTTAAATACATTGGTGGAGCTAAAGCTTAAGGGGGTGTGAAAGATGCTGAATGGGTGTAGACAAAGAAGAGTCCTCCAGTATTTTATTTATTTAACTAGGCAAACCTCAACTAGAGCTCTCCAGTCTGTACCAAAACCTTCACAGGCCAATTTCTCAAAAATTAGGTTACAAGTGTATCAACTTTCAAAGCAGAATTACTTACCCATTGTTCCTCAAATGCATTATATATTATATACCTGTAAGGGATTTCCTCCTCTTCTTCCGAAGAGGAGAGGCGAAACGGATCAGAGGACCAATATGCGGCGTGGTAAGTGTCCATGGTTTTTTTAATATGTAAATGTACACATGAACACTACAAAACAATAAACATGGAACGTGTGAAACCCTAAACAGTCCTATCTGGTGCAAAGACAGAGACAGGAACAATCACCCACAAACACACAGTGAAACCCAGGCTACCTAAGTATGATTCTCAATCAGAGACAACTAATGACACCTGCCTCTGATTGAGAACCATACTAGGCCGAAACATAGAAAACCCCAAATCATAGAAAATCACACATAGACTGCCCACCCAACTCACGCCCTGACCATACTAACTAAATACAAAACACAGGAAATAAAGGTCAGAACGTGACAGTACCCCCCCCAAAGGTGCGGACTCCGGCCGCAAAACCTTGACCTATAGGGGAGGGTCTGGGTGGGCGTCTGTCCGCGGTGGCGGCTCTGGCGCAGGACGCGGACCCCACTTCACCATTGTCTTAGTCCGCCTTATTGTCCGCCTCCGTGGCTTTCTCACCATGGCCACCCCTCTCAATGACCCCACTGGACAGAGGGGCAGAAGCTCTGGACAGAGGGGCAGAAGCTCTGGACAGAGGGGCAGAAGCTCTGGACAGAGGGGCAGAAGCTCTGGACAGAGGGGCAGAAGCTCTGGACAGAGGGGCAGAAGCTCTGGCGCCTCTGGACTGAGGGGCTCTGGCGCCTCTGGGCTGAGGGGCTCTGGCGCCTCTGGGCTGAGGGGCTCTGGCGCCTCTGGGCTGAGGGGCTCTGGCGCCTCTGGGCTGAGGGGCTCTGGCGCCTCTGGGCTGAGGGGCTCTGGCAGCAGCGCCGGACAGGCGGGAGACTCCGGCAGCAGCGCCGGGACAGGCGGGAGACTCCGGCCGCAGCGCCGGACAGGCGGGAGACTCCGGCCGCAGCGCCGGACAGGCGGGAGGCTCCGGCAGCGGCGCCGGACAGGCGGGAGGCTCCGGACAGGCGGGAGGCTCCAGACAGGCGGGAGGCTCCGGCAGCGGCGCCGGACAGGCGGGAGGCTCCGGCAGCGGCGCCGGACAGGCGGGAGGCTCCGGCAGCGGCGCCGGACAGGCGGGAGGCTCCGGCAGCGGCGCCGGACAGGCGGGAGGCTCCGGCAGCGGCGCCGGACAGGCGGGAGGCTCCGGACAGGCGGGAGGCTCCGGCAGCGGCGCCGGACAGGCGGGAGGCTCCGGCAGTGGCGCCGGACAGGCGGGAGGCTCCGGCAGCGGCGCCGGACAGGCGGGAGGCTCCGGACAGGCGGGAGGCTCCGGCAGCGGCGCCGGACAGGAGACGGAGAGACAGCCTGGTGCGTGGGGCTGCCACAGGAACCACCAGGCTGGGGAGACCTTCAGGAGGCTTGGTGTTAAGAGGAGGCAACTGAAGGACCGGGCCGTGGGGGAGCACTGGAGCTCTGGTGCGCAACCTTGGCACCACTTCCCCAGGCTGGACAACTACTTTAGCCCGGACCCTCCAGAGTGCAGGCACAGGTTGAACCGGGCTGTGGATAAGCACGGGAGATCTAGTGCTCACTACACGCACCTCTCCCCTAGGCTCCACTCCCACATTTGCCCGGCACGAGCGGAGCGCAGGCAGAGGACGCACTGCACCCTCCCAGCGCCCCGGAGACACAGCACGCAGAGCCGGCGCAGGATAACCTAGACCAAAATTGCGTACCGGCGACCAGACCCGCTGAGCAGGCACCATACGCCCTGGCTCAATGCCCACACTCGCATGGCACTTTCGGGGGGCTGCCCTATAGCGCACCGGGCTATGGACACGCACTGGCGACACCGTGCGCTTAACCGCATAACACGGTGCCTGACCAGTAATGCGCTGCTTATCATAAGCACGAGGAGTGAGCTCAGGTCTGCTACCTGGCTTAGTACCACACCTCGTCTGCCCCCCCCCAAAAAAAAATTTGGGGCTGCCTCTCGTACCTGTCGCACTGCCGTGCTGCCTCCTCATATCGCCGCCGCTCAGCTTTCGCTGCCTCCAGCTCTGATTTCGGACGGCGATGTTTCCCAGCCTGTGCCCAGGGTCCCTCTCCGTTCAGTATCTCCTCCCATGTCCAGGAGTCCTGTGATGCTGGCCGCTGTTGTTGCTGCTGCTGCTTCTGTAGTCGCTGCTGTTTACCACGCCGCTTGGTCCGAGTTGGGTGGGTGATTCTGTAAGGGATTTCCTCCTCTTCTTCCGAAGAGGAGAGACGAAATGGATCAGAGGCCCAATAAGCGGCGTGGTAAGTGTCCATGGTTTTTTTAATATGTAAATGTACACATGAACACTACAAAACAATAAACATGGAACGTGTGAAACCCTAAACAGTCCTATCTGGTGCAAAGACAGAGACAGGAACAATCACCCACAAACACACAGTGAAACCCAGGCTACCTAAGTATGATTCTCAATCAGAGACAACTAATGACACCTGCCTCTGATTGAGAACCATACTAGGCCGAAACATAGAAAACCCCAAATCAGAGAAAATCACACATAGACTGCCCACCCAACTCACGCCCTGACCATACTAACTAAATACAAAACACAGGAAATAAAGGTCAGAACGTGACAATACCATTGTGTAGCTCTGTGTCTCTGTTTTTATCCAATGTAAAAAACACAATTTCAAATGTTGCTACATAACACCGAATCAAGGCAGAGCATGCCAGTTGTGGATTTGGCATTGAAAAACACAAGCATATGCAGAAAAATACTTCAAACCCACTTAAATATTTGACTCATTTCAGGACACTAGGCGTGTGTCGCGCGTCACTACTTTACAGGAGAGGAAATACCTTCTGGAACATGTGAACTTTCATGTGCCTTAATAACAAACTTGTATGCCATCTGTAAATATGAATAGAATTGCCTAGTTGATTTATCTACGGAAAAAAGATGGGAACCTTCCCGCTTGCCATGATTGGCTGAGATAATGGATGGGCTAGACATGCCCATATAATATTCGGATTGGTTGCCATGTAACACTGTCTATAACATGAGCTGGTCAGTTTATGTAGGTAATCCTTTCTAACGCGTTAAAAAAAAGATATCACGTAGTACATGTAAAACTGCAAAAGTGTTGTTCACCACTTTCTGGAGGACCAAGTTTTGAAATCAGTGGAATGCCCGGTGGAATTAAATTATGATAGTTAAGGAGTTAAGGAAATTAAGTTAAGGAAATTCTGCCGTTTGATTGCAAATACGCTGAGGGAGTCGAAAAGAGAAGACGCAGAAGGCTGTTGTATAAGACACTTGTCTCTGGATTACATCTTAAAACTAAGGGCAACCATGGCATATCTAAATATCTAATTTATATATATATTCACACCCTTGAGTAAGTACTTTCAAAACTTTCTTGGTAAGTCTCTGAGAGCTTTCCACACCTGCATAGTGCAACATTTGAACATTATGCTCTGTGAAATTGGTTGTTGATCATTGCTAGACAACCATTTTCAGGTCTTGCCATACATTTTCAAGCAGATTTAAGTCAAAACTACAACTCAGCCACTCAGGAACATTCACTGTCTTCATGGTGAAAAGCACCAGTGTAGATTAGGTCTTATGTTTTAGGTTATTGTTCTGCTGAAAAGGTGAATTCATCTACCAGTGGCTGGTGGAAAGCAGACTGAACCAGGTTTTCCTGTAGGATTTTTCTTATGCTTAGCTCTATTCCATGAATTGTTTATCCTGAAAAACATCCCCGTCCTTAACGATTACAAGCATACTCATAACATGATAAAGCCATCAAATGACATTTTATTTGTCACATGCGCCGAATGCAACAGGTGTAGGCCTTACAGTGAAATACTTACTTACAAGACCTTAACCACCAATGCAGCTTTAAGAAAAATACAACAAAAAAAGTACGAAATTAAAGTAACAAATAATGAAAGAGCAGCAGTAAAATAACAATAGCGAGGCAGGGGGTACCGGTATACATGGGGTACCGGTACAGAGTCAACTTGCAGACTTGTTTACACATTGCTGTGCGTTTTGTTGCCAACCTTACTTTGCTTCCTGACAACTTTAAGTTTTTTTACTCTTTAATTACCGTTTATATTTTTGGTTTTTCCCTCACTCAACTTTTTTTCATTCAACTTTTTCACTCCATGCGATTTATCTGGACGTGGTTCGTCAGGACCTCCAACAGCCGAAGCTAAGTAGTAACATTAACATGATGCCTTCTAATTGCAGTCGCTGTACTCATAATATACAGGAGAATGATCGCCTTACGGCGATGATAGCTGTGCTGCAAGCCCAGCTTCAGACGCAATCGTTAGGCAAGGGTAATTTCAGTGTAGGAACGGATGAAACAGTGTCTGTTCCACCAGTAAGTACAAATCAAATCAAATCAAATTTTATTTGTCACATACACATGGTTAGCAGATGTTAATGCGAGTATAGCGAAATGCTTGTGCTTTTAGTTCCGACAATGCAGTAATAACCAACAAGTAATCTAACTAACAATTCCAAAACTACTGTCTTATACACAGTGTAAGGGGATAAAGAATATGTACATAAGGATATATGAATGAGTGATGGTACAGAGCAGCATAGGCAAGATACAGTAGATGGTATCGAGTACAGTATATACATATGAGATGAGTATGTAAACAAAGTGGCATAGTTAAAGTGGCTAGTGATACATGAATTACATAAGGATACAGTCGATGATATAGAGTACAGTATATATGTATGCATATGAGATGAATAATGTAGGGTAAGTAACATTATATAAGGTAGCATTGTTTAAAGTGGCTAGTGATATATTTACATCATGTCCCATCAATTCCCATTATTAAAGTGGCTGGAGTTGAGTCAGTGTCAGTGTGTTGGCAGCAGCCACTCAATGTTAGTGGTGGCTGTTTAATTAACAGTCTGATGGCCTTGAAGCTGTTTTTCAGTCTCTCGGTCCCAGCTTTGATGCACCTGTACTGACCTCGCCTTCTGGATGATAGCGGGGAGAACAGGCAGTGGCTCGGGTGGTTGATGTCCTTGATGATCTTTATGGCCTTCCTGTAACATCGGGTGGTGTAGGTGTCCTGGAGGGCAGGTAGTTTGCCCCCGGTGATGCGTTGTGCAGACCTCACTACCCTCTGGAGAGCCTTACGGTTGAGGGCGGAGCAGTTGCCGTACCAGGCGGTGATACAGCCCGCCAGGATGCTCTCGATTGTGCATCTGTAGAAGTTTGTGAGTGCTTTTGGTGACAAGCCGAATTTCTTCAGCCTCCTGAGGTTGAAGAGGCGCTGCTGCGCCTTCTTCACGATGCTGTCTGTGTGAGTGGACCAATTCAGTTTGTCTGTGATGTGTATGCTGAGGAACTTAAAACTTGCTACCCTCTCCACTACTGTTCCATCGATGTGGATAGGGGGTGTTCCCTCTGCTGTTTCCTGAAGTCCACAATCATCTCCTTAGTTTTGTTGACGTTGAGTGTGAGGTTATTTTCCTGACACCACACTCCGAGGGCCCTCACCTCCTCCCTGTAGGCCGTCTCGTCGTTGTTGGTAATCAAGCCTACCACTGTTGTGTCGTCCGCAAACTTGATGATTGAGTTGGAGGCGTGCGTGGCCACGCAGTCGTGGGTGAACAGGGAGTACAGGAGAGGGCTCAGAACGCACCCTTGTGGGGCCCCAGTGTTGAGGATCAGCGGGGAGGAGATGTTGTTGCCTACCCTCACCACCTGGGGGCGGCCCGTCAGGAAGTCCAGTACCCAGTTGCACAGGGCGGGGTCGAGACCCAGGGTCTCGAGCTTGATGACGAGCTTGGAGGGTACTATGGTGTTGAATGCCGAGCTGTAGTCGATGAACAGCATTCTCACATAGGTATTCCTCTTGTCCAGATGGGTTAGGGCAGTGTGCAGTGTGGTTGAAATTGCATCGTCTGTGGACCTATTTGGGCGGTAAGCAAATTGGAGTGGGTCTAGGGTGTCAGGTAGGGTGGAGGTGATATGGTCCTTGACTAGTCTCTCAAAGCACTTCATGATGACGGATGTGAGTGCTACGGGGCGGTAGTCGTGTAGCTCAGTTACCTTAGCTTTCTTGGGAACAGGAACAATGGTGGCCCTCTTGAAGCATGTGGGAACAGCAGACTGGTATAGGGATTGATTGAATATGTCCGTAAACACACCGGCCAGCTGGTCTGCGCATGCTCTGAGGGCGCGGCTGGGGATGCCGTCTGGGCCTGCAGCCTTGCGAGGGTTAACACGTTTAAATGTCTTACTCACCTCGGCTGCAGTGAAGGAGAGACCGCATGTTTTCGTTGCAGGCCGTGTCAGTGGCACTGTATTGTCCTCAAAGCGGGCAAAAAAGTTATTTAGTCTGCCTGGGAGCAAGACATCCTGTTCCGTGACTGGGCTGGATTTCTTCCTGTAGTCCGTGATTGACTGTAGACCCTGCCACATGCCTCTTGTGTCTGAGCCGTTGAATTGAGATTCTACTTTGTCTCTGTACTGACGCTTAGCTTGTTTGATAGCCTTGCGGAGGGAATAGCTGCACTGTTTGTATTCGGTCATGTTACAGATGGTAACGTTAGTATAAATCCCCTCACACGGTCCCTAGCAGCCAGACAACTTTCTCATGGTTTCTGGAGGGAAATGCTGTAGGAATGCTCAGCCGGTGTCGCTCATTCAGCCGACAGAAACTTTCAACCGGTTTTCCCAGCCATTTTGTGATCCCACTTTTTCCTCATTGTAGTCACTTGCGTTCCATTGCTCACGAAGACAAGAAAGAATACTTCGGTTGGATCTTTATTGAAGCTATATGTTAAAAACATCCTAATGATTGATTCTGTACTTAGTTTGAAATGTTTCTTCGACCGGTAATATCAATTTTTGAAGTTTTTGTCCGATATAACGCTGACCAGAATTAGCGTTTGGATATGTATACCAAACGCTCTAACAAAAGAAGGTATTTGGACATAAATAACGGACATTTTCGAACAAAACAAACATTTATTGTGGACCTGGGATTCCTGGAGTGCTTTCTGATGTAGATTATCAAAAGCCAATGTAAACTCCGATTTTTTTTAATACAAATATGAACTTTATCAAACAAAACATGCATTTTTGTGTAACATGAAGTCCTATGAGTGTCATCTGATGAAGATAATTCAAGGTTAGTGATTACTTTTATCTTTATTTCTGGTTTTTGTGAAAGCAATATTTTGCTGGAAAATGGCTGTGCTTATTGTGGTTTGGTGGAGACCTAACATAATCGTTTGTAGTGCTTTCGCTGAAAAGCCTATTTGAAATCAGACACTTTTGTGGGATTAACAACGAAAATAGATTTAAATTATGTAAGACACATGTATGTTTTAGGAATTGGAATTATGAGATTTCTGTTGTTTGAATTTTGGCGCCCTCTATTTTCACTGGTAGTTGTCATATCGATCCCGGTATCGGGATTGCAGCCATAACAGGTTATTAAGCAGCGAGTCGGAGTCTGAGACCGAGCCTTCTCTTGTCTCTACTCCTCCCGTTACGGGGTCTGAGACGCCGAAGCTTCCCACCATTAGCTCTGACAAATTGAAAACCCTAGTCATTGGTGACTCCATTACCCGCAGTATTAGACTTAAAACGAATCATCCAGCGATCATACACGGTTTACCAGGGGGCAGGGCTACCGACGTTAAGGCTAATCTGAAGATGGTGCTGGCTAAAGCTAAAGCTGGCGAGTATAGAGATATTGTTATCTACGTCGGCACTAACGATGTTAGGATGAAACAGTCAGAGGTCACCAAGCGCAACATGGCTTCAGCGTGTAAATCAGCTAGAAAGATGTGTCGGCATCGAGTAATTGTTTCTGGCCCCTTCCCAGTTAGGGGGAGTGATGAGCTCTACAGTAGTCTCACAACTCAATCGCTGGTTGAAAACTGTTTTCTGCCCCTCCCAAAAGATAGAATTTGTAGATAATTGGCCCTCTTTCTGGGACTCACCCACAAACAGGACCAAGCCTGGCCTGCTGAGGAGTGACGGACTCCATCCTAGCTGGAGGGGTGCTCTCATCTTATCTACCAACATAGACAGGGCTCTAACTCCTCTAGCTCCACAATGAAATAGGGTGCAGGCCAGGGAGCAGGCTGTTAGCCAGCCTAGCCTGCCAGCTTAGTGGAGTCTGCCACTAGCACAGTCAGTGTAGTCAGCTCAGCTATCCCCATTGAGACCGTGTCTGTGCCTCGACCTGGGTTGGGCACGACTAAACATGGCTGTGTTTGCCTTAGCAATCTCACTAGGATAAAGACCTCCTCCATTCCTGTCATTATTGAAAGAGATCATGATACCTCACATCTCAAAATAGGGCTACTTAATGTTAGATCCCTTACTTCAAAGGCAATTATAGTCAATTAACTAATCACTGATCATAATATTGATGTGATTGGCCTGACTGAAACATGATGAATTTACTGTGTTAAATGAGGCCTCACCTCCTGGTTACACTAGTAACATATCCCTGTGCATCCCGCAAAGGTGGAGGTGTTGCTAACATTTACGATAGCACATTTCAATTTACAAAAAAAGAGAAGTTTTAATCTTTAGCTTCTAGTCATGAAATCTATGCAGCCTACTCAATAACTTTTTTATAGCTACTGTTTACAGGCCTCCTGAGCCATATACAGCGTTCCTCATTGAGTTCCCTGAATTCCTATCGGACCTTGTAGTCATAGCAGATAATATTCAAATTTTGTTGACTTTAATATTCCCATGGAAAAGTCCACAGACCCACTCCAAAAAGCTTTCTGAGTTTTGTTCCATGGAATAAATGTTGTGGATCTTAATGTTTTTCCTCATAATCCTGGACTATCGGACCACCATTTTATTACATTTGAAATTGCAACAAATAATCTGCTCAGACCCCAACCAAGGAGTATCAAAAGTTGTGCTATAAATTCACAGACAACAAAGATTCCTTGATGCCCCTCCAGACTCCCTCAGCCTACCCAAGGACATCAGAGGACAAATCAGTTAACCACCTAACTGAGGAACTCAATTTAACCTTGCACAATATCCTAGATGCAGTTGCACCCCTAAAAACTAAAAACATTTCTCATAAGAAACTAGCTCCCTGGTATACAGAATATACCCGAGCACTGAAGCAAGCTTCCAGAAAATTGGAACGGAAATGGCGCCACACCGAACTGGAAGTCTTCCGACTAACTTGGAAAGACCGTACCGTGCAGTATCGAAGACCCCTTACTGCTGCTCGATCATCCTATTTTTCCAACTTAATTGAGAAAATAAGAACAATCCGAAATATATTTTTGATACTGTCGCAAAGCTAACTAAAAAGCAGCATTCCCCAAGTGAGGATGGCTTTCACTTCAGCAGTAATAAATTCATGAACTTCTTTGAGGAAAATATCATGATTATTAGAAAGCAAATTACGGACTCCTCTTTAAATCTGCGTATTCCTTCAAAGCTCAGTTGTCCTGAGTCTGCACAACTCTGCCAGGATCTAGGATCAAGGGAGACACTCAATTGTTTTAGTATTATTTCTCTTGACACAATGATGAAAATAATCATGGCCTCTAAACCTTCAAGCTGCATACTGGACCCTATTCCAACTAAACTACTGAAAGAACTGCTTCCTGTGCTTGGCCCTCCTATGTTGAACATAATAAACTACTCTCTATCCACTGGATGTGTACCAAACTCACTAAAAGTGACAGGAATAAAGCCTCTCTTGAAAAAGCCAAACCTTGACCCAGAAAATATTTTTAAAACTATTGGCCTATATCGAATCTTCCATTCCTCTCAAACATTTTAGAAAAGGCTGTTGCGCAGCAACTCACTGCCTTCCTGAAGACAAACAATGTATAAGAAATGCTTCAGTCTGGTTTTAGACCCCCTCATAGCACTGAGACTGCACTTGTGAAGGTGGTAAATGACCTTTTAATGGCATCAAACCGAGGCTCTGCATCTGTCCTCGTGCTGCTTTTGATACCATCGATCACCACATTCTTTTGGAGAGATTGGAAACCCAAATTGGTCTACACGGGCAAGTTCTGGTCTTGTTTAGATCTTATCTGTCGGAAAGATATCAGTTTGTCTCTGTGAATGGTTTGTCCTCTGACAAATCAACTGTAAATTTCAGTGTTCCTCAAGGTTCTGTTTTAGGACCACTATTGTTTTCAATATATATTTTCCCTCTTGGTGATGTCATTCGGAAACAATGTTAACTTTCACTGCTATGCGGATGACACACAGCTGTACATTTCAATGAAACATGGTGAAGCCCAAAAATCGCCCTTGCTAGAAGCCTGTGTTTCAGACATAAGGAAGTGGATGGCTGCAAACTTTCTACGCCCCCTTGCCTCCTTCAACTAGGCTGCTGTGGTCAGAGGTGGTAAATTCCTGAGAAGACCCTGCCACATGGCTACATAGTAGAGAGAGAGTAAACTTTCATAGAAGGACAAAGGAAATCCTTCCACCTCACAGAACTTGAGGTACGAACCAATTTCATGTTCCGGAGAATGTATAAAAGATCGGTGAAGAATCCAGCTACGAACTGGTCCGTTTGTCACAACTTGGGAAAGCTCATGGGAGACGGTGTGGTCACAATACCTTAACGCTGTTTATATGATAGCCTCATATGAGGTTTACATCTAAGTGTTGTATAAGATGAATGAGTGAGTATGATACTGTTTGTATAATTGTGTAATATGATTTTGGACTGTTTAATGAAGAAAAATACAATTCCCTTTTGATTTGAACTAAATCAGGGGACCGCCCCTGAGCCCAGTTAGGGTCAGACATCCTGGGACAGCCTTTTCTGCCATTCCCAATAAAAAACCCACTCGGATTTTCGATCAGCAGACCAAGCTTACCTCAATTACGAGAGACCATGTTTTTCTCCATTAGGAGGACAAAGGTTGTAGACCATAGCTGAATCTTTTAACCATACCACGTGGTTAAACTCTTAGACTATCGATACCAACAGAATAAGAACAAGTCTTTGATGCTAATTACTAGTCTGCAGCTAGGAATTCGGTATCATTGAACGCGAAGAACGACAACCACCGAAACATCCATTCTATAACTAATGTCACTTTGAACTATCCCCTCTAACCAGGACAGAGAGAGAGAGGGAGAGAGATGGACAATTCTACGAAAGACACAAACTTTTCACCAGCGATCAAGACGACACACTGAGCGTAAATATATATATTGATTGCAATTGTTCCCGAATGAGTGAGCGTTCATGTGTAAAGGATTAGCATTTCAATTGTTATAATTATCACTCTGTAGTGACTTCTTAGTCAACCCCCACTTCCCCTTTTGTCTAACAAGCCGCCATGCCGGTTTAGCCCACTAGAGCACATTCTCCGATCATTACATTTACCTTGTTTGTTTGTTTGTT
Source organism: Oncorhynchus tshawytscha (assembly GCF_018296145.1). Taxonomy (NCBI): domain Eukaryota; kingdom Metazoa; phylum Chordata; class Actinopteri; order Salmoniformes; family Salmonidae; genus Oncorhynchus; species Oncorhynchus tshawytscha. Next base: position 15,532,318 of record NC_056451.1, read on the forward strand.
TATGCATTTCTGTGAATTACTTAGTTAGTAATAAATAAATGATTTAAGACAATTGATGTATGGATGACTCATAGTGAAGACTGGGTTCGTGCAGATAACCAACAATTTACGATGTTTGGAATGAGACTAACGTGAGGCAAAGTAAATAATTAATTAATTCAAAGACTAATTGATCAGAAAAAATATCTGAAAAGTTATTTTAGGAAATGATAACTTTTTAATCTGAATATTTTTCCTTGGTGCCCCGACTTCCTAGTTAATTAGTTACGTGATTAAGCAGTTGATCGTGTAGTAACTAATTACAAAGAATCTTTGATAAAAACTATCAGTCTTCAGTTAGTGATAGTAAAGACACGACATTAGTAAATAAATAATAATAAAAATAAGCCAATTTGTGTATTGCTGAACTTATTAGCTAGGGTTTGTGCAGACAACCAAGTACTTACAACAATCAGAAAGAGACCGATCGAGATGATTAATAATTGACTGCTATTGACATAAAAGATCTTCAGATTTTTAAGAGAGTGGATTCGGGAGATAACTGCTCTATATAATGAATGCTTCTGTTGTACCCCAGGATATTAATGGTTTAATTGTTGCATGGTTTAATTCAATCACGTAATCAATTAAACATTAGGTAATCAATGTAATAAAATAGCATGTCATATTTTAATCAGAGTCAGAGACATGACAACATACTACCACATACTTTTGGTCATGTAGTGTATATAGAGTTGAATCTAGTAGCCAATTGGTTTCATGGGCATGGTTTAAACCTCGGTGTTTACCTGTCTGTTGGCATCTGAAGGTCCATTCTGCAGACTCCAGGCAGACAGGGTGTTGAAGCCTTTAACCACCTCAGCTCCAGGAACCAGACTGTTCAGGTACATATAACCACATTTACATTATATCAACATATAAAAACATCCCTAATTAACAAAAAAACATACATATAATAACAACCTGTACTGTATAGCTCTCACCTTTGCAGGTACTCTGCGTTGGCCTCTGGGTACTGATTCTTCTTCAGGTTGTTACTGAGGTCCACCAACACCTGCAATTCAACATGGCATCATATACACTGGTTCATACTTTATATTTGCCAAAAACACTGGAATATACATTCTATTGGCTGAATGCAATGGTACGTACAATTATTTGCTAAATAGACAAGCATTTCGCTACACTCGCAATAACATCTGCTAACCATGTGTATGTGACCATTAACATTTGATTTGAAATACACTGGAACATAGAATATATTGGCTAAATACGCTGGGACATACATTATCTTCGGCAACTTTAAGGTTGCATGCTGACAAAACAGATATTCATACATATAGCAGAAGTAATAAAACATATATGCTACCTTTCCCTTCAGCTGATTGGCCAGTGGTACCAGGAAGTCGTAGTGTTCTCTCTGGACAGCGATGAAGATCAGATGGGCTGACTGAGCAGCTGCAGCATGACCCAGGACCTGCATATACATCATCAACATATTGATACACACTTAAACACAAATACAGTATATTAACATATACTCCCTCAAACATAAAAAAGTATATATTGAAATACATTTTCAACAAAGTAAAAATACATATCCACATTTAACATATCACCACATAAAAACAGATCTACTTTATTTTGTACCTGTGCTCCGTGGGGTAGGAGGCTGCTGCTGCTGTGGGGCCGTCGGCTGCCGAACACCACACCGTACCCCGCCTGCAGCAGACGCAGGCCCAGAGAGCGCCCCAGGTCCCCCGTCCCAAACACACACACCCTCTCACTCTCAGGTGGGGCAGGGACAGCCTCCATCATCGGAGACAGGGACACACACTCACTCTTCTCCTCACTCCTCTCCTGACCCGTCATGCCTGAACAGAGACGGGCAAAGACCTCCTTGAGTCGTAGATAGAATCAACAGGAAGTGTCAAAAAGACCACAGAGTTTAAAATACCTTCCTGAAGTTTCAATCACAGAAAAAGTACATTCACATAAATGGAGCTCGCAGGATGAACGTCCCTTTCACTTCGCTAAGTTCTTCAGCAGACACCTCTGCAGTCCAGACAGAGCACTGTCAATCAATGCTAGGACAGCTTACTGTAGTTGAAATCCTGCAATAAAATGTTTTCTGCATTACATGTTCCAAAACAATAGTCTTCAGAGTTGGAGCAGCTCCTCTGAGTTATCCAGACACGACTGACTGAGTCTCTATTTGTGTCTGGACGTGCTCCTGGAGGGAGGAGGAAAGGGAGTAGTCTCTCTGCCAAGGTGGAAATTCCGTTCGAGGAGGGTTTTTGTGTGTTTGTGTGTGTGTGTGTGTGTGTGTGGGCAGGAAAGCCCATGGTACTAACTCTGTGTTGTCTCTGAGGACAGGCCAGTGGTTTCTGGGAAGCAGGGATGTTACATAATAGTGGAATTCCAGACCTGGAAAGACGCCAGATCACTGTGGTCTTTCTGGGTTCACACAAGCACAGGTCCGCAGTTCATGACAATAACACAACAGCTGATGCACTTTGGTTTGTTGTAATAGTACCTTACCTCAGATGGCTTTTGTTCTAAGATGTGACAACATTCCATTGTGTGCAACAATAAGCTTGTAACTCCAAAAATCACAGAATGTGAAATACCAGAAGAACTGTGTCACATCACCATGAACAGTGTTTCCCAAATACAGCAGTTGGTGACCTTGAGTTCCAATGTTTCTTTAAACACTGGTTTCATCACAGCAAGAGCAATCTAAATGCTTGAGGTGGATCAGAGCAGAGAATAATTAGTGAACCCAAGCTTTAGACTGGGCTTAGTTTACAGTAAACCAGTAGCAGTAAAATCACTGGGGAAGCCAGTAAAAAATAGCCATATTACAACCTATGTTGTGATAATTACGTTGTTTGCTCTATAACCTGTTAGTTCATATGCCTTGGGACCTTGATATATAGGCCTAAGTCTGAGACAATATGAAGACACAGTGGCAGAATAAATTCAACCACACATTTTTTTCATCACAAAGCCGGAGAGCGAGCTCTGTTCGGTGAAGTCCACAAAGCATATTGCATGTAACAACAGTTACGTGACCTACAGTATGGTCAAGCAAGTTAATGTTAATGACATTTTCAGATGACTAAACAATCATGGATTTAGAACCAAAGAAAACAGGAGCTGCCTCCACTATTCCAGCACCATTTCAACATCAACATCATCAAATCACCTGTGCTTAGTCTAATACAGTGACAACTAAAAGATACCAAAAACAATTTAGTCCAATCAATGTAAGCTAAATATGATGTGGCTGTCAATGGTTCTGATTTGTGTGTGTGTGTGTGTGTGTGTGTGTGTGTATAGTGCATGAATGAATGCTGATCTACAAAATTAGATATCAGTGCATATCTTCAGGACGGTATTAAGTTGTAACAACACCAGTAACATTGTGAAACACACTGGCTTACATCCTGCCTTTGCACTAATGTTTAATTTCACGCAGAAGAGCAGCTCTTACATCCGTAGCAAGGTTATATTTAGACTAGCATGATAGAACCACTGACAGCTAAATCACGCAACCGACACCGTTTATTTACATTGTCAGTTTCTTATGGTATACTATCTGGAAAGTTACCCGATAGCATAATAGACACTTGATTTATTATTTGTTTGAGTGATAATGGTTGTCCAAGTTGGTCAAGTTCATCTGGTTGGTGCACCTCTGGATCTCACAGGGAGACAACACGTAGTCCCAAATGTGGACATTTGTCAGCAGACCAACAAATGACTAATGCTAGTTGAAACGCCCACTGAACAAATCCTGATCCTGAATCAGGAAACAACAACATGTTGTGTTCTGTAATGGAATGCTTTCTTGTTCTTTTCAATGTTGGACGCTTTATATACAAGCAGAAAAGACTATGTGCATTTTTCAGCTTACATTTCATTCAGAAAATAAACAGGTGCTAATTGTGCAATGTAGCAAAAGTTTAAATAGTAGTGAGCAAACCCAAAACCGCTAAACATGTCAAAACAGAATACGTTTTACTCTCTACTATTTACTGTCATATTTCATTGCAGTTATCACAGTGACTATCTTACTTTGAGTTACAGCACAGCATGTTGTAATCACCTCAAGTACTAGTAGGAATTTCTCCATCTGGAAAGAATTCAAAAACGGTTATTTTGTCTTAATTAATTAACTTTTTTAATGCATATGAAAAACTTCTGCCCTGTATGCTACTGAGCAGAACGGTAGTATACCATTTATCATAGCTGTGATGAAAAACATTTGCCGTGTATGCTAAAAAGAAGACCATTTTAGTTAGATTCAAGGTGCTGTTATTAGCATTGCAACAGGTTTAAAATACATTTGTAAAACACATGATCTTACCTCGTGGGTTGTCAGAGTGCCTTGTTGGTGTGTGTGAGGGAGAGAGCTGAATACTTATCTTCTACTAGTTTCCTCATTCATTTATATCATCAGCAGTTACAGTGCCTTGCAAAAGTATTCATCCCCCTTGGTGTTTTTCCTATTTTGTTGCATTACAACCTGTAATTTAAATGGATTTTAATTTGGATTTCATGTAATGGACATACACAAAATAGTCCAAATTGGTGAAGTGAAATGAAAAAAATAACTTGTTTCAATAAATTATAAAAAAATTAAAAACAGAAAAGTGGTTTGTGCATATGTATTCACCCCCTTTGCTATGAAGCCCCTAAATAAGATCTGGTGCAACCAATTACCTTCAGAAGTCACATAATTAGTTAAATAAAGTCCACCTGTGTGCAATCTAAGTGTCACATGATCTGAGTATATATACACCTGTTCTGAAAAGCCCCAGAGTCTGCAACATCACTAAGCAAGGGGCACCACCAAGCAAGCAGCACCATGAAGACCAATGAGCTCTCCAAACAGGCCAGGGACAAAGTTGTGGAGAAGTACAGATCAGGGTTGGGTTATAAAAAAAATATCCAAAACTTTGAACATCCCACAGAGCAAACCTGCCAAGAGAAGGCCGTCCACCAAAACTCACGGACCAGGCAAGGAGGGCATTAATCAGAGAGGCAACAAAGAGACCAAAGATAACCCTAAAGGAGCTGCAAAGCTCCACAGCGGAGATTGGACTATCTGTCCATAAGACCACTTTAAGCCGTACACTCCACAGAGCTGGGCTTTATGAGTGGCCAGAAAAAAAGCCATTGTTTAAAGAAACAAATAAGCAAACACGTTTGGTGTTCGCCAAAAGGCATGTGGGAGACTCCCCAAACATATGGAAGAAGGTACTCTGGTCAGATGAGACTAAAATGTAGCTTTTTGGCCATCAAGGAAAATTGTATGTCTGGCACAAACCCAACATCTCTCATCACCCCGAGAACAACATCCCCACAGTGAAGCATGGTGGTGGCAGCATCATGCTGTAGGGATGTTTTTCCATCGGCAGGGACTGGGAAACTGGTCAGAATTGAAGGAATGATGGATGGCGCTAAATACAGGGAAATTCTTGAAGGAAACCTGTTTCAGTCTTCCAGAGATTTGAGACTGGAATGGAGGTTCACCTTCCAATGACCCTAAGCATACTGCTAAAGCAACACTTGAGTGATTGGAAAGGCCAACACCCAGACCTCAATCCAATTGAGAATATGTGGTATGACTTAAAGATTGCGGTACACCAGCGGAATCCATCCAACTTGAAGGAGCTGGAGCAGTTTTGTCTTGAAGAATGGGAAACAATCCCAGTAGCTAGATGTGTCAAGCTTATGGAGACATATCCCAAGAGACTTGCAGCTATAATTGCTGCAAAAGGTGGCTACAAAGTATTGACATTGGGGGGGTGAATAGTTATGCACACTCAAGTTTTCAGTTTATTTGTCTTATTTCTTGTTTGTTTCACAATAAAAAATATTTTGCATCTTCAAAGTGGTAGGCATGTTGTGTAAATACAGTGATACAACCCCCCCCAAAAGAAAAATATATATATATATATATATTCAGGTTGTAAGGCAACAAAATAAGAAAAATATCAAGGGGGTGAATACTTTCGCAAGCCACTGTATGACACAAAAAGGAAACAGGTTTATTATGCAAACACGACAGGCATTATTGGCCTAAACAGGTATTATTATTCACCAGTTTCCTTACTCATAGGAATATTGACTCAGTCACACAAGAGGAAACATCAGCATAATAAACATCTAGAACTTGAATATATCTTTAAAAATAATTGATTTCATCAAGAAATGATTCCTAAACTGGGAATTTCACATCAGGGTTTTCATTAATACTGTATATACACTGGGGCAAAAAAATATTTATTCAGCCGCCAATTGTGCAAGTTCTCCCACTTAAAAAGATGAGAGAGGCCTGTAATTTTCATCATAGGTACACTTCAACTATGACAGACAAAATTAGAAAAAACATATCCAGAAAATAACATTGTAGGATTTTTAATGAATTTATTTGCAAATTATGGTGGAAAATTTGTATTTGGTCACCTACAAACAAGCAAGATTTCTGTCTCTCACAGACCTGTAACTTCTTCTTTAAGAGGCTCCTCCACTCATTACCTGTACTAATGGCACCTGTTTGAACTTGTTATCAGTATAAAAGACACTTGTCCACAACCTCAAACAGTCACACTCTAAACTCCACTATGGCCAAGACCAAAGAGCTATCAAAGGACACCAGAAACACAATTGTAGACCTGCACCAGGCTGGGAAGACTGAATCTGCAATAGGTAAGCAGCTTGGTTTGAGCCGTCAGCCAGCCAGGAGCCACCAGAGCCGTCAGCCAGCCAGGAGCCGCCAGAGCCGTCAGTCAGCCAGGAGCTGCCAGAGCCGTCCTTCACTCCGGAGCTGCCGGAGTCTCCCGCCCAGTACTGTCACGTTCTGACCTTTATTCCTTTGTTTTGTCTTTATTTAGTATGGTCAGGGCGTGAGTTGGGGTGGGCAGTCTATGTTAGTTTTTCTATATTTTCTATTCCTGTGTTTGGCCTGATATGGTTCTCAATCGGAGGCAGCTGTCTTTCGTTGTCCCTGATTGAGAACCATATTTAGGTAGCCTGTTTTCCTTTGTGTTTTGTGGGTGGTTGTTTTCTGTCTTTGCGTGTCTCCACCAGACAGAACTGGTTCGGTTGTTTTCTTTGTTGTTTTGTTATTCAGTGTTCAGTTTACATTAAAAAGATGAACACGTACCACACTGCGCATTGTTCATCACTTTCTTCCCAAGACAACCGTTACAGTCACACAATGATATAGTGTGTGGTCGTCCCATTACAACTAAGGGAAAGCATGCAGTTTATTTGTCTACAGATGAAATAAATTATGACAAACTTCACAGGGCGGTGAAAGTGCATGGTGATGAGCTCGATGCTCATTTCCAAGAAATATTAATGGTCTTATTCTGGTAATATGATGATTGATGCGCTTGGCTGCCGTTTGACAAATACAAATACTCTTCTGTCCATAATAATCTCATCATGTACGCTATACCCTAGCTGTACCTGCGAGCTGTTAAATCAGAGTTGAAAATGGAATGGAAACACATTTAAATTATTTTTTATTTGGTGCATAGGAATTTAACCCCAGAAGTTGTGTTATGTGGACTAAATCATCAAGCACATTTTACCCACAAGTCAATTTGATGGAAACATCTCTGGTGGGAAAATGCACATTTTGTTTTTATGTGCATTTTGGAATATTTGCATGAAAACCTGGTTTGGTGAAATTCCACTGGCAAAAACTACAGGAAAGAAGACAATTACTCTGTCACCAGTCATGGTATGTCACTTTTGCCTCACAAACTGTTCTTCCAGGAAGGCACACAGGCTAATGGAATTTCATACAATGTTTTGTTTGTGTAGCATTTTATGAAGTAAGTGAGTGAAGGAAAATATATACCCATTTATTTTATTGATGAAATAAAAATAATTATTCCAAAAGATCCCATTTGTCAGACACTGGTTGAATCAACATTGTTTCCACATTGTTCCTGTGTTTTTAATGTTGGTACAAGTTGTTTCTGGGAATATGTCTTTCTGCGTGCACCTAAAAGTTAATCTATGTATTTAGGTATTTGGCATCTACACAAACAGCCAGCTATATCCACCACAAATGGAAGTGCTCCCCATAACAGAAGACACTGTGGGCCACTCTGTCTATCTAGTGATGAAAGGGAAGCCTGTTGCTGGGATTCAGAGAGTCTGTTTTCTGGAGGAAATAATAACACTCTGCCCCAGAGAGGATCACACTGATAGATGTGTTTTTATGTGTCTGACCTGCCCCTGGAGATGTATGAGACAGACACAAAATATACATTTAAAAACGTTTATATGTCTCTGAAACCTGTGTTTTCATCTGGGGATAACTGTACAGTCAGTCAAAGAAGAGAGAGGATGTACAGTAAGAGAGGATATAAGAGAGAAAGAGCTTTCACCATTCTCTTTATGTAAGAGAGACAACTCATGTCTGGTTAACATACGGTTGAAAATATATGCATTAAATGCAACAATGTTTACAGTGTAATACAAAAAGAAATATGACTGCATATCAATTAAATGTTATTGTTGGTTTTTGATCCCAGAAACATGGCAAACGATGATTGAATGGTAGCCAACCTCTGAGGGTACAATAGCAAAGAAACAAGAGTTCATGCCTCAAAGACAAAGCTGTCATCACACTGAGGGTGTTATTTTGTGTGTGTCTGTGTGTGTGTCCTAGATAGGGCTGACTACTGCCCCCTTTGGAGGAATTGCGTGCCCATAGTAAACAGAAAAAAAATCGGTCAAAATTGCTAATATATGCATATAATAATTATTATTGAATAGAAAACACTCTAAAGCTTCTAAAACCGTTCAAATTATGTCTGTATGTAAAGCAGAACTCTCAGGGCAGCCATTCTCCCAAACTCTCTCTTGTCATCATGAAAGTTGGCCCAACTTTGACGTCTGGGAACAGTTCCTATCTCTTCAGCGCGATGTCCCCTTTCAGTGGGGCCTGTCATTGTGAGAATCGCGCTCCCTCGAGTTTTGGCGGGCTGAAACCTCCGGGTCACGCGAAAATACATGTACTTTCATGCGCGCGTCGGGTCCGGAGCTCTCTTTGTTCCAGGTTTGATCAAACGATGTAGGTTTGTCTGTTCGAGCTAAGGATTGTTTTGCATGTTTAGAACATGCTAAAGTTTGATTCTGCACTTAGTTTGACCAGTTTAGTCGACATATAATATGTAATTTTGAAGTTTAGATGCGCATCCACTAGAATTTTGGCTGCATTTCAACCGGAATTTGTCGTGTTTGATAACCTAGACACATACTTGAAAACCAAACGCAGTTTTTGGTAAGTATAACTCCTTCCACGTCTTCTGATCGAAGAACATCAAAGGTAAGGGAATATTTATGTGTTAATTTTGGGTTTCTGTGGACTCCAAGATAGCGGAGTCATATTGCTAATCTATGAGCGCCGTCTCATATTATAGCCTAGTGAACGAATTCTGTAACGTTAAAAATAAATGTAACACAGCGGTTGCATTAAGAAGAAGTGTATCTTTCTAACTATATGTAGAACATGTATATTTAGTCAAAGTTTATGATGTGTATTGCTTGTTATCTGCCGTTATCTGCCGGGGCTATCATCATTTCTCCGGACATTTGAGTAGCATTTTTTGAACATGGCGTCATTGTAAACAGAGATTTATGGATATAAATTGCATATTATTGAAAAAAACATAAATGTACTGTATAACATGTCCTATTACTGTCATCTGATGAAGATTTTCAAAATGTTAGTGAATTATTTTTCTTTTAATCCTGCGGTTGTTGATTGCATATTTTGTTCAACGTGGCTATTCAAATTAGCTGTGTCTTTGGTGGTGGTTTGACAAAAATATGTGCTATGTTTTCGCCGTAAAACATTTTAGAAATCTGACTTGCTGGCTAGATGTACAAGGTGTTTATCTTTCATTTGAGCTATTGGACTTGTTAATGTGTGGAGGTTAAATATTTCTAAGAATATTTTTGCGTTCCATGCGCCACGTTCCAGCTGAACGGGGGAGGGGTCGTTCCCAAAAGGGAACCCTAACCCGTCAACAGGTTAAGGTATCAGTGGTTGGCTGTCTTTAGGGTTCCTCTGATCTGCCCCCCTCTCCCAGCCCTGTCGTATGCGAGTGATGGTTCGGTCCACACAGGGGGTTATGAGCAGCAGCTTGAGTAGCAGCACCACAGAGGGAAGCACCAGACACAGCATGTAGCCCGGTGGGGTGTACCACTTGTAGGTGGAGGAACTCAGGAATCTGTTCCAGCCGTACAGGTAGGTGTGCGCCGTACACAACAGCAGAGTCAGGTGACCCAGCTTGGACTGGTGGGGGAGAAAAGAACACAAACACATGAACCACACACACACACGCGCCAGGTACGTGCACAGACAGAGGTCTAAGGAAGTTTGAGCACCTGCCTTTTTGCTTGCCTATGAGAAAATAGGAAAGCAAATGTCTATTTAGGAAAGCATATGTCTATTTTCTCTGTTGCTATTTAAATTAATTGCCCATCAAACTAGCTAATTTCTGCTTTTTTTATTTTGGAAAATGTCCCCTCCCTACCATTCTGCCCCCAGTAGGCCTGAGGCTGATGTTAGCAGCAGAACATACTCCAATCACAGGTAAAGTCTAGTTAGATTGTTTCAACAGAATAACTAACTAACTAGCTAGATAACTAGCTCCTTCTACATTCACTATGATCAGCTGATAGCACGTCCCATCCAAAGGTCTGTGCATGGCCCTGACAGACGCACAAGCACACCCAAACTCACACACTTTTGACAATAATCTTAAATATATAGTTTAGCTTTAGAATAGCCTATTGGACATGCACACGTTTATCCCAGATAGGGCTAATAACACTCTGGGTATTGGAGCTGTGCAAGGAGAAGCCTGGAGAAACCTCGAAAACAGGCTGGCCAGATACATCTCCCTTAATTGACCCTTAGCTAAGCTTCACCCCAGAATATTATGCAACCAATCGCAGCGCTCCGTTGGATAGTGTTTTTTCTCCAATTTATGCTTTGGCCACAAATACTGGTATAGGATGAGTCAACAACCTTATCTAGTTAAGAGTTAACAGAACACAAACTTTTAAAAGTGAGATGTTCACTGGACAGTTACTTTAAAACACAATTTAAGATCATCCTAAGTGGTTTTCTCCAATGGTGGTATGAACAGGGAGTTGGACTTCCTGGAAAATTGCTGCCCAAGTTTGCTAAGTAATGAAGGGGACGTGGCTTAGCAAAGGGGCAATCGTTGTATAATTTAACTATGATCAAATATGGAACTGACCTTCACAGAGGCAGACCTCCAGAGGTGGGACCAAGTCATTGTTTAACAAGTCACAAGTAAGTCTCAAGTCCTAAACTTTGAGTTTCGAGTCCTAAACAAGTCATAATGTGCTCTTCACCAAATGTAATACCATTTCATATTTTTAACAAGAGTAATAGTTAGTATATTACATTACGCAAATCATGAATGCTTTTAAAAATATATATATTTATTACTTTCCATGGAAATACATGGGTTGCCATTAAAGTCCCCCCCCCACATTGCGATCGACTATCGAGGATCACTATGGGACCCAACCTTACCACACACACACACACAACACACAACATACACACACACACACACACACACACACCCTCTCTGTGTGTGGTTACAGTAGGCTAACGTATGTCAATGGTTTTAGGAACAGCAGTAACATCAGGCAGGATTTAGGCTACCAACTGACAAGCCAGTTGGTGCTCAATCTTGGGTGCAATGAACACGTTCCCACACTGACTGACTGTGTGGAGGCTCATTGATTTAACGTTACGTTAGCCTACATGCTACACTAGCAAAGTTATAAATTATATAGCTGTCGGCCTTATTAGCCACGACTTACCGTTCTTTGTGCAACTTCAAATGTTGAACAAAGTTGTTGCGCCTCTGTCTGTAATTTTCTTCCCGCATGTTTTGCAAGTTGCAATCTGTTTTTTGTTCATACAGCGAAGTCTTTATATCCAAAAAAATAATAATTTGGGGTATCATCTTTCCAAGGGCTCCATCTGAATTCACCCGCCAACATTCCTCTGCACTGCCACGCGCAACTTTTTATCAACTGGCACAATTTGATTGGCTGCTGTCCGATACAAACTTTAATCTGTTAAGTGAAGAGTTGATGCGCTGCACAGTTTTTTTAATAGCATCATTTTAATATTTGGGCTTGGGGAGGGTATCAAGTCAGGTCGAGTCAAAAGGCTCAAGTCCAAGTCAAGTCACGAGTCATTGGTGTTAAAGTCAAAGTCGAGTTGCAAGTCATCATATTTGTGACTCGAGTCTGACTCGAGTCCAAGTCATGTGACTCGAGTCCAGACCTCTGCAGACCTCTGGCCTACCTTAACAGACACACACATACACACACGTGCACACACACACACACACACAGACAGAGGCGTCGGGCCAATATGCGCACCACAGATTTGTCCTGTTTAAACATTTTTAATAATATAGGTTCTCTGTAATACTACTAGCCTCCTAGCAATTTTAGGTTCCCAATCTCACAACCTCATTTCTAGCCACCAATAAGTTAACTATCTTAGCTGGCACACCTGCTGGCAAGGTTTCACCCGGATTTGAGCAGAGATGCAGAGAAACATTTTGTTTCTTAAAAAAAAGACTCACCAGTCAGACAGCTCAAGAGGTATGCTTAGATATCTTTTACATATAATTAAGTTCCAGATTACAGGAAACATCTGTTTCAGATGTTTGAAAAATGCAAAATTCTCCAACTTCAGACCCCCAGTCCGGACCATCACCAAGCCATCCTCTGACACTGTAATTTGTGCCCCCTCAAATTTTGGGGGCAGAAGATGCCCCTGCACATACATCTCTAGGTGAGTTCTCCTGGCCTGTTCTAATATATTCCTCCTAAATTATATCTGATGAATAACTTAACATTTAAATCACTGCACCAATTCGAGGGGAATTAATGAATTAGAGAATGATCCGGAGTTTCTCCTTATTATCCCCAGCACATAACCTCTGGCTTGTCTGCTGAAAATCAGATTACTTTCCTGGAGTTCTATTACATTCTGACCTGGATGTTGGCTCTGCACCCCGCATGAATACGTCAATAGGGGAAACACCAAAGGAGATTAGTGTACTAATTAGGGTTGGTAATTGCCAGGGACCTCATGATACGATATTATCATGATACTTAGGTGCAATACAATAGGTATTGCAATTCTCACGATTCTATGTATATTATGATTCGATACATCGTTTTCATTGCGATTTGATGTTGACATATTGTTCACTATATGTCTGCTGCAGAGAGACAAGAGAGAGCATGAGAAAACGTTTTTTAGCAGTCATGGAAAGGGCTGAAAACATTGTCTCACTATTTCAAAAGAAGATGAGAACAATCTATAGGATTACAAATACTAGCGGTACAGCCGACTAGCGCTCCACCGCTAGTAAAAATGGGCAGAAAATGAGTGCCTGCAAGTGTGTCTGGCCTAAACATTCAGTGTGACCGGTCCTGGTGATCCCACCTGTACGAAGCTGAACTCCCTCCAGCTGAGAGCGTTAATGACGGAGGGAAGAGATGTGATTCCCAATAGGACGTACAGGCCAAATCCCAGAATTCCCAGGGACAAGTAGGAGTCGTCATGCCAGGCCGTTGTAGTATCAAACATTGTGGTCCTGTTCTCTCTGATCTGGGGGAGAAAGACCGAGAGAGAGAGCAAGAGAGAGAAGAGAAAGAATGTGAGAAAGAGGAAGCGTGAGAGCAAGGGAGAGGCGTAAATCCAGTATAATCAAAACCAGTGCCTGAATCAATGTATGTGTGTGTTCAATGTACAGATGTATGATCTCAATATGACCAGTATTGTGTCACAGCAAAATAATCCTGCAGCAACAGGATTTTAATGTTTTGTCCATTTACACTTTTCCGCCAATGTAATGTTACTTGATTGGTGGCTAGGCTATTAGCTGGCCAAAATTAGGCTACCTGAAAAGTGCAACACTGTTAAGACATGCTCCGGAACTTAGGTGTTTTTAAAACCTCCTGCTTTGGGCTGGATGTCTCAATGTGTAGTTCATACATTCATAATCAATGAGCAAAATTACTTTCTTACCACAATTAGCCACAAAATACTTAGTTTGAAAGCGACTGTTTTCTTGAAGGTGTACAACGCCATTTTCCCTACATTTCCCCCATATGGGCCAGTCCCTTAGCAATTCAAGTTTTAGCCAAAGAGCTTCAGCCCCTCACATTTGAGTGACAGCGAGCAAGAGGCTTGCCCAGCATCATCCAATTAGGTTGCAGGGTGGGCCCAACGGCTCAGTGCCCACAGTAGAGAGAGAGAGAAACCAATGACGTGGTGCACATATCTGCACAAATGTGACACGTTTTTGGGGACCACTTTTGGCTCGTGAGTGCTACTTTCAGGACTACTAGCTAAAAAGTATACTTTGTATATATTTTGTCTATTCAATGTTCACTGTTTTGAAAGTGTTTAATTTGGCGTTACAGCTAGGTAGGTGTTCTTACCAGAGAGACAGTGTGTTCAGTGACCCAGAACATCACAGAGTACCTGAGAACAAAATCAATACTTTCTTTACTAAAAACTAAAGGAAGATACATGCCACTGTGTGTATGCGTGTGTATTTGAGTGTTTGCTCCACTGACCGTATGGGTATGATCAGTGTATAGAGCACGTGCAGAAAGGCAAACCCCAACGACAGTAGACCCAGCTGTTTCCTGCACAGCATCCAGCGATCCAGCCAATTAGGGAAGCGCCTGATGTTAAACATACATAAACACTTATAATCAACATAAATACATATGCAACCTTGTGTGAACATACATGCATGCAAACACACACATACACACAGAGGTCTGACCTGTACTTGGTGCCTCTGTAAAGCTGCAGGAAGGAAGCCAGGACACCAGGCAGGTAACAGAGAGACAGCATGATCAGAGACACGATGGGACACACCTGGGGAGAACATACACACCTTGAATAGCTGGTAACACACACAGAAACACAAACACAACCACTCAGAGGTCCTGTGGGCCAGTACCTGGTTGGCCAGTGAGACCATGATTCTGAAGGAGATGTCTTCGCCCTGGGTGACGTATGCATAGATGACGTATCTGATCAGTAGGTAGAAGAAGAAGGCAGCACTGAGGCCAATGGAGATGCGCAGGGGGAGCCTCCACTGGGGGAACAGCTGTAGGGGGAAGTCCTCCAGCTCCCGGGCCACTGAGAGAAATCCCTGGTCCAAGGCACTGAAACCCAGCTTGGTGGCTACCGCTATCACCGCCTGCTTGGCCTCCACACTTTCCCCGCAGATATACACCTGACATATATTTATGCACATACAGTGGGGTCCGAAATCATTGACACCCTTGATAAAGATGAACAAAAATGCCTGTACAATATAAATCATTCAAACACTGAGCTACATTGTATGCTCCAAAAAAAGGGGAAATTATAATATTTTGTACTAATACAATTCCTGAGAGAAATATATTTTGTTTAACAAGTAATAAAAAAAATCAATGGGTCAAAATTATTGACACCCCTGTTATAAATACTTTTCAATAGCTCACTTTGCGAGGATAACAACACTGAGTCTTTTTCTAAAATGATATAAAAATGCAAATGACTGGAGTTTGCTTAACGGCATTGGTACTTGGATTGGGACAGGTGCTTTTGTCAGATGACATGACAGGGCTCCTTGACCGAGCATGACAGTTGTGGATTTGGTGTTGAAAAACAGAAGGGGCATCCAGCCTGGAGGAGAGGTGCCAAGGCTGCGCACCAGAGCTCCAGTGCTCCCCCACAGCCCGGTCCATCCGGTGCCTCCTCCATGCACCAGGCCTCCTGTTGGTCTCCCTAGCCTGGTGGGCCCTGTGGCAGCCCCACACACCAGGCTGTCTCTGTCTCCTCCCTGCAGGTGCTCCCGCCTGTCCGGCGCTGCCCGGAGTCTCCCGCCTGCCCGGCGCTTTTTTTTTTGGGGGGGGGGTACTGTCACGTTCTGACCTTAGTTCCTTTGTTTTGTCTTTATTTTAGTATGGTCAGGGCGTGAGTTGGGGTGGGCAGTCTATGTTTGTTTTTGTATGTTGGTTTCTGTGTTCGGCCTAGTATGGTTCTCAATCAGAGGCAGGTGTCGTTAGTTGTCTCTGATTGAGAATCATACTTGCAGTGCCTTGCGAAAGTATTCGGCCCCCTTGAACTTTGCGACCTTTTGCCACATTTCAGGCTTCAAACATAAAGATATAAAACTGTATTTTTTTGTGAAGAATCAACAACAAGTGGGACACAATCATGAAGTGGAACGACATTTATTGGATATTTCAAACTTTTTTAACAAATCAAAAACTGAAAAATTGGGCGTGCAAAATTATTCAGCCCCTTTACTTTCAGTGCAGCAAACTCTCTCCAGAAGTTCAGTGAGGATCTCTGAATGATCCAATGTTGACCTAAATGACTAATGATGATAAATACAATCCACCTGTGTGTAATCAAGTCTCCGTATAAATGCACCTGCACTGTGATAGTCTCAGAGGTCCGGTAAAAGCGCAGAGAGCATCATGAAGAACAAGGAACACACCAGGCAGGTCCGAGATACTGTTGTGAAGAAGTTTAAAGCCGGATTTGGATACAAAAAGATTTCCCAAGCTTTAAACATCCCAAGGAGCACTGTGCAAGCGATAATATTGAAATGGAAGGAGTATCAGACCACTGCAAATCTACCAAGACCTGTCCGTCCCTCTAAACTTTCAGCTCATACAAGGAGAAGACTGATCAGAGATGCAGCCAAGAGGCCCATGATCACTCTGGATGAACTGCAGAGATCTACAGCTGAGGTGGGAGACTCTGTCCATAGGACAACAATCAGTCGTATATTGCACAAATCTGGCCTTTATGGAAGAGTGGCAAGAAGAAAGCCATTTCTTAAAGATATCCATAAAAAAGTGTTGTTTAAAGTTTGCCACAAGCCACCTGGGAGACACACCAAACATGTGGAAGAAGGTGCTCTGGTCAGATGAAACCAAAATTGAACTTTTTGGCAACAATGTGTAACAGGTTAAAGGAAATATTCATAGCCTGTTATACATTAAAAAGTATTAGTAAGTTCATAGTATGTGAGGATCTTAAAACATCTAAGGTTAAGAAGATGCATTCAGTATTAGTTGATAGAGATTGATAACATTCAAATAATTGTGTTAAAGTTCAAATCTGTCAAAGGGTACGAATTGTGAGAGTAATGTGTAAACGTTATATTGATTACTTTATTTTGTGGTGCCTAAAAGTGTTCATCTGTCATCTACGAAATGCTCTTAGTCTATGAGCCGGAGATCGATTGCTCTGGTCTCCACCCATATTCCTGGGGGAAATCGCGGTCTTTTCTCATTGAACTAAACGTTGAATTGAGAATACAACACCGTATCACTCTCGTGATTATTTCTCCCCTGTTTTCAGGTACTTTATTGATGATAAAAATAGTAATTTAAATGTTATAACTCACTAACATGTCAAGAGTGTTTAAGGTGTGTCTTAGTAACGTCTTGAGGAAGTTAGAGTTAAGTTTGAAGAGAGTAATATTAGCCCTGCTCGGTTGAAGTGAAGAATAGCATCGTACTGAGAGTAGCTGCCATTTTATGTCGATTGTGAATGAACATGTACGTTGTTAATAAGATTTTGCTGTGTTATTTGTATAATGGGTTTTCTGTTGTTTTGTAAGCAAAATCTACAATGGAATGGTTCAAAAATAAACATATCCAGGTGTTAGAATGGCCAAGTCAAAGTCCAGACCTGAATCTAATCGAGAATCTGTGGAAAGAACTGAAAACTGCTGTTCACAAATGCTCTCCATCCAACCTCACTGAGCTCGAGCTGTTTTGCAAGGAGGAATGGGAAAAAATGTCAGTCTCTCGATGTGCAAAACTGATAGAGACATACCCCAAGCGACTTACAGCTGTAATCGCAGCAAAAGGTGGCGCTACAAAGTATTAACTTAAGGGGGCTGAATAATTTTGCACGCCCAATTTTTCAGTTTTTGATTTGTTAATAAAGTTTGAAATATCCAATAAATGTCGTTCCACTTCATGATTGTGTCCCACTTGTTGTTGATTCTTCACAAAAAAAATCAGTTTTATATCTTTATGTTTGAAGCCTGAAATGTGGCAAAAGGTCGCAAAGTTCAAGGGGGCCGAATACTTTCACAAGGCACTGTAGGTAGCCTTTTTCCACCTGTGTTTCGTGGGTGTTTATTTTTCCTCGTTAGTGTTTGTGCCACACGGGACTGTTTCGGTTTTGATTACTTCACGTTTATTGTTTTGTTCAGTGTTCGTTATTCATTAAAAAACTATGAACACTTACCACGCTGTGCATTGGTCCTCCGATCCTTCATACTACTCCTCTTCGTCAGAAGGAGGACGAAAACCCTTACATTAGCGAAATACCTGGTTGCCTCTGCCAGGATGTCATCAAGTGGATCTTCCAACGAGACAATGACCCCAAACACTAATAAAAATCCACAAAGAAATTGTTAATTGGCCCAAAAGAATTGCTCTGAATGTGTTCTCCAACTCATTAAACACGTTAGAAAAAGGCTCAGTGTCTTTATCCTCACAAGGGGAAGGTGCTAGAGTATTAAAAACAGATGTGCCAATAAAATTGTTTTATTATTACTTTCTCTGAGCAATTGTATTAATATAAAATAATATAATTTCCCAAGAAAATTTGCATTGACTATAGCTCAGTAATTGAAATATTTATTTTCAACAGCCTTTTTTGCATTTTTTTTGCTCAAGGGTCCCAATAAATATGGACCTGTTGGTATTTGTACTAATTCAACTAACTGTTGTGGTTTATATTCGGCGGCAAAACAAATAAATATTATTTATTTTCAAATAACTCAAATATTATTTGGTTTTCTGAGAGCTGAATTTGAACATCAAAGAAAAGTATTGCCTTTGAAAACTATATTTAACTACCCAAAGAATTTGAAAACCTGGTATTTTCAAATAAAATACAAAATAATATTCCCAGGTCTGGTGTGTGTGTGTGTGTGTGTGTGTGTGTGTGTGTGTGTGTGTGTGCAAGCTTCTTTTTACAGAGGATGCACAATACCGGTTTCAAGCTCCAGAATGAATATGTTCGTATTTAGCACAGAGGAGTCAAAATGTACAGTGCCTTCAAAAAGTGTTATACTTTCTCCCCATTTTGTTATGTTACAACCTGCATTTGTTATGGATTAAATTGAGATTATGTGTCACTGGCCTACACACAATACCCCATAATGTCAAAGTGGAATTATGTTTTTAGAAAAAAAAAAAATGTATACAAAATGAAAACCTAAATTGTGTTGAGTCAATAAATTATGGCAAGCCTTAACAAGTTTAGGAGTAGATATGTGCTTAACAAGTCACATAATAAGTTGCATGAACTCACTCTCTGTGCAATAATAATGTTTAACATGATTTTTGAATGACTACCTCATCTCTGTAACGCACACATACAATTATCTGTAAGGTCCCTCAGTCAAGTTCGGTAGAGGAGGAATAATGGTCTGCGGATGTTTTCATGGTTCGGGCTAATGCTTTCAGCATACAATGACATTCTAGATGATTCTGTGCTTCCAACATTATGGCAAAAGTTTGGGGAAGGCCCTTTGCTGTTTCAGTATGACATTGCCCCTGTGCACAAAGCGAGGTCCATAAAGAAATGGTTTGTCGAAGATTTGTGTGGAAGAACTTGACTGGCCTGCACAGAGCTCTGATCTCAACCCCATGGAACACCTTTGGGATAATTTGGAATGCCAACTGCAAGCCAGGCCTAAACGTCCAACATCAGTGCTCAACCTCACTAATGCTATTGTGGCTGAATGAAAGTAAGTCCCAGTAGCAATGTTCCAGCATCTAGTGGAAAGCCTTCCCAGAAGAGTGGAGGCTGTTATAGCAGCAAAGGATAGACCAACTCCATATTAATGCCCACAATTTTGGAATGAGATGTTCGATGAGCAGGTGTCCACATACTTTTGGTCATGTAGTGTACAGTATATAGACTTGAAACGAGTAGCCAATTGGTTTCATGGGCATGGCTTAAACCTCGCTGTGTACCTGTCTGTTGGCATCTGAAGGTCCATTCTGCAGACTCCAGGCAGACAGGGTGTTGAAGCCTTTAACCACCTCAGCTCCAGGAACCAGACTGTTCAGGTACATATAACCACATTTACATTATATCAACATTTAAAAACATCCCTAATTAACAAAAAAACATACACATAATAACAACCTGTACTGTATAGCTCTCACCTTTGCAGGTACTCTGCGTTGGCCTCTGGGTACTGATTCTTCTTCAGGTTGTTACTGAGGTCCACCAACACCTGCAATTCAACATGGCACTGATTCATACAATATCTTTGCTAAATACACTGGAATATACATTCTATTGGCTGAATACACTGGGACATAGAATATATTGGCTAAATACACTGGAATATAGAATATATTGGCTAAATACACTGGAATATAGAATATATTGGCTAAATACACTGGGACATAGAATATATTGGCTAAATACACTGGGACATAGAATATATTGGCTAAATACACTGGGACATAGAATATATTGGCTAAATACACTGGGACATAGAATATATTGGCTAAATACACTGGGACATAGAATATATTGGCTAAATACACTGGCACACAGAATGTATTGGCTAAATACGCTGTGACATACATTATGTTAGCCAAATATACAGTTACATACTGACAAAACAGATATTCATACATATAGCAGAAGTAATAAAACATATATGCTACCTTTCCCTTTAGCTGATTGGCCAGTGGTACCAGGAAGTCGTAGTGTTCTCTCTGGACAGCGATGAAGATCAGATGGGCTGACTGGGAAGCTGCAGCATGACCCAGGACCTGCATATACATCATCAACATATTGATACACACTTAAACACAAATACAGTATATTAACATATACTCCCTCAAACATAAAGAAATATATTGAAATACATTTTCAACAAAGTAAAAACACATATCCACATTTAACATATCACCACATAAAACCAGATCTACTTTATTTTGTACCTGTGCTCCGTGGGGTAGGAGGCTGCTGCTGCTGTGGGGCCGTCGGCTGCCGAACACTACACCGTACCCCGCCTGCAGCAGACGCAGGCCCAGAGAGCGCCCCAGGTCCCCCGTCCCAAACACACACACCCTCTCACTCTGAGGTGGGGCAGGGACAGCCTCCATCATCGGAGACAGGGACACACACTCACTCTTCTCCTCACTCCTCTCCTGACCCGTCATGCCTGAACAGAGACAGGCAAAGACCTCCTTGAGTCGTAGATAGAATCAACAGAAAGTGTCAAAAAGACCAAAGAGTTTAAAATACCTTCCTGAAGTTTCAATCACAGAAAAAGTACATTCACATAAATGGAGCTCGCAGGATGAACGTCCCTTTCACTTCGCTAACTTCTTCAGCAGACACCTCGGCAGTCCAGACAGAGCACTGTCAATCAATGCTAGGACAGCTTACTGTAGTTGAAATCCTGCAATGAAATGTTTTCTGCGTTACATGTCCCAAAACAATAGTCTTCAGAGTTGGAGCAGATCTTCTGAGTTATTCAGATTAAAGTCCTGACTGACTGACTGAGATACTACAGACTGAGTCTCTATTTGTGTCTGCGCTCCTGGTCTGAGGAGGGAAGGGATTAGTCTCTCTCCCAAGCTGGAAACTTTGTTGGAAGAGGAGCGGTGTGTTTTTGCTTGTGTGTGTGTGTGTGTGTTTTTGCTTGTGTGTGTGTGTGTTGTTGTGTGTGTGTGTGTGTGTGTGTGTGTGTGTGTGTGTGTGTGTGTGTGTGTGTGTGTGTGTGTGTGTGTGTGTGTGTGTGTGTGTGTGTGTGTGTGTGTGTGTGTGTGTGTGTGTGTGTGTGTGTGTGTGCATGACAGCCCATGGCACTCACTCTGTAGTGTCTCTGAGGAGAGGCCAGTGGTTTCTGGGAAGTAGGAAGTTTACATAATAGTGGAATAGTCTGTGCTCTATCATGCAGAAATATTAACATTAAATACATATTCAAAACAGTATGTACTTTGCAACAAGAGTTTACTAAATGGCATACGAGCACAGGTCCTTTCACAGTTCAGGACAATAACACAACAGCTGATGCACTTTGGTTTGTTGTAATAGTACCTTACCTCAGATGGCTTTGTTCAAAGATGTGACAACATTCCATTGTGTGCAACAATAAGCTTGTAACTCCAAAAACCACAGAATGTGAAATACCAGAAGAACTGTGTCACATCACCATGAACCATGTGTTTCCCAAATACAGCAGTTGGTGACCTTGAGCTCAAATGTTTCTTTAAACACTGGTTTCATCACAGCAAGAGCAATCTAAATGCTTGAGGTATTTCAGAGCACAGAATAATTAGTGAACCCAAGCTTTAGACTGGGCCTAGTTTACAGTCACCCCACCCCCTCGCTCATCTTATACAACTACTGCTGTACACACCTTTCTTATTCACATATTGTCTATGCACACCATTATATATACATATACACTGAGTGTACAAAACATTAGGAACACCTTTTGCTCACCGAACAGCCTCAATTCGTCAGGGCATGGACTCAACAAGGTGTTGAAAGAAATCCATTGTGATGCTGGCCCATTTGAACTCCAATGCTTCCCATAGTTGTTTCAAGTTTGCTTAAATCTTTAATCTTGCCCAGTCACACTCTGAATAGCACACACACACAATCCATGTCTCAATTGTCTCAAGGCTTAAAAATGCTTCTTTAATCATCTACACTGATTAAAGTGGATTTAACAGGCGACATCAATAAGTGATCATAGCTTTCACCTGATCAGGCTTTGTCTTTCTGTTTGTAAACTCAGTGTATGTACTTTGTGTATATATATATATATATATATATATATATATATAGAGAGAGAGAGAGAGAGAGAATGCATTCGGAAAGTATTCAGACCCCTTGACCTTTTGCACATTTTGTTACGTTACAGTCTTATTCTAAAATAGATTAAATTCAAAAGATAGAATTTGTAGATAATTGGCACTCTTTCTGGGACTCACCCACAAACATGTTGAGGAGTGACAGACTCCATTCTAGCTGGAGGGGTGCTCTCATCTTATCTACGAACATAGACAGAGCTCTAACTCCCCTAGCTCCACAATAGGGTGCAGGCCAGGCAGCAGGCTGTTAGCCAGCCTGCCAGCTTAGTGGAGTCTGCCACTAGCACAGTCAGTGTAGTCAGCTCAGCTATCCCCATTGAGAGCATGTCTGTGCCTCGACCGAGGTTGGGCAAAACTAAGCAGGGCGGTGTTCGCCTTAGCAATCTCACTGGAATTAAGACCGCCTCCATTCATGCCATTATTGAAAGAGATTGTGATACCTCACATCTCAAAATTGGGCTACTTAATGTTAGATCTATCACTTCCAAGGCAGTTATAGTCAATGAACTAATCACTGATCATAATATTGATGTGATTGGCAACCCTATTACAGGGGCTGAGTCACTGGCTTACTGGTGCTCTTCCATGCCGTACCTACGAGGGATGCGCCACTTGAGTGGGTTGAGTCACTGACGTGGTCTTCCTGTCTGGGTTGGCGCCCCCCTTGGGTTGTGCCATGGCAGAGATCTTTGTGGGCTACACTCGGCCTTGTCTCAGGATGGTAAGTTGGTGGTTGAAGATATCCCTCTAGTGGTGTGGGGGCTGTGCTTTGGCAAAGTGGGCAGGGTTATATCCTGCCTGTTTGGCCCTGTCCAGGGGTATCATCGGATGGGGCCCACAGTGTCTCCTGACCACTCCTGTCTCAGCCTCCAGTATTTATGCTGCAGTAGTTGTGTCGGGGGGCTAGGGTCAGTCTGTTATATCTGGAGTATTTCTCCTGTCTTATCCGGTGTCCTGTGTGAATTTAAGTATGCTTTCTCTAATTCTCTTTCTTTCTTTCTTTCTTTCTTTCTTTCTTTCTTTCTTTCTTTCTTTCTTTCTTTCTTTCTTTCTCCCTCTCTCTCTCAGAGGACCTGAGCCCTAGGACCATGCCTCAGGACTACCTGGCATGATGACTCCTTGTTGTCCCCAGTCCACCTGGCCGTGCTGCTGCTCCAGTTTCAACTGTTCTGCCTGCGGCTTTGGAACCCTGACCTGTTCACCGGACGTGCTACCTGTCCCAGACCCGCTGTTTTCAACTCTCTAGAGACAGCAGGAGCGGTAGAGATACTCTCAGTGATCGGCTATGAAAAGCCAACTGACATTTACTCCTGAGGTGCTGACCTGTTGCACCCTCGACAACTACTGTGATTATTATTATTTGACCATGCTGGTCATTTATGAACATTTGAACATCTTGGCCATGTTCTGTTATAATCTCCACCCGGCACAGCCAGAAGAGGACTGGCCACCCCTCATAGCCTGGTTCCTCTCTAGTGCTTCTACACCTGCATTGCTTCTACACCTGCATTGCTTGCTGTTTGGGGTTTTAGGCTGGGTTTCTGTACAGCACTTTGAGATATCAGCTGATGTAAGAAGGGCTATATAAATACATTTGATTTGATGTATTCCTCATCAATCTTCACACGATACCACATAATGACAAAGTGAAATGTATTCAAAATAAAAACACAGACATAACTTATTTACTTAAGTATTCAGACCCTTTGCTATGAAAATCTAATTTGAGCTCCTGTTTCCATTGATCATCTTTGAGATGTTTCTACAACTTGGAGTCCACCGGCGGTAAACTCAATTGATTGATCATGATTTGGATTGGCCAGATGGAAGCCACTCTTCAACAAAAGGAACATGACAGCCCACTTGAAGTGTGTCAAAAACACCTAAAGACTCTTAGACCAAGAGAATCAAGATTTTCTGGTCTGACGAAACCAAGATTAAACTCTTTGGCTTGAATGCCAAGCGTCACGTCTGGAGTAAATCTAGCACGATCCCTACGGTGAAGCATGGTGGTGACGGCATCATGCTGTGGGGATGTTCTTCAGTGCCAGAGACTGGGAGACTAATCAGGATCGAGGGAATGATGAATGGAGCAAAGTACAGAGAGATTCTTGATGAAAACCTGCGCCAGAGAACTCAGGACCTTCCAACGGGAAAACAACCCTAAGCACACAGTCAAGACAATGCAGGAGTGGCTTCGGGACAAGTCTCTGAATGTCATTGAGTCGCCCAGCCAGAACCCGGACTTGAACCCGATCTAACATCTCTGGAGAGACCTGAAAATAGCTGTGCAGCTACGCTCCCCATCCAACCTGACAGGGCTTGAGAGGATCTACAGAGAAGAATGGGAGAAACTCCCCAAATACAGGTGTGCCAAGCTTGTAGCGTCATACAGAAGAAGACGTGAGGCTGTAATCGCTGCTAAAGTGCTTCAACAAAGTACTGAGTAAAGGTCTGAATACTTATGTAAATGTGATATTTTTATATACAAATATAGAAAACCCCTTGAATGAGTGGGTGTCCAACGTTTTGACTGGTACACACACATATATGTATATATATATATATACTTACTTACATACATACATACATACATATATATACACACACACACACACACACACACACACACACACACACACACACACACACACATATATATATATATACTTACATACATACATACATATATATACACACACACACACACACACACACACACACACACACACACACACACACACACACATATATATATATACTTACATACATACATACATACATATATATACACACACACACACACACTGATCAAAAGTATTAACGCAACATATAAAGTGTTGGTCCCACGTTTCATGTGGTGAAATAAAAGATTGCAGCTGATGAAACTGAGGAGCATCTGTCTGTAATAAAGCTCTTTTGCGTGGAAAAACTAATGCTGATTGGCTGGGCCTGGCTCCCGAGTGGGTGGGCCTGCGCCCCTGCCTATCCATAGATCCATAGATTAGGGCCTAATTTATTTATTTCAATTGACTGATATCCTTATATGAGCTGTAACTTAATAAAAATCATTGAAATTGTTGCTTGTTGCATAGTATGTTCATTTATATTCCAGACTACGACATTCGTTCTGATATTTCTTAATTTCTTTCTGTACATTTTTGGGATTTGTGTGTATTGGTTTGTATTATTAGGTACTGTATACTGTACTGTTGAAGCTAGAAACAAGCATTTCAATGCACCTGCGATAACCTCTGCAAAATATGTGTACGCAACCAAGAAAATTTTATTTGAGTGCGTGTGCGTGTGCGTGTGTTGGTTGATCAGTCTCTGTGTGTAGGAACGACATTAACGACCCGACCCTCACATACACTGCATGAAGCACACAAAGACAGACACACATAGACACACTGCTACCCACCCACCCACAGTAAACCACAGAGAGCAATCACAGGTCAGCAGTACTGTGGTTCACCTTTAACCCAAACACAGCAATTATGGAGCTTTCAGAGGTGGAATTGAGTAATGATATTAAACCTTGTCATATATAAGTCATATATAATAATAGTCTGTGTGTGTATTTGGAGAAAGAGAGAGAGAGATATAGCTAGAGAGAGAGAGAGAGAGAGAGAGAGAAACTAGGTCTTACATTAGCCTGTAATTTGTGGGTTTGCTTCTGGAACCCATATCACACCCACTCACAAGCAGTCATTATCTCATAAGACGGGAGGGGAAGATACAGGAGCACGCACGCACGCACACAGGCATGCACGCACGCACGCACACACACCCACACACACAGATAATGGGGTACAGCGTCAGCCTAGTTACTGGCCTTCTGATTGGTCTGTCCCCTTAAGTTTCTGTTACCTGGTAACTAACAATATGTATTAACTTCCTGCCTAATAACAAGGTTCTTCAATTTTGGCTATTGGAATTTGCAGGTTTTTGTTCTTGCCCAGCACTAAAACACCTAATCAAGGTCTAAACTAAAGAATGGGATTAATGTAGTTAATCACATTTAGGTTGATCAGGCGTATTATTGTTTGGTATTAGCTAAGGACCAGACAGAGACTGTGTTGATGTTACTGGGTGGGTCACAAGACAAGATAAGAAAAAACAACAGAAAACAGTTTTATCTCGTTGTTTACAGATGGCCTGTCAGCAGTGCGTGTGACCTGAACTGCTCTTTAACCCACACAGACCCTTATTACTAACCACCAGTTCAATGACCCTCCAGTCTCAGAGGGTCCATAACCATAAAAAGCCCAAACAGGAGTCAACACACCCTGAGTTCCCAGGACCAGCATGGGAGAGCACTGACTGAGGTCCCAAAACAGGAAATTCACAGATTAAGGGAAAGCGCACTGTAGGCCTGTGTCCTTGAGGTTACAGTGTTCACCCTGAGATTGGAGGGTTGGGGTTTCCATTCCCTGGTCGAGTCATCCTATGACTGAAAACAGGGCCGATGCCTCTCTGTTTCGTACTCTGCACTCAAATGAATTGGGGGTAAAGCCCTGAGATAAACTAACATCCTGTCCAGGGTTTGTAATTGTACCTCAAGCTACCTTACACTACAGAAACAGGAGATAGGCTCCTGCCCTATGGGCCGTTCTGGCTCAGACAAAATGACATCTTTCCAATACAGATGAAGTATTCTGAGGGGAACCCACAGTGCAGTTTTCCTTTATCTGCAACTACTTTAGTTGGGACCTGAGTCAGAGTGAGGGCAGGAGGATGGGGGAAATGGGCTGAACCTTTCATATAAGTACTGGGGTTATTAGAGTAGGTGCTTGGCAGGGAGAGAACTATCAGATACATAAATATCAGTGGACATTATTCAACAGAGTGCATGGTCATATGAATGAATTATAGATGGACTACAGTCAGGGTTTTGTTCCAGAGTGGGATTTGATGTCAAGAGGTGCAGATGGTAACGAAGAAAGTGAGTCGAATGGAGAGATGGTGATGAAATGGTCCTCCTCCTCTACTTCTCCTTTCCTCCTCCCTCGCAACAGATGGGTAGTAAAGTTGCCCGTATTGCAACATCTAAACCTTGGAAAGAGACAGGGAGATGTTGCAAGCTGAGCTTTTCCCTGTGATATGGACAGGCTGGTGAAAGAAATGGTGTATGTGTGCGTGTGAGTGTTTGGGTGACATACTGTATGGTGGAATATCGCTCTTGACCCCTGCTCCAGTGGTGCGCCGTGTGAGGCCTGTAAAGTTAAATGGGTCAGATCTAACACACACTCACATGATCCCAGAAGCTTCATAGCATTTCAATCACGGCAGTCGTAAAACATCAATGAGTAATTCACCAATGAGAGATGAGCTTTCAGCACCCTGGATGACCTGTGTGTGAGAGTGAGTGAGTGAGTGAGTGAGTGAGTGAGTGAGTGAGTGAGTGAGTGAGTGAGTGAGTGAGTGAGTGAGTGAGTGACCACCAGCTTGTCTCCCAGTAGCTCATCTGCCTGGAAACTGACAATACACTTATCTTCATTCCCATCTCTCCATTCAACTCCACTCCCTCCTCACCATCCCTCCTTTCTACACATTTTCTTCGTTACTATCATTCCCTTTGACATCAAATCCCACTCTTGATCAAATTCCTCACTGTAGTCCATCTATAATTTATCCCTCTGACCACACTCTGTTGAATATTTAACTCTGACAGTCATGTATAATAACAGTTAACTGTGTGTCAGGCTGCCTCTCAAACCGTTGTAACGCTCCAGGCCTGCAGGCCTACACGCTCTGCTTAATTTCTTCTCTCCCTGGCACTTAAAGTAAAAATCCACTTAATAACAATATTTTGGTATTTTTTCATTAGTCCACTGTTAATACAGTCCCAAAATGTTTTGCATGTCAGAAGATATTGGACTTTCAAGTTTCACTTGCCACATCATTATGATAATGCAATGCATTATGTGACACTTACACTTACCGTCTTGAAAGTCCTATATCTTGAACACGTGGATTTTTCCTGTAATTTGTATTTGTATTTGTTAGCTTACTCGAATTGACTCACCAGCTAAGGTAATTTAGTATTTCTAGCAATGGAAAACCAAATGTCGATCGCTAGGTTTTTCAAAAACGACGTCTGGAGGAAAAAGAGTGTGCGCCAGAAAATAATTTGGATCAATCTACCGATAGCTTCCAGAATGAGACATTAACAGGTGGCGCCAGGATAGAAACAACTGCAAACACATCACAACCGCCAATGCCACGTTGAGCCAGGCATGCTTGCCTACCCCACCGTCTCCCCTCGTTCTTGATGCTGCGGGCGGGGATGAACCTGCAGTAGGTCCACCGACAGATTTGTCTGCCGTTGATGAACCAGCCTGTCAACCAAAGCTAGCAAAGTTCCCTTTAAGTATGATAAATGGCATCTCACGCTGCTTTTCTTCCTGGTGGCATGACCCATTCGTGTGGATTGAATATAGTAAAGCAAAATATCTAATTTATTGTTAGTTTTGTAGGTACTTCCCTGGGGCAAATGTCGAATTCAGATTTGTACGAGATGGATTTAAAAACTGGAAACTCACAAGAAATGCTTGCCTCAAACACGAGAATAGCAAATTACATGCTAGTGCCCTTGCAAAATTTGAATCCTACAAGGCGACCCATGGGCCTAGAAGTTGTGGGACTGTGTTGAAGCAAATACAAATAGGTAATATCGTCTGCTATTATCCTCAGTAATTTTACATCCAATTTGTCAGATCCCGGTGTCTTGTCATTGTTGATAGAATTCAAAATGACAATGCTTGGCTTTCATATTTTGATTAGTGTAGCGGTTTTCTTCCTGGGAAGGAGAGGAGGACCAAAATGCAGCGAGGTTATTTATAAACATCTTTAATGAAAGATGAAAACATGAAAACACTATACAAAATAAGAAAACGTGGGGGAAAAAAACGAAACAGTCCTAACTGGTGCAAAAGACAGAGACTGGAACAATCACCCACAAGATACCTAAAGAATATGGCTGCCTAAATATGGTTCCCAATCAGAGACAACGATAAACACCTGCCTCTGATTGAGAACCACTCCAGGCAACCATAGACTTACCTAGAACACTCAACTGAACACAACCCCATAGACTACAAAACCCCTAGACAAAACAAGACACATAAATCACCCATGTCACACCCTGGCCTAACCAACATAATAAAGAAAACACAGAATACTAAGGCCAGGACGTGACAATTAGTTATACATGGATGTGTAGTGTCAGTGCTCTTCACTGACGAGTTGCAGTTTTCTCACACCAGGGGTGATGGTCTGACTTGCGTTTATCGTCGAAGGAATGAGCGTTACACCGAGGCCTGTACTCTGGAGCGGTATTGATTTGGAGGTGAAGGGTCTGTCATGGTCTGGAGGTGTGTCAGAGCATCATTGGACTGAGCTTGTCATTGCAGGTAATCTCAACGCTGTGCGTTAGAGGGAAGACGTCCTCCTCCCTCATGTTGTACCCTTCCTGCAGACTCATCCTGACATGACCCCCCAACATGACAATGCCACCAGCCATACTGCTTGTTCTGTGCTTGATTTCCTGCAAGACAGGAATGTCAGTGTTCTGCCATGGCCAGCGAGGACCCCGGATCTCAATGCCATTGAGCACGTCTGGTACCTGTTGGATCGGAGGGTGAGGAATAGGGCCATTCCCCCCCAGAAATGTACGTGAACTTGCAGGTGCCTTGGTGGAAGAGTGGGGTAACATCTCACAGCAAGAACTGGCAAATCTGGTGCAGTCCATGAGGAAGAGATGCACTGTAGTACTTAATGCAGCTGGTGGCCACACCAGATACTGACTGTTACTTTTGACCCCCCCTTTGTTCAGGGACACATTATTCCATTTCTGTTAGTCACATGTCGGTGGAACTTGTTCAGTTTATGTCTCAGTTGTTGAATCTTGTTATGGTCATACAAATATTTACACATGTTAAGTTTGCTGAAAATAAACGCAGTTGACAGTGAGAGGACATTTTCTTTTTTTGCTGAGTTTATAGTGTGATCACTACATGTGATGGATATGGATACTGCTTTCAAGCTTATTTCTGCAGCATTAGTACAGATGTGATCAATACATGTTGATGATTTCATTCCTGTGCTGTTTGTAACTACCCTGGTAGGTTGACTGATAACTTGAACCAGGTTGCAGGCACTGGTTAGAGTTTGAAGGTTTCTCTTTAGTGGGCAGCTTAATGAAAACCAGCCAGTATTTACATCACCCAGAAAATTTACCTCTCTGTTGATATCACATACATTATCAAGCCTTTTACACATGTTATCCAGATACTCACAGTTCACAATTGGTGGTCTATAGCAGCTTCCCACAAGAATGGGCTTGAGGTTAGGCAGATGAACCTGTAGCCATATTGCTTCAACAGTTTTTAACATGAGATCCTCTCTAAGATGTACATGAATGTGGTTCTGAATATAAACAGCAACACCTCCACCATTGGCATTTCTATCTTTTCTGTAGATATTATAACCATGTATTGCTACCACTGTACATTTGCTGAAGCATTATGACAACTCAGCAACACAATGGTAGGAATTAACTGAGCTGGGCTTGGGTCATTGATAAGTCATTGTCTCATCACAGCCTTATAATGCTGTGAAAAGGCCCATGAACCCAAATTAGTCAGGTGGATCCCATCCTCCTTATAAAACCTGTCTTGCTTCCAAAAGGTATCAAAATTGTCAACAAAAGTTACACCCATTGAGCTGCAAAACTCACATAGCCAGTTGTGAAGAGAAAGAATCCTGCTAAAGCGTTCAATGCCACAATTCAGAGAGGCCACAGGGCCAGATTTAATGGTTATTTTATCAGTAGGGAATCACTCAACTCTTTAAAATCCAGTTTCAACTGTTCAGAGCTGCCCTTCATAATGTCATTAAAACCCATATGGACTAAAATAGCATAAATTTCACATTTCTTACCATGGAGCTGCCCAAAATCAAGGCTGGTGAGAAGGATGAGGAAATGCCCTGGCAAACTTCAGGCAACACCGGCCAGTCGGACAACGACAAATGACAAGGCAGAGATTCATCCAACAAGCGCAAACGCCATCCAGCCACCAGCATAGAAAAAGTAAACATTCCACTCAACGTTTTCCCCCCAGTTTCTTACGTAGGCTGGTGACCTGCTTGATCAAGGAAGCCACTTCAATCCTATAATCCTTGGCAAGCAAACAATTGCCACATTGGAACTCCGTGTGACCCAGTTTGTCCAGAAACAAAGCGTAGTAGATACAGCTCCTACAGAGCTGGAACTGTTCATGTACTTCTCTAGACAAATGGGGCTCCATTGCAAAACTTATCTTGGACTAACTTTGTTAGCTTGATGGCTGGCAGCTCAGCTAGCTAGCTAAGGTTAGCGGCTCTGTCAAGCAGGCTTCAACCTGTATGTTTAGCAGGATTCTGGGACAAGAAATAGCAGTCCTAGCTGTTAAAAGCTAACCGTGGTGCGGAATCCATGCAAAGACAAGTTCAGCATTAATATTTAACACATATTGGTTGTTTTAGTCAAAAACAACAAACCGAGTGTGTCCAGTGATGTTTCTGATTTACCCCATAAGTTTCACACACTTGGTTTTACACTTGACTAAATCAGTCATTGATTACAGAGGAAGGGTGAAAAACATCAGAAATTCACCCCTTCCAGGAGTGTAGCGGGATATTGCTGTAAACCAAAGCTATAACTGTCATCTGAGCTGTGTTCAGAATGATGGAAACATAAAAAACTGTTACAACGGAAACACTAAAGTTTTGAATGTCCTGTTGATGGCCGAGTCATTCTGTATATACTGATGCTAAATGTTAAGTCAAATAAATGCACCCCTGGGGAGTACTGTCCTCTAAAGTACTGAAACGAGCCAGATATACAGTTGCATGCAGGAGCTACTGAAACAGCAGTACAGGGATGGAGTGAGAATGAGATATAGTTGTCTCCCTCCTTCCCCTCTGCTAGAATGTTAGAACACTGGATCATTAAAATCATCAGAACCTTCCTCTGTTTCAGCATTAATCATAAGATGCCTGGAAACACACTGCCTTTGATTCCAGTGTCCTGTGTCAGGGTTAAAAATGCCCACAGCTAGCTTTTGTGTATGTGTGTGTGTGTGTGTGTGTGTGTGTGTGTGTGTGTGTGTGTGTGTGTGTGTGTGTGTGTGTGTGTGTGTGTGTGCATGCGTGCATGCGTGCGTGCGCGTGCGTGCGTGCGTGTGTGTTGGTCTCTGAGCTTAGCAGCAGTAAATGAGATCAGGGTAAGTGTTACCAAGGAGGAGGCTTTTGATTAAATATGTTCAGAGAGAGACAGAGGGGGTGGGGGAGAAATAGGATAGGGAAGGGAAGGGGATATAGAATGATAGATAGCAATGGGAAAATGAAAGATCGAGACAAGGAAAGGAGAAAGAGAGAAAGTGTAAGAAAGAAAAGAAAGAAGGCTTAGGGAGAAAGAGAGAGAGGTTGGGGAGAATGGAGAGAGATTAGAAGAGTAGAGATAGAGAGGAGGGGTGATGGAGGAGAGAGAGGAAGAGTAGAGATAGAGAGGAGGGGTGATGGAAGGAGATAGAGAGGAATGGAGGAGAGAGAGGAAGATAGAGATAGAGAGGAATGGAGGGCAGAGGAAGAGTAGAGATAGAGAGGAGGGGTGATGGAGGAGAGAGAGAGAAAGAAAGAAAGAAAGAAGAGAAGAGAGGAGGGGTGATGGAGGAAGAAAAGAGTAGAGATAGAGAGGAGGGGTGATGGAGGAGAGAGAGGAAGAAAGAGATAGAGAGAGGGGTGATGGAGAGAGAGAAAGAGTAGAGATAGAGAGGAGGGGTGATGGAAAGAAGAAAGAGTAGAGATAGAAGGAGGGGTGATGGAGGAGAGAGAGGAAGAGAAAGAAAGATGGAAGAGTAGAGATAGAAAGGGGTGATGGAGGAGAAGAGAAGAGAGAGATAGAGAGAAATGGAGGAGAAAGAAAAGAAAGATAGAGTAAAGGGCAGAAGAGAGAGAGGAAGTGGAAAGATACAGAAAAGAAAGAAAGAAAGAAAGAAAGAAAGAAAGAAAGAAAGAAAGAAAGAAAGAAAGAAAGAAAGAAAGGAAGAAAGAAAGAAAGAGAGAGTGAAAGAGTGACAGGCGAGAGCAGTAGTGAGGACATTCACGTTCAAACACAGGAAAGGAAAAGTCAGCTTTACTAAAAAAAAAGAGAAGGGCAGATAGATGAAGCTGTTTCACACACAGCCAGATATACAGACTCACACGCCACTCTCATTAACAACTCACGTCCTGTTGTAAACACACACACACACACACACACCAACACAGCTTCTAGTGTAGTTTGTTCTAATAATGTGTAGTTGAATGATTGGATTGTAGTGTGTTTTATAAACCAGCAAGGGAATGTTGGATCATAGTTTTATCTTCACCATCTCTTTAACTCTAATACTTTAATACTAATTACTGCACATAGGCTTCACTGAGCTAATGACTTTGAGCTTAATTAAGCCTGTGAGGAGAGAGAAAGAGAGAGAGAGAGGGAGGGAACGAGAGAGAGAGAGAGAGAGAGGAGAGAGAGGGGGAGAGAGAGAGAGAGAGAGGAGAGAGAGGGGGAGAGATACGAGAGGAAAAAGGAGGGAAAGACCACTAGAGCGAGAGCGCTATGCATTTTGTTTTGTAACCTCATTTGCAATCCTAAACTATTTCACAGATATATGTTTGTAGGCTTGTTTTATGTCTGTGTTTATCCAATAAGGATTTAAACTGAGATTACCGGTATGACACTAAGACATCCCTGTTACAGGAATGACACACGTGACCTCTAATCAACCTATCATGAGCAGGTGACCAGGGAGACACCTAACTGAAAAAATACAAAATGCTCTCTTATTCTCCATCTCTCTCTCGCTGTTGCATTCTCAAACATTATCTCTCATCTGGCATCTGTCTCTTACACACACAGTGGGAACAACAAACACACACACAGCCTTATTTCATGATGCTGTCAGCAGATGGACAGAAGCAAGAGGAATCACACACACACACACACACACACACACACACACACACACACACACACACACACACACACACACACACAAACACAGTCACATTTCAGACTGCTGTCAGACAAAGGTGTGAGGGAACACAGGATGGATTCTCCTCTCTCTCATTTCATCATACTGCCACGACACCCCTATTTACCTCTCCCATCCATCTCCCAATATGTGTATCTCGCTGTCCTGTGAGAGTTTGTGTGTTTGTGTGTGTGTAAGCCTTGTCCAAACCCTACAGTATATAGGGCTGTGGCGGTCGTTAAACTTTGTCAGCCTGTTATTGTCATGCAAAACACTGACAGCCTCATGGTAATTGACCGCTAATAAACATAAACCCTTTTAGCATCTCCACGCCTCCACTCATACAAGCATTTTTGGAACATCTACATTTAAAAAATCAATTTAATATACACCATCTCAATAAATCCATCATTTACTTTAAGCAGGTCTAAAGAAACATGATATTTAAAAAATGTACTTCAGAAGAACAGAGTATAAGTTGACCTACTGTATGTTATCCTATCTGGCTATGCGCCATTCCTCAAGCTGTAGTCTTGTTTATTTAGCAGACAAAATATACTTATAAGTCCTGTGCCATTATTTTATATTATATGATTTTATAGTAAGAATAATGTAATTGAACTTAGCTAAATAAAATAGAAACTATATTTTTCCAATGTCAAGTGGAAAAGTGATCATTTGAAACAGGTCCTATACACTAGATTTAGTGTTAATTGGAAACTTTAGTTGTGAATGATAACAACCTTAGAATGTCTTAGAAATCAAACATATATGGCCCGCATAATGTGACTATAGGTTATTGATGATTTAAGAAAGTTGCAAAAGAAACTTGCCTCAGGCTGCACACACTGTTCTCTCATCAAGTTATCATATTTTTAACCGTCAGACTATTCTCAATTTAATCTCGTCTCAACCTACATGTCAAACTATTTTAGATTTATAATGGCCCATTATCAAATGGGCAGGAACAGGTGCAGGGGGAAAATACATGTTGTCGGTATGTAATCGAATTGAGAATTGAGGCCGCCTTACTTTTTAAATCATGCTGGGTAGTGTCGTTACTTAACTTTAACATTAATCTGAAGACTGTTATTTATCTAATTAACTATGTTTAACTGTTACCTGATTCATTTGTAACATGTAATAATTAACTCATTAGGATCTGGGTCACCACAAGAGCGGTTCTTTAAAGAGTTACCATCTCCCCGAATTAAACTCTAACCGTCTTTACTTATCATGTCTATGAACAGTCAATTTATTAATCATAACCTCATATCATATCATCATTCTGAACAGTCGTAACTTCCTTGCATCTGCAAAAACCTGAACCTTATGATTCAGTACTACACAAACTGGATATTTATTTATTTACTAGCTAATTAAATGGGAACACAGGATAAACATACACACTTTGCACCGGTTACTGAGTGGAGAATTAATACCCTGAAAACAGGTCCATAGCAGAATGACAACAACATGGCTGCTTGTTAAGGAAGAGATGGAGAGGGAGACAGATAGGGACAGAGACACTTAACATTGGTACATTCAGAAACTACTCTCACTTGCATTAACCATATACTTTGCACACGAACCGCCACCCGCTTTGAGTAAGAAATCATGAATGTATTTACATGAAATGCCTGGGTTGCCAGGGATCTCTCAGTGGACAGGGCAGCCAAGGAAAAGGGGTTTGGGCCTTTTCGCGGCACGCTTGTAAGGCTCTGTAGTCCAAAATGGTTCCACCAAGTCCTCTACTGTTGTCCTTCTTTGTAGTCATTTTACATCCATCCGCTCTTGACGAGGCTTCTTTGAAGATAGGCTAGCCAGCCGTATCGATGGTTCCCCAGAGGGGGGATGCATAATATTATGGTTTGAGCAGAGTAACCGATGGTCCTCCTTAAATTCACTTTCGAAGATACTTAACTTAGGACAGCTAATCAGCCGTACCATTGATTGTCCGGGAGTTGAGTTTATCGTCTCCACCTCGTGTTGAGATTCAAAGTTCAAACCACTTTAAATGTACAGCCGCAGCTTGTCTAATATGTTACTATCTTAACCTATCATTTATACAGTTATCAGGAAATGGTGGTTCTGGCAGGCTGACACGCTCTTTGACCTTATTCAGGGGCGGTTACTACTCACTGTACAAAGTTATAAAAAACAATTATCTTATAGCTTCTCAAAACACATCCCTATCTTAACAAAAACACTTTCATCATTGTTCATATTACATGCATAACACATAGTATTGAAACTTCATACATGTAGAGGGTATACTTTCCAAGTTACAGTATTTCCTTTATAACATGTTTAATGACATCACAAAATAACCAACAAGTGATATTAGTGTTCTATAGATCGCCTCTGACCATTCACTGTGTTCTATGTTAGAAATATTGTTCCAGTATTTGCTTTTGAACGCGTTACATGATGACCAGACCACACGCGCGCATGATTCTGTGTGCACCATTGCGCGCATGTTGATTTTGTCCCCCCACACCAGACGCGATCAGGACACGCAGGTTGAAATATCAAAACTAACTCTGAACCAATTATATTAATTTGGGGACAGTTTGAAAAGCATTCAACATTTATGGCAATTTAGCTAGCTAGCTTGCTGTTGCTAGCTAATTTGTCCTAGGATATAAATATTGGGTTGTTATTTGACCTTAAATGCCACAACCCACCGGAGTGTGGACCTTATTTCATCTTACAATCACCCAAGTGAGTAAATGCTCCTAAAAACCATTGAGGAAATGGGAAAGGCAGGACTTGAAGCACGTTGAGCATCACAAATAGAACTAAGTTCTATTTTAGCACCTGGCCACGCAGATGATCGCTGACTCGCGCGAGCAGTGTGGGTGCAATGATTGAATAACATGTACGTGTAAATGTATTTTGCAACACTCGCAGATAGGGCACTTCCGGTCTGGTCAACATGTTAGAGTTTCTGTGGGAAACATTATGTTGAAACAAACAGCATTCATTTGGAGAATCTTGGAGAGGGAGATCTTCTCCCTTGATTTACAACAGGATGTGAGTTGTTAATCCCCACTAGTTCCCTCCTTCCACCCTCTACAGTTGAGAGGGGGTCTGATTTAAGTTATTTATTGCAAACCTTATCTGACCCATTTGGATTCTCATTGACAGTCATGACAGTAGGCTACTCAATGCATCATTACTTAATGCATCAACCATTGTTTGAGGAGCATGCAGCCCCTTGCTGGGCGACAGGTGATATTACGCCCAACTCTGTATGGGCTCTCCAACCCTGTTCCTGCAGCTACCCAATGCTTAATTTGGGAAACCAAGTGAAATCTGTTCGAGAACATTGACAGTATCATGTTTTCACAAATACAAATTCCCTATAATTGTGGGCTAACTGTAAGCCGCCCTGTACAATCAATGAAACAGTTTCGCCCAGGCCTATATGTTCTCTCCAAGAATCATGTCCACACAGTATGCATAATAATAAAGTCAACACTCAAAGGCAATTACTAGAATTCTTTTAATTTTAGAGTATAGGCTAGACCAATTCTTTACCAAAGACATCTTAATCCTTTAAAAAGGAAAAATACAATTCTGCCATGCGTAATATGCAATAGGCTATGTATTGTATGAAGGCACAATCATTATTTTTATTCAAGTTAGATTTTTTGGGGGGCTCATACAATGCATTTGGAAGGTATTCAGACCTGTTGAATTATTAAACATTTTGTTACGTTACAGCCTTATTATAAAATTGATTAAATCATTTTCCCCCTCATCAATCTACACACAATACCCCATAATGACAAAGCAAAAACAGGAAATATTACATTTACATAAGTATTCAGATCCTTTACTCAGTACTTTGTTGAAACACCTTTGGCAGTGATTACAGCGGAGTCTTCTTGGGTATGATGCTACAAGCTTGGTACACCTGTACTTGGAGAGTTTCTACCATTCTTCTCTGCTGATCCTCTCAAGCTCTGTCAGGTTGGATGGGGAGCATCGCTACACAGCTGTTTTCAGATCACTCCAGACATGTTCGATCGAGTTCATGTCTCTAGCTGGCCCCCTCAAGGACATTCAGAGACTTGTCCCGAAGCCACTCCTGCGTTGTCTTGGCTGTGTGCTTAGGGTTGTTGTCCTGTTAGAAGGTGAACCTTCGCCCCTGTCTGAGGTCCTGAGTGCTCTGGAACAGGTTTTAATCAAGATTCTCTTTGTACTTTGCTCCGTTCATCTTTGCCTCAAACCTGACTGGTCTCCCAGTCCCTGCCGCTGAAAAACACCTCCACACAGCATGATGCTGTCACCACCATACTTCACCGTAGGGTTGGTGCCTGGTTTCCTCCAGATGTGACACTTGGAATTTAGGCCAAAGAGTTCTATCTTGGTTTCGTCAGGCCAGAGAATCTTGTTCTCATGGTCTGTGAGTCCTTTAGGTGCCTTTTGGTAAACTCCAAGAGGGCTGTCATGTGCCTTTAACTGAGGAGTGGCTTCCATATGGCCACTCTACCATAAAGGCCTGATTGGTGGAGTTCTCTAGATATCTAGAAAGTTCTCCCATTTCCACAGAGGAACTCTGGAGCTCTGTCAGAGTGACCATCGGGTTCTTTGTCACCTCCCTGATCAAGGCCCTTCTCCCCCAATTGCTCAGTTTGGCTAGGCAGCCAGCTCTAGGAAGAGTCTTGGTGTTTCCAAACTTCTTCCATTTAAGAATGATGGAGGCCACTTTGTTCTTGGAGACCTTCAATGCTGTAGGCATTTTTTTGGTACCCTTCCCCAGATCTGTGCATCGACACAATCCTGTCTCGGAGCTCTACGGACAATTCCTTTGACCTCATGGCTTGGTTTTTGCTCTGACATGCACTGCAAACCATGGGACCGTATATAGACAGGTGTGTGCCTTTCCAATTCATGTCCAATCAACTGAATGTACCACAGGTGGACTCCAATCAAGTTGTAGAAACATCTCAAGGATGATCAATGGAAACAGGATACACCTGAACTCAATTGCGAGTCTCAAAGCAAAGGGTCAGAATACTTATGCAAATTAGGTATTTCTGTTTTTTATTTGTAATACATTCACAAAAACTGTTTTTGGTTTGTCATTCTGGGGTATTGTTTGTAGATTAATGAGAAAAAATACAATTTAATCGGTTTTAGAATAAGGCTGTAACGTAACC
The DNA here is from genome assembly GCF_018296145.1 of Oncorhynchus tshawytscha. Classification (NCBI taxonomy): domain Eukaryota; kingdom Metazoa; phylum Chordata; class Actinopteri; order Salmoniformes; family Salmonidae; genus Oncorhynchus; species Oncorhynchus tshawytscha. Next base: position 15,572,564 of record NC_056451.1, read on the forward strand.
AAATGTGGAAAAACTCAAGGGGTCTGAATACTTTTTGAATGCACTGTATATAGGCCTACGCATATGTATAAGCTCTTAGATACATGTGGGAGTTTTGAATTTATCATCACCTCTGAAAGAGCTGTCCATTTCGTTGTTAGGCTTTGAAACAACATCCACAACAACCATAGTTTTACCCTTTTGTTGAACTTCTTTCTTCAATTTGATCATTCAAAGTGAGGTGAGTTTTAAAAGCATGATGCTGTTTTTATGATGTGATTGATGTGATTTTTTAAATAGCATTTTCATGGATGTCAAAGTGGTTAGAGGGACAATAGAGCCCTGAGTACCAGGCCATTAGCTACATAATGGTTGTTAGTGAGTTGGGTAGAACCAACACATGTCCAGAGCGCATGAAAGGAAATTACCGTGACTCACCTGTCATGTGGAATTTTAATGCGGTCATGACTCATGACTTCCGCTAATATGGTCACCGCAACAGCCCTGCATTGCACTTACTTCCTTTTTCAAAGGAGCACTCTACTGAAGCTCAACATTTAAAGTGGAACTGACAGCGTTTTAGCAACATGAAATCTTATTCAAATCTGTTCCTATACACACCCAGGAAGGGTGACAACCGAGCAACGTTAGATTATTAGAACTCATCCGCCAAAAGCCTCAAAATACACCTGAAATGATTTCTGCAAATATATGAATACCACAGGAGTCGTCTTACATTTGGGAACTTTACAATCCTATTGATCAAACAACCTTGAAAAGGTAGTCTCTCCTCTCCCTCAGTTGCCTTTGCATATCAACAACAACAAGATTAACAACTAATGACAGCCAGACGAGATGAGCTAAAATCCAACGAGGGAACATTAGATAAACCCTCTCAGCTAGTGGGCCGTCAAAATTGCACTGAGAAACGATGAAACTGACAAACGTCCTTCTACAGCTTGCCTGCCAATGCATGCTTGTCCCAATCTACGTTTTGACAACTGAGTGGGAACTTGTCTGCCTGGTCGCCCATATGATCGATGCCAAATACATTTGATTGGCAACTAAGAGATATGCATATCAGCATATCTAGCTCGCAAAACTATTCACATTTCTTGCTAGTTAACCAAATAACACCTTCAGCTCTAGCTTAAGCCACCAAAAGACGATGTGAGGGGAAAAGTCAGTCACTCACCCACTCTTCCAATGTTTTTAGCTACTTTGGAGCGAGGCCCACCCACTGGGAGCCAAGCCCAGCCAATCAGAATTAGTTTTCCCCACAGAAGGGCTGTCACGCCCTGACCTGAGAGAGCCTTTACATGTCTCTATTTTGGTTTGGTCAAGGTGTGATTTGGGTGGGCATTCTATGTTTTGTTTTCTATGTTTTTGTATTTCTTTGTGTTTGGCCGGGTATGGTTCTCAATCAGGGACAGTTGTCTATCATTGTCTCTGTTTGGGAATCATACTTAGGCAGCCTTTTTTCCCTGTTGTATTTGTGGGAAGTTGACTATTGTTAGTGGCCCTATAGCCCTGTTAGCTTCACGGTTGTTTCTTCGTTTGTTGTTTTGTTGGCGACATTTTAAATTTAAAAAATGTACGCTCACCACTCTGCACTTTGGTCTAGTTCTTTCGATGGCCGTGACAAGAGCTTTATTACAGATCGAAATACTCCTCAGATAGAAATACACCTTGCATTGCAAGGATCACTTAATGGGTGCTCCTCATTATACACCACTGACCAACAAATATTATTTATATCAATAACATAGGAATGACAAAAAAACAAATTGTATGAGCGCTTATACATTATATAAGCCTTAGGAACTTTGGTCTTCCTGGATATGTCAACTAAACTCAGCAAAAAAAGAAACTTGGCTTTTTCAGGACCCTGTCTTTCAATGAAAATGTGTAAAAATCCAAATAACTTCACAGATCTTCATTGTGAAGGGTTTGAACACTGTTTCCCATGAACCATAAGCAATTAATGAACATGCACCTGTGGAATGGTCGTTAAGACACTAACAGCTTACAGACGGTAGGCAATTAAGGTGACAGTTATGAAAACGTAGGACACTAAAGAGGCCTTTCTACTGACTCTGAAAAACAGCAAAAGAAAGATGCCCAGGGCCTCTGCACATCTGTGTCAACGTGTCTTAGGCATGCTGCAAGGAGGCATGAGGACTGCAGATGTGGCCAGGGCAATAAATTGCAATGTCCATACTGTGAAACGCCTAAGACAACGCTACAGCGAGAGAGGATGGAAAGCTGATCATCCTCGCAGTGGCAGACCACGTGTAACAACACCTGCACAGGATCGGTACATCCAAACATCACACCTGCGGGACAGTTACAGGATGGCAACAACAACTGCCCGAGTTACACCAGGAACGCACAATCCCTCCATCAGTGCTCAGACTGTCCACAATAGGCTGAGAGAGGCTGGACTGAGGGCTTGTAGGCCTGTTGTAAGGCAGGTCCTCACCAGACATCACTGGCAACAATGTCGCCTATGGGCACAAACCCACTGTCGCTGGACCAGACCGGTCTGGCAAAAAGTGCTCTTCAATGACGAGCTGCGGTTTTGGCTCACCGGGGGTGATGGTCTAATTTGCGTTTATCGTCAAAGGAATGAGCGTTACACCGAGGCCTGTACTCTAGAGCGGGATCGATTTGGAGGTGGAGGGTCCGTCATTGTCTGGAGGCGTGTCCGAGCAGCATTGAACTGAGCTTGTCATTGCAGGCAATCTCAACACTGTGCGTTACAGGGAAGACGTCCTCCTCCCTCATGTTGTACCCTTCCTGCAGACTTATCCTGACATGACCCTCCAGCATGACAATGCCACCAGCGATACTGCTCGTTCTGTGCGTGAGGAATGTCAGTGTTCTGCCATGGCCAGTGAAGAGCCCGGATCTCAATCCAATTGAGCACGTCTGGGACGTGTTGGATTGGAGGGTGAGGGCTAGGGCTATTCCCCCCAGAAATGTCTGTGAACCTGCAGGTGCCTTGGTGGAAGAGTGGGGTAACATCTCCCAGCCCGAATCTGGTGCAGTCCATGAGGAGGAGATGCACTGGAGTACTTAAAGCAGCTAGTGACTGTTACTTTTGATTTTGACCCCCACTTTGTTCAGGGACACATTATTCCATTTCTGTTAGTCACATGTCTGTGGAACTTGCTCAGTTTATGTCTCAACTGTTGAATCTTGTTATGTTCATACAAATATTTACACATGTTAAGTTTGCTGAAAATAAACGCAGTTGACAGTGAGAGGACATTTTTTTTTCTGAGTTTACATGCCCTTATGTCAGTCATCAGTCATAAAGAGTGTGTCTTGTCCTGCTCCTACATTCATATGAGTCATCAGCAACAGAGCGTAGGGGGTAGGTGCATGTATGACATCAATGTGTGCACAATTACATTGTATGCAGTGGTTCCCAAACTTTTTAAAGTTCCGTACCCGCTTCAAACATTCAACTTCCAGCTGCGTACACCCTCTAGTGCCAGGGTCAGGGCACTCTCAAATGTTATTTTTTGCCATTATTGTAAGCCTGCCACACACACACTTTAGGATACATTTATTAAACGTAAGATGAGTGTTTTGTCACAACCCGGCTTGTGGGAAGTGACAAAGGGCTCTTATAGAACCAGGGCACAAATAATAATATAGTATTAATCAATAATTTTGCTCTTTATTTAGCCATCTTTCATATAAAACCTTATTTGTTCATCAAAAACTGTGAATAACTCACCACAGGTGAATGAGAAGGGTGTGCTTGAAAGGACATAACTCTGCAATGTTGGGTTGTATTGGAGAGCGTCTCAGTCTTTTTCCACACATCGTCTGTGCCTGTATTTCGTTTTCATGCTAGTGAGGGCTGAGAATCCACTCTCACATAGGTATGTGGTTGCAAAGGGCATCAGTGTCTTAATAGCGCAATTTGCCAAGGCAGGATACTCTCATAGCAGCCCAATCCAGAAATCTTTGAGTGGCTTCTGATTAAATTCAATTTTCACAGAACCGCTTGTTGCAATTTCGATGAGGCTCTCTTGTTCAGATATCAGTAAGTGGACTGGAGGCAGGGCATGAAAGGGATAACGAATACAGTTGTTTGTGTCATCCGTTTTGGGAAAGCACCTGCGTAATTGTGCACCCAACTCACTCAGGTGCTTCGCTATATCACATTTGACATTGTATGTAAGCTTGAGTTAATTTAAACACAAAAAAATCATACAATGATGGAAATACCTGTGGGTTGTCTTTGTTAATGCACCTCTAGTGACTCCCCATCCCGCATGAGGGAGCGTAATCATCGACTGACACTAATTAGCATAACGCAACGGACATAAATATTCCTAGAAAATATTCCTATTCATGAAAATCACAAGTGAAATATATTGAGACACAGCTTAGCCTTTTGTTAATCACCCTGTCATCTCAGATTTACAAAATATGCTTTACAGCCGAAGCTAGACAAGCATTTGTGTAAGTTTATCGATAGCCTAGCATAGCATTTGGTCCAGCTAGCAACAGGTAACTTCGTCACGGAAATCAGAAAAGCAATCAAATTAAATAGTTTACCTTTGATGAACTTCGGATGTTTTCACTCACGAGACTCCCAGTTAGATAGCCAATGTTCCTTTTTTCCAAAAATATTATTTTTATAGGCGAAATAGCTCTGTTTGTTCTTCACGTTTGGCTGAGAAAACGCCCGGAAATTGCAGTCACGAAAACACAGAAAAATATTCCAAATTAGCTCCATAATATCGACAGAAACATGGCAAACGTTGTTTATAATCAATCCTCAAGGTGTTTTTCAAATATCTATTCGATAATATATATCCACCGTGACAATTAGTTTTTCATTAGGACCGATTGGAATATTGGCTACCTCTGTATTTTACGCGAGAATCACTCGACAATCGTGACAGAAGATCCCACCAAAAAATGGACCAAGCAGCGTGTACAGGACAAGTGGATTTGAGAGGAGATCCTGGATGGTAAAGGACCCTGGATGCAGGCCAGGGAGTATCGCCGTCCGAAGGAGGAGATAGAGGCAGCGAAAGCGGAACGGCGACGATACGAGGAGATAGCTCATTGAAGTAAGCACGAGAGTTAGCCCCCAATTTTTTGGGGGGTGGGGCACACGGAGTGGTTGGCACACGGAGTGGTCGGCGAAGTTGAGGGGTGAGTTAGAGACTGTCGAGGAGTTATTGGACAAATTGGAGGAGAGTGAAGAGAGAGAGCTATTGGTTTGGCGTATTATGCATGGCTTTCGCACTGAGGAGCGTGTTAGTCGTCCGATGCCACCTGAGTCAGTTCCCCGTACTCGTCCTGAGAAGTGTGTTAAAGTTCAGGAACAATTGATGCCGGCTATACACACCAGGTCTCCAGTACACCTTCCCAGTCCAGTACGTCCTGTGCCTGCTCCTCGCACTCTCCCTCAAGTGCGCCTTCCCAGTCCGGTAGGTCCTCTTCCTGCTCCTCGCACTCTCCTTCAAGTGCGCTTTCCCAGTCAGGTGTGTCCTGTTCCTGCCCCTCACACACGCCCTGAGGTGCGTGTCACCGGCCCGGTACCACCAGTGCCGGCAACACGCATCAGACCTCCAGTGCGCCCCCACATTTCAGTACGTCCTGTGCCTCTTCCCCGCACTCGCCCTGAGGTGCGTGTCACCAGCCTGGTACCACCAGTGCCGGGACAACGCATCAGACCTCCAGTGCGCCTCCACAGTCCAGTACGTCCTGTGCCTGCTCCCCGCACTTGCCCTGAGGTGCTTGTCATCAGCCCGGTACCACGAGTGGCGGCACCACGCATCAGGCCTCTAGTGCACCTCCACAGCCCAGTACGTCCTGTGCCTCTTCCTCGCACTCGTCCTGAGGTGCGTGTTGCCAGCCCAGTACCACCAGTACCTGTCCCACTCATCAGGCCTCCAGTGCGCCTCCACAGTCCAGTACGTCCTGTGCCTCTTCCTCGCACTCGCCCTGAGATGCATGTCACCAGCCCAGTACCACCAGTGCCGGCACCACGCATCAGGTCTCCAAGGCACCTCCACAGTCCAGAGCTTCCGGTGACAGTTCCCAGTCCAGAGCTTCTGGCGACAGTTCCCAGTCCAGAGCTTCCGGCGACAGTTCCCAGTCCAGAGCTTCCGGCGACAGTTCCCAGTCCAGAGCTTCCGGCAACGTTTCACAGTCCGGAACCTCCTGAGACGGTCCACAGTCCGCAACCTCCTGAGACGGTTCACAGTCCGGAACCTTCTGAGACGGTCTGCGGTCTGGAACCACCAGTAACGGTCAGCGTTCTGGAGCCTCCAGCGACGGTCGGTGGTCCAGAACCTCCAGCGATGGTCGGCGGTCCAGAGCATTCAGCAGGGGTTCTCAGTCCAGAGCCTCCTGTGACGATCTAAGGTCCGGTTCCTCCGGCATAGGATTTTTAATGAATTTATTTGCAAATTATGGTTGAAAATAAGTATTTGGTCAATAACAAAAGTTTATCTCAATACTTTGTTATATACCCTTTGTTGGCAATGACAGAGCTCAAACATTTTCTGTAAGTCTTCACAAGGTTTTCACACACTGTTGTTGGTATTTTGGCCCATTCCTCCATGCAAATCTCCTCTAGAGCAGTGATGTTTTGGGGCTGTTGCTGGGCAACACGGACTTTCAACTCCCTCCAAAGATTTTCTATAAGGAATCAGCAATCTTTGTCCGTCAAACACAACGAGTTGAGTTTTTACCAAAAAGTTATATTTTGGTTTCATCTGACCATATGACATTCTCCCAATCTTCTTCTGGATCATCCAAATGTTCTCTAGCAAACTTTAGACGGGCCTGGACATGTACTGGCTTAAGCAGGGGGACACGTCTGGCACTGCAGGATTTGATTCCCTGGCGGCGTAGTGTGTTACTGATGGTAGGCTTTGTTACTTTGGTCCCAGCTCTCTGCAGGTCATTCACTAGGTCCCCCCGTGTGGTTCTGGGATTTTTGCTCATCGTTCTTGTGATCATTTTGACCCCACAGGGTGAGATCTTGCGTGGAGCCCCAGACCGAGGGTGATTATCAGTGGTCTTGTATGTCTTCCATTTCCTAATAATTGCTCCCACAGTTTATTTCTTCAAACCAAGCTGCTTACCTATTGCAGATTCAGTCAGGTCTGTGAGAGCCAGAAATCTTGCTTGTTTGTAGATGACCAAATACTTATTTTCCACCATAATTTGCAAATAAATTCATTAAAAATCCTACAATGTGATTTTCAGGATTTTTTTTTCTCATTTTGTCTGTCATAGTTGAAGTGTACCTATGATGAAAATTACAGGCCTCTCTTATCTTTTTAAGTGGGAGAACTTGCACAATTGGTGGCTAACTAAATACTTTTTTGCCCCACTGTATATGTGAAGCAGTAATTGTTTCAAAACATCTCCTGCCATGTCACTGATGTGTCGTGAACCAGTATTGTTTGATGAAGGCATTGTCTGTATAGTTTTTTGGCCTTTTCCCCCAGCATTGTCCCAGTCATGTCCGCGGTGGCGGGAAGAATTAAGTCCTCCACAATAGTATGGGGCTTGCCTGTCCTAGCCACTCGGTAGTTCACCATATATTCTAGCCTCTCTTATTAATGTTATCTTTTGCTTTTATACATGTCTTACTACTCTAAAGTCATCTTAATTCTCGCTCCAAAAACTCCCTTGGCTTATTTTTCAAATTGGCATGTTTTGTTTCTAAATGTCTGCGCAAGAGTGAAGGTTTCATTGAGTTGTGAGGATAGTACTTTTGTACATATAACACACTGTGGATGAGGAAAGGCACTACTCCCAATATAAGTGAACCCAAAATCAATGTATTTCTCCTAATATTTGCGCCTCTTTGATGGTCCAAAGTCCCTGTTTGTTGTTCGGTGCTTTTCTGGGTAAGTGGGCAGTAGCTTTTAGGCTGCAACAGATTCACAACTGTCAGTGTCCATGCTAGCTGGGCTAACAACGAATGTAGAATTACTGATGCTAACATTGGATGTGATCGTGGAAGCAACAACTTGTGTCGTTGACAGTAGAGCTGGTATATGTCTCTATGGACGCAGGTCTTACTTTTTATAACCATTTTTCCATTTTCTAACAAAAGGAATGAGCAGCAGCTACGTTTGGCTACGTACGGACTGTTAGTGGAATTCCCGCGAGAGAGTAACAGTTAATGTGATTGGATGCTCTAATTATTTGACTATGCTACCTGTATTTGACATTGTGTTGTTATTTCGCTGAACACTAAAATCAAATCAAACTTTATTTGTCACATGTGCGTATTACAACAAGTGTAGACCTTACCTGTAACGGTTTTCTAGGTGTGAAGGAGAGTCGACCAAAATGCAGCGTGTAGATTGCGATCCATGTTTAATCAACAAACGTAAAACACGAATCAATACAAAAACTACAAAAAAAACAAACAAACGTGGAAACGTAACGAAAACAGCCCTATCTGGTGAAAACACAGAGATAGGAACAATCACCCACAAACACACAGTGAAACCCAGGCTACCTAAATATGGTTCCCAATCAGAGACAATGACTAACACCTGCCTCTGATTGAGAACCATATCAGGCCAGACATAGAAATAGACAAACTAGACATGAAACACAGAATGCCCACTCAGCTCACACCCTGACCAACCAAAACATAGAAATATACAAAGTAAACTATGGTCAGGGTGTGACAGTACCCCCCCCAAGGTGCGGACTCCGGCCGCAAAACCTGAACCTATAGGGGAGGGTCTGGGTGGGCATCTGTCCGCGGTGGCGGCTCTGGTGCTGGACGTGGCCCCCACTTCACCGTAGTCTTCCTCCACCTTGTCCGCTTCCGTGACCTCCTAGCCACGGCAACCCTACTTAATAACACAGGACAGAGGGGCAGCTCGGGACAGAGGGGCAGCTCGGGACAGAGGGGCAGCTCGGGACTAAGGCAGCTCGGGACTAAGGCAGCTCGGGACTGAGGGGAAGCTCGGGAGTGAGAGGAAGCTCGGGAGTGAGAGGAAGCTCAGGCAGGTTGATGGATCTACCAGATCCTGGCTGACTGGTGGTTTCGGCAGATCCTGGATGACTGGCAGATCCTGGCTGACTGGCAGATCCTGGCTGACTGGCGGATCGGGCAGATCCTGGCTGACTGGCGGATCCTGGCCGACTGGCGGATCCTGACCGACTGGCAGTTCTGGCAGATCCCGGCTGACTGGTGGATCTGGAAGAGTCTGGCTGACTGGCAGATCTGGAAGAGTCTGGCTGACTGGCAGATCTGGAAGAGTCTGGCAGATCTGGAAGAGTCTGGCTGACTGGCAGATCTGGAAGAGTCTGGCTGACTGGCAGATCTGGAAGAGTCTGGCTGACTGGCAGATCTGGAAGAGTCTGGCTGACTGGCAGATCTGGAAGAGTCTGGTTGACTGGCGGATCTGGTTGACTGGCAGATCTGGAAGAGTCTGGCTGACTGGCAGATCTGGAAGAGTCTGGCTGACTGGCAGATCTGGAAGAGTCTGGCAGATCTGGAAGAGTCTGGCTGACTGGCAGATCTGGAAGAGTCTGGCTGACTGGCAGATCTGGAAGAGTCTGGTTGACTGGCGGATCTGGTTGACTGGCAGATCTGGAAGAGTCTGGTTGACTAGCAGATCTGGAAGAGTCTGGCTGACTGGCGGATCTGGAAGAGTCTGGTTGATTGGCAGATCTGGTTGACTGGCAGATCTGGAAGAGTCTGGTTGACTAGCAGATCTGGAAGAGTCTGGCTGACTGGCGGATCTGGAAGAGTCTGGTTGACTGGCGGATCTCGAAGAGTCTGGCTGACTGGTGGATCTGGAAGAGTCTGGCTGACTGGCGGAACCTGGCAGACTGAAAGATCTGGCTGCTCCATGCTGACTGGCGGCTCTGGCTGCTCCACGCTGACTGGCGGCTCTGGCTGCTCCACGCTGACTGGCGGCTCTGGCTGCTCCATGTAGGCTGACAGCTCTGGCGGCTCCGTGCAGACTGGCAGCTCCTTGCAGACTGGCAGCTCCTTGCAGACTGGCAGCTCCTTGCAGACTGGCAGCTCTGGCTGCTCCATGCAGACTGACATCTCTGGCTGCTTCATGCAGACTGACATCTCTGGCTGCTTCATGCAGACTGACATCTCTGGCTGCTTCATGCAGACTGACAGCTCTGGCTGCTCCATGTAGACTGACAGCTCTGGCTGCTCCATGCAGACCGACAGCTCTGGCTGCCCCATGCAGGCTGGCAGCTCTGGCTGCGCTGAACAGGCAGGAGACTCCAGCAGCGCTGTAGAGGAAGAAGGCTCTAGCTGCGCTGAACAGGCGGGAGACTCCAGCAGCGCAGGAGAGGAGAAAGGCTCCGACAGCGCTGGAGAGGCGGGAGACTCCGACAGCGTAGGAGAGGCGAGGCGCACTGTAGGCCTGATGCGTGGTGCTGGTACTGGTGGTACTGGACCGAGGACACACACAGGAAGCCTGGTGCGGGGAGCTGCTACCGGAGGGCTGGGGTGTGGAGGTGGTACTGGATAGACCGGACCGTGCAGGCGCACTGGAGCTCTTGAGCACCGAGCCTGCCCAACCTTACCTGGCTCGATGCCCACTCTAGCCCGGCCGATACGAGGAGCTGGAATATACCACACCGGGCTATGCACCCGCACTGGGGACACCGTGCGCACCACTGCATAACACGGTGCCTGCCCGATCTCTCTAGCCCCCTGGTAAGCACAGGGAGTTTGCGCCGATCTCCTACCTGGCATAGCCATACTACCTGTGAGCCCCCCCCCAAGAAATTTTTGGGGCTGACTCTCGGGCTTCCATCCGCTCTGCCGTGCTAGCTCCTCATAATGCCGCCTCTCTGCTTTTGCTGCCTGCAGCTCGGCTTTGGGGCGACAATAATCTCCAGGCTGTTCCCAGGGTCCTTTCCCGTCTAGAATCTCCTCCCAAGTCCATTTCTCCAAGTAGTGCAGCCTCTCCCACTGTAGTTGCTGCTGCTCCTGCTGCTGCTGCCTCTGTTGCCTCTCCTGCGGCTCCTGCCTGTTGACATGCTGCTTGGTCCGGTTGTGGTGGGTGATTCTGTAACGGTTTTCTAGGTGTGAAGGAGAGTCGGACCAAAATGCAGCGTGTAGATTGCTATCCATGTTTAATCAACAAACGTAAAACACAAATCAATACAAAAACTACAAAAAAAAACAAACGTGGAAAGGTAACGAAAACCGAAACAGCCCTATCTGGTGAAAACACAGAGACAGGAACAATCACCCACAAACACACAGTGAAACCCAGGCTACCTAAATATGGTTCCCAATCAGAGACAATGACTAACACCTGCCTCTGATTGAGAACCATATCAGGCCAGACATAGAAATAGACAAACTAGACATGAAACATAGAATGCCCACTCAGCTCACACCCTGACCAACCAAAACATAGAAATATACAAAGTAAACTATGGTCAGGGTGTGACATTAATGTGAAATGCTTGCTTACAAGGCTTAACCAACAGTGCAGTTCAAGAAGAGTTAAGAAAATATTTACCAAATATACTAAAGTTAAAAAAAATTGGGGGTCAATGTAATAGCCCAGTGGCCCAGTTCAGCAGTATTTTGTTCAGTTGGTTTAATTTAATTTTTGGCAGTGAAAAAACGCTACTTAGGCGAGATAAAACCTCACCCAAATTTATAGCCCAGTTGGAAAATATAAATGGACTGTTTGAAAATGTGTAGATGGACTGTTTGAAAATGTTTTTTTTTTACATGTGAATTCTGTTTTTATTTGGCGTACCCCTGTTTGGGAATACCACTGTTTGGGAATACCACTGTTTGGGAATACCACTGTTTGGGAATACCCGGTGTAATGGAATGTTTTGCCTTGTGTGGTATGTTTTGTGGGTTTAGACACTTATGTAGGTGTCATAACCAGCCATAAATTAATGCAATATATGTCACAACAGGTCTAAGTATGTGTCATGACAGTGTTATGACCACATTATGACAGGTTATGACAAGTTATGTCAGCTGTTATGACATATTATGGCATGGTTATGACCATTTCATAACGTGTTATGACGCTGGGTGTCAAGTAAAGTGTTACCCTGCCATACAGTACATCATGGAATGTTTTGTCAAATAGAACACATTTTTAAAACGTCTTCTGAATTTGGTTTTGAAACATAAACTGGGAGTTTGTTATTTTTGACGGATGTTATGATTGTTTCATATCTGCAAAATAGTTAAGGCGCTGTCCGTTCCACTTTAATTATGTACATTACATGTAACAATGAGTAAAGTTTCTCCAGTAAAGTTTCAGTGAAGTTTCTAACAGTCTCATGGGGAGCCCTTGGCTTTCTATACAATCTGTTTGTCTGCTTTTCTCCCTGATTCGTTTTCTGTTTGTGGGCCCTTGTCATTTCTTCAGGGTTACCGGCATCCCTCCCTCCTTCAGATGGATTTTCTTCACACCCCATCACTTTTTCCCCAAATATAAGAGCCACTTTCATTTTGGGAAAGAAAGCGCACTATCCAATTTACCAATCTCATTTTCTCTCAGTCCCTCTCTCCCCATCACACACACATACACACACACACCTGCTGTTTCTCACTCCCTAAAGGCTGTGGTCCTGCATTCTCCTTCTATATTAGACTATGTTTTGTCTCCCTGGTCTCCCATGATCCATGACTGCAGGAGAAGAGAGGGAGAATGCAGAAAAAAAAGTCATTCTTCATTAAGTCATTCTGTGTATGTGTATAAGCCTATGTGAGTGTACTGTATATGTGTTTATGTGTGTCTATTTGAATGTGTTTGTGTATGTGCATGAGTGAGTGTGTGCATGTGTGTGTTTTCTGTGCATTTTCTGTGTGTGTGAGTATGCGCACTAGTGAGCGTGTGCAAGTGTGTGTGTGTGTTTGTTTGTGTGTGATGATTAAGTTTCAGCATTGAGCTGCCCAATGGACCCTAGGAAACAATGAGTGTCATTTTCTCAAGGAGAAAACACAGACTCCCATTTCTCCTCTTTTTCCATCTGCTCTCCAGACCTTTTTATTATTACTGTAAACCATCAACTTTGTCTCTGTTCTGAGTTTAAGCCATAATGTGTTTGAGACCGTGGTACAGTGCAGTGAAAAATTCTTTGCCCCCTTTCTGATTTTCTCTATTTTTGCATATTTCTGATACTGAACATTATCAGATCTTCAACCATAACCTAATATTAGATAAAGGGAACCTGAGTTTACAAATAACAACAGAAATTATACTTATTTTATTTATTTAACAAATGTATGCAACACCCAATTCCCCTGTGTGAAAAAGTAATTGCCCCCTTACACTCAAAAACGGTTTGTGCCACCGTTAGCTGCAATGACTGCAACCAAATGCTTCCTGTAGTTGATGATCAGTCTCTCACATCACTGTGGAGGAATTTTGGCCTACTCATGCATGCAGAACTGCTTTAGCTCAGCGACATTAGTGGGTTTTCAAGCATGAACTGCTCATTTCAAGTCCTGCCACATCTCAATTGGGATTAGGTCTGGACTTTGAATAGGCCTTTCCAAAACTTCAAATTTGTTGCTTTTTAACAACTTTCATGGAGACTTGATTGTGTCTTTTGGATCATTGTCCTGCTGCATTACCCAGCTGCGCTTCAGTATCAGCTCAGAGATGGATGGCCTAACATTCTCCTGTAGAATTTTCTGATACAGAGCAGAATTCATGGTTCCTTCCATTAAGGCAAGTCGTCCAGGTCCTGAGGCAGCAAAGCATCCTCAAACCATCACACTACCACCACCACGCTTGACCGTTGGTATGAGGTTCTTACTGTAGAATGCAGTATTTTGTTTTCGCCAGACATAATGGGACCCATCTCATCCAATATTAGGTTTTGATTGAAGATCTGATAACATTCAGTATAAAAAATATGCAAAAGTAGAGAAAATTAGAAAGGGAGCAAATAACAGCACTGTATATCATGGATAATACATCATTATAAACAGAGGTGTCATGCACCCACAAAATCTGAGGGGGTACAAAGTATGTGAGGATGACTGGAGGGTGGTCTGGAGGGGTGCTATGCTCCTCCGACTGGTAGTTGGAGAATTTTGTATTTTTCAAACACTTAACACAGCTTTTTCCTGCATCTAGAGTCATAGTCATTATGCTTCATTCCATGTAAAAGAAATATTTTAAAAAGTATATTTTTCTGCTTATCAAAGCAAACCTCTTGAGCTGTCTGTATCCTCCTGACTGGTGTTTTTAAGAAACATAATATGCTTCTTTGCATCTCTGCTAAAATCTGGGTAAAAGATTGAAAGGAATGTGAGTCTTATGCAGTACGTTTAGTAATTGTTTGCTTTTCTAAAGTCTACCAACGTTGCCAGCAGCCATGCCAGCTAAGACAGTTAGACAAGCTAGCTACTCTAACTTCATTGATTGCCTGAAATGGCTTCGTGGTAGCTAGATACTATCTGGACTAACTAAACCCAACTTCATAAAATTGTTAGGTGGCTAGTAGTATTACAGAGGAACATTATTTACAACAAAAAAATCGGAAGGGGCACAGGGCATGACGCATCTGATTATAAGGCAAGGTGTTATTAGTTGTGACTACATTCATGATACATCATGGCCTTATCACACTCTCACTTTTATAAAACAGATCAGTCAACGTTTCTCACAAAGAAAGACAATAAGATGTATAGCTGTCTGTCTGTGGTGGAGCTTCCTACACAGAGGAGTGGGTGGTATGAACCAAAACAAACACAAGCACGCACACACCCACACACTAACTCCTTATCTCTGTGAGGTGGATTTGACACGGTCACTGACAGCTTAATACAGGAGGACAAAGAAAGAGGGCTAGCTCGAATAGGATATGGGCTGGACTCATAAGTAATGTGTGTGTGTGTGTGTGTGTGTGTGTGTGTGTGTGTGTGTGTGTGTGTGTGTGTGTGTGTGTGTGTGTGTGTGTGTGTGTGTGTGTGTGTGTGTGTGTGTGTGTTGAATGGGAGTTATCTGGCCCTGTCTCTCCATTTGTCAGCGCTTGACGGCTACATTGTGTGTTTGTTTGTGTGTTTGGTTGTGTGTTTGTGTGTGTGCGTGTGTGTGTGCATGTGTGTGTGACAGCTGCTGATGTGCTGCTAACCTCTCTCCCCAGTCCAGCATTCTCCCAGACAGTCTCTTGTCTCGGCATAAGAGTGCTCCTCAGCATGGCAAACACACACACACCCTCTGTTGAATACGGTAGCCTGAATTGACCTCGGGAGATTCCGAGAAAGAGAGTCTAGACAGATGTCCCAGTTTAATCAGGTAATGGAAACTGCACTGTGGGTTCAAATGTGTCCACCATATTTTAGGGACAGGAGTGGTTTCGTGTCAATATCCAATTACAATGTCTGCAAGAGAAACAGCTTCACACCTCTGATACAGTGTTGGACACAAACAACACCTGTCCTTAAAATACAGCGTAAACATTCTGAGCGGTTTCCTTCTTCTGCAATTGATTGAATTCATCCTATTCAAATGTTACCATGCACCAGCAACAAAGATAGCTCAGATGTGTGAGTGCCTTTTGAATATTGAATTGAGGTTAAAAATAAAGAAACAAAGAGGGCAAGAATGCCCCACAGATGGGTGAAATATTCCATTAAAAAGCCAATCTCTACAAAAAAATATATAAACTCCGGATTCATATTGAGGCGTACAGCGACCAGTGAGAGATTGTGCTCTGAAACAGGCTATCAAAACATAATCCATAAATCCATAAGAAACAGTCAATAGGTCAATAAATATAGAAATCTATAAACCACTAGCACAGGGGCCTACTGTCATCATCTGACTTATCTCTCTTATCTTACTAATTTCATCCTCCTTTTGAAGAGTTTGTCCCAGTCTGTGTGTATGTCCTAGTGTGTGTCCTATAGATGTGTGTGTGTGTGCTATAGATGTGTGTGTGAGGGTAATTTAATTAGAGCGTTGATAGAGCAGGTTACTGCCTGGGGTTAATATCCGACATGCACTCTGCTCCTCTCCAAAGGCTTAATTTCTTAAAGCACATTAGGAACTTTATTGACTGCTACGGCCTTTTAAAACTGTGCGCGGGTGTGTGTGTGTGTGTGTGTGTGTGTGTGTGTGTGTGTGTGTGTGTGTGTGTGTGTGTGTGTGTTGTTACTGCACTGGCCTATTAAGACATTACATTTCTGCTGATTAGAGTCAGCCAGTTCCCACCAGACAAACCATCATCATCGTCTTGCTCTCTCCCTCTCCCTGTTTCTTCCTCTCTCACACTCTGCCTCACAATCTCACTCTCGCTTTCTCTGACCATCACTTCCCTCCCTCCCTATCACATCTTTAGATACAGATGTAGGATCTTAATTTGTGCCAGTTTGCTACAGCAGGAAAATAATCCTACAGCAACAGGAAATGTGAATTGTTATGTGGATTGTAATTCATTGACATTATTGTATGAGTTTATACATTTTTCATGAGGGAAATCAGGTCTGAAATGTCTAAGTGGAAAGTTCAGAAGCCTTTTAAACCTCAAATAGACTCCAATTTTTACATTTCCTGCAATGCATGAATGTTCTCCTGCAACAGGGTGATCAGATTTATGTCATTTGGGAAAACGACGTCTCTTATTATGAGAATTCTATTTAATTTGATTGACAGGTGCTAGACCCCTATTAAAAATGCAATATGTACTGACTGAATACTTCCATCCTCTGTGGAATATTCTATGTGGTTCTATCTGATGACATCACAATGGCCAGCTAATTCATACTGAGCAGTAGAGTTCTGATACAGAACACTGGGAATTTATTGGCCGAAAATAAACTCCCTCCTCCTCCTCCACCTCCTCCTGCTGATAATATGATTCCTGGTAATAAGGTCCCTTTAATACCGTCTCAGTCTCCCCACACACACAATACTTTCTAATGAGGATGAGATTGAACTGCAACAGTTATTAAAAAGTCCTCAACCTCCTCTTCCGACTGCTGGAAAATAAATCTAGCAACTTATAGGTACTTATATGCACTTAAACGCACTTGCAGGCACTTTCCAAGCTATTTCCTATTTTGAACACTTTTGATATCTCCATAGTTAACTCCATAATGTGCCATCAATGATAACGGCCTGAGAAACACATGACAGGAAAACAGAGTGGAGAGGACAACGTAGTGAAGGATTGATGGGAGGGGGTCGTTAATCGAATCGTTAAAGCAAGGAAACGCTTCTCATCACAGATACCAAATTATCTCCTAAGGGAGAGATAGAGAGAAACTGCTGAGAGATAGAGTGAGGAGAGAATGACAGAGGGAGCTAGAGAGTGAACGATAGAGAAGGGGAAGACAGAGACTGTGAGAGAGAAAAGAGAGGAAAGATAGATCGATAGAGAGGGGGGAGAAAGATATATATAGGGATGAGGGATATAAATGGTTGGAACAGACACAGAGAGACCGAGAGAGAGAGAGAGAGAGAGAGAGAGAGAGAGAGAGAGACTGCCGCAATTCACAGGTAGCAGTGCCAACCTTTTTGACAGCAGAGATATTATATCTGCATGGATCAATGTCTCCACTGCCCTCCGAAAGAGATTCTCTCTATAAATCAGATCACTTACACACGCATCCTCCTCCTCCTCCTACACACACACACACACACACACACACACACACACACACACACACACACACACACACACACACATACACACAAATCAGCAGGGAGCACAAAGTGTGCAAGGATGGTCCTGGGGTGGTCCGGAGGATGGTTTTTCATTCTTCAAACACCTGAAACAGCTTTTCCCTGCAATCTAGAGCCATAATTACTATTCTAATTATATGTATTTTTCTACATATCTAAGCATACCTCTTGAGCTGCCTGTATTCTCCTGACTTGTGGTTATTATTTTAAAGAAACTAAATATGCTAGCTACTCTAACTTGATTGATAGCCTGAAATGGGCTAGCTAAAGCCAACTTAATAAAATTGCTAAGTGTCTAGCAGTATTGCAGAATAATAATGTACTGTGTATATATATATATATATATATATATATATATATATATATATATATATATATAAAAACTGTTCCAAAAAATAAAGGGAACACTAAAATAACACATCCTAGATCTGAATGAATGAAATATTCTTATTAAATACTTTTTTCTTTACAGAGTTGAATGTGATGACAACAAAATCACACAAAAATGACAAATGGAAAAATCAAATGTATCAACCCATGGAGGTCTGGATTTGGAGTCACACTCAAAATTAAAGTGGAAAACCACACTACAGGCTGATCCAACTTTGATGTTTTTCTGTTCCTAGGCCGTCATTGAAAATAAGAATTTGTTCTTAACTGACTTGCCTAGTTAAATGAAGGTAAAATTAAAAAAATATTTTAAAAAATGTAATGTCCTGAAAACAAGTCAAAATGAGGCTCAGTAGTGTGTGTGGCCTCCACGTGCCTGTATGACCTCCCTACAACGCCTGGGCATGGGCATGTGTGTGTGGCCTCCACGTGCCTGTATGACCTCCCTGCAACGTCTGGGCATGCTCCTGATGAGGTGGCGGATGGTCTCCTGAGGGATCTCCTCCCAGACCTGGACTAAAGCATCCACCAACTCCTGGACAGCCTGTGGTGCAACGTGGCGTTGGTGGATGGAGCGAGACATGATGTCCCAGATGTGCTCAATTGGATTCAGGTCTGGGGAACGGATGGGCCAGTCCATAGCATCAATGCCTTCCTCTTGAAGGAACTGCTGACACACTCCAGCCACATGAGGTCTAGCATTGTCTTGCATTAGGAGGAACCCAGGGCCAACCGCACTAGCATATGGTCTCACAAGGGGTCTGGGGATCTCATCTCGGTACCTAATGGCAGTCAGGCTACCTCTGGCGAGCACATGGAGGGCTGTGCGGCCCCCCAAAGAAATGCCACCCCACACCATGACTGACCCATCGCCAAACCGGTCATGATGGAGGATGTTGCAGGCAGCAGAACGTTCTCCACGGCGTCTCTAGACTGTCACGTCTGTCACATGTGCTCAGTGTGAACCTGCTTTCATCTGTGAAGAGCACAGGGCGCCAGTGGCGATGTTGCCAATCTTGGTGTTCTCTGGCAAATGCCAAACGTCCTGCACGGTGTTGGGCTGTAAGCACAACCCCCACCTGTGGACGTCGGGCCCTCATACCACCCTCATGGAGTCTGTTTCTGACCATTTGAGCAGACACATCCACATTTGTGGCCTGCTGGAGGTCATTTTGCAGGGCTCTGGCAGTGCTCCTCCTTGTACAAAGGCGGAGGTAGCGGTCCTGCTGCTGGGTTGTTGCCCTCCTACGGCCTCCTCCACGTCTCCTGATGTACTGGCCTGTCTCCTGGTAGCGCCTCCATGCTCTGGACACTACGCTGACAGACACAGCAAACCTTCTTGCCACAGCTTGCATTGATGTTCCATCCTGGATGAGCTGCACTACCTGAGCCACTTGTTTGGGTTGTAGACTCCGTCTCATGCTACCACTAGAGTGAAAGCACCGCCAGCATTCAAAAGTGACCAAAACATCAGCCAGGAAGCACAGGAACTGAGAAGTGGTCTGTGGTCCCCACCTGCAGAACCACTCCTTTATTGGGGGTGTCTTGCTAATTGCCTATAATTTCCACCTGTTGTCTATTCCATTTGCACAACAGCATGTGAAATTTATTGTCAATCAGTGTTGCTTCCTAAGTGGAAAGTTTGATTTCACAGAAGTGTGATTGACTTGGAGTTACATTGTGTTGTTTAAGTGTTCCCTTTATTTTTTTGAGCAGTGTATATATATATATATATATATATATATATATATATATATATATATATATATATATATATATATACATAGTATATATATATATTACACACACACTACTGTTGAAAAGTTTGGGGTCACTTAGAAATGTCCTTGTTTTGAAAGAAAAGCAAATGTTTTTTCATTCAAATAACATCAAATTAATCAGGAATACAGTGTAGACATTGTTAATGTTATACATGACAATTGTAGCTGGAAACGGCTGATTTTAATGGAATATCTACATAGGCGAACAGGCCCATTATCAGCAATCATCACTCCTGTGTTCCAATGGCACGTTGTGTTAGCTAATTCAAGTTTATAATTTTTAAAGGCTAACTGATCATTAGAAAACCCTTTTACAATTACGTTAGCACAGCTGAAAACTGTTGTTCTGATTAAAGAAGCAGTTGTGGGTTCGATTACTGGCTCAAAATGGCCAGAAACAAAGCATTTCTTCTGAAACTCGTCAGTTTATTCTTGTTCTGAGAAATGAAGGGTATTCCATGCGAGAAATTGCCAAGAAATTAAAGATCGTACATCGCTGTGTAACAGCGCAAACTATCCCTAACCAGAATAGAAAGAGGAGTGGGAGTCCCCGGTGAACAACTGAGCAAGATGACAAGTACATTAGAGTTTCTAGTTTGAGAAACAGACACCTCACAAGTCCTCAACTGGCAGCTTCACTAAACAGTACCCACAAAACACCAGTCTCAACGTCAACAGTGAATTGTACTTCCGGCGCCGACAGAGATGGCCGCCTCGCTTCGCGTTCCTAGGAAACTATGCAGTTTTTTGTTTTTTTACGTGTTATTTCTTACATTAGTACCCCAGGTCATCTTAGGTTTCATTACATACAGTCGAGAAGAACTACTGAATATAAGATCAGCATCAACTCACCATCAGTACGACCAAGAATATGTTTTTCGCAACGCGGATCCTGTGTTCTGCCTTACAAACAGGACAACGGAGTGGATTCCATGCAGCGACCCAAAAAAACGACTCCGAAAAAGAGGGAAACGAGGCGGTCTTCTGGTCAGACTCCGGAGACGGGCAGACCGTGCACCACTCCCTAGCATTCTTCTTGCCAATGTCCAGTCTCTTGACAACAAGGTTGATGAAATCCGAGCAAGGGTAGCATTCCAGAGGGACATCAGAGACTGTAACGTTCTATGCTTCACGGAAACATGGCTCACTGGAGAGACGCTATCCGAGGCGGTGCAGCCAGCGGGTTTCTCCACGCATCGCGCCGACAGAAACAAACATCTTTCTAGTAAGAAGAGGGGCGGGGGCGTATGCCTTATGACTAACGTGACATGGTGTGATGAAAGAAACATACAGGAACTCAAATCCTTCTGTTCACCTGATTTAGAATTCCTCACAATCAAATGTAGACCGCATTATCTACCAAGAGAATTCTCTTCGATTATAATCACAGCCGTATATATCCCCCCCAAGCAGACACATCGGTGGCTCTGAACGAACTTTATTTAACTCTCTGCAAACTGGAAACGATTTATCCGGAGGCTGCATTCAATGTAGCTGGGGATTTTAACAAGGCTAATCTGAAAACAAGACTCCCTAAATTTTATCAGCATATCGATTGCGCAACCAGGGGTGGAAAGACCTTGGATCATTGTTACTCTAACTTCCGCGACGCATATAAGGCCCTGCCCCGCCCCCCTTTCAGAAAAGCTGATCACGACTCCATTTTGTTGATCCCTGCCTACAGACAGAAACTAAAACAAGAAGCTCCCACGCTGAGGTCTGCTCAACGCTGGTCTGACCAAGCTGACTCCACACTCCAAGACTGCTTCCATCACGTGGACTGGGAGATGTTTCGTATTGCAGACAACAACATTGACGAATACGCTGATTCGGTGTGCGAGTTCATTAGAACGTGGTTGAAGATGTCGTTCCCATAGCAACGATTAAAACATTCCCTAACCAGAAACCGTGGATTGATGGCAGCATTTGTGTGAAACTGAAAGCGCGAACCACTGCTTTTAATCAGGGCAAGGTGTCTGGTGACATGACTGAATACAAACAGTGCAGCTATTCCCTCCGCAAGGCTATTAAACAAGCTAAGCGTCAGTACAGAGACAAAGTAGAATCTCAATTCAACGGCTCAGACACAAGAGGCATGTGGCAGGGTCTACAGTCAATCACGGACTACAGGAAGAAATCCAGCCCAGTCACGGACCAGGATGTCTTGCTCCCAGGCAGACTAAATAACTTTTTGCCCGCTTTGAGGACAATACAGTGCCACTGACACGGCCTCCAATGAAAACATGCGGTCTCTCCTTCACTGCAGCCGAGGTGAGTAAGACATTTAAACGTGTTAACCCTCGCAAGGCTGCAGGCCCAGACGGCATCCCCAGCCGCACCCTCAGAGCATGCAGACCAGCTGGCCGGTGTGTTTACGGACATATTCAATCAATCCCTATACCAGTCTGCTGTTCCCACATGCTTCAAGAGGGCCACCATTGTTCCTGTTCCCAAGAAAGCTAAGGTAACTGAGCTAAACGACTACCGCCCGTAGCACTCACATCCGTCATCATGAAGTGCTTTGAGAGACTAGTCAAGGACCATATCACCTCCACCCTACCTGACACCCTAGACCCACTCCAATTTCCTTACCACCCAAATAGGTCCACAGACGATGCAATCTCAACCACACTGCACACTGCCCTAACCCATCTGGACAAGAGGAATACCTATGTGAGAATGCTGTTCATCGACTACAGCTCGGCATTCAACACCATAGTACCCTCCAAGCTCGTCATCAAGCTCGAGACCCTGGGTCTCGACCCCGCCCTGTGCAACTGGGTACTGGACTTCCTGACGGGCCGCCCCCAGGTGGTGAGGGTAGGCAACAACATCTCCTCCCCGCTGATCCTCAACACTGGGGCCCCACAAGGGTGCAAGCCCTCTCCTGTACTCCCTGTTCACCCACGACTGCGTGGCCACGCACGTCTCCAACTCAATCATGTCGTCCGCAAGTTTGCGGACGACACAACAGTGGTAGGCTTGTTTACCAACAACGACGAGACGGCCTACAGGGAGGAGGTGAGGGCCCTCGGAGTGTGGTGTCAGGAAAATAACCTCACACTCAACGTCAACAAAACTAAGGAGATGATTGTGGACTTCAGGAAACAGCAGAGGGAACACCCCCTATCCACATCGATGGAACAGTAGTGGAGAGGGTAGCAAGTTTTAAGTTCCTCGGCATACACATCACAGACAAACTGAATTGGTCCACTCACACAGACAGCATCGTGAAGAAGGTGCAGCAGCGCCTCTTCAACCTCAGGAGGCTGAAGAAATTTGGCTTGTCACCAAAAGCACTCACAAACTTCTACAGATGCACAATCGAGAGCATCCTGGCGGGCTGTATCACCGCCTGGTACGGCAACTGCTCTGCCCTCAACCGTAAGGCTCTCCAGAGGGTAGTGAGGTCTGCACAACGCATCACCGGGGGCAAACTACCTGCCCTCCAGGACACCTACACCACCCGATGTTACAGGAAGGCCATAAAGATCATCAAGGACATCAACCACCCGAGCCACTGCCTGTTCACCCCGCTATCATCCAGAAGGCGAGGTCAGTACAGGTGCATCAAAGCTGGGACCGAGAGACTGAAAAACAGCTTCTATCTCAAGGCCATCAGACTGTTAAACAGCCACCACTAACATTGAGTGGCTGCTGCCAACACACTGACACTGACACTGACTCAACTCCAGCCACTTTAATAATGGGAATTGATAGGAAATGATGTAAATATATCACTAGCCACTTTAAACAATGCTACCTTATATAATGTTTACATACCCTACATTATTCATCTCATATGCATACGTATATACTGTACTCTATATCATCGACTGCATCCTTATGTAATACATGTATCACTAGCCACTTTAACTATGCCACTTTGTTTACATACTCATCTCATATGTATATACTGTACTCGATATCAGCTACTGTATCTTGCCTATGCTGCTCTGTACCATCACTCATTCATATATCCTTATGTACATATTCTTTATCCCCTTACACTGTGTATAAGACAGTAGTTTTGGAATTGTTAGTTAGATTACTTGTTGGTTATTACTGCATTGTCGGAACTAGAAGCACAAGCATTTCGCTACACTCGCATTAACATCTGCTAACCATGTGTATGTGACAAATAAAATTTGATTTGATTTGATTTAAAGAGGCGACTCGGGGATGCTGGCCTTCTAGGCAGAGTTGCAATGAAAAAGCCATATCTCAGACTGGCCAATAAAAATAAAAGATTAACATGGGCAAAAGAACACAGACACTGGTTATAGACCTACAGTCAGTGCCAGATTTCACTTTTCATCTAAGCCATCTGAAGAGTAGGCTTCCGTTTCCTTGGCGTGACATAGGCCTATCTTGTTGCCATCAAATTAGTGTAGCGCCTCACAGCCATCGTTTATTTATTCATTGTACCTTTATTTAACTAGGCAAGTCAGTTAAGAACAAATTCTTATTTTCAATGACAGCCTAGGAACAGTGGGTTAACTGCCTGTTTAGGGGCAGAATGGCAGATTTGTACCTTGTCAGTTCAGGGGTTTGAACACTCTAACCACTAGGCTACCTTGCCGCCCCGTCATCACACATAGGCACTGCTATCATCCTATTTTACCAACTACCCACATTTTTCCCATACATAACTTTTCTGGTCCTCCCTTCTCTTTATTTTAAACTCTCCATTTTGCAGATTTACTCTTATTGAATTAAATTTAGACATTTTTCTTTTTGCCTTTTTGCCAAATGTTCTGGCAGTTCACAAAAGTGTTTGGCGTGAAGGCTATTTGGCACGTGTAAAGTTAGGCCTTAAAGCTAAGGCTTGTGCACTAATGCCAGATAGCCAAAAAAAAATTGAAAGACAAATCTTAATGCAGCCTATATAATATAAATTGCACAAGAAAGATTTTTTTATGTATTGTTTTAAACCGACTCATTTCCTTCATGAATACACACAGAGTAGGTCACCAGTGCAGTTTCACATTAGTGCATAAGAAGGCTGGAGAAGAGGAGATGCAGCCCATCTAAGTGTTGTTTTGACATGTGGTCTAACTCTTTTGATTTAAACCCAGTATCAGTCCACAATCCTCATGTACATCCAACTTCAGTTTAGGTTCCATGCTCCACTCTTCATGTCTGTGCCAGCACTGCCATCTAGTGGGGAAGACGTAAAAAAACAAGTGTCAACCTTTATTTTACACAAATTAATGTGCTACTAATATTACTGTTATAAAACATTTTGGTTAATGCAGTATGAGCCATGTCAGTTATTTTTTATACAGCCTATGAGTGTAGCTGTGGCCTATGGCATTCAGAGTCCAGAATGTCCCCAAGATTGAGTCCATACCAGAATATCCAACTTCATCTGCATAGCCCAGATCTTGATGATCTTGATCTTAATCCAGTTTAGGAAGTAAGCTCCTAATGTTCAGATGCATCAACCCAAGTCCTTTACGGTGTTTAAAGTCACATGGAAACTCCAATTCAAACAAGCTACGTTCAATAGGCGGTTGCAGGGCCCATCTGATGGTTGATGTTGATATTGTTGGTATGGCTATAAGATTTCATAAAACTGCACCATTTGGTCTCACCCTATTAGTAATAGAGGAAAAATAAGAAATTGGATTGACTTTGCCAAGGTTAGCACCATAGGGCCTGAGGCTGCAGCCAATGTCAATATGAGGAACTCTCAGTGTAACCAATGATGGTGCATAGCCCAAGCCCTCTACATGATTTGAAAACCAGGGGTATTCAGGTTTATGGAATTTACACTTGAACTTAAAGCACTGGGTGAGCAGGCCACAGTGGGTTATTCTTTTGAGCTAACAATAGCAGATCTAAGAGTGAAGTGAATGAGGACAAGACTACAAGTGACAACACAACCTGGCAGTATAGACAACAGTACGGCCATAACGCTTAGAGAGGATGGGAGGTATTACGTGAGCAGGGCTTGGTCTGTCTCTGAGTCAATATCTTAACGCAGCCTTGAAATATGAAAAGGGTCCAGGCGCCTAGATGGTTTGGGTTGTTGTCCCTGTAGAGCATCTTTTGTGTTGAAATTGTCAGTATAAGTTATGCCAACAGAATGGTCTTTAAGCCAGATATGAAGTGCTAAGAGCCTGCTGAAACCGGCCAGGTAGGTAGGTAGGCCCGGTCATGTAGGTAGGTCCGGCCAATTAGGTAGGTCTCGTTGGCCAAGTAAGTATGTCCGGCTGGCTGGCAAGCCAGGTAGGTAGGTCAGCTGGACCTACCTGGCCTGCCGGACCTACCTACCTAATTTGGCTGGCCCTTGGATGTACATAGAGAGCTAATATTAATAATATGCATGTCAATGTCTCCTGGCTCAAAGTGGAGGAGAGATTGACTTCATCACTACTTGTATTTAGGAGAGGTATTGACATTTTGAATGCACCAAGCTGTCTGTTTGAACTACTGACACACAGCTCTGACACCCATGCACACCCCACAAGACATGCCACAAGAGGTCTCTTCACAGTCCCCAAGTCCAGAAGAGTTTTTGGGAGGCGCACAGTACTACATCGAGCCATGACCACATGGAACTCTATTCCACATCAAGTTACTGAAAATTAGATTTAAAAAACAGATTAAAAAACACCTAATGGAACAGCTGGGACTGTGAAGCAACACAAACATAGGCACAAACACATGCATACACTGCTGCCTAGGCAGCAGCTAATGGGGATCCATAACAAATACAAATATCCTACCTGCCAGCCCCAAAAATAGAAATATTTCAGACTCTATCTAATGACGTTCTACTAAGTATGCTCTTTAAACTCATTTCCTGTAGCTTCTTCTCCCTCATACTGGATCTCAGCCTCTCTCGTTCCCTCTCATACTGTATCAGTACTGTACATGCTCCACTGTCTCTGTTTCCTGGCAATAATCACACTTTCCTGTTGGATGCTTCCTATCACATTTAAAGTCCTATTCAACTGGCTGTGTCCCACCCTTAGTCTTGTAAAAATAGCCTCCTCTCTTCTGTCTCTTCCTGCCATCCTCCTGTCCCTGACTTTCCTCTGTACTTGGAATAGATGCCTGCCCTTAGTGTCTCTATTCCACTGCTCCTGTTATCTCTGCACCACCACTGTCCATTTCAGACTTTCTGCCTCTGCCTTGCTCATTGAAATTACAACATCCCCACTACTAAGTGCTTGTTTAGCCAGTACATCTGCTGCATTGTTCCCCTCTACTCCCACATGGGCTGGGACCCAAGTAAATCCTGTCTGTTTACCCATCTGTCTAACCCTGCCATGGGTTTGTAGTACCTCATACAGCAGGTCTTGTCTGCTACGTGAACTAAAGGACTGCAGACTCATCAACACTGCACATGAGTCAGAGCAAATAGCTACTCTGTCTTGACTTCCTCCACCCACTGCAAGGCTAACAATACGGCCATCAGCTCTGCCGTATATACAGCCAGGTGATCTGTCTGTATATACGAGTAGCCATGGTGGGGTCACAGGAATAGCTATCGTGGGGCTAAACTCCCTTCCATA
This sequence comes from Oncorhynchus tshawytscha, assembly GCF_018296145.1. NCBI lineage: Eukaryota > Metazoa > Chordata > Actinopteri > Salmoniformes > Salmonidae > Oncorhynchus > Oncorhynchus tshawytscha. Next base: position 15,599,915 of record NC_056451.1, read on the forward strand.
CAGTCCCATCTCCCTTGCCTGGGTATTACCCACCCACCAAAAGCTTGTGTTCTGTCCTCGCTCATGTTCCCAGCATGTCTGTAGAATCCATTTTGCAGGATGAGACACCCATGTCCCTGTAGATTGACCAAATAATTTTTGGGCCAGCTGCTGTCCCCTAATCTGCAATGGCATATCCCCCATCTCCACCTGTAGTGCGGACACTGGGGAGGTCTGAAACGCCCCATTACATATTGTGACTCCTTGTCCCCTGTATGACAACTAGCCTTTCCAGTGAGGTCTGGGCTGCCGAGTCATACACTATAATGTACTAGTCTATTACAGATCGGATGAATGCAACAGACATGGTCCTCAATGAGAAACGCCCAGCCCCCCACTCCTTCCCTGTCTGACAGCGCATCACATTTAGCACCTTCTTACACTTTCCCACCACTCTCTCAATGTGTTCTGCCCATGTCAGCCTAGTGTCAAAGTACACCCCAAGGAACCTGAGGAACCCTCTCCAATGTACACCCCAAGGAACCTGAGGAACCCTCTCCAAGTTTCTCCCATATAACCTCAAGCGTACCTCATCTCCCACCTTCCTCCTAGTAAAGAACAGAGTTTTCTCTACAGAGTCCCCACATTAATGCCCAACATTATACCTCATCAATTGCTTCCTGCACCTTCCTGAATATGTATGGCACATTTCTTCCCCTCTTTCATAAGGCTCCATCATCTGCAAATAACTAACTCCCAATATCCGGCCGTACCTGAGAGTAAACATCATTGATCATGATTGAGAACAACATAGGACTAATCACACTCCTCTGTGGTGTACTGTTATCCACCAGGTAGCTGACTGATGGAGACTTCCCCACCGTCTAGAGGTCGACCGATTAATCGGAATGGCCGATTAATTAATTCAAGTTTTCATAACAATCGGAAATCGGTATTTTTAGACACCGATTTGGCCGATTTTTTGTATATACTGTATATATATCTGGGGTGTCCTCTATTTTTTTACACCTTTATTTAATCTTTATTTAACTAGGCAAGTCAGTTAAGCACACATTCTTATTTTCAATGACGGCCTAGGAATGGTGGGTTAACTGACTCGTTCAGGGGCAGAACGACAGATTTTCACCTGGTCAGCTCGGGGGAACCAATCTTGCAACCTTACAGTTAAATAGTCCAACGCTATAACCACCTGCCTCTCGTTTCACTCCACAAGGAGACTGCCTGTTAAGCAAATGCAGTAAGCCAAGGTAAGTTGCTAGCTAGCATTAAACTTATCTTATAAAAAACAATCAATCAATCATAATCACTAGTTAACTACACATGGTTGATGATATTACTAGTTTATCTAGCGTGTCCTTCTTTGCATATAATCTGACTGAGCATACAAGCATACAAGAATCTGACTGAGCGGTGGTAGGCAGCAGCAGGTTCGTAAGCATTCATTCAAACAGCACTTTCGTGCATTTTGCCAGCAGCTCTTCGCTGTGCGTCAAGCATTGCGCTGTTTATGACTTCAAGCCTATCAACTCCCAAGATGAGGCTGGTGTAACCGAAGTGAAATGGCTAGCTAGTTAGCGGAGTGAGCGCTAATAGCGTTTCAAACGTACTCGCTCTGAGACTTGGAGTGGTTGTTCCCCTTGCTCTGCATGGGTAACGCTGCTTTGAGGGTCGCTGTTGTCGTTGTGTTCCAGGTTCGAGCCCAGGGAGGGGCGAGGAGAGGGACGGAAGCTATACTATTACACTGGCAATACTAAAGTGCCTATAAGAACATCCAATTGTCACGACTTCCGCCGAAGTTGGCTCCCCTGCCTGTTCGGGCGGTGCTCGGCGGTCGTCATCACCGTCCTACTAGCCACTACCGATCCCTTTTTCGTTTGTCTGTTGGTTTTGTCTTATTAGTTTCACCTGTGTGTATTTTAGTTTAATTAGCGTCCTTATATTTAGTAGGTTGTCCCGCCCTTGTTTTGTGCGGGATTGTTTTTGTATGCCTTTTCTTTGGTGGTGTTCATGAGTTTTATTCTCCGGACTATTTTGGTCCTGCGTTGGATTATTCACCCTGTGTGTTGGGTTGACCGTTGTTTTGTGCGCCGGAGAATAAACTGTCTAATAACTGAAACCTGCTCTCTGCGCCTGATTCCACCCACCTTAGTAATTCGTGACAGAATCCCGCACCAGTTGTGGTCGACGAGGGCACACGTCCGACCGGTGCTGGAGGAACTCGTCTGGGAGTCGGGAGGGCAGGCGGAGCACTGCTCGATCACCCCAGGTGAGTAAGCACCAGACTCACCCAGGAGAGAAGGGTCCCTGTCGGTCATGTGTATGTGTTAACTTCTTTCCCTGGGTTTTTTCCCTCTCTACAGCATAAGGCGCTAGTCGATTCAGGCGCAGCTGGGAATTTCATGGATCGTGGGCTTGTGTTAAGGCTAGGGATTCCCCTGGTGTCATTAGACCTACCTTTCCCCGTGCACTCCTTAGATAGCCTACCATTAGGGTCAGGAGTAATTAGGGAGGCTACGGTGCCGCTGGACATGGTAACGCAGGGGGATCATAAGGAGCAGATTAGTCTGTTCCTTATAGATTCACCTGCGTTTCCAGTGGTGTTGGGGGTTCCCTGGTTAGCTCAACACAACCCGGTGATTTCCTGGTGACAGGGGGCTCTTAAGGGGTGGTCAGAGGAGTGTTCAGGTAGGTGTATAGGAGTTGCCGTTGGTGCGACTACGGTGGAGAGTCCAGACCAAGTTTCCACCGTGCGCACACGGAGCCGTGCTGTCCCAGCGCTCAGGCGTGCCACCCAAGCTCCGCCTGTGTGCTTTCTTTTCGAGCAAGCTCAGCCCAGCTGAGCGAAACTATGACATGGGGGACCGGGAGTTGTTAGCTGTAGTCAAGGCTCTGAAGGTGTGGAGACATTGGCTTGAGGGGGCTAAACACCCTTTTCTCATCTGGACTGACCATCGTAATCTTGAGTATATCCGGGCAGCGAGGAGACTAAATCCACGTCAGGCTAGATGGGCCATGTTTTTTACCAGGTTTCGGTTTACCATCTCATACCGGCCAGGCTCCCAAAACACCAAAGCCGACGCGCTGTCCCACCTCTATGATACCGAGGAGCGGTCCGTTGAGCCAACTCCCATCATTCCACCGTCATGTCTCGTGGCACCGGTGGTATGGGAGGTGGACGCGGAGATAGAGGAGGCCTCACGGTCAGAGCCGGCCCCCCCTAACAGTCCAGTGGGGACTCAGTATGTGCTGAGGGGTGTCCGGGACAAGCTGATCCGGTGGGCTCATACTCTCCCCTCCTCGGGTCATCCTGGCATCGAGAGGACAGTGCGGAGTCTGAGAGGGAGATACTGGTGGCCCACGCTGGCTAACGACGTGAGATTTTATGTCTCCTCCTGCTCAGTGTGTGCTCAGAGCAAGGCTCCTCGTCACCTGCCTAGAGGGAAATTACAACCCCTCCCCGTTCCACAACGGCCGTGGACACACTTATCGGTGGACTTTCTTACCGACCTTCCCCCGTCCCAGGGAAGTACTACGATCCTGGTCGTTGTGGATCGGTTTTCTAAGTCCTGTCGTCTCATCCCATTGCCCGGTCTCCCTACGGCCCTGCAGACTGCAGAGGCCTTGTTTACCCATGTCTCCCGGCATATGGGGTGCCTGAGGACATCGTTTCTGATCGGGGTCCCCAATTCACGTCCAGAGTGTGGAGGGCGTTTATGGAGAGACTGGGGGTCTCGGTCAGCTTAACCTCAGGTTTTCACCCCGAGAGTAATGGGCAGGTGGAGCGCGTAAACCAGGATGTGGGCAGGTTTCTGCGGTCCTATTCCCGGGACCGGCCTGGTGAGTGGGCAAGGTATGTTCCCTGGGCTGAACTAGCTCAGAACTCCCTACGCCACTCCTCAACTAACTTGTCCCCTTTTGAGTGTGTGTTAGGTTACCAGCCGGTCCTGGCCCCATGGCATCAGAGCCAGACCGAGGCTCCTGCGGTGGAGGAATGGGTACAGCGCTCCAAGGACACCTGGAAAGCCGTTCAGGACTCACTACGGTTAGCGGGAGAACGGCAGAAGAGGAGCGCTGACCAGCACCGCATTGAGGCCCCCGCGAAACCTGCCCCTTCGCCTGTCCTGTCGGAAGCTGGGGCCGCAGTGTGTGGGGCCGTTCAAAGTCCTGAGGAGAATAAACGAGGTGTGTTACAGGTTACAACTTCCTAGGTATTACCGTATTAACCCCTCGTTTCATGTGTCTTTCCTCAGGCCGGTGGTGGCTGGTCACCTGCAAGAAGGTGAGGTGCCTGAGGTTCCTCCGCCCCCTCTGGACATCGAGGGGGCCCCGGCGTACACAGTTCAGGGCATTCTGGATTCGAGACGCCGGGTGGGGGGCCTACAGTACCTCGTGGACTGGGAGGGGTACGGTCCGGAGGAAAGATGCTGGGTTCCGGTGGGGGACATTTTGGACCCTTCTCTCCTGAGAGATTTCCACCGCCTCCACCCGGATCGCCCGGCACCTCGTCCTCCGGGTCGTCCTCGAGGCCGGTGGCGACGCTCTGCGGGAGCCGCGCGTCAGGGGGGGGGGGGTACTGTCATGACTTCCGCCGAAGTTGGCTCCCCTGCCTGTTCGGGCGGTGCTCGGCGGTCCTACTAGCCACTACCGATCCCTTTTTCATTTGTCTGTTGGTTTTGTCTTATTAGTTTCACCTGTGTGTATTTTAGTTTAATTAGCTTCCTTATATTTAGTAGGTTGTCCCGCCCTTGTTTTGTGCGGGATTGTTTTTGTATGCCTGTTATTTGGTGGTGTTTATTCTCCGGACTATTTTGGTCCTGCGTTGGATTATTCACCCTGTGTGTTGGGTTGACCGTTGTTTTGTGCGCCGGAGAATATACTGTCTAATAACTGAAACCTGCTCTCTGCGCCTGATTCCACCCACCTTAGTAATTCGTGACACCAATAGTCAAAGGTTAATGAAATACAAATTGTATCGAGGGAAATAGTCCTATAATACTACAACCTAAAACTTCTTACCTGGGAATATTGAATACTCATGTTAAAATGAACCACCAGCTTTCATATGTTCTCATGTTCTGAGCAAGGAACTTAAACGTTAGCTTTCTTACATGGCACATATTGCACTTTTACTTTCTCCTCCAACACTTTGTTTTTCATTATTTAAACCAAATTGAACATGTTTCATTATTTACTTGAGGCTAAATTGATTTTATTGATGTATTATATTAAGTTAAAATAAGTGTTCATTCAGTATTGTTGTAATTGTCTTTATTACAAATAAATAAATAAAAATCGGCCGATTAATCGATATCGGCTTTTTTGACCCTCCAATAATCGGTATCGGCGTTGAAAAATCATAATCGGTCGACCTCTACCACCTTCACCTGGATAGACTTTCCAAAGAGGAAGTCCTTTATCCAGTTGTATGTTCTTCCTTCTACCCTCATAATATCAAGCTTTATTAGCAACCCCTCCTTCCACATTATATTACACTCCTTCTGCACATCAAAAAAAGACAGCCACAACAGTCTCCTTGTTCACCTGAGCCTTCCTGACCTCTGCTTCTAAGCAGAGCACTGGGCCGTGGTTCCCCTCCCCTTCCTGAACCCACTCTGATGTGGTGATACTAGCCCCCTGCTCTCCAGGAAGTTAGTTAGCCTCTCCATAATCATAGTTTCCATAATCTTCCATACATGTGATGTTAAAGCTATTGGCCCATAGCTTGTTGGACTCGTGGGCCCTTCCCTGGCTTCCGGATTGGTACCACTACTGCTTCCTTCCAGCAGCCTGACAGTTTCCCCTCCTCCGACACTCTGTTGTACAACCCCAATACCTTATCCAGTTCCTCATCTCTAAGACGGGTCAACATGACGTAACACAACTCATCTTTCACAGCCTTTCCTATTGCCCTTTTCATTTCTTCCATGGTAAATGGTGCATTCAACGGATCATTTATGAAGGTGGCACATTCCTCCCCATGCCCCTACATCTCTGTCCCTACGAATCACCATGGGCTCCCTAGTGAGCAGCGGTCTAAGACAGTGCATCTCAGTGATAGAGGCGTCACTACAGACCCTGGTTCGATTCCAGGCTGTATCACAACTGGGTCTCCCAATCTCAACCATGATTCGGAGACCCAGCTTCGTTCGAGTTTGGCCGGGGTAGGCTGTCATTGTAAATAAGAATTTGTTCTTAACTGACTTGCCTAGCTAAATAAAGGTTAAATAAAATAAATATCCCTGTATTATAAACTCCAAAGTCAGTTTGAGACATGTTTCTTGCACACAAATCACATCAGGCTTAGCTGGCATATCCTGCCCATTAGCCAACAGGCTTCGAGCGTTTAATTGTAGCATTAACACCATAACTAAGATACAATAATACATGACTCCAGCCTTGGCTGATTGAGGTAATCTCAAACCTCTTCCCATGTCAGCCCTGTCATACTCAGATGTCTCCCTTCCACTTCCACTATTAGTGGAATCCTCTCTGCTTTAGACACTGCTTTAGCAGTGCTATTGATAGCTCCTGTTTTGAACGTCACCAGCTTTCTCTTATCTATGTATACCACATCTCCAGCCACCTGCCCCGTAGTCCCCGATCTAGATCCTCCTACCCATCTTTCCCTTGAACCTGTATTTCCCTGGACCTGGACCAACATCACTGCCTCAGCATATGACACCCTTTGCGCCACTCTCACTTGTTGCACCTCCACTGCCTGTTTCATTGCCTCACACCCACCATATGCCACTCTATGAGCACCCTCACAGCTGCAGCTGCAGCACTTTGATTATACACTTCCCATACTTCCCATACTCATGCTCTCTTTACAGGCTGTGGCCACATGCTCAAACCTCTGTCAGTTATAACATCTTAACTGTTTTGGTACATAAGCTCTCACATAATAAGTCATATATCCCTATGGTTACTTTGTTGCTTGCAATCTTTGAACATTCACTAGAGCTCCTCCTCTCAAGTTGTCGATTACCTCTTTAATGCTAACACTCACAGGCACTCCTGTTATCACCCCTTTAATCATTCCACCTGCTCCACACCACCTTACACTTCTCTATTTGCTTCACTCTGAGAGCTTCTTCCCTCTGCACCATGTCTTTACAGAACACCTACCAGCGCACATCTTTTAACACTTTAGCATTAACAACTTCCCCAATCAACTCTTTTATCACAGCCGTCAACCTTATCGGACTCATCGCCCCCAACTCCCCCTTCCCCCATTAACTTCAGAATAACTTTATGCTCCTCCTTACCTCCACGATCCCCTCGTGACTTAGCCTGCCCTTCCTTCTCAGCACGCTCTACCTCCGAACTTCCACTGGCAATGGAAACTATGTTGCTCTCCTCAAACTTCCTTTTCTTCACCTCCGCCTCCATGGACTTATCGTTCCCCTTCAAACCCCTACTCTCTTTCTCTCCCGCTTTCTTCTTCTCTTTCCTATTCCTCCCATTATTTGTATCGCTATACTATATACTTCCTTCACTTTCTTCTCCATCGCGATCTCCTACCATCTCTGACCCAGTCACAGCACAGCGTTGCCAAACTGCAGCAAAACACTCAGTAAAGTTGGATTGTTTGCTTATTCCCTTTCAGTTGAATTGCAGTGCCACTACACTGATCAAGCCACCAAACAAATGACCAGCCCTCTGTGTCAAACTGATTCTCCTGTGAAAGTTCAGGCTTTGGAATCATGACACCTCAGATGCCCTTGGCAGGTAGAATACAGTGCCTTGCGAAAGTATTCGGCCCCCTTGAACTTTGCGACCTTTTGCCACATTTCAGGCTTCAAACATAAAGATATAAAACTGTATTTTTTTGTGAAGAATCAACAACAAGTGGGACACAATCATGAAGTGGAACGACATTTATTGGATATTTCAAACTTTTTTAACAAATCAAAAACTGAAAAATTGGGCGTGCAAAATTATTCAGCCCCTTTACTTTCAGTGCAGCAAACTCTCTCCAGAAGTTCAGTGAGGATCTCTGAATGATCCAATGTTGACCTAAATGACTAATGATGATAAATACAATCCACCTGTGTGTAATCAAGTCTCCGTATAAATGCACCTGCACTGTGATAGTCTCAGAGGTCCGTTAAAAGCGCAGAGAGCATGATGAAGGACATGGAACACACCAGGCGAGTCCGAGATACTGTTGTGAAGAAGTTTAAGTTTATCCAAGAAGTTGGATACAAAAATATTTCCCAAGCTTTAAACATCCCAAGGAGCACTGTGCAAGCGATAATATTGAAATTGAAGGAGTATTAGACCATTGCAAATCTACCAAGACCTGTCCGTCCCTCTAAACTTTCAGCTCATACAAGGAGAAGACTGATCAGAGATGCAGCCAAGAGGCCCATGATCACTCTGGATGAACTGCAGAGATCTACAGCTGAGGTGGGAGACTCTGTCCATAGGACAACAATCAGTTGTATATTGCACAAATCTGGCCTTTATGGAAGAGTGGCAAGAAGAAAGCCATTTCTTAAAGATATCCATAAAAAGTGTTGTTTAAAGTTTGCCACAAGCCACCTGGGAGACACACCAAACATGTGGAAGAAGGTGCTCTGGTCAGATGAAACCAAAATTGAACTTTTTGGCAACAATGCAAAATGTTATGTTTGGCGTAAAAGCAACACAGCTCATCACCCTGAACACACCATCCCCACTGTCAAACATGGTGGTGGCAGCATCATGGTTTGGGCCTGCTTTTCTTCAGCAGGGACAGGGAAGATGGTTAAAATTGATGGGAAGATGGATGGAGCCAAATACAGGACCATTCTGGAAGAAAACCTGATGGAGTCTGCAAAAGACCTGAGACTGGGACGGATATTTGTCTTCCAACAAGACAATGATCCAAAACATAAAGCAAAATCTACAATGGAATGGTTCAAAAATAAACATATCCAGGTGTTAGAATGTGGCAAAAGGTCGCAAAGTTCAAGGGGGCTGAATACTTTCGCAAGGCACTGTAGCTTACTGGGTCCTGGAGCAATTCTTTAGGAAAGTCATTTTTAGAAGAAATGTACACTTAAAAATAGCATTGTTTTTTTTATCTTGCTCAATAAGAAATGCAACGGCCATGACTGAAGTCAAATACGACTTTAATGTGGGTGTCTCTTGTATGTGTGTTCGCACGTGACAACGGTTTGCATATTAACTCTGCCAAAACAGTTAGTCACGCACCCTTCTAGAAAACATGACATATTCTAACACTGTCTTGAAGTCACCTAGGCTAGCTAGTGTAGTGCTAGCCAACTTCTTCCGCCAATTAGCTTCAGCTGGCTGTTGTACCCACGTGGCAAAGTTGGACTTTGGATAGGTTAGTTAGGGACCCTCAATGATTTACAAAAGGGAAAAAGGACAATGTTTTCCCAAGGCACACATTTTAGTTGTCTCATTAACTGCTCTCAATATGTGTATATGAGTTTACAATTTATAGTTGGGTTGAGTTTCTTAAGTCATCGAAATTTGGAGCTATTTAAAAAAAAAATATTGTCCCATGTACATTGTGTAATTGTATTGATGGTCCCTAACTATACCTAATGGGTATTACAATTGGTATTACAATTGGTTCACATGCAGCTGCACTCTGAATTGATGATTACTTGAGTGCTGCCAACTGTGGCCAGGATTGAAATAAACCCAACCCAAGGAAAATTATGCTACCCTTCATTCTTTGAAATAAAATATTATCGTAAATCTCAGTTTTGGACAAGACTGACTTTATGACCAGAATGATCCTACTATTTACACTTTGTAATCAATTTGGACACTAAAATACATGTTTTGACTAATATCGATGCCACATAGGCTCACCCTAGTAAAAATGTGTAAAACTGCTTCTAAATAGTTAAACTGCTGATAGTTTAGTTTATACTGAACTAAGAGCCGTTAGTATCATGTCCAGCAGAAAGCAGGAATCTCAGTCCATAATAGGGTATGTGTCTCATAGAGATGATGTCATCAGAACAGCCATGCGTTCTAGGTCTCCACTGAGAGAGAGAGAGAGAGAGAGAGAGAGAGAGAGAGAGAGAGAGAGAGAGAGAGAGAGAGGATATTGTGTGTGTGGCCAAGGAAAAGGCAGGGTGTGTAAGAGTGCGAGAGGACAGAAGCAAAAGATTTGAGAAAGACTAGTTTACTAGAGGGAGAAGTGTGAGCAAGAGGAATAAAGGTTACAAAGAAAAATAGCAATACAGAAAGGAAGAGAGGGACAGAAACAAGTCATAGCAGCTGCTTCAGACCATCAGAGGACTGAGCCAAAGGGAACAGGAGAGAGTTTCTGCGCCATGGGCAAATCAGGTAAGAATACATGAGATTTAATTGTGTGTGTGTGTGTGTGTGTGTGTGTGTGTGTGTGTGTGTGTGTGTGTGTGTGTGTGTGTGTGTGTGTGTGTGTGTGTGTGTGTGTGTGTGTGTGTGTGTGTGTGTGTGTGTGTGTGTGTGTGTGCGTGCGTGTGTAATTACAAAAGAGGCTTAGCTCTGAGTTTGTGCCAATGGGCCGTTATCATGCAACAGGAAAAAGGGGTGGATTTTAAAAAGCTGTACATCTTTATTTGACATGGTCTTGTAACACCTATGCGCTAGGTCAGTTTCTTCTCATCTGTGGTAAAGATGAAACCACTGTTGAGAGTATCAGAAATAGCTGTGCTAGTGGGGGAATTCCCTATTTGCAAGCTGTGTCTGGTTATGTGTGTGTGTGTGTGTGTGTGTGTGTGTGTGTATGTGTTTTGATATCGATTGACAGAACATAACATCTGCTAAATATGTGTATTTAGCTAATAAAATTGTGTGTGTGTGTGTGTGTGTGTGTGTGTGTGTGTGTGTGTGTGTGTGTGTGTGTGTGTGTGTGTGTGTGTGTGTGTGTGTGTGTGTGTGTGTGTGTGTGTGTGTGTGTGTGTGTGTGTGTGTGTGTGTGTGTGTGTGAATCGCCTCATTGTGTGAATGCCAGAGAGAATGGAGATGCGCGAGTAGGGCTGTGATTGGCACCAGGCTGGGGAGAGGGAGAGAGGGAGGCTTACCACTGCCTAAGTTACTGTCTGATTATCTGCAGCCTACTGTTTTATTGAGTTGTATTAATCATTTGAAAGTTTGATTGTATATTACAGTGAAAACAAGGGAAACAATAGACGTCAGTTTGTTCATGGCATCTTGTTTTATGTGATTCTCTCAGCTTCTAAGCAGTTTTCGGGGGAGGTGTTGCATAGTCATAACGAGTATCGTAGGAAGCACCAGGCGCCCCCTCTGAAGCTGAGCAGCAAGCTGAGTAGAGATGCCACTAGGTGGGTCACACACATTGGGCCCACCCCACACACACTTATCTATATCCTCCACCCACCACCACCTTTATAAGAAACATGGCCAACTACACCCAAACCCTTACTTCCTTCCTTCCTTCCACTTCACCTAACCCCACCCAAATATCACCTGTCTTTATCTAACTATTACCACAACTATCTCCACCCTGTAGGTATGCTGAGTCTCTGGCCAGCACACGGATCCTGAAGCACAGTGTTGAGTCCAGTAAGGGGAGCTGTGGCGAGAACCTGGCCTGGGCCTCCTATGACCAACCAGGTGCACACACTCTAAGCCGATGACTCCTAATGCTATGACCAAACATTTACATAGCCTGCATATGTTTAGTTATGTAAATGGGGACAGATACATTATTCACTGTATGGTACAGATAGTAACATTAAAGAGAGCGATCCAGAGTCACTGTAGGGTTAGGGTTTAGTTAGGTCTAAACTATAGACTATCCTGTTCAGTGGCGGCCCAGGCAGGAACAACTGGGGTCCGTTTCCCTGCTCTGTGTTCGGAGTGTGTTTCAGCAACAAGACCATGACTCAGAGCACAACTATGTCTGTGCACTGACCTGACAGTCTGCTGTGATTCATAAACAGTCTCCTACTGATACATACTATCACTGGGTCATGCTCAGTTCATCTCTCTCTGGACTTCTCCTCTGAAACTGGGGTTCTCAAACCTCTCCGTGTTCTTCTGACCCACCTAAATCGTTGGCAGCTTTTAGAGGGTTAGCACTGTTGCCTTGGAAAGCAGCCATCTTGGATAATATTTCCTTGCCACTGTCATCTCTGTGGGTTTTGGCCCAAGTTGCTGTTAAACAATAGTGACAAAGGCAACAAACAAGTATAATGTTATGTGATAACCTGTAACCTTTGTCTTCTCTGTGTATAGGGAAGGATGTGGCCGACCGCTGGTATGACGAGGTAAAACAATACAACTTCAACCGCCCCGGCTTCTCCTCTGGCACAGGTGAGACGCGCACACACACACACACATTCTGACTCGGTGTAGTGCTGCATGCCACAGTGTTGTGTTCACCCAGGCTGGGTTCAGGGTTGGACTGTGTGTCCTCTGTTCTATAAACGTGACGTTGCCGTTCTGTGACTGTGTAGATCTGGGACTCAGCTCACAAACATGCATGGAACACTGTTGCCTGTGGGGAAATCACAGTTCTTTATAGCATTCCCAGTCTTTTCTGTCCTTCCTGTTCTCTTCCTGAAGCCTCCTGCTCAGTGTGACCGACCCTGCAGCGTCAGGATCACTCCTATCAACTCATGTGCTGCTGACAGATAGAGGAGAGGAAAGACAGAGGGGGAGAGATGGGAGTGTGCAATAGAGGGGAAAGAGTGTATATGGAGGGGATGATAGGGGGGGGGGTGAATATAGGGATCTGTAGCTGTAAATATTTAGAGGAGCAGTGCTGCAGATGGCTTCCTTCAGTGAAGGTGTTTAGCTTGTCTCTCTTTTCTCTCTCTAACCAGGTCATTTCACAGCAATGGTGTGGAAGGGCAGTAAGAAGCTGGGTGTGGGGAAGGCCAGTGCGCCAGATGGCTCATCATTCGTGGTAGCCAGATACTTTCCAGCAGGGAACATCACCAACCAGGGACACTTTGACAACAACGTCCTGCCGCCCAAGGACTGAGGAACATACTGACCCATCACTCTCATCCCCCAGGAGCTGACCATCCAAAAGACATTTGCACTTTGACTTGACTTTATATACAGTGGCAAGAAAAAGTATGTGAACCCTTTGGAATTACCTGGATTTCTGCATAAATTGGTCATCAAATTTGATCTGCTCTTCATCTAAGTCACAACAACAGACAAGCATAGTGTGGTAAACTAATAACACACAAAGTATTGTATTTTTCTTGTCAAAATTGAATACATCATTTAAACATTCACAGTGTATGTTGAAAAAAGTATGTGAACCTCTAGGCTAATGTCTTCTCAAAAAGCTAATTGGAGTCAGTAGTCAGCTAACCTGGAGTCCAATCTATGAGACGAGATTGGAGATGTTGGTTAGAGCTGCCTTGCCCTATTAAAAACACACAGAAATTTGAGTTTGCTTCTCACAAGAAGCATTGCCTGATGTGAACCATGCCTCGAACAAAAGAGATTAAGAATTGTTGACTTGCATAAAGCTGTAAAGGGTTACAAAAGTATCTCTAAAATCCTCGATGTTCACAGTAAGACAAATTGTCTATAAATGGAGAAAGTTCAGCACTGTTGCTACTCTCCCTAGGAGTGGTCGTCCTGCAAAGATGACTGCAAGAGCACAGCACAGAATGCTCAACGAGGTTAAGAAGAATCCTAGTGTCAGCTAAAGACATATATAAATCTCTGTAACATAATAACATCTCTGTTACCGAGTCTACGATAGTAAAACACTAAACAAGAATGGTGTTAATTGGAGAACACCACAGAAGAAGCCACTGCTGTCCAGAAAAACATTGCTGCACATCTGAAGTTTGCAAAAGTGCACCTGGATGTTCCAAACTTTTCTGGGGACAGATGAAACTACAGTTGAGTTGTTTGGAAGGAGGACACAACACTATGTTTGGAGAAAAAAAGACACAGTACACCAACATCAAAACCTCATCCCAACTGTAAAGTATGGTGGAGGGAGCATCATGGTTTGGGGCTGCTTTGCTGCCTCAGGGCCTGGACAGCTTGCTATCACCGACGTAAAAATGAAGTCCTATGTTTATCAAGACATTTTGCAGGAGAATGTTAGGCTATCTGTCCGCCAATTGAAGCTCAACAGAAGTTGGGTGATGCAACAGGACAATGACCCAAAACACAGATGTAAATCAACAACAGAATGGATTCAACAGAAGAAAATATGCCTTCTGGAGTGGCCCAGTCAGAGTCCTGACCTCAACCCGATTGAGATGCTGTGGCATGACCTCGAGAGCAGTTCACACCAGACATCCCAAGAATATTGTTGAAGTGAAACAGTTTTGTAAAAGGAATGGTCCAAATTTCCTCCTGACCATTGTGCAGGTATGAACTGCAACTACAGAAAACGTTTGGTTGACGTTATTGCTGCCAAAGGAGGGTCAACCAGTTATTAAATCCAAGGGTTCTCATACTTTTTGCACCCTGCAATGTGAATGTTTACACAGTGTGTTCAATAAAGACATGAAAATGTATAATTGTTTGTGTGTTATTAGTTTAAGCAGACTTTGTCTATTGTTATGACCTAGATGAAGATCAGATCAAATTGTATGACCAATTTATGCAGAAAACCAGGTATTTCAAAAGGGTTCACATACTTTTTCTTGCCACTGTGTGTGTGTGTGTGTGTGTGTGTGTGTGTGTGTGTGTGTGTGTGTGTGTGTGTGTGTGTGTGTGTGTGTGTGTGTGTGTGTGTGTGTGTGTGTGTGTGTGTGTGTGTGTGTGTGTGTGTGTGTGTGTGTGTGTGTGTGTGACAAAACCACTGTGACTAACAAATGCATAAAATGTATATTATTATGCACACCATTGACCAAACCCAGACCATGGCAGCTATGCCTTCTGGAGGTGTACCGGCCACCCAACTGCATTTCGACCTACTCATTCCATCGTTAGTGGGGATAGAGATTCACCTGTGATGTTGCTACAGTAATCTACTCACTTAGACATTTCCTGAATGCTTAAACCTTTGGTGACTGGATTGTATTTGTAAAGAAACAGTTAGGTTGAGAGAGCATATACAAACAATTAGATTCTAATGCTGTAGGATACATAGTAAAATCATTTCTGTTATATATATATATATATATATATATATATATATTCATATATATATATACATACACAGTACCAGTCAAAAGTTGGCACACCTACTCATTCAAGGGTTTTTATTTATTTTTACTATTTTCTACATTGTAGAATATAGACATCATAACTATGAAATAACACATACGGAATCACGTTGTAACCAAGAAAGTGATAATTAAACAAATCAAAGTATATTTTCAATTCTTCAAAGTAGCCACCCTTTGCCTTGATGACACCTTTGCACTCTTGGCATTCTCTCAACCAGCTTCACCTGGAATACATTTCCAACAGTCTTGAATGAGTTTCCACATATGCTGATCACTTGTTGGCTACTTTTCCTTCACTCTGCGGTTCAACTCATCCCAAACCATCTCAATTGGGTTGAGGTTGGGTGATTGTGGAGGCCAGGTCATCTGACAGGGCACTCATCACTCTCCTTCTTGATCAAATAGCCCTTACACAGCCTGGAAGTGTGGTGAGTTATTGTCCTGTGGGGAAAAAATGATAGTCCCACAAAGCGCAAACCAGATGGGATGGCATATCACTGCAGAATGCTGTGGTAGCTATGCTAGTTAAGTGTGCCTTGAATTCTAAATAAATCACTGACAGTGTCACCAGCAAAGCACCATCACACCACCTCCTTCATGTTTCACGGTGGGAACCATACATGCAGAGATCATCCGTTCACCTACTCTGTGTCTCAGAAAGACACGGCAGTTGGAACCAAAAATCTCAACTTTGGACTCATCAGACCAAAGGACAGATTTCCACCAGTCTCATGTCCATTGCTAGTGTTTCTTGGCCCAACCAAGTCTCTTCTTCTTATTGGTGCCCTTTAGTAGTGGTTTCTTTGCAGCAATTCGACCATGAAGTCCTGATTCACACAGTCTCCTCTGAACAGTTGATGTTGAGTTATGTCTGTTACTTGAACTCTGTGAAGCATTTATTTGGGCTGTGATTTCTGAGGCTGATAACTCTAATGAACTTATCCTCTGCAGCAGAGGTAACTCTGGGTCTCCCTTTCATGTCTTAAAGTAATGATGGACTGTTGTTTCTCTTTGCTTATTTGAGCTGTTCTTGCCATAATATGGACTTGGCCTTTTACCAAATAGAGCTATCTTCTGCATACCACCCCTAGCTTGTCATAATACAACTGAATGGCTCAAATGCATTTAGGAGGAACGAAATTCCACAAATTAACTTTTAAAAAGGCACACCTGTTAATTGAAATGCATTCCAGGTGACTACCTCATGAAGCTGTTTGAGAGAATGCCAAGAGTGTGCAAAGCTTTAATCAAGGCAAATATTACCTCAAATGTAAAATATATTTAGATTTGTATAACACGTTTTTGGTTACTACATGATTCCATATGTGTTATTTCATAGTTTTGATGTCTTCACTATAATTCTACAATGTAAAATAGTAAAAATAAAGAAAAGCACTGGAATGAGTAGGTGTGCAAACTTTTGAATGGTACTCTGTTTATATATACACTAAAGGTTCAAAAGTTTGGCGTCACTTAGAAATGTCCTTGTTTTTGAAAGAAACGCAAAAGTTCTGTCCATTTAAAATAACAAAATGTATCAGAAATACAGTGTAGACATTGTTAATGTTGTAAAGGACTACTGTAGCTAGAAACGGATGATTTTTAATGGAATATCTGCATAGATGAACAGAGGCCCATTATCAGCAACCATGACTCCTGTGTTCCAATGGCAAATTGTGCAGAACAGTGCAAACTGGCTCTAACCAGAATAGAAAGAGGAGTGGGATGCCTCGGTGCACAACTGAGCAAGAGGACAAGTACGTTAGTGTGCCTAGTTTGAGAAACAGACGGCTCACAAGTCCTCAACTGGCAGCTTCATTAAATAGTACCCGTGAAGGGAGTAGTACATAGCGTTGTACGAGATCTTCAGCTTCTTGGCAATTTCTCACATGGAATAGCCTTCATTTCTCAGAACAAGAATAGACTGACGAGTTTCAGAAGAAAATTATTTGTTTCTGGCCATTTTGAGCCAGTAATCGAACCCACAAATGCTGATGCTCCAGATACTCAACTAGTCTAACGGACAGTTTTATTGCTTATTTAATCAGAACAACAGTTTTCAGCTGTGCTAACATAATTTCTAAATGTTATTCTAATGATCAATTAGCCTTTTAAAATTATAAACTTGGATTAGCTAACACAATGTGCCATTGGAACACACGAGTGATCGCTGCTGATAATGGACCTGTGTATGCCTATGTAGATGTTCCATTAAAAATCATCCGTTTCCATCTACAATAGTAATTTAAAACTTGAACAATGTCTACACTGTATTGCTGATCAGTTTTATGTTATTTTAATGGACAAAAAATGTGCTTTTCTTTAAAAAACAAGGACATTTCTAAGTGACCCCAAACTTTTGAACGGTAGTATATATACGTACAGTATATATAATGTTTAACTCATTGTGGGCATGTTTTTGTGAGTTTGATTTAAATTGACCTGTTTTATGAACTGAACACTTGTTTGACTGTATGTTTTGTATTCTGTTTGTATTTTAAGTTTGATATTTGAACCAATTTTATGTAATAAATGCGACTGCTTGTAAAATGCCCCATTTTCACTATACAGTTAAAGTCAGAAGTTTACATACACCTTAGCCAAATACATTTATATTTAGTTTTTCACAATTCTTGACATTTAATCCTAGTAAAAAGTCCCTGTCTTAGGTCAGTTAGGATCACTACTTTATTTTAAGAATGTGAAATGTCAGAATAACAGTAGAGAGAATGATTTATTTCACATTCCCAGTGGTTCAGAAGTTTACATACACTCAGTTAGTATTTGGTAACGTTGCCTTTAAATTGTTTAACTTGGGTCAAACGTTTCAGGTAGCTTTCCACAAGCTTCCCACAATAAGTTGGGTGAATTTTGGCCCATTCCTCCTGACAGAAATGGTGTAACTGAATGAGGTTTGTGGGCCTCCTTGCTCGCATATGCTTTTTCAGTTCTGCCCACACATTTTTTATATGATTGAGGTCAGGGCTTTGTGATGGCCACTCCAATACCTTGACTTTGTTGTCCTTAAGACATTTTGCCACTACTTTGGAAATATGCTTGTGGTCATTGTCCATTTGGAAGACACATTTCCGACCAAGCTTTAACTTCCTGACTGATGTCTTGAGATGTTGCTTCAATATATCTACATCATTTTCCTCCCTCATGATGCCATCTATTTTGTGAAGTGCACCAGTCCCTCCTGCAAAACGTAGTCTGGTTTTTTTATGGCGGTTTTGGAGCAGTTGCTTCTTCCTTGCTTGAGCGGCCTTTCAGGTCATGTCGATATAGGACTCGTTTTACTGTGGATATAGATACATTTGTACCTGTTTCCTCCAGCATCTTCACAAGGTCCTTTGCTGTTGTTCTGGGATTGATTTGCACTTTTCACACCAAAGTAAGCTCATCCCTAGGAGACAGAATGCTTCTCCTTCTTGAGTGGTATGACGGCTGTGTGGTCCCATGGTGTTTATACTTGCGTACTATTGTTTGTACAGATGAACATGGCACCTTCAGGCATTTGGAAATTGCTCCCAAGGATGAACCAGACTTGTGGAGGTCTACAATTTTTTTTCTGAGGTCTTGGGATGATTTCATTTGATTTTCCCATGATGTCAAGCAAAGAGGTGCTGAGTTTGAAGATAGACCTTGAAATACATCCACAGGTACACCTCCAATTCACTCGAATGATGAAAATTAGCCTATCAGAAGCTTCTAAAGCCATGACATTTTCAGGAATTTTCCAAGCTGTTTGAAGGCACAGTCAACTTAGTGTATGTAAACTTCTGACCCACTGGAATTGTGACACAGTGAATTATAAGTGAAATCATCTGTCTGTAAACAATTGTTAGAAAAATGACTTGTGTCATGCACAAAGCAGATGTCCTTCCAATTTGCCAAAACTGTAGTTTGTTGACAAGAAATTTATGGAGTGGCTTTAAAACGAGTTTTGTCGACTCCAACCGAAGTATATGTAAACTTCAGACTTCAACTGTACACACTGGACATGACGTGAAGTATTAGGGTGGTTAACAGTATCGCCCACTAGTGTAGTTATAACAGACTGTTTATTAGCAGGTAAGGAGAATGCAACATAGCAGCGATACAGATGTGACTGTGGCATTTATGCTTGGTGGGGGTCCTCTCACATTGTCAGTTCCTGTGGGAGAGAAGAAAGAGGGAGACAATTACTTTGGGTTGGATGCGTGCCGAACATATATTGTTAAGCTTTTTTTTCAAAACCTGTTGAAAAAGCACAGTTGCAATCATCAGCAGGTCATAACAACAACTGTAGGCCCAAAGTGGACATAGTGTGTTACAACAGATTCCTTCCTTCATCACTCCCTCCTCACCATGATAGCGTTTACGATGTCGTTGGTGTTGTGTCTGAGGGCGTGGACAGCTTTAGAACGGGACACGTTAGCCTGGGCCATCAC
Organism: Oncorhynchus tshawytscha; assembly: GCF_018296145.1. NCBI lineage: Eukaryota > Metazoa > Chordata > Actinopteri > Salmoniformes > Salmonidae > Oncorhynchus > Oncorhynchus tshawytscha. Next base: position 15,619,482 of record NC_056451.1, read on the forward strand.
CAGCTCTATATCCCTCTGCTCCAAACCTCCCTCGTCCACCTGACAGACAGAGGTCAATGTCAAAGTCAGTTGCACTACTTCTGAACATGAAAAACAATGCTACCGTTCTTATTAGCCATCAGGCTAACAACAGTAGAGCAGTGGTGTAAAGTACTTAAGCAAACTAGACGGCACCATTTTCTTGTTTTGTTTAACATGCTCCAACACTCAGATATGATTTACAAACAAAGCATGTGTTTAGAGTGTCCCCCAGATCAGAGGCAGTAGGGATGAGCAAGATGTTTTTTTGATAAGTATGTGAATTAGACCATTTAGACCTGTCCTGATAAGCATTCAAAATGTAACAAGTATTTTGGGTCTCATGGAAAATGTATAGAGTAAAAAGTACATACTTTTCTTTAGGAATGTAGTGAAGTAAAAGTTGTCAAAAATATAAAGAGTTAAAGTCAAGTACAGATACCCCCAAAAACTACTTAAGTAGTACTTTCAAGTATTGCTACTTAATATAAGTAATTTGAAATGAATTTTACTTAAGTATATTTTAGCAATTACATTTACTTTAGTATATTTAAAACCAAATACTTTTAGACTTTTACTGAAGCAGGATATTCCTGTGTGACTTTCACTTTTACTTGAGTCTTTTCCTATTAAGGTATCTTTACTTGTACTCAAGTATGACAGTTGGGTACTTTTACCACCACTGCAGTAAAAATGACTGAAATTCAACAACACTACACAGAATTGTTTCATATTAAGATCTAAAAGAACTACTGTACATGAAAGAGTAAGAATAATGTAAAGATTGGTGTTTTTCCTTGACATAATGAGTGATTATGCATGTCCGTACCTCCTCCTCCTCGCTCTCTTCCTTGATGGTGAGGCTGGGTGGTGCAGGTGGCGCCAGGGGGGAGGGCTCCACCGGGACCTTAAACTTCTCTGCCGCTGCCTTGTGCACCTGTTGAGACAGGTCCTCTATCTAGGAAGGAAATAGGAAGAGAGAGAGAGAGGTCACCTTGGCCTCTGAACACAATGTAGATGAGAGAAAAGAGAGAGAGAGGAGGATAAAAAGAGAGGGGGTAGAGAGAGCAAGAGAGAGAGAGAGAGAGTGCGAGAGAGACCTTGGCCTCACCTTGGCCTCTCCAAAGACGATGTAGATGTCTGACGCGGGGCTCTTGAAGACGTCAGGTCTGCTGATGACAAACAAGATGCTCTTCGACTTCCTTATAGTGATCCTGGTCACACCGTGGACCGGCCGCAAGCCCAGCTTACCCATGGCCTAAACACACACACACACACTGGTTACACCATGATGCGGCCAAACACACAGAATACACACACATTTGCTCTGTGTTTGATTAGCTGAATCTGCCACATGGAGCAGCTCTGTGTTTGATTAGCTGAGTCTGCCGCATGGAGCAGCTCTGTGTTTGATTAGCTGAGACTGCCGCATGGAGCAGCTCTGTGTTTGATTAGCTGAATCTGCCGCATGGAGCAGCTCTGTGTTTGATTAGCTGAATCTGCCACATGGAGCAGCTCTGTGTTCACATCTCGCCTTGCGGGCCTTCTTCTCACTGCGGCTCTGCTTAGGTCTGTTAATCCCCTCATCAGCAGGAGAGATGGGCTGAGAGAGAGAAGGGAGGACAACACAATCAATTCAACACATCAAACCTGAGAACATTCTACAGTAGTTTACCCATATCCAGACTGATAATATGGAACATATCTCTGAAGCTGCGAAGCATTCAGAAAATACAGGCCCACAACATGCATCCTTCTTACCCCCTACCTAAAGGTAATGACATCAATATGTTATTACATAACACACAGTGAACGCAAGGTTTCCACCCTTGGAGGTGAGGGGACTTCTAGAGTGTTCTCTGCCCACACACGGTAGACTCACCTGGGGTTCTGAGGATCTCAGTGGCACCCCCTCTGGTTCTTCCAACTCTGGCACTGATCCGTCACTCTCCGACTCATTGCAGGAGCCCACTGTGGAACACACGCACTGTTACTCTCAGAGGACGGCATCACATCCTCATTGCTATGGTAACTAATGACTGAGATGTAGATGATGAGGACATGGTGTAGCTTGTTAACACTCTGGTAATGGGACAGCATCATAAAGCTCTATGGCTAACCTAATCACCAATCTCAGAGGAGAAATAGATCACCTCATTAAATAGCAACGACATTTCATCTCTATGCTATGGAACATGCACGTTATAACGTACAATTACATTCTGTACTACTGTGTTTCAACGCATGTAGCATTGTTCATTATGCTGCAGTGCTACCACACATACAGTACACATAAATCCCCATCCATGATTCTATGTACGTATCATCAACCAGGAGGTCAGTTTTAGCCAGATTGACTCAGAGGTTTCAGGTTGACTGACGGTTGCCCTGAAATAACCTCTATTGAAAGATGTGCGCCCTGAAATAACCTCTATTGAAAGATGTGCAATAACAGTATTCCTCCTGGATAAAATGATCCTCTCTCTGAGTATTTCTCCTCCATTATTCAGTAGCTGCAGCAGTGTTCTGTGGTCGACGGGGTATTATTGAGAAGCCTTCCTAGAATCTGAAGTATGTCCTGTTGGGGAATAATCAGAATTGGTTGGTAACATAGGTAAGATGTTTTATATTCATCATATGTTTGTAAGTTACTTCTCATCAGAATGTTATTTTTGTATAATACTGTGGCGGGGTTGCAGTATCTGTTCTATGTCAAGACTAAGTTGTTTGGGCCGGAGAGAGGGGAGAGGTCAAGCGTGTATCTCTTGGCTCCACAATGTCTGTGTGCCAGTCAGTGTGTCTCTGTGATCTTGTCAAGATAGGATGGATTTGAAATATGCCTGTTGATATGGAGGATTGGTTTATGGTTCTGAGTTTGAGAAAAGAACATGTTTTAGGAGACAAAGCTGAATGATGAATTATGCCGATGCTGTCTTATCCTGTTTGTGTCTTTGCTATAAAGGATCTCAGTTGAAATGTGGAAGGGACTCTCAGAGAATTCATTGATAGACACTGAATTGATCAGAGAGTCACAGGGTTGTGATAGAGCTCATATAATTAAAGATGGACTTTGTGATAACTAACTCTGACTTGTGTGTGGTTTGCTCTCATGATTTGGTAAATAGAGGAAATTTCCACGACAGTCCTTCATCAGGACCATAGCAGGGCCACTAGATATACTCAGAGACATCTGTGTGTGTGTGAGGAAGGTCATATGTGGAGTCACTTCTCAGAATCACTTTCTCAAGGAGACAGAGAGAAACAGACAGACATAGAGAGAGATTTGGATTTGGAGAGCACGTACAGTTGTATTTGAAGGACAGGTCCAGCTCCTGTGAATCCTTGTGGCTGATTGGACAGTCTGCCTGTCTCTCGGTTGTTTGGCAGGAGGAGTGAAGCAGTATCTCTCGCTGATTGGAGGAGCCAGACTCTTTATGAGAATTGTTTCCCTGAATCCCCCTGGGCTGAGTCATGTGATGTCGTAGAGGAACAGCAGTGGCATCGTCATCACTGTCTGTATCCATCCCATCTGCAACAAAATCCAAGTTCACACAGGTTGGACTGATTCATGATTCACTGATTCTTGATTACCAAAAAGGGAAAATTAAATCACCCCACACCCCTATCTCTCCTGAGTGTAACTCACCTCTGTCCTGTGGGCTTTGTGACTGACCTGTCTTGACCTGTCTGTTGGGCTTGGTGAGGAGGTTTGGTTGGGGCTGGACCTGCCTGCGGATGCCTAGGACAGGCATTGTGGTTGGAGCCTCCAGCCGTGGCAGAGACTCCTGGGTGGGCTGGGTAAAGCTGGGGGTTGAGGCCAGGGCTGACATGGGTGGAGATGGAAATGAGGAGGGGTTAGGGGACATAGGGACACTTTCGGTGGGTATAGGGGGGTGCTTAGGAAGGGCGTTAGGGGTAGTAGAAAGGGTTGCAGAGGCTGCCTGAACATTGATTGATTGAGGCTGGGTGTCTAGGAGTGGGGTGACGAGAGGCTGGGACTCCTGTATAGGGGTGGGGAGGTCCTCATCTGGCGACATCGCAAAGGAACTGGGGGGAGGAGAGGAGGAGAGAGTAGAGAGGGAGAGAGGAGGAGAGGAGGAGGGAAGAGGTGGGGGAGATGAGGAAAGAGGAGAGAATGAGAGTTGAGGAGGAGAGGAGGAGGGAAGAGGTGGAGGAGAAGAGGACCTATTCTGTTCTGTAGGGGAGGCATGGCCACTCCCCACATTGTTATCGTTGATATCCTTCCTGCTTTCTGTCTGGCAGCCAGGCAGCGGCCTGTTATCAAGCATTATCTGGTGCACTTCCGTGTTCACTTCCTGGTTGACTAGGAGAGTGGGAGCTATAGGGCAGAGGTTGGTAGGACTAGGGGGAGTCGGGGCAACGGAGACGTTTCTGTTTTCCCCTCTCCTCCCGGACTCTGCTTCAGGTTTGCCCTTCACAGGTTTCCCCTGTCTGGTATCTGCAACAGATTTTTGTCCCCTCATGTTCGTATTCTTTTGTTTCCCTGGTGGGGAGGTGTCTGCTAGGGTCTTGGTAGCGAGAGCCGGTTTCTGTGGTTGATCAGTAGACCCAGGGCCTGATGTAGATTGTCTGCGCAGCTGACTGGGTCTGTCTCTGCTCTGCTTTCTCTGCTTCCCTTTCCTCTCTGGCTGAGGAAGAGTGATGGCTTTCTCTGTGCTCAGCTCTCCCTCAGGTGTCTGTCGCTGTGCAGGTTCTGGAATACTTTCTGTTGGAGAGAATCTCTCGTCTGCTCTCTCCTCCACCTCACTTTCCCCTGAGATACAAACACTGCTCTCCTGCCCTTCTAAGGCCACGCTCATCTTTGGTTGGTCAATGTGCCTATCAGTCGTCTGACCGCCACCACCCTCTCTTTGGCTCATCGTCTGTGGCTCTGTCTCCTCTGGCTGAGGCTGGGAACAGAGTTTTTTCACACTTTCTACCGTGTCTTTGCCCACTGATGGGGATAGGGAAGATTCTTGGACAACTTGGACCTTCTCCACTGTGTCTTTGCTCACTGATGGGGAAGTTTCTTGGGAAACTTTGACCTTCTCTACTGTGTCGTTACCCACTGATGGGGAAGTTTCTTTGAAAACTTGGACCTCCTTTAGTGCGTCTTTGCCCCCTAATAGGGCTGAATCTTGGAATACTTGTACCTTCTCTACTGTGTCTTTGTTCACTGATGGGAAAGTTTCTTGGAAAATTTGGACCTTCTCTACTGTGTCTTTGCCAACTGATAGGGCCGATTCTTGGGATACTTGGCCCTTCTCTACTGTGTCTTTGCTCACTGATGGGGTAGTTTCTTGGGAAATGTCGACCTTCTCTACTGTGTCTTTGCCCACTGATGGGGAAGTTTCTTGGGAGACTTGGACATTTTCTACTATGTTTTTGCTCACTGATGGGGAACATTCTTGGGAAAATTGTACTTTCTCTACTATCTCTTTGCTCATTGATGGGGAAATTTCTTGGGAAACTTCAACCTTCTCTACCGTGTCTTTGCCTACTGATAGGGATGGTTCTTGGAATACTTGGACCTTCTCTACTGTGTCTTTGCTCACTGATGGGGAAGTTTCCTGGGAAATGTTGACCTTCTCTACTGTGTCTTTGCCCACTGATGGGGAAGTTTCTTGGAATACTTGGACCTTCTCTACTATGTCTTTGCTCACTGACGGGGAAGTTTCTTGGGAAACTTGGATTTTCTCTACTGTGTTTTTACCCATTGATAGGGACCATTCTTGGAATACTTGAACCTTCTCTACTGTGTCTTTGCTCACAGATTGGGATGTTTCTTGGGAAACTTGGACCTTCTCTACCGTGTTTTTGCCCACCCATAGGGAAGTTTCTTGGGAGACTTGGACATTCTCTACTATGTTTTTGCTCACTGATGGGGAACATTCTTGGGAAAATTGTACTTTCTCTACTGTGTCTTTGCTCATTGATGGGGAAATTTCTTGGGAAACTTGAAACTTCTCTTCTGTGTCTTTACTCATTGATGGGGAAGTTTCGTGAAAAACTTGGACCTTCTCTACTGTGTCTTTGCCCAATGACAGGAAGAATTCTTGGGAAACGTGGACATTCTTTACCGTGTCTTTGCCCACTGATGGGGGAAATTCTTGGGAAACTTGGACCATCTCTACTGTGTCTTTGCCCACTGATAGGGACAATTCTTGGGAGACTTGGACCTTCTCTACTGTGACTTTGCTCACTGATGGGGAAGTTTCTTGGGGAACTTTGACCTTCTCTACTGTGTCTTTGCCCACTGAGAGAGAAGTTTCTTGGGAGACTTGGACATTCTCTACTGTGTCTTTCCTCATTGATGGGGAAGTTTCTTGGGGCAGTCTGCCTGACTTGGAGTTGCTTGGTCTGATTTTATGACTGAAGGATCCAAATGCCCCACCCAGCAGAGAAATAGCAAGGTCTGCCTGTTTGACTGCTGGGTTAATATCTGTGTTACTGTTGGGTCTGGAAATGGCTGCCTCTACTGAACCAGAGCTCTGGTCTGAAACAGTCTGTAGTTTACCCCCTGGTGGTGAGACATGCCCAGGGCTTTCCATGGACGAGGAAGCCTGTCTTATGTCTGATTGGTGTGTTGAGCTGTCCGGTGATGTTGTTGGCCTATCGGAGGCTGCAGCAGCCTGTGGTCTCACCTCTGTGAGTGGTATGTTTGAGAGGGACGCCCTCAGACTCACACTCTGGCTCTGGTGTCTCACCTCCTCTGACAGGGCATTCAGAGTCACACAGGTTGGCATTCCAGAGGATAGGAACACTGAGTCATTGTTGTTGTTTTCCTGCTCCTTGTTTTCTGGGCGACTCTGCAGGTTGCTGACATCATCCTCTGGGAATTGGGAGCTTCCGTCCTCTCCTCCCCCTGCCTCTGATATCTCCTCGATGGACCTCCAGCTGGACAGGTTGGACTCTGGCACTCCCTCTCCCACAAGCTCAACATCTGCCATCTTGTCTGGCCGACCACACAGGCTGTTGTTGTCTTCTTCGTCCCCCATTATATCATCCACCTCATCCTCGTCTGTGCCGACATTGGGCAGCCCGGAGAGTGTCTGTCCAATCGTCTGTCCAATTGTCTGTCCAACAGCATGCCCCTCCACCTCACACAGTAACAGGCTCTGTGCCTCCAACCCACAGCCCTGCCCCAGAGAGAGAGATTGGGCCTCCCCTGCCCCCCAGCCCCCAACCCCCCTCCTCCCTCCGGCATCTGTCTCTGAGTTCTCCCTCTTGGGAGAGACAGCCAGGGGTGTGTGAGGGGAGCCCAGGGCCACAGGGCCCCCGTCCTCAGTGCTCAGGGTGTTCTCCCTCAGGTTCTCCTGGGCGGGGTCACATGGGCAGATGTCAGGGGTCAGGGACAGGTTGTCAGCCAGGTCAGGTGAGCTCTCAGGGCAGGAGGAGACAGGGATGTTGCTGGGGTTAGGCTCTTTTGGGTACGAGAGCAGAGGGACCCCCTTGTTCAGGTCATTGGTGGCAGTGGTCCCTTCAAGGACCTGATGGGAGTCCACACCTTCAGCGCTGCTGTTCTCATTCTTCTGGTCCAGTTCCATCACTGACACCAGAAGCGGTTTGGACCGGATTGAAGCCGCTGCCACCCCAAACACACGTGGTAGTGGCTTACGGGGCTCAGAGGTCTTCTGTTTAGGCCGGGGTGTGTCTGACTTAGAGGGGTGTGGCTTAATGAGTAGTTTGAACGAGTCTCTGTCTGTCTGCTCTGTGTGATCCTCGTCTGAAGTCTCTGTACTCTGTTCATCCTTCTCTCTCTCCGCACCCCTCTGTTTGTCCTTCCCTCTCTCCCCACTGCTCTGTTTGTCCTTCCCTCTCTCCCCACTGCTCTGTTTGTCCTTCCCTCTCTCCCCACTGCTCTGTTTGTCCTTCTCTCTCTCCCCACTGCTCTGTTTGTCCTTCCCTCTCTCCCCACTGCTCTGTTTGTCCTTCCCTCTCTCCCCACTGCTCTGTTTGTCCTTCCCTCTCTCCCCACTGCTCTGTTTGTCCTTCCCTCTCTCCCCACTGCTCTGTTTGTCCTTCTCTCTCTCCCCACCGCTCTGTTTGTCCTTTCCTCTCTCCCCACTGCTCTGTTTGTCCTTTCCTCTCTCCCCACTGCTCTGTTTGTCTTTCTCTCTCTTTTCACCGCTCCTTTTGTCCTCCTCTCTCACCGTACCAGCCTGTACTTCCTCTGCAGCTGCTTTGGCTTGCCCTGCTTCTGTTGCCAGGGTCACAGGGCTGTTATGGGATGGCAGGGTTGCCAGGGTGACAGGATTGCTGTGGGACGCTGTCTCCTCGATTGTAGCAGCAGGGTTAGTGTTAGGAGTAACAGTAGGGTTTGGGGTAGAGCATGTACCTGGGGTAGTTTTGGGGGTTGAGGCTGTAGCAGGGTTGGTGTTAGTGGTACAGGCCGTAGGAGATTTAGCGTTAGGGGCAAGAGCACTGTTAGTGTTAGGGGTAGAGACCATAGCAGGGTTCATTTCAAGTGTACAAACAGTAGCAGGGTTAGTTTTGGGGGTGGAGGCAGTAGCAAAGTTATTTTGTGGGGTTGAGGCTGTAGCAGGGTTAGTGTTAGTGGTACAGACAGTAGCAGCTTTAGCATTAGGGGCAGGAGCAAAGTTAGTGTTGGGGTTAGAGAGAGATGCAGGCTTGGTTTTAGGGGTTGACACGGTAGCAGGGGTAGTCTTTGGGGTAATCGAGGCAGGGTAAGGGGTTGTAGAAGGTTTAGGGGTAAGGGTAGAGACAGAAGGGCTCTCCTGAGAAGGAGAGGGGACAGGAGGGTTAGAGAAGTCTGAGGAGGTCTCCATTTCACTCCCACTGCCGATGTTCGAGGAGTTGGGGTGGGCTGATTCCGCAAGTTGGGCAGGTGCAAGTGCAGGATGGGGTTGTGGTGGTTCAGGCCGGGGCTCTTTGTCTCCTCGGGGATTGATTAGGCTAGGTCTGCTCTGGGACTGAGACAGTTCAGTGCTGTGGTGCTCTGGTCTAGTTTCAGGCTGAGGTTTGGCTTGGTGTGGTTCTGTGGGTGGTCCTGTGGGTGGTTCAGCATGTCTCTCTGTGCTGTACAGCCGCTCATCCTCTTCACCATTATAAGAGGCGGAGTCTAGTGAGTCGTCAGTGTCATCATGGAAACAGAAGGACTCATCCAGACCTTCGTTGATGGAAGTCTCCGACAGTGAATGAAGGAAGGAGGCCGAGTTGTCCTCTTCAGCTGGGTCATTTACAGCCTTACCCTCACCCTCCTCCTCCTCTTCCTCAACATCCTCACCCTCCTCTTCATCAACCTCTTCCTCTATCGCTATTTCTACCGTAGCCTCATCTATCTCTACCTTAGCCTCCACTTCTTCCTCATCATCATCTTCATCATCATCCTCCACGTCCCCCTCCTCCTCTCCGGCCGCGTATGCATCCACATCGTTCCCTTCGTTCCTGTCGTTTCCCTCTCCTCCCTCATTCCCCTCCTCTGTGGGGAAGAGAGTGATCTCCATGGAGTCTGCCTGAAAGAGGAGGCTGGTGTGGAGGGGAAAGTTAAGCAGAGAGGCTGGGATCATCCTCTCCTCCTCCTCCTCCTCCTCCATCTCTCCATCATCACTGTAGGAGCCTGGGAACAGCAGGAAGGTACCCATCTCTCCGTATGGACTGGAGTTATCCCCGTCTGACACATCTGGAGAGCAGGTGTCCAGGGGAAGTTTGGGGGAGGCAGGGTTGACACTGGAGGTGTGATGGGTTAGGTTCCCCATGTCTGGGGCGAAGGGGAAGGACATGGAGGTCAACCGTGGGGAGCCTGTTCCATCCTCTGGGTTGGTAATGGGAGGGTAAAGTTCCTCAGCCACACAGGCCTGCAGCTCCAGCTCCAGGCCTATTTGCAGCAGGGGACTAGAGTACTGCTGTCCCCCAGCTAGAGCATCCTCTGCTGGGCAGAGCGAGCCCTCCGACTCCCCTCCCTCTTCCTGGGAGTCAGTGCTTCTGCCGCTGCTGCTCCTCAATGGGGAAGTGTCCTCTGTCACCCAGCGGGGGCGACAGCTACCTCTTGAGACTGTCGCTTCCTCACTCCCCCTCCCCCTCACCTCCCCTCTCAGCACCACCTCCTCCTCCAGGATCACAGTCTCTGCTAGACCCTTATAGAGGCAGAACCGCCACTCTGCTGCTCCTCCTCCCTTCTCCTCTGCCCTCTCCCCTACTGCTCCCCTATCCTCTCCCACCTCATCTCCGATTTCGGACAGCGAGCTGACAAAGCATGCAGGAGCCTCCTGCACCTCCTCTGCCAGGAGCAGATTGGGGGAGGTGCAGGGGGAGGTGGAAGAGGTCCAGCTGCCCCCCTCCGCCGTGACGTAGGAGCCAGAGGGGGAGGTGAGGGGGGAGCACAGGTCCTCGCTGTCTGAGGGGGAGTTTTGTGAGAGGGGAGAGGCTGGAGAGCCGGGGTAAGAGCGATGTTTGAGGTGTGAGGGGTGAGCAGCCATCTTGATGGGGGTGGAGGGGGCGGTGTAGTACAGGTCAGGATCCAGGGATGAGGGAACTCCCACTCTCAGAGGGTCCACGGCATAGGCCGGCTCAGTGAAGGACAGGATAGCAGGGGGATAGGCTGGCTCGGACAGGGAGGGCATGGCATACATGGCACATACAAAAGGCATTTCACCATAGGGAGACAGCCCTGCCTCCAAAGGGCTTGAGCTGCCCGTCAAACTAACATCCACTGTGACTGACTCTGAGGAGGGAGGCGAGGCATGGATGAGGGGGGTTAGGAGAGGGGTGAGGAGAGGGCTAATGGGCAGGACAGGGATTCTCTCCTGCTCTTGCTCCATCTTTGGGGTCAGAGGTGAATTGTCTCTCTCCTGCCCTGTGTCCAGTTGGGCCTTTTCCCCAGCCTCTGCCTGTGGTTCTGAGGGAGGGTTAGGGACCTCCAAGACTGGGCCTCCGGGCAGGGGTATCGCCTGGCTGCTCTGCCTGCAAGGGCACTTCCCTGTCAGGGTCTTCTTGGTCTTGAGCAGGGCCTCCTGGCCCATCACCACCCGTGTGTCCATGATCTCTGGCTCCTTGTAGTCGCTCTCCACCTCTGAGCCCATCAGGACCTGGAGAACATATTGAGAACATTGGATGAACATAGGAAAAACATAAAGAGAAGAGGAGAACATTGGTAAACATACACACACACACACCTTGATTCTCTCCATCTTCACGGGTCCGCTGCGGCGTCCACAGGGTCCGTGACCTCCAAACGTCCCACTAAGCCGGATCGTGTTACTGTGGCGACGGTCGGAACCTTCAGGCTGGGGTCGCGGGGTCGCGGACGAGCTGGGCGTGGCCCGGACCAGCCGCGGCCCAAAAGGAGAGGTGCATGATGGGAGCAGCTTCTGAGGGGTGCTGGGGGAGGGACTAGAGCCGCTGTCACTAGGGGTGGAGCCACTGTCACTAGGAGTGGAGTCAGTGGAGGCATGTCTGGTCATGTCTGAAAGAGGAGCGAAGAGAAGAAACTGTTTCTGTAAGGTAATGTTATGTCCATGAGGTCAGAATCACTAGCTGCTTTATGATGTGGCAACAGTAACTGTAATGGAGAAAAGGAAACTGGAATTTCAGTTTACCTCCTGAATGTATTAAAAATCATTTAAAAAAAAAAAGATCTGTAATGGATGCTGTAGCCTCTTTGCCTTTGTTGAATAGAAACAGCCCTTTCAGCTCTCTCCTTGAAGCTTGTTTTCCCTTCATTACCATTACACACACAGCCATACCTAGAGGATCTAGAATGTCACCTAAATGTCAGAGATAACATTTGACTGAAAAGACCACACTCACAGCAGGGTACACATCAAGTGGCATCAACATGTCAATATATAAGGCACCCTACTGTCATTACTTGCAGTCCATCAACTAGGGCTGGGTGAATGGAGCACATTTACTGGCAGTGAGATCTGAATGAATGAAATGTGTGCTCTCTCCATTTACAGGGCTCACTGCCCAGGGTAGTTCATTACTCAGGCTCTTTCCCTTCCACAGTAGTGACCCCTGACCCCCAAGGGAATGGAATACACCCTGAGTTTGCTGAAGTCTGCATATCTGGCTGTGGTACCTGCTGCTAGAGCAATAGAGCCCGCACTGTGCATGTTGGTGTTTTTACCCTCTCCTCTGCCCCTCCTCACATCTTTCCTCTCCCCTCTCTTATCATATCAGCAAAGTCAGACTGACAGCTCTGTAGCCACAGGGCAAAGTCATCAGAACAGACACACACATACACACATAGATTAAAATAAGAAGAGCTCATAGATTCAAATATACAGTATATACAGTGCCTTCAGAAAGTATTCATACCTCTTGACTTATTCCATATTGTGTTGTGTTACAGCCTGAATTCAAAACGGATTAAATATAATATATATTTGTATCTCACCAATCTACACACAATACCCCATAATGACAAAATGAAAACATGTTTTTAGAAATGTTTTTAATTGTGCATGTTATTTTGGCATTAATACGTGTCACATATCAGTTTGCAAACAATGTAAAAAATAATATATATCATGGAGTTTATAAAGCCGCATACAAACATGGTCTCTTTTTTGTTTTCTTGAGTAAGGCAGCTCCAAAATGCAAGTGTTTCAGCCTACAGTATCTCAGTGCTTTCTGTGGTGGTGGGCAAGCCAGCAGAAAATATGCAGCATTGCGCCGTGATTGGCTCAGAGTTCGGTCACTCATTGGGACTTTATGTCACTGCCAAGTGTAAGAGGAGACCTTGAAAATACTAGCCCTTTGGGTGTTACATTAGAAGTGCCCATCCAAGAAGGCTCAAGGTCATTGGCCACAGATAAAATGACGTCAAATCACATTATACAGTATATCACAAAAGTGAGTACACCCCTCACATTTTTGTAAATATTTGAGTATATCTTTTCATGTGACAACACTAAAGAAATGACACTTTGCTACAATGTAAAGTAGTGAATGTACAGCCTTAATAACAGTGTAAATTTGCTGTCCCCTCAAAATAACTCAACACACAGCCATTGATGTCTAAACCTCTGGCAACAAAAGTGAGTACACCCCTAAGTGAAAATGTCCAAATTGGGCCCAATTAGCCATTTTCCCTCCCCGGTGTCATGTGACTCGTTAGTGTTACAAGGTCTCAGGTGTGAATGGGGAGCAGGTGTGTTAAATTTGGTGCCATCGCTCTCACACTCCCTCATACTGACTGGTCACTGGAAGTTCAACATGGCACCTCATGGCAAAGAACTCTCTGAGGATCTGAAAAAATAATTGTTGCTCTACATAAAGATGGCCTGGGCTATAAGAAGATTGCCAAAACCCTGAAACTGAGCTGCAACACGGTGGCCAAGACCATACAGCGGTTTAACTGGACAGGTTCCACTCAGAACAGGCCTCGCCACGGTCGACCAAAGAAGTTGAGTGCACGTGCTCAGCTTCATATCCAGAGGTTGTCTTTGGGAAGTAGACGTATGAGTGCTGCCAGCATTGCTGCGGAGGTTGAAGGGGTGGAGGTCAGCCTGTCAGTCCTCAGACCATACGCCGTACACTGCATCAAATTAGTCTGCATGGCTGTTGTCCCAGAAGGAAGCCTCTTCTGAAGATGATGCACAAGAAATCCCGCAAACAGTTTGCTGAAGACAAGCAGACTAAGGACATGGATTACTGGAACCATGTCCTGTGGTCTGATGAGACCAAGATAAACTTATTTGGTTCAGATGGTGTCAAGCATGTGTGGCGGCAACCAGTTGAGGAGTACAAAGACAAGTGTGTCTTGCCTACAGTCAAGCATGGTGGTGGGAGTGTCATGGTCTGGGGCTGCATGAGTGCTGCCGGCACTGGGGAGCTACAGTTCAGTGAGGGAACCATGAATGCCAACATGTACTGTGACATACTGAAGCAGAGCATGATCCCCTCCCTTCGGAGACTGGGCCGCAGGGGCAGTATTCCAACTTGATAACGACCACAAACACACCTCCAAGACGACCACTGCCTTGCTAAAGAAGCTGAGGGTAAAGGTGATGGACTGGCTAAGCATGTCTCCAGACCTAAACCCTATTGAGCATCTGTGGGGCATCCTCAAACGGAAGGTGGAGGAGTGCAAGGTCTCTAACATCCACCAGCTCCGTGATGTCGTCATGAAGGAGTGGAAGAGGACTCCAGTGGCAACCTGTGAAGCTCTGGTGAACTCCATACCCAAGAGGGTTAAGGCAGTGCTGGAAAATGATGGTGGCCACACAAAATATTGACACTTTGGGCCCAATTTGGACATTTTCACCTAGGGGTGTATTCTCTTTTGTTGCCAGCGGTTTAGACATTAATGGCTGTGTGTTGAGTTATTTTGAGGGGACAGCAAATTTACACTGTTATAAAGGCTGTACACTCACTACTTTACATTGTAGCAAAGTGTCATTTCTTCAGTGTTGTCACATGAAAAGATATACTCAAATATTTACAAAAATGTGAGGGGTGTACTCACTTTTGTGATATACTGTATGTACAGTAGCTTTGATTGGACTGATCATGTCAACATCATACTTTCACAATCTTAGCTAGCAGTCATCATGAATCAAGTCAACAATCCACTGGTAAATCTTTTTTAATCCTTGTCATATGAAGATAAATAATGAAGAGAAATTATAGATAATGTATTGGTGCTCATCGGCCATTGCATATAAACATTATACAAAACAAGTTGGAAATCGCAAATTCAACGAGTGGTTTGGAAGGAATCAGTGACAGTGGCTGTGTGGTCCCACATCTGGGATTAAGTGTCTCTTTTCCAAATTTAAAATGATAAACATTCAACATTGGCCATGCTGTCAATGAAGCATGATTTGTGCTGCGCTCAAAACAACTATTAACTTGGAACTACGAAAACTTGACTTCACTTCAGTGAGTTCAAGACAACTGGGAAGCCGGCAATAAATGAGTTCCGACTGGGAAAATACATTTTGAACGGTCATCCAACTCTGAATTGTAAATCGGCCTCTGATGAAAGCACCATAAATCCAGAGAATGCCAGACTTTGATGACAAAACTTGCCCACGAAGGACAACCATGCCACCTTCCTGTTTAAGTGAGCATAGTGAGTCCAAAAATGTATTGTATGCTGCTGCATGCATGATGCAATATGCTAGGGAGATATGTATACTGTAGCTAAGTGTAGTAAAATGTTCGTAGCCCGTGTGCTTCAACCTAATAATTTGGTCTATTTACCCTTCTTAATTTAGCCTACTGTTCTGACTGTTCTACGGTAGCCTATAACCTGTTTCAGAGAAATATAATCATTGAATATTGTAAGAGCTTTCATTGTTTGCTTATATGCCCCTTTGTTAATCCTACGGTTCTGACTTAGTGTACACGGAGAACACTAAGAATGGCCCATGTTCTGAATTCTGTTGCTGTAGATTTCAAAAGTGCTAAGCAAATAGTTATATTGACTAACGTTACATCCGTCCTAGCTCGCTCATTAATGTCTTAATCAAAATTACAGATTGCCTCTTATCCGCTTGTCGTCATAGTTTATATGGTTGTAAATGAAGTTGAATAAACTGTTTCGCTGCCAGACAAGGCTCCGCTGATAGCCAGGTGTAGCAGTGGTAAGATGTTGGGACTGCTGTTGGGACAGCTTTATGTAGGCCCTAACCGTTTGTGGGCACCGTTTGTCACCGTTATAGTGCAATTAATGTATTGTTTAGTGTTGTGTAGTGGCTTTGCTGGCATGCATCACACTTTCTTTTTTTTTGCCCCACCAAGATTAACATGCTAATTTCACCTCTGAATGTACATAGGTTTTCCACACCGCCGAGTCAATACATATTAGAATCACCATTGGCAGTGATTACAGCTTTGAGTCTTTCTGGGTAGGTCTCTAAGAGCTTTGCACACCTGGATCCCTGAGAGGTTTCCTTCTTCTCCAACAACAAAGTTAGGAAGGACACCTGTATCTTTGCAGTGACTGGGTGTATTGATACACAATCCTTTCTGTAATTAATAACTTCACCATGCTCAAAGGGATATTCAATGTCTTCTTTTTTTACCCATCTACAAATTATTTGTGAGGCATTGGAAAACCTCCCTGGTCTTTGTGGTTGAATCTGTGTTTGAAATGAACTGCTCGACTGAGGGACCTTACAGATAATTGTATGTGTGGGGTACAGAGATTAGGTAGTCATTCAAAAATCAGAAAGTGAGTCCATGCAATTTATTATGTGACTTGTTAAGCAAATGTTTTGTCCTGAACTTATTTAGGCATGCTATAACAAATGGGTTGAATACTTTTAATTTTTATTAATTTGTAAACATTTCTAAAAACATAATCCACTTTGACATTATGAGGTATCGTGTGTAGGCCAGTAACACAAAATCTCAATTTAATCCATTTTAAATTCAGGCTGTAACCCAACAAAATGTCAAAAAAGTCAAGGGGTGTGACAGAGAAAGGCCAAGCAAGAAAGTGAGAAAAGTAGAAAGAGAGAGACAAGACAAGAGAGAATGAAAGGAATTGAATTAAAAAGAATTCATATTGATTGATGGGTAACATTGAGAACATGCTGGTCCTGTGTGATTTTCATCCCTGATCCTGAAGGGGCGCTACATGCAATCTTCCGTTGCGTGATCGTACTACAGCTAGCACAGTTAAATAACTTCACAAGCTACTTCATGTACAATTTGAAAATATCATGCTACCACTGCTCTCAGTGCTTGGTGGTAAAATTATGCCAACATGGTAGCTAGTTTATGCTACTCCTTCTCTTATTTGAAATTAGTCTAATGCTGCTAGCTCTCTTGCTTTCTATTTGCACTTTCGCTCTCTCTCCTCCTGTCCCACCTCATCTTTCTCTTTCTTGATCTGTCTCTCTCTTTTGCTCCCATTTGTGCTCTCTCTCTCTCTAATCACACACTCCACTCCAGTGACTATGCCATCGTCTCCATAACCTTCAACAGGAACGAAGGATCATTTTGAGAGAAAATGACAGAATGGAGGAGAGGAACTAGGGCAAGAGTGCGAGTGGAGGAGAGAGTCTGGATTAGTCAGAGAGAGAGAGAAAGAGAAAGCGAGAGAGGGGTCGACAAAGGGGGTATTTTCCATTCTATTATGATCAGCTCTGCTGCTCTTTACTGATGTTACGGTTCTGCAGGATGAAATTAAGACAACACACTAAACTCCTAATGCGATTTCCCTGAAATACCCCGAGTCCTGTCATGTACTGTGAGTGCAGAGACCAAGGTTAATATAGTAAACGAAAACTGAAACATAACATAAAAGAAAATCTATAATTTAAATGGCTTCAGCCTCCCTGAATCCTCCCTAAAAAATGAAACTAAATAATATACAACTAATACTAAATAAAAACTAGCAAATCAGGTCTGAAAATGAGCTGAAACTAAAGTGAATTGCAAATACAAATCGAAAAACGAATAGAAATAAAACCTCATAGAAAAGCACTAAACTATAATAACCAGACATAGGGATATGCACACTCACTCACCCAGCCAGCCAGCCACACACACACACACACACACACACACACACACACACACACACACACACACACACACACACACACACACACACACACACACACACACACACACACACACACACACACACAAACACTGACCAGAGAACAGGACTTTATTATCTTCTCTCAACTGGGCCATCGCCATGCACAGTGACCTCAGACACACACACGTTTGCACACAAGCACACACACACAAGCAGACACACAGACAGACACACAGACAGACACACACACACAGACCCACAAACACAGACACACACACTTGCTCCACCAGGAACCAAGATATCACTTACTGATGGAGTATGTGAACTCTCTCTCTCCCTCCCTCTTTGTGTTTCTCTGATAGCCCATCCTCCTCTTCTTGCTGCATTTCTCTTTGTCCTCTTTCCCTCCCTCCTTTCTTTACCCTCTCTCTATTTCTTCCTTTCTCTCCTGTCTCCCCCTACCATCTCCCTTCCTTCCTCTCTCTGTCCCTGTGGTCTAGCTGATAGCTAATAGCGTCAGCACTTAGCTGCACTCTGTCTATCCCTGCCCAGGCCCAGGGTGGGGATGTTATCACTGGATTGTTATGCTGAGTCATGTCACAGAAGCTAAGCCCCTCTGTCACACACTCACTCACTCACTCACTCACTCACTCACTCACTCACTCACTCACACACAGACACACACACACACACACACACACACACACACACACACACACATTTGTCACAAAGATGATTACAAGGACACAATAAGACAAGTGCCACTCCAAGGTTTCTTTGTTTTTGTGTGTGTGTGTGTGTGTGTGTGTGTGTGTGTGTGTGTGTGTGTAGCCCTGCCTACACACACCTGCTTGGAGTGTGCAGGCCGCAGCAGGCTGGAACAGGCTGGAACTGCGTCACAGAGACTGCTTCCACGGTCTGCCAAGCCCCAGAGGGAGCTTCTATTTCAGCCTTTGCTCCAAGACAGTCCCAGGCCTTGAGACAAGCCCCAGGAGCTAACTGCCTCACAATACCTCTCTTCAGCTCTCTGCCTTTCCCCCTAACTCCCTCCCTCCCACTCTCTCTCTCCCGCCATCATCCTATTCTGCTGCCTTCTCTACTCATCTAACCATAGCGTTCTCAGTGCAGGATGCACTCGTTTCAAAACAGTGATGTTTTGGATTTAAAGGCCTTCATCAGAACACTCCAAGTACAGTACGGACAAGACAATGTAAGGATATGACTTATATTAAACCTAAACTAGTAGGATGGGTATTTTATGAAAAACTAATGGCAGTGCAATAATACACAGACTAGACGTCTACTTAAACTCAGATATAGCGACTGTCAAGGCAGTACCTTAATTGTTATGCCAACACCAAGAGTTCCTATTGGCATAACAATTAAGGTGTTGGCTTGACAATCACTGGACCTGGGTTCAAGACCTGGTCGGGGAAACCCTCCCAAATTTGCTGCAATATACTTCCAAGGTTGGTTTCATTGACTCTCCCCTAATTGTCCTATTTTTAGCTACAACTTCCAATTCCGTTCGAGAGGATCAGCTTCAGCAAATTGAGGTGTAGAATCACTCATCTACAAATACAAGTATTCCCTGCCAAATATTTGGTTTGGGTGCGATAAAGGTTTGCAGAGCTACACACAGCTAGACATTGATTGATTGGAGGAGACAGCTTGTGTCAATTACCGAACATTTCCTAGGATTTCCTACCTGCAGCAACACTAGTGGACAATGCAGGTAAAATCACAGTGCCTCAAAACTCCTGGCTTTACCTATACCACATGCTCCTCTACAGTCTGAACCTACACAGAACCCTGGATGGAGAGACATTGTGGGGGGCAGGATCAGAGACCAGCAGCCTTCCAGTTCCATTGCCATTTTTGAACCAGAAACCTTTGGCTGCTGGCCCCTCTCTTCTAACCTCTAGACTACTGTACCTTATACCCCAATTGCCTCTACTGTCGGAGAGATAATACCCTAACCCAGGGATCAACAACTACATTCAGCTGCAGGCCAAATTCGGACGCCATTTGGGGAACCCTGCCCTAACCCTTACACTGTACTTCTTCTGTCTGACACATTTTATTCCCTGAGTGTACTTAACCCTCTTCACTTCAACACAATTAACTCACAAACATAATAATACACAGTCTGGGAGATGCAACTCCTATACTCCACCTTTACTGTCAAGTACAGCACCTAACACAGAATACATCTATTGTCTGCTAGATACAAACCTAGCAGATGCAACATAACAACAATACCATAATAACCATATGGACATCATTAGCTATGTTAGCAGTAAGTAGCATATGTACACACACAGTTCCAGTAGTCGGTGTCTTATCTAACAACAATAAGTTTTCAAATGCTCTGATTTACCCCTACATCAGTCCCTGTCTGAATTTGTTCCTTCAATGTCTGGCCCTGCTGTTACTGTGTGGATGCTGCTGCTGAGTGCGGTGCTGTGTCATGTCCTTGCATGGTGAGACTGGGGGAAGGGAAGTAAAGTACAAGAGAGGGAGGGAGGAGCTGCTCCACTCTGCCCTGAGAAAACACACCGCCACTGGGCAGTGAGATGGGGCTGGGGAGAGAGTGGGGGAAGGGGGTGTGGGTATGGGGTTAGTGAGGGGAATTGGGAATATGGAGCTGGGGGTCAGGTAGGGGGAAGGGGATGTTTGTGGGGTTAAGTAGGGTAAGTGTTGTGGATGGGGGGTCTGGGGGTGAAGACTAGGGTGCTGGAGCTGGAACTAGGACTGGAGTGAGGATCACAGATAGACAGACAGACAGACATGACCCAGCTCTACCTCTCTAATCCGTCGGTCTGTCTGCTTCCCACATGGCATTATAGAAGGTATCTATTATCCTTCCTTTACCAGCCTCTCTGTAACTCTTACATCTCCTCCCCTTCCAAGTGTCTCGCATAATCCTCACCCTCCCCGTCTCTCCTCTGCCACCTCCACTCTACCTTGTCCTCCTTCCCCTCTCTCATTTTCCCCTCACCCCCTTACCTGGTTCAGGCAAGCCTGTCTGCTCTGCTCCAAGCTCCGGATGTCTTTCTTTGGGGACAGATCTGTGAGAGCTCTCCCCCGGCATGGCTGTCTCTGGATCTCTCTGGTTCTGACGCAACAATAACTCCACACCACCCAGCAGCCAAGGTGAACAGAGAGAGAGTGCGCAGTAGAGGAAGGAGCAGAGAGAGAGAGAGAGAGAAAGAGGGTGAATGCTCAGTGTGCCTCTCTCTGTGGTGCAGCAGAGCAGTGATGATGCTATGAGTGAGAGTGTGTGTGGGTCTCGCGATGCTGCTAGTGTGTGTGTGGGCGCATATGTTTGTGTGGAATCTGAGAGGGAGCTGCAGTATTCTCTCTCATTCCCCGGCTGAGCAGCACTGCCTCCCTCCTCCCCTCCCTCTTTCCTTTCCATCCCGCTCTCCTTCCCATCCCTCTTTCCCTCCCTCCCTCCCTCCCTGGTGATGACTTGATAGTCAGCGATGATGTCAGCAGATTTCTGCTGCTGCCTGAGCGCTGCCCCCATCCTTACAGGAAGGTACTGCAGAGACAGAGGGCTGGAGAGAGGGTGTGCGGAGAAGATGGGCTATTGCAGAAAAAGTGATGGAGGAAATAACGTTAGTGAAAGGGAGATTGAAGGAGAGAGTTACAAAGAAAGAAAAGAGAGGGAGACGTTCAGTCTCCTCCTCCCCCCTTTCCATTTGTTCCCCCCAAATCCCACAGATCACTGGCAGTCTCCATGGCAACCCCAAGCTTCCCACGCTGGGTGTGTGAGTATGTGTGTGTATCAGGGGGTTTCTGCCTATGCTCTGCCAGCTCAACAGAATCCCCTGTCTCCTCCCTCTGTCAATTCCAGCCCAGCTGGCATTCATACATCAGCGGTAATATCCTCCTCTCTCATCTGCTTATTCATAATTCCCTGCTCCTCACTCACCTGAGGTCAGCAACACACAGAAACACACTCCCCTCAGACAGGACCTGGTCTCTATGACAACAGTCAATACTTGGACTGCTGGCTGGCTGTGCTCAGCGGTGATGATCAATCAGTCAATAAACCAACCAATCAATGGAGTTACTTAGCAGCAAACTCTATACCACAACAGGAGCTCAACACTCAAGGGGCCAGAGTTCAAAAGGAACCGTCTGAGCCTTTTTCATTATAACATATTTACGTCATTTACATATATGTTGGAACTGCTACAGAAAAATAATATGTAGATCAGTCATGATTCTCTCATGTCAGTTCTACAGCTAATTACTGTCATGTGTTACATTCTAGGCAGTGGTGTAAAGTACTTAAGTGAAAATACTGCTCTTAAACGCTAGTAAAACTAAATGCATGCTCTTCAACCGATCGCTGCCGCACCCACCTGCCTGACTAGCATCACTACTCTGGACAGTTCTGACTTAGAATATGTGGACAACTACAAATACCTAGGTTTCTGGCTAGACTGTAAACTCTCCTTCCAGACTCATATTAAGCATCTCCAATCTAAAATTAAATCTAGAATCGGCTTCCTATTTCGCAACAAAGCCTCCTTCACTCACGCTGCCAAACATACCCTCGTAAAACTGACTATCCTACCGATCCTCGACTTCGGCGATGTCATTTACAAAATAGCCTCCAACACTCTACTCAGCAAACTGGGTGCAGTCTATCACAGTGCCATCCGTTTTGTCACCAAAGTCCCATATACCACCCACCACTGCGACCTGTATGCTCTCGTCGGCTGGCCCTCGCTACATATTCGTCGCCAGACCCACTGGCTCCAAGTCATCTATAAGTCTTTGCTAGGTAAAGCTATGCCTTATCTCAGCTCACTGGTCACCATAACAGCACCCACCCGTAGCACACGCTCCAGCAGGTATATCTCACAGGTCATCCCTAAAGCCAACACCTCCTTTGGCTGCCTTTCCTTCCAGTTCTCTGCTGCCAATGACTGGAACGAACTGCAAAAATCAATGAAGTTGGAGACCTATATCTCCCTCACTAACTTTAAGCATCAGCTATCTGAGCAGCTTACCAATCGCTGCAGCTGTACATAGCCCATCTGTAAATAGCCCATACAACTACCTACCTCATCCCCATACTGTTTTTATTTACTTTTTTGCCCTTTTGCAAACCAGTATTTCTGCTTACACATCATCATCTGCACATCTATCACTCCAGTGTTAATTTGCAAAATTGTAATTACTTCCTACTATGAGCTATTTATTTCCTTACATCCTTCAAAGACAGGAAAACTGTCCAATTCACACACTTATCAAGATAACATCCCTGGTCATCCCTACTGCCTCTGATCTGGCAGACTCACTAAACACACATGCTTTGTTTGTAAACAATGTCTTAGTGTTGGAATGTGCCCCTGGCTATCGGTAAATTAAAATGTTGCCATTCGGTTAGCTTAATATACATTTGACATTATTTATACTCTTACTAATATTTTAGATTTAACCTTTATTTAACTAGGCAAGTCAGTTAAGAACAAATTCTTATTTACAATGACAGCCTAGTGGGTAAACTGCCTTGTTCAAGGGCAGAAGGACAGATTTCTACCTTGTCAGCTCAGGGATTCAATCCAGCAACCTTTCGGTTACTGGCCCAACACTCTAACCACTAGGCTACCTGCCGCCCCATTACATGTACTTTTGATACTTAAGTATATTTAAAACCAAATACTTTTAGACATTAACTCAATTAGTATTTTACTGGGTGACTTTCACTTTAGTAATTTTCTATTAGGGTATTTTTACTTTTACTCAAGTTTGACAATTGGGTACTTTTTCCTCCAATGATTCTAGGTGAAACAATACATGAAAACAGAATCTTAAACATCCTGCTTCATCATTATAGTTGTCAGTACACATGCTTCAAATCAGCGCTTAGCAATGCAATAAAAAACAGTGCCTTCAAAAAGTATTCACACCCATCAAAGTAAAAATGTGTTTACAAGTCACACAATAAGTTACATGGACATGATATTTGAATGACTACCTCATCTCTGTACCCTTCTCATACAATTATCTGTAAGGTCTGTCGTGGAAATTCATTCTGAAAGAGACTTTGTCATTTCTTCAAACAATCATATATTTTTTATATTCATTATTGCAGTAATGAAACTGGTCAACCCAACAGTCTTGATGCAGAGTTCTTTATATAGGTGACTAACAATGCTTAGTCGTGGGTGGTTCCACCCCTCCCATGCAGACCAAGGGCACCTCAAGCCACCTTGGGTTCATGTTGTGGTTATCTGCACCTGGTATTGTTTTAACCCCCAACCTAGTTTTCCATAACAAGAATGATTTTGAGACAATGAGGGATTGTTCTAAACTCTAAACTTCCAGGCTCTCTCGATCTCTGTTACACCCACCACATCTTGTCTATGTAATGCAGTCTAACTCATTTGTCAGCTCAAGCCATCTCTAGTGACCACACGCACAGATTAGCTGCAGGGGACTAGAGTGGAGAGCATAAAAACACAGCTTTAGCAGGACAGAAATGTCTTACTACAGTTTTTCCCAATTGCTAAAACACTATTTTGCAAACTAGGCTGGTTTTAATCAAAATACTTAACACAATTCACAAAACCACACACCCAAACTGCAAAATAACTCATATATCCTGCAAAATGAAGCACTGCAACCAAAACTACATATAGCATTATCAAAATCAAACGTTTGCACGAAATGGCACACACTTCATTCATATTACAAGATTTTTGTCTAACCATCTACACACTGTTGGGCATAATGAAAAGCACTCTCATCTTTAGTATGCTTTGCCATAATACTAAAATAGTTCAAATTCTTCAGATGCACAGAAATATTTGCAGATACACACACATGCTGTTGAAACATTTTATTTTTAATTTTTCACCAAAACAAGTCAGTGCAACATATGCACGGCAGATATATTTACATTGGACTGAACAAAAATATGCTCACAAAAAAACAGTAAACTGAAAAAGAAAATTGCAGAAATAATGTGCAGAAAAAATATATAGAAAAAAGAGGCAAGGAAAATAATTTGAGTTTGAGTTTCTCTCAAACGGCACCTTATAAAGTAGTTTCATTCTGATTTGGTTTCGCTTGAGAATGCGAGCCAATGTGGACAGACTGACTCGTTGAATCTTGTTGAATGTGGTGTTGTCTTGGATGATGTGGCTTTGAATTTCACGTAATCTGATTTCATTATTTTCCAAAACGAAGTTTACAATGGCGGCTTCCTGTACCCCGGTGAACATTTGGCCCCTTCCTCCACCATGGTTGCGTCGCTCAGTCCTTTAGAAAAACAAAAAAATGGGGCTTGGACAATGCAGCCTAAAGATATTTCCACCACAGTAGAGTAAATTCTACAGGAAATGTGTGCAGTTAGTGTATGACATCAGCCATTCATGAAGTAAAAAGGTGTCACCCAACTGATACACTATGACATGGGGTGTACTACATAGTGTGAAAGAAATTTTGGTTACATACCTGTACTCCAGTCTAAATGTCCGGATGACACAGGCGACAGTAAAACGGCTCAAGTTGGGCTGCACTCTCTGTCCAGCCTCTCGCATTGTCAGCCCGTGTTTGATGACATGATCAACTAAGGTTGCTCTGATTTCATTTGAAAGTTGTCTTCTTTGGCCATGAACTCCTCTACCAGCTCTACCCCTCCCTGTCACTCTTCCTCACCCTCCCTCTTTCTCTTCCTCTCTCTGCAATGGCTTCCATTGTTGTTGTAAAACAAAAGGTGCTGGTACCTGTGGACTTTTCATAGTGCTTACTTCCTGATTGAAGTTGTAACATTTAACCATTGAGGTGTTTGGCCAGGTGGGACATGTATTGGCCAATTAGCTCATGTAGTGTCATTTTGAAGGGCAGTGTTTTGAAATGGCAAACATGTGACTTTATGTCAGATTGTTGTGTCTTATGCAGAGAACCGTGTGCAGTGCATTTAAGAAGTGCCATTTTGAATTTCAAAATGTGTGTAAAGCAGAAAATGTGTTTAGACTTTTGGAGACTTGAGAAGAGGTTTTGTGTGTCAGTTTAAATAATTGTGTTGTGAATGTCATTTTAGTGTGTTAGCAATTGGAAAAACCTATTAGTTAAATATGAATTGCTAACTATTAATATCAAACAGATCAGGTAAATAGGTAATTTTCCTATCCCAGGTCCCACAGTCGAGCAGTGAATTTGAAACACAGATTCAACCACAAAGACTAGGGAGGTTATCAAATGTCTCGCAAAAAAAGGGCATTGGTAGATGGTTAAAAAAAAAGCAGACATAGAATGTCCCTTTGAGCATGGTGAAGTTATTACATGTTGGATGGTGTATTGATATACAGTCACCACAAAGATACAGGTGTCCTACCTAACTCAGTTGCCGGAGAGGAAGGAAACAGTTCAGGAATTTCACCATGAGGCCTATTGTGACTTTAGAATAGTTAGGAGAAAACTGAGGATGGATCAACAACATTGTAGTTACTCCACAATACTAACCTAAATGACATTGAGAATAAAGAAGCCTGTAAATATATATATTTTAAAATCCGAAACATGCATCCTGTTTACAATAAAGGCACTAAAGTAAAACATCAGAAAATGTGGCAAAGAAATAAACGTTATGTCCTGAATACAAAGCGTTATGTTAGGGGCAAATCCAACAACACATCACAGAGTACCACTCTTCATATTTTCAAGAATGGTGGTGGCTGCCATACATGATGTCTTCTGATTTCTCGCCATGTGAATTGTGTCTGAATGTCAAATCTGATTTATTTGCTCTCAAGGTGACTTATCAGACTGTTATTTTGCATATC
Source organism: Oncorhynchus tshawytscha (assembly GCF_018296145.1). Taxonomy (NCBI): domain Eukaryota; kingdom Metazoa; phylum Chordata; class Actinopteri; order Salmoniformes; family Salmonidae; genus Oncorhynchus; species Oncorhynchus tshawytscha. Next base: position 15,645,780 of record NC_056451.1, read on the forward strand.
TTGTTGCTAGCTACTCTGTTGCCAGTTTGACAGGCTAATTAGCTTTTTAATTGTTTACAAACAAATTAGTGAATGTACTAGAATGCTAAAGAGCTATCCAGCTAGCTCGTGGAGTGCCTTGGCTAGTCAAAAAGGTCTTGTCTCGAAAGTTGGATAATCTTATCCTTTGAGGCTTTAACAGTGTTCTTATACTTGGATTTTGAATATTCAAATCAACTGGAAAATAGGCAATGGCAAGCAGTCACCTTAGCTTGCTCCATAACTTCTGCATGATAGGAAGCATGAGCACCACCACCAATCAGCCTACACTACCATGCACACACATGTCGTTACTATGGCAACTAGCATAGCCATGTCATCAAATGACTGCTATCTGAACACACACAAATCCGATTTGGTCAGTTGTAACTTGCTGTTTGGACAGTCTGTATCCCAAAACTGATTTGAGCATTAAGACCTGCAGTATAAACAAGGCTTTAGAGACATACCCAGACAGCTGTAATCGCTGCCAAAGGTGCTTCTACAAAGTATTGACTCTGGGGTGTGGAAACTTAAGTGCATGAGACATACATTTTCATGTTTTCACTTTGTCATTATGGGGTAGTGTGTGTAGTTTTTATTGAATTCAGGCTGTAACAACAAAATGTAAATTAAGTCAAGGGGTATGAATACTTTCTGAAGGCACTGTGCGGCAGACAACATCAACAGCTGTGTGTGAGCCGATCCCTCTTGGATACATTCAGCACCCCCCACAACACACACACACACACCGCTGACCCATGACGTTTGACAATAAATACGTATTATTAGCTGTAACTTGTGAAGAGAAGCATCCTCAGGCTGAATATCACACCTCCATCAGGATGCCAATGATACCATAGAAGCTCATCCAACCCAATGTCCTCTCTAAACACACTGTGAGGGAAGTCAAGACCTACCAGAGCCATAGATGTTCCACAGTGCAGGCAGATGATGTCTGACTGATCTACAAATAACCTTGCATCATAAATAATGACTTATTGTTAGTTGTAGATCAGTCAGTCACAATTGACCCACAATGGATCACAGATTTGTTACTCTCCTCTACAGCCAATGTTAATCAAGGAACATCAGTGCCAACATGGAAGACAGTGTGTGGAACATGTATATCAAAATTAAAGCGTAAAATAATTTCTTCAATCATATCACTCAAAGCTCATATTGATAATTTAATTAGACCACTCTATTCACAGGTGATTCACAGCTTTTAACATTCATTCTATGATGCTGCTCTCTATTCTCTTTGAGTGTCACTTAGGGACACATATCCTTAGCAACAGAGGTCTTTCCTCCCTTGCTTTCTGCTGTAGGGCCCACTCTCTCTTTCTCCCTCTGTTTGCTCTCTTCAGCATACAGAACTCTCAGGCGGCGTCTCCATGGTAACAAGGAAAGCCCCACGCATCGGCAAGGCAACCAAAGATAAAACGACAAAAGAGATTTTCCACCAAGCGGCTTGTTTTAGAGTGGGTTGATTAGTGTGTGTGTGTGTGGTTGCTGTTCAGAGTTGTTTGAGACCAGATTGTTTCTGGTGAGCCATCCTGGCTCTCCTCTTTCCAGTCCAGTTGAGTCTAGAACTGAACCAGACTTCTGCTGTTTGGCCTCGTTCACTTCGCCATTTCCTCAGCAATGGCCTTCCCCATCTTATCCTTCACATACGCCCCTTTCTGCCAATCAGACTTCAGCTCCAGCCACTCATAGTATGGCACCTAGAGAGGGACAGAAAGTACAGATTCAGTGGTTTGTCTATCAATAATACTCTTTACCTTGTAATACTATAGTTGACATACACCAGTAGTGTTTATATGCAAATCAGGTTTGGAGACAATCTAGAGGGTTCTCTCATTTGGGCAAAAGTCCATCCTCAGTCTTCTATCCCCCAGAAACCAATAAGTGTTTGAGGAGTGTGTCAATTCGTTAGTAGGACGAGTGTCCTACTAACTGCATCGCAGTGCTTGAGGCATTACTACAGACCCGGGTTCGATCCCAGGCTGTGTTACAGCCAGCCGCAACAGGAGAGAATGTCAAGAGTGTGCAAAGCTGTCATCAAGAAAAGGGTGGCTACTTAAATATATTCTTATCTGTTTAACACTTTTTTTGGTTAGTACATGATTCCATGTGTGTTATTTCATAGTTTTGATGTCTTCACAATTATTCTACAATGTAGAAAATAGTAAAAAGAAAAACCCTAGAATGAGTAGGTGTGTCCAAACTTGACTGGTACTGTATATACATCTACATAAAAAAATGTAAAAAATGTAAAACGATACGCTACTTACTATTTTATTTATAAAAAGTACCGCACATCTAATTTGTTTTGATCACTTCACACATTTATTTTGGGATCCAACACTGTAAACATAATTTGCCTAATGACGTGCGAGTAGAGAAGGACAGTCGCATCGGTTTACTAGTTTATCCAGCATGCACCACAGAGTGCTCAGGCTAACGCAATTGGCCTAGATGATAGAGTGGTAAGATTGGCTAACGTGATTGTCCTGGATAGATGAGTGTGAGAGTGAGAGAGAGAGAGCTGGGATTGGCCTAGATGAGAGAGCTGTAGCTATTCTCCAGGCTCCTGACTGACTATCATGCCTTTTTATAGCTGGCATCCTTCAGGGAGACAGACCAACCTGGCCCTGCATGATGCAGCATTACATCAGCATTAGCTAGCCAACTTTAGCATCATACGATACACCGCTAGCCAGCATTGGCCACTAGAATTAATTTCTTGAGGAAAACTGTACTAAAATTGGAAACAAACATGTCGTTACCCAGAGTCCCATTATTCTATTTCCCAAGCTATATTCACAATATTTTATACAATGAGTGTACAAAACATTAAGAACACCTGCTCTTTCCATGACAGACCAGATTAAAGCTGTGACCCCCTATTGTCACTTGTTAAATCCACTTCAAATCAGTGTATATGAAGGGGTGGAGACAGGTTAAAGAAGGATTTTTAAGCTTTGAGATGGATTGTGTATGTGTGCAAAATATTTAAGTGTGCACCGATTTGTGTGTCAAGAACTGCTGGGTTTTTCCACACTCAACAGTTTCCCCGTGAGTAGAACCCTGACAAAGGCCATGCAGCCGAAACGCGTCAGAACATGCCATACAACATACCATACAAACATAGATACACCCAGGCCATCCTACAATCTAAGCTTGATGCCCTCAATCTCACACAACTTATCAATGAACCTACCAGATATAACCACAAATCCGTAAACACGGGCACCCTCATAGATATCATCCTAACTAACTCACCCTCCAAATACACCTCTGCTGTTTTCAACCAAGAGCTCAGCGATCACTGCCTCCTTACCTGCATCCGTAAATGGGTCTGCGAGCAAATGACCACCCCTCATCACTGTCAAACGCTCCCTAAAACACTTCCGCGAGCAGGCCTTTCTAATCGACCTGGCCGGGGTATCCTGGAATGACATTGACCTCATCCCGACAGTAGAGGATGCCTGGATATTCTTTAAAAAAGTGCCTTCCTCACCATCTTACATAGCCATGCCCCATTCAAAAAAATGTAGAATCAGGAATAGATATAGCCCTTGGTTCACTCCAGACCTGTCTGCCCTTGACCAGCACAAAAACATCCTGTGGCGTTCTGCATTAGCATCAAATAGCCCCCGTGATATGCAACTTTTCAGGGAAGTTAGGAACCAATACACACAGACAGGCGGTCATCCCCCTCTTCAAAGGGGGAGACACTCTAGACTCAAACTGCTACAGACCTATATCTATCCTACATCTCTAAGGTCTTCGAAAGCCAAGTAAACAAACAGATTACTGACCATTTTGAATCACATCATACCTTCTCCGCTATGCAATCTGGTTTCCGAGCTGGTCACGGGTGCACCTCAGCCACGCTCAAGGTCCTTAACGATATCATAACCGCCATCGATAAGAGACAATACTGTGCAGCTGTATTCATCGACCCGGCCAAGGCTTTCGACTCTGTCAATCACCACATTCTTATTGGCAGACTCGACAGCCTTGGTTTCTCAAATGATTGCCTCGCCTGGTTCACCAACTACTACTCTGATAGAGCTCAGTGTGTCAAATCGGAGGGCCTGTTGTCCGGACCTCTGACAGTGTCTATGGGGGTGCCACAGGGTTCAATTCTCAGGCCGACTCTATTCTCTGTATACATCAATGATGTCGCTCTTGCTGCTAGTGATTCGCTGATCCACCTCTACGCAGACGACACCATTCTGTATACTTCTGGCCCTTCTTTGGACACTGTTAACTAACCTCCAGACGAGTTTCAATGCCATACAACTCTCCTTTGTGGCCTCCAACTGCTCTTAAACGCAAATAAAAACTAAATGCATGCTATTCAACCGATCATTGCCCGCACCTGCCCGTCCATCCAGCATCACTACTCTGGACAGCTCTGACTTAGAATACGTGGATAACTACAAATACCTAGGTGTCTGGCTGGAATGTAAACTCTCCTTCCAGACTCACATTAAGCATCTCCAATCAAAAATTAAATCTAGAATCAGCTTCCTATTTCGCAACAAAGCTTCCTTCACTCATGCTGCCAAACATACCCTCGTAAAACTGACCATCCTACCGATCCTTGACTTCGGCGATGTCATCTATAAAATAGCCTCCAGCAAACTGGATGAAGTATATCACAGTGCCATCCGTTTTGTCACCAAAGCCCCATATACTACCCACCACTGCGACCTGTACGCTCTCGTTGGCTGGCCCTCGCTTCAACCTGTAGCCAGTGGGTTTGGCGACGAGTATATCTACAAGTCTCTGCTAGGTAAAGCCCCGCCCTATCTCAGCTCGCTGGTCACCATAGCAACACTCACTCGTAGCACACGCTCCAGCAGGTATAACTCACTGGTCACCCCCAAAGCCAATTCCTCCTTTGGTCACCTTTCCTTCCAGTTCTCTGCTGCCACTGACTGGAAAGAACTGCAAAAATCACTGAAGCTGGAGATTCCCATCTCCCTCACTAGCTCTGGAGATTCCCATCTCCCTCACTAGCTCTAAGAACCAGTTGTCAGAGCAGCTCACAGATCACTGCACCTGTTCATAGCCCATCTATCTACCTCATCCCCATACTGTATTTATTTATTTTGCTCCTTTTGCACCACAGTATCTCTATTTGCACATCCATCTTTTGCACATCTACCATTCCAGTGTTTAATTGCCATATTGTAATTACTTCGCCACCATGGTCTATTTATTGCCTTAACTCCCTTATTTGACCTGATTTGCACTCACTGTATAGACTTTGTTTTCTTTTTTTCTACTGTATTATTGACTGTATGCTTTGTTCATTCCATGTGTAACTGTGTTGTTGTATGTGTCGAACTGCTATGCTTTATCTTGGCCAGGTTACCTGGTTAAATATTATTTATTTTTTAAATGCATTTTAAATTAATTATATGAAGAGTGCCTTGGTCCTCCTTTCTTTTTGTTTCCCCGGAGTATCAAGAATGGTCACCACCCAAAGTGGAGGTGGTGTGTATGCTGTGGTTAGGGTTTGTATGTGCGATGGACAGTGACTGTCATAATGACTGTCAGAATGTCTTTCAGTCCACTGCCCCCTCTCTCCATACCTCTACAAGGATAAAGCCAGCCAGTTTGAGATGCCGTCTCATCATGGTGAATCGTCCCAGCAGATCTTTACTCCTGGAGCCATAGTTAGGAAACTCCCAGGTCAGGAATGCTAACCTGCAAAGAGAAGGACTGTCAGAACACATGCGCACACACCCACACACATGCACCAACACAGACAACCGTCTCCCTCACCTGCATGCCCCCTCAGGTAAGGATTTGGCTCCGCCTCCTCCAGGCAGGTGAGGGGCCGTCAGGGTCACCAGGTCCATTGGCTTATTTTCACTGTCCACCACCAACTCTCCATCTTATTGGACACAACACATCAGTCACCTGTTGTTCCAGCCTTAAAGTGTTTGTGTGTGTACACGTGTATTCACCTATGGTCCAGCCATATATAGTGTTGACCCCGGTACGTAGGGCCTCTGCTTTCCCCCCCACCAGATTACCCAGGGCCCCCTTCAGCCCAGTCTGTAGAGGGGAGAGGGGGGAGTCCCGGCCCAGGGTGGAGGGAAGCAACATGGCCTCTGTAGGCAGGGTGGAGGACAGAGACTCTGGGTGTTCTAACTGGAGGGTAGCAATGATGTGGAGGAGCTTCAGGCGATAGTTCTCCACTCGAGACAGACTGCCTTCTGTAAAACAGCAATATAGCAACGCAACATAAAATCCTCAGAATCACCCAAGTCTGTGCAGCTGAGAAAGCACAGGGCTATTAACACAGAACATCAGTGGATCGGTCCTCTGCTGCTATCTCCTGGGGTGGACCAGTACTAGAGTGTGCGTGTGTGTTTACCTGAGAGTTTGGCAACATGTGTGTGTTGAGTGAGGGCCGTGATGTGCTGGGGCTTGGCCTGCTGTAACACACACAGAGACCACACCACGTCTGTCTGCAGGAACGCCTCCAGGCTGGGGAGAACACCCTCCAGGGCAGAGTGGACCTACATACACACAGAAGGAGACAGATGATAAACACATACCTTCCCAGAATGTAGTCCTCTAGCAAAAAGCCTCTTCCCCTCATCACCCAAAGTTGATAGAAATGTAATGTGCAACACTGACATGACTCTACATGACTGAGAACCCAGTCTGTTCTACAAAATATTTATCCTCAAGTATCCAGGCTGCATCACATCCGGCCGTGATTGGGAGTCCCATAGGGCGGCGCACAATTGGCCCAGCGTCGTCCGGGTTTGGCCGGGGTAGGTTGTCATTGTAAATAAGAATTTGTTCATAACTGACTTGCCTAGTTAAATAAAAGGTTTCCAAATAAATAAATAGCATAAAGGTAAATAAACAAATTGCTACTCTCATTGTTTACCTTCTTGTAGAACTCCTCCCCTTTGCTGGGCTGGAAGTTGAGCCTGGCCAATGACATGAGCAGGTTACAAAGCTGCAGTGTGCTGTACTTCTGACTGTTCACGCTGTAGTGCTGAATAGTTTTTTTTATAAAACAAAGGAAGAAAATAAGAGGATGAGTTAAGCAACTTTGGTTGATCAAGAGGTCTAGGAGATGATCCTATCAGTTTAAGATGTATTTAACAGTGTCTTAGTGTGTGCGGACCTCAGCGAATGCCTCAAACAATGGGAGATGGAGCCACTTGAGGAAGGCTAGTGATTTGGCGCAGCGAGTGACATCGGCAGAACTAATCTCTGGCATTCTGGGTAACAACTCGGCTGCCAATCGCTGGAAGACCTGGGAGTGGTGGAAATTCAACTTCCCTGAGAGATAGAGCAAGAGAGAGAGAGAGAATTTAAAGCCCCCATGCAGTCTTTGTAATTTTATTTTGAAATGATCACACTATGTCTAATAAATGACTGTGTCTGAACCTCCTTTGAAACTTGAAAATGTCAGATTGTGTGGGCATTAGAAAATAAATATATTTACATACACAGCCCTGATTGGCTGATAGGATGGTCTAGAGCCCACCACTTACCCAGATGAACAATCACTGGTCTACTATAATCAGATCATGAAATGGGCCATAAGTTCCATCCTACCTGAACAGGCTGAAATTCCAGGGGCCTCATTCATCAAACGTGTGTACATTTCTTTCTCAAGTCTGGCGTACTTGGAGATTCTAGGATTTGCATGTACTTCAAATTAAAGGGATTTATCAAACTGTCACAGGCAAGCAACATACACGTTTTCAGATATTTTTTCTTTAAATGAGTCCGACCTGAAAGATATACTGCTTCTCCAAGACCAGGCCCAAATCCCTGTCATTCGCGTGAAGAAAAGACGGAAATACAGAGGGCGAAGGTCGGGGTGCCTTGTGAGGATTCGTAGGCGAGTTAGTAAATCAACACAAGCAAATCAAAGTTGTCACGTGCGCCGAATACAACAGTGAAATGCTTACTTACAGTCCCTAACCATTTTTAAGTATGTAAAACAAATTGGTATTAGGTGAACAATAGATAAGTAAAGAAATAAAAACAACAGTAAAAAGAACAGTGAAAAATAACAGTAGCGAGGCTATATACAGGCACCGGTTAGTCGGGCTAATTGAGGTAGCATGTACATGTAGGTATGGTTAAAGTGACTATGCATATATGATGAACAGAGAGTAGCAGTAGTGTAAAAGAGGGGTTGGCAGGTGGTGGGACACAATGCAGATAGTCCGTAACCAATGTGCAGGGGCACCGGATAGTCAGGCTAATTGAGGTAGTATGTACATGAATGTATAGTTAAAGTGACTATGCATATATGATAAGGGCGAGGGAGAGCAGCGTAAAACAGGGGTTGGGGGGGACACAACAATGCAAATAGTCCTGGTAGCCATTTGATTACTTGTTCAGGAGTCTTATGGCTTTGGGGTAAAATTGTTGAAAAGCCTTTTTGTCCAAGACTTGGCACTCCAGTACCACTTGCCATGTGGTAGCAGAGAGAACATTCTATGACCAGGGTGTCTGGGGTCTTCGAAAAAAATGTAGGGCCTTCCTCTGACACCACCTAGTGTAGAGGTCCTGGATGGCAGGCAGCTTAGCCCCAGTGATGTACTGGACCATACGCACTACCCTCTGTAGTGCCTTGCGGTCGGAGGCCGAGCAGTTGCAGTACCAGGCAGTGTTGCAACCAGTCTGCATTCTTACATAGGTGTTCCTTTTGTCCAGGTGGGAAAGGGCAGTGTGGAGTGCAATAGACACTGCATCATCTGTGGATCTGTTTTGGCGGTATGCAAATTGTAGTGGGTCTAGGGGTTCTGGGATAATGGTGTTAATGTGAGCCATTACCAGCCTTTCAAAACACTTCATGGCTACGGACGTGAGTGCTACGGGTCTGTAGTCACTTAGGCAGGTTGCCTTAGGGTTCTTGGGCACAAGGACTATGGTGGTCTGCTTGATGTTGTTATTACAGACTTAGTCAGGGACATTGAAAATGTCAGTGAAGACACCTGCCAGTTGGCCGGCACATGCCCGGAGCACACGTCCTGGTAATCCGTCTGGCCCTGCAGCCTTGTGAATGTTGACCTGTTTAAAGGTCTTACATCGGCTACGGAGAGCGTGATCACACAGTCATCCGGAACAGTTGACGCTCTCATGCATGCCTCAGTGTTGCTTGCCTCGAAGCGAGCATAGAAGTCATTTAGCTCGTCTGGTAGGCTTGTGTCACTGGGCAGCTTGCGGCTGTGCCTCCCTTTGTAAGTCTGTAATAGTTTGCAAGCCCTGCCACATAACACGAGCGTTGGAACTGCTGTAGTACAATTTAACCTTAGCCTTGTATTGGCGCTTTGCCTGTTTGATGGTTCGTATGAGGGCATAGCAGCATTTCTTATAAGTCCCGCACCTTGAAAGCGGCAGCTCTACCCTTTAGCTCAGTGCAAATGCTGCCTGTAATATATGGCTTCTGGTTGGGGTATATACGTATGGTCATTGTGGGGGACGACGTCCTCGATGCACTTACTGATAAAACCAGTGACTGATGTGGTGTACTCCTCAATGCCATCGGAAGAATCCTGGAACATGTCCCAGTCTGTGTTAGCAAAACAGTCCTGTAGTTTAGCATCTGCTTCACCTGACCACTTTTTTTAATAGACCGAGTCACTGGTGCTTCCTGCTTTAATTTTTGCTAGTAAACTGGAATCGGGAGGATAGAATTGGGGTCAGATTTACCAAATGGAGGGCGAGGGTGAGCTTTGTATGCATCTCTGTGTGAGGAGTACAGGTGATCTATAATGTTTTCCCCTCTGGTTGCGCATTTAACATGTTGAAAGAAATTAGGTAAAACTGATTTAAGTTCCCCTGCATTAAAATCCCCAGCCAGTAGGAGCGCCACCTCTGGGTGAGCAGTTTCCTGTTTGCTTATTTCCTTATACAGCTGACTGAGTGCAGTCTTAGTGCCAGCATCCATCTGTGTTGGTAAATAAACAGCCACGAAAAGTATGCATGAAAACTCTTGGCAAATAGTGTGGCAAACCTAAATCTGATTTACCACAAGCATGTCACAAAATAAACATACAAAGCTCTTCCTAGCAAACCATTTGGCAAATCTCTCCCTCCTGATTCCTGCTTACAAGCAAAAACTAAAGTAGGAAGTACCAGTGACTCGCTCAATATGGAAGTGGTCAGATGACGCGGATGCTATGCTACAGGACTGTTTTGCTAGCAGACTGGAATATGTTCCGTGATTCATCCAATGGCATTGAGGAGCATACTACCTCAGTCACCAGCTTCATCAATGAGTGCATTAACAACGTCATGCCCACAGTGACGTACATTTATTTATTTAAACTTGGGTGTCTGTAGGGAGCCCAACCAGAAGCCATGGATTACAGGCAACATCCACACTGGGCTAAAGGCTAGAGCTGCCGCTTTCAAGGAGCGGGACACTAATCCAGACACTTATAAGATATCCTGCTTTGCCCCTGCAACTCTTCCCTATTCCCTTATAAAATGAGATTTCCCCCAAATATATGTTTTATATTTTCCCAAATTATGTTCTCTGTTTAATTTCACTCTTAAAATTACATTTGTTCATAGAGAACCAACGAAATTGGATGTTCAGAATCCATGTCAATGCCTAAATTACATCAGAAGAAATTTGCAGTGAAGCACGTGAAAATTGCATGTACATTCAGAATTGTTTGCCGAGCTACTCATGTGTGAACCACTAGAAGTTGTGTGCACGCATGGTTTGAGATGAGTGGAGATGCACACTTTCCCATCAAGTTCAAAATGGATAAATACCAACCTTTATGGGAAAACTGGTGCATGAAAGGTTAAATCCTTTTTTTGTGCACTCACCTTGAAAAAAAAAAAAAAAAAAAAAAAATGAGGCCACAGGCATTTTTTCAAACAGATCTTACACAAAAAGTGCATATTATCATTTTCACAATTACAGAGTGTTACTTTAACCTCAGTGTCAAAACATCAATATACTTGCCCCCTTTAAATCAGTTGCAATACTGAAAAATTCACAGCTGAAATATCCATTGAGTTTGATGTTAGGTAGATTGTTAACAAAGGAGGAGGATAACAATGGTACCAGCATTCAACCCTGTGTCACATCCCCAGATTATTTATTTATTTATATATACACACACACACACACACACACACACACACACACACTGCTCAAAAAAATAAAGGGTACACTAAAATAACACATCCTAGATCTGAATGAATGAAATATTGTTATTTTTCTTTACAGAGTTGAATGTGCTGACAACAAAATCACACAAAAATGATCAATGGAAATCAAATTTATCAACCCATGGGGGTCTGGATTTGGAGTCACACTCAAAATCAAAGTGGAAAACCACACTACAGGCTGATCCAACTTTGATGTAATGTCCTTAAAACAAGTCAAAATTAGGCTCAGTAGTGTGTGTGGCCTCCACGTGCCTGTATGACCTCCCTACAACGCCTGGGCATGCTCCTGATGAGGTGGCGGATGGTCTCCTGAGGGATCTCCTCCCAGACCTGGACTAAAGCATCCGCCAACTCCTGGACAGTCTGTGGTGCAATGTAGCGTTGGTGGATGGAGTGAGACATGATGTCCCAGATGTGCTCAATTGGATTCAGGTTTGGGGAACGGGCGGGCCAGTCCATAGCATCAATGCCTTCCTCTTGCAGGAACTGCTGACACACTCCAGCCACATCAGGTCTAGCATTGTCTTGCAGTAGGAGGAACCCAGGGCCAACCACACCAGCATATGGTCTCACAAGGAGTCTGAGGATCTCATCTCGGTACCTAATGGCAGTCAGGCTACCTCTGGCGAGCACATAGAGGGCTGTGCGGCCCCCCAAAGAAATGCCACCCCACACCATGACTGACCCACCGCCAAACCGGTCATGCTGGAGGATGTTGCAGGCAGCAGAACGTTCTCCACGGCGTCTCCAGACTGTCACGTCTGTCACATGTGCTCAGTGTGAACCGGCTTTCATCTGTGAAGAACACAGGGCGCCAGTGACGAATTTGCCAATCTTGGTGTTCTCTGGCAAATGCCAAACGTCCTGCATGGTGTTGGGCTGTAAGCACAACCCCCACCTGTGAACGTCGGACCCCCATACCACCCTCATGGAGTCTGTTTCTGACCGTTTGAGCAGACACATGCACATTTGTGGCCTGCTAGAGGTCATTTTGCAGGGCTCTGGCAGTGCTCCTCCTTGCACAAAGGCGGAGGTAGCGGTCCTGCTGCTGAGTTGTTGCCCTCCTATGGCCTCCTCCACATCTCCTGATGTACTGGCCTGTCTCCTGGTAGCGCCTCCATGCTCTGGACACTACGCTGACAGACACAGCAAACCTTCTTGCTACATCTCGCATTGATGTGCCATCCTGGATGAGCTGCACTACCTGAGCCACTTGTGTGGGTTGTAGACTCCGTCTCATGCTACCACTAGAGTGAAAGCACTGCCAGCATTCAAAAGTGACCAAAACATCAGCCAGGAAGCATAGGAACTGAGAAGTGGTCTGTGGTCCCCACCTGCAGACCCACTCCTTTATTGGGGGGTGTCTTGCTAAATGCCTATAATTTCCACCTGTTGTCTATTCCATTTGCACAACAGCATGTGAAATTTGTCAATCAGTGTTGCTTCCTAAGTGGAAAGTTTGATTTCACAGAAGTGTGATTGACTTAGTTACATTGTGTCGTTTAAGTGTTCCCTTTATTTTTTTGAGCAGTGTAGATGTCTGTTAATTGCTCAGCAGTTATTTCGGTTATTGTTCGGTTTTTAAACAACTTATTGACCTACATAGATTATATTATTTTTTCCCCCATTTTTTTTTCTTCCTGTGAGCTCAATGCGCACATTGCACAGTTTCACTAGAGAAAAACAGTATGCCTTGTTTACTTTGAAAAACTACCCAATAGTGACTGTCAGACAGCATAGGCAGCAGCTCTATGGAGATGAAATGACTTGAAATAACAGTCAGAAAATAAAACAAATGTAATATCCACAACAAGTTAAATATTTTAGTCAAGTGTGTCTATGTACCATATGCGTAGGCGAGGTCCAACAGTAGCGGTGTGGTAAGGTCTGTTGAGGGTTTCTGTAGGAAATGGTAGGACAGAGCTCTGAGCAGAGGCACTGACCGGCGTCCCTGAGACGCCAGAGACACAGACACCCTGCGGATATCCTCCGCCCCAAACCCTTCAGCTAGCTCTAACGCCTGGGGTGGGAACAGAGAGAAAAGAAAAGGAGCGTTGGGTTGAGATAGATTTGTTGGTGGTGGCAGTTACAGTTGCATATTTGGATAGTGAAGCAAACATTTTTTTGTTAAATGTCTATATAGTCCAGCATTTCAGATTACGAGATGTGTTTCATATGAGCCAACAGTACAGAATGTCACCTTTTGAGGTATTTTCATACATATGTTTTAGTGTTTAGAAATGAAAGCACTATGTATTTAGTCTGCCCATGTGAAGAAGTATTTAGACAAATTCACTTACACTACTGTATATCAAAGTCAAACGTTTAGCATTTGGTCCCATATTCCTTAAATGCAATGACTTCATCAAGCTTGTGACTCTACAAACTTGTTGGATGCATTTGCGGTTTGTTTTGGTTTGTGTTTTGCCCAATAGTAACTGAATGGTAAATGTTGACTGGAGTAATTTTCTGTCTGAATGAGTAGATAAGATGTTTCTGAAAACTACTAAATTAATCCTGAAAATGACCTGAAGAACTGTAATATCCTATGTTTCTCGGAAACGGATTCCTGCTTACAAGCAAAAACTCAAACCGGAAGAACCAGTGACGTGCTTAATATGGAAGTGGTCCGATGAAGCTCATGCTAAGCTACAGGATTGTTTCACTAGCACAGACTGGAATATGTTCCAGGACTCATCCGATGAGGTAAACGCCATCGTCACGTCATTAATAAGTGCATTGATGACGTTATCCCTAAAGTGACCGTACGTACATATCCCAACCAGAAGCCATGGATTACAGAAAACGTCAGCACTGAGATAAAGGCTAGAGCTACCGTTTCAAGGAGCGGGACACTAACCCGGGCGCTTAAGAAATCCTGCTACGCCCACCGATGAACCATCAAACAGGCAAAGCATCAATACAGCACTAAGATTGAATCCTACTACAACAGCTCTTAAGCTTGTCGGATGTGTCAGGGCTTGCAAACTATCACAGATTACAAAAGGTAAAGCCAGCCGCGAGCCGCTCAGTGACGTGATCCTACCAGACGAGCTAAATGCCTTTTACACTCGCTTCCAGGCAAACAACGGTGAACCATGCGTGAAAGCACCAGCTTTTCCAGATGACAGTGTGATCACGCTCACCGTAGCCAATGTGATGAAGACCTTTAAAACAGGTTAACATTCACAAGGCCACAGGACCAGATGGAAGGGTTGAGCAGCATCCAGATTTTCATGTCGTCATACCGTCCTTTTCTCACTCTGGGATCTACGGTATTACCGGCTTAGTATAGAACGGAGCGAGAAAAAAAATGCAAAAAAGCCCATTGACATCCATTACCAGAATGCTAACAAAATTAGCACAAGTAATAGAGAATTTCCATGGAGGCTGCTAGCTAAATATGCTAATGAGCGCAAACTAAAATAAATGAATTGCAAAGACAGGCAATCCAGCTCAAAGTTATACATACAGTACCTTCGGAAAGTATTCAGACGCCTTGAATATTCCCACTTTTCTAAAATGTACTAAATTATATTTCAATCTACATAAAATAAAAAAGCAAAAACAGGTTGACATTTTGGATACATTTTTAAATAAAACTGAAATATCAAATTTTATTTTTCATATTCCCACAAATACAACAGGAGCAGACCTTACCATGAAATGCTTACTTACAAGGCCTTAAATATCACATTTCCATAAGTATTCAGACCATTTACTCAGTACTTTGTTGAAGCACCTTTCGCAGCGATTACAGCCTCGAGTCATCTTGGGTATGACACTACAAGCTTGGCACACATGTATTTGGGGACTTTCTCCGATTCTTCTCTGCAGATCCTCTCAAGCTCTGTCAGAGATGTTCAATATGGTTCAAGTCTGGGTTCTGGCTGGGCCACTCAAGGACATTCAAAGACTTGTCACAAAGCCACTCCTGCATTGTCTTGGATGCTTAGGGTATTTGTCCTTCTGGAAGGTTCTCCCATCTCCACACAGAGGAACTCTGTAGTATACAGTGAAGAGGCGACTCCGGGATGCTGGCCTTCTAGGCAGAGTTGCAAAGAAAAAGACATCTCAGACTGGCCAATAAAAATAAAAGATTAAGATGGGCAAAAGAACAGACACTGGACAGAGGAACTCTGCCTAGAAGGCCAGAATCGCCTCTCCACTGTTGACGTTGAGACTGGTGTTTTGCGGGTACTATTTGATGAAGCTGCCAGTTGAAGTCGCTGTTTCTCAAACTAGACACTAATGTACATGTCCTCTTGCTCAGTTGTGCACCGGGGCCTCCCACTCCTCTTTCTATTCTGTGAAAGTAGTAGTACACAGCGTATGAGATCTTCAGTTTCTTGGCAATTTCTTGCATGGAATAGCCTTCAATTCTGAGAACAAGAATAGACTGATGAGTTTCAGAAGAAAGTTTTGTTTCTGGACATTTAGAGCCTGTAATCGAACACACAAATGCTGATGCTCCAGATACTCAACTAGCCTAAAGAAGGCCAGTTCATTGCTTCTTTAAAATCAGAACAACAGTTTTCATCTGTGCTAACATAATTGCAAAAGGATTTTCTAATGATCAATGAGCCTTTTAAAATGATCAACTTAGCGAACATAACGTGCCATTGGAACACAGGAGTGACGGCTGCTGATAATGGACCTCTGTACGCCAATGTAGATATTCCATGAAAAGAATCTGCCGTTTCCAGCTACAATAGTCATTTACAACATTAACAATGTCTACACTAATTCTGATAAATTTGATGTTATTTTAAAGTGGACAAAATAAAAAAGTGCTTGTCCTTCAAAAATAAGGACATTTCTAAGTGTCCCCAAACTTTTGATCGGTAGTGTATATTTTCTATCCATTTTAGAATATGGTCTGAATACTTCCTGAAGGCACTGTATATAGGTAGGAGCTACCGAAATGCCATTTTTGGTGAGTTTGGACATTTACAAGTGGATGTTAACGATAACTTTGTTCATTTGCACAATGTCTCTGACCCATGCTTGTCCGAATGAAGAACAGTAACCTCTAACGTTAGCAGTTCTTTTTTTTGGGGGATCTCTGTGCCTCTAACCTGCTCACTCAACATTTTTCACAATTCATTCATGATTATCCATAATCATCGTAGCATCCACATGAATGTAGAAGTGATCAGAAACATCCATTCTTACATATAATAAAAAAATGACTCCAAAATGGCACAAGATATTATTCACCATTGAGTTCCTATTGGGCAAAACAGAATCCAAAACACAACCAAAAACAAACCGCAAATGCATCCAACAAGTTTGTTGAGTCACATGCTTGATATATTCTAGGGATGGGCATGAGTAATCGAGCACTCAATGGACGTCAAGTCTTGATCTTCTACCAGAGATTTGTTTTTAAATCGAATATTGTAAACCTATTCAATAGAATGTGCTTTGTGACTGCCTGAACAGGCAAGTAACATTTTGGCCCAAATCTTTTCTAAATGCTTTCTTGACAAAGTCAATTTGCTTTGACTCTAATGTTCCATTTGTACATGTGCATTTGCAGAGCATAACAACAAAGAAACCAATCCAAGCATCACACAGTTCTCTCCCAAAATTCCCTTTCCCCAACATGTCTCATTCACTTTGTGTTCTGACCACTCCCTACACACACAAGCTGCAGTTAGGCCTACAGAAAAAAATCTCTATAAAAAAATAATAAAAACGGATCTAACTGATGGGATACACCAGCTACATTCCTTGCCAAATGACGACAGTTTTATCACCTATTCAAAATTGACTGGTTGATTGATGTTGGAAAATATGTTTCAACAACGAGCTGCAGTTCTGGAATAATTGTGTCCCGTCTATTTTCTGCTGAGGCTACTTGCTAGTGCAATTTAGAATTGTTTAGCCTGAGCCATAACCCCTCTAAACAGAAAAAAATACACAAAAACATTAGTTTGATAAAGTTAAAGAGCGGGCCTACTCACCAAACAGAAGTGGTGGCCGTAATTCCTCACCATGCAGTGTTCAATGTAGAATTGTTCATCCAATTACAAAGAACAGGCAAAATAAACTAAATAGAACATCTGTATATTGAAAAGACAGATTTAGAAAACATTTATTGAGCCGGCTTCAAATGATCACTGAGAATAACTGTTCCAGATCCCAAGAGACACATCACTTAGCAGAGGCAACTTTTTTTCATTTGGAAAAATATTCTGTACATTACATCAGGTTTGTTTTACTATATAATAGGTGTCTTGACTGTGATAAGGGCTCAGGAAATAATAGCATCTTGTCTGCTAAATTAACAAAGCAAGCCTATGCCATTGCACAGACATATGTTTCTACAAGCAAGCGCCACTGCTGAGGTTACTGCCTTTTTGAAGATCGTGTTCCATGATATAATATTACCAGTTGATATTAAGGTTTCAATAAATGAATCTTAAATGGCGCTTGCTTTTTTTATTGACTGAACACTGTGTATATGGAGCAATTGAACCATTATAGATAACAAATCCTAATTGCTATGATAAATGTGGCATTGTCGAGCACTGTTGGCATAGGCCTATAGATAAATGTGCACATTTCTTTCCAGTGCGGTCCTTGTGTTCTAAAAATATATTTAGAAAAATGTATTTGAGTACTCAGAAAAAAATTATGCGAGTATTCGAACAGTCAAAATGTAAAATGCCCATCCCTAATCATTGTGTGCAAGGAATATCGTGACAAATAGTACTAAACTTGACTACTTTAATACACTGTAAGTAAATTTGTTCAAATACTTATGCATTTTTAAATGGAGGGACTAGATACATAAAGGTGCTTTCATTTCTAAACAGTAAAACAGATATGAAAATACCCTAAAATAAAAGTTTCTTTACTGGCGCCTAATATGAAACATTCTGTCTCAAATCTAAAATGCTGGAGTATTGCGACAATTGAAATGTATTTTTATTCACTGTCCAAATACATAAACAGTAGTGTATGTATATTTGATAACTTAATAAGCGTAGTGTGGGGTTAGTAGTATACAGTGCCTTGCAAAACTATTCACCCCCCTTGGCGTTTTTCCTATTTTGTTGCATTACAACCTGTAATTTACATTTATTTCTTTGGATTTCATGTAATGGACATACACAAAATAGTCCAAATTGGTGAATAAGTGAAATGAAAAAAAAAAGAACGGGTTTCAAAAAAATAGTGGTGAGTATATATGTATTCACCCCCATTGCTAAGAAGCCCCTAAATAAGATCTGGTGCAACCAATTACCTTCAGAAGTCACATAAATAGTTATAAAAAGTCCACCTGTGTGCAATATAAGTGTCATATGATCTCAGTGTATATATACACACACACACACACCTGTTCTGAAAGGCCCCAGAGTCTGCAACACCACTAAGCAAACGGCACCACCAAGCAAACGGCACCATGAAGACCAAGGAGCTCTACAAAAAGGTCAGGGACAAAGATGTGGAGAAGTACAGATCAGGGGTGGGTTATAAAAAAATCTGTAACTTTGAACATCCCACGGAGCACCATTGAATCCATTATTTAAAAAATGGAAAGAATATGGCACCACAACAAACCTGCCAAAAGAGGGCCATCCACCAAAACTCACAGACCAGGCAATGAAGAAATTAATCAGAGGCAACAAAGAGACCAAAGATAACCCTGAAGGAGCTGAAAAGCTCCACAGTGGAGATTGGCGTATCCGTCCATAGGACCACTTAAGCCGTACACTCCACAGAGCTGGGCTTTATGGAAGAGTGGCCCAAAAAAAAGCCATTGCTTAAAGAAAAAAATAAGCAAACATGTTTGGTGTTCGCCAAAAGGCATGTGGGAGACCCCAAACATATGGAAGAAGGTACTCTGGTCAGATGAGACTAGAATTGAGCTTTTTGGCCATCAAGGAAAACGCTTTGTCTGGCGCAAACCCAATACCTCTCAACACCCCGAGAACACCATCCCCGCAGTGAAGCATGGTGGTAGCAGCATCATGCTGTGGAGATGTTATTTTTGTCAGCAGGGACTGGGAAACTGGTCAGAATTGAAGGAATGATGGATGGCGCTAAATTAAAAAAAAAAATTTTTGTCTTGTTTGTTTGTTTCACAATAAAAAAATATTTTGAATCTTCAAAGTGGTAGGCATGTTGTGTAAATCAAATGATACAAACGCCCCCCCCCCCCAAAAAAAAAATCGATTTTAATTCCAGGTTATAAGGCAACAAAATAGGAAAAATGTCAAGGGGGGTGAATATTTTCGCAATCCACTGTAGGTGCTCGTTACCTTATCCTCCAGTCTGTCCATCAGTGCAGGACTGAGGTGTCCAGCCCTAGCCATCAGGGTACTGACTGTTCTGGCGTCAGCGATCTCAGTCCAGCGGAGCTCCAGCTGTTTCAGCGCTGCGCTCACCAGCAACACCTCCATCTGACCATTCCGCCCTGCTCCCCAGTCTGCCAGGAAAGCCAGCTGTTTGTAGGAGAGTCTGCGTACACGCCACAGCACCTCTGTCTGGATGGAGCGTTGTACTGCAGCTGTAGGAGGAACACCCAGAGTAGAGAGGGAGCGCAGAAGAGAGACCAGCGTACCATTCCACACTGACGCTACCTGGGGGAAGAGACAGTCAATTTACAAACACTCAAAAGAAACTGAGAGCACCGAAGTTTTGAATATTTTGAGCCGCCCTCTGCACTAACTGTAACCTGCCCCATGTCTCTTGCTTTCTCCCCTCCTTACCCATCTTCATACCCTCTCAACCCTCCACTTATCTACTCATCCTACCTGTCCCCTGCCACTTCTTACTACACCCTCTCCTACCTGTGCAGTAACTGTGTCCATTATGTCCAGCAGTCTGGGATCATTCAGCAGCTCAAATTGGTCCATTTTAGCCCCACCTTTCTCTCTCCCAGCCAATCTGACAAGCTGAACCAGAGTCTTAGCCGCCTGATTGGCCTTTCCTCCTTGTGCCGCCCACGCCTGCAGGACATCCTGTGGAGATTGGGCCCTCTCTAAGAGCTCATCCAGCTGGGTGCGTTTGGGCTCGATGGGATACTCCTCTTTGAACGAACTCCTGCCCTCACATAGTCCCTTTACCACAGGCTGCCGCCAGGCCTGTGCCCACAGCGGTTCTGCTGGCCCAGTTGCAGGGGTAGGCAGGAAGGCAGCGGTGGCTGAGGCCTGGGGGGTGGCCCTGGGGAGGAGACGGGCACATCGGCCCAGCAGACGGCTGGTCATGGAGGAATAGAGAGCAGCACGAGACCAGAGAGAGCAGCACGAGACCAGAGAGAGCAGCGAGAATCCTATTCACAACAGAGCAGCCAGAGTCACCATGCTAACACCTGAGAGGGAGTGAGAGAGGGAAAGAGCGAGAGAGAGTTAATTCAAGAGAGTGAATATCACTCAGTGGTTCTCATTATTTTTGGGATTCTGGACCTACAATCACATGTTGCTATGCCCAAACAACCCCATAATGTGCAACTTTATGATAAAGACTATATATTCTTATTCTCCGTAGTCTGCCGGCCACGGACTGCTGTCAACAAGCTTAGCCTAGCTATCTTGAGACGCTTTAGCAATTAGTAACAGTAACGCGGGGATTGTGTTGCGTAACATAACGTTGTGTCAACAATCGTGTAGAAATCAATGAATAGACACGGTTGTGGCAACTAGTCATAGTAGACTGAACTGAATTAACGTTACTAGCAACATTCCTGTCTCAAAAGCTGAGATGTCATCAAGCGTATTCTGACCTTGCCGAATAGGGTTTATGCCGTTCTAGCCATTACAATTATGAAACTCAAACTGGCAACATTCTCTGCATTCCCAAGTACACCTATAACGGGTCTTGTGGATACATAACTACATGTAGATGCCATTTCTATCTTTAAAGGACTGTTCTTACCTTGATAAATAAGCTAAATAGCTAGTGGACGAAGGCGACATTCACATGGAGCTGTCAGCAATAGTCGCAAGAAAATGACCTCATCAAAGATACCGGTGTCACATGATTGTCGGATGAAGCTGCGATTGGTCTGCTTGTTTCAAGGCACTTTAAGTCGTCTTTTTTTAAATTGCAGAGCCTGGTCTTTATGTCTATACGCGGAACCCATCGAATTAGATACACACAGTGGCGTAAAGTACTTAAGTAAAAAATACTTTAAGGTACTACTTAAGAAGTTTTTGGGGGTATCTGTACTTTACTTTATTATTTATATTTTTGACAACTTTTACTTCACTACATTCCTAAAAAGATCATGTACTTTTTACTCCATACATTTTCCCTGACACCCAAAAGGACTCGTTACATTGTGAATGCTTAGCAGGACAGGATAATGGTCCAATATATGCATTTATCAAGAAAACATCCCAAGGCATTCCTACTGCCTCTGATCTGGCGGACTCACTAAACACACATGCTTAATTTGTAAATTATGTCTGAGTGTTAGAGATCCGTAAATGTAAAAAATAAGAAAATAGTGCCGTCTGGTTTGCTTAATATAAGGAATTTGAAATTATTTATACTTTTACTTTTGATACTTAAGTATATTTAAAACCAAATACTTTTTTACTTTTACTCTGGTACTATTTTACTGGGTGAAAGACATTTTGAAACACATTTCATAGTCTCAAAACTATTAAACGTCTCATTGTTTTCCCTCAAATTGCAAAACATCTAAAAAGAAATGTTATACTTTCATGTGAGATTTCCTATAAGCCACATTTACATACCTTAAGGGAACATTTTGACATTCGCCATATGGTTAGTGAGAAAGACCACATTGCAAATGTACGGTCCCTTACTAGACGTCCGAAAACGTTTGTAAAATTCGCGGACGGCATCGGACCGTGCGGCAGGGGCGGATCTTCCAGGAAGTCATCAAACGAACTCTCCCGGACATTCGGTTTCTGTTTTTATAAAATAATGAAATGTTGGTCATTTTTCCGCTGTCCGGGTAAATCCCACAAGAGGGCGAATGGAATCATATTGCAAATATAAAAAACATCACGAATCACGACGTGGTTCTCCTAATCGGAAAATATTTTGAAGCAGAAACTTGGTAAGCATAGGTTTGGCATAATGGACAGTTGGCTCTGAACAAGATGGCGTCTAGGCCTCAACGGTTTTTGAGTTATGGCCATTTTTCTGGGATTAAAGTCCAAAATGAAAATAGAGCAATAATTTTTCCGCTTCACGTCAAAGTCAAGGAACCTCCAGTGTCAATAAAAAAAGAACCAGCCATTTATCTATCGTCATTTAAGAGAAATCGTACAATGTCAAATAGGTGATGTTCAAAAACAGTTTTTATTTATTTTTTAAACAGTTACAGATCTTTTTAAAGTGTGCTTCGGAGCTCTGCAAGATTTCTGTGATTTTCTGTGATTTTCTGAAATAACACACACTCACTAAAGGATATGTGGAGGATATGTGTTCACTTTCAGCTTCCTGTGTAAACCGGAAGTGCCATAAAATGGTGTCATAGGTGCTGTTTCGAAGGGTTAAAAAGGTCAGATCTTTTCAAAACTTCATATGTGTGATTAGGCAACCCCCATGAACTGTAAGTCAGTAATGTCTCCCAACAGATGTCAAAGAAAAGCTCTCTCTCTCACACACACACACACACACACACACACACACACACACACACACACACACACACACACACACACACACACACACACACACACACAGCAAGGATGGAGTGACAAAGTGCGGTGCTTAAAGACACACAGAGCCTGCAATGTCATTTCCATATTCTCTAGGCCGTTCCGAGTTCAACGAGATGCCCCGCTTGACCGTAGCTCGCTCTGAGTGCAGCGACCGTGAAAAAAAGTAGGCCCAAAATTAAGCCTGGCCCTAAATGTCATTTGCTTTTGGGTGACAGTGAGAGAACCATTAGGGTGAGAAGCACAATTTGACCTCAGGTACGTTCCTGAGGTCCTCCCGATCTGTGCAAGCCTAACCTTGACCGTGTGGCATTAACCCTTAACAGTTAATCAGGTTTTTTGATCTCACAGATTACAATGACATCTATCCCCAGAGGAATACATTGCCTGCTCCTCTAAAGTCAACCTGAAGCCTATGTGGGTTATGAATGCCTTATGAACCTGTCTTCAATGGCAGTCCATCAGGACACTATGAGGTCTACCTGTGTTGATTCTAAGCTTCCTGAAGCAACCGGAAGTGGTTATAATCACCTTAAACGTGTTTTTCCATACCCAACCAGCAGTTTGTGATAAATAGTGCATTCAAACCTGTGTAAATCGGTCAGTTCTTAACGTAAACACTTAACACTCAGGATTCTGTAAAGGCATACCCCAATCAGGATATGAGTTGACTTATAGCTTCCTGTACCACCCGGAAGTGCCTTAAATGGTGTCAGAGGGGCTGTTTCGAAGGGTTAACTTCTTGGATATAGGGGGCGCTATTTTAATTTTTTGGATGAAAAACGTTCACGTTTTAAACAAGATATTTTGTCACGAAAAGATGCTCGACTATGCATATAATTGACAGCTTTGGAAAGAAAACACTCTGAAGTTTCCAAAACTGCAAAGATATTGTCTGTGAGTGCCACAGAACTGATGTTACTGGCGAAACCCAGATAAAAATCCAATCAGGAAGTGCTGCATTTTTTGAAACCGCCTCATGCCAATGACTCCTTATATGGCTGTGAATGGGCCACGAATGAGCTTAGGCTTTCTGTCGCTTCCCCAAGGTGTCGACAGCATTGTGACATATTTGTAGGCATATCATTGGAAGATTGACCATAAGAGACTACATCTACCAGGTGGTCGCTTGGTGTCCTCCGTTGCAATTATTGCGTAATCTCCAGCTGCAGTATTTTTCCGTTTGCTTCTGATGAGAAACCAACTGTCACAACTGATATATTATCGAATAGATTTGTGAAAAACACCTTGAGGATTGATTCTAAACATCGTTTGCCATGTTTCTGTCGATATTATGGAGCTAATTTGGAAAAAAGTTAGGCGTTGTAGTGATTGCATTTTCCGGTCTTTTTCTTAGCCAAACGTGATGAACAAAACGGAGCTATTTCGCCAACACAAATAATCTTTTCGGAAAAAATGAATATTTGCTATCTAACTGAGAGTCTCGTCATTGAAATCATCCGAAGTTCTTCAAAGGTAAATTATTTTATTTGAATGCTTTTCTTGTTTTTGTGAAAATGTTGCCTGCTGAATGCTAGACTTAATGCTATGCTAGGCTATCAATACTCTTACACAAATGCTTGTGTAGCTTTGGTTGAAAAGCATATTTTGAAAATCTGAGATGACAGTGTTGTTATTAAAATCAGTATCACAAATGACCTTAAATTCATTATCCAAATGGCCCTCCCATGAGGCTGATCAGACCACAACGGAAAGCCATGATAGAGGTCAAAGGTCATACCACCCTTTTACAGTAGTGTTCCATACTATATTATACAACTTAAAGAAAAACCATCAAACATTTTCTACAGGTTCCCAGAGCATCCCCTTTATCAGAATTCATGTGTTTAATTAAAACTCCATATGTGAGTGTACCCCTTTAACTTCTCTTGGATAGGGGGCAGCATTTTGAATTTTGGATGAAATGCATGCCCAAATTCAACTGCCTGCTACTCATCCCCAGAAGATAAGATATGCATATTATTAGTAGATTTGGATAGAAAACACTCTGAAGTTTCTAAAACTATTTGAATCATGTCTGTGAGTATAAGAGAACTTATTTTGAATGAATTAGTCTTTCAATTTAATCTAAACAAGCTATTAAAACGTTCAGTTTATATCTTAAACAAACGTATCTTTCCAGGCAAAACCTTGAATTACCTGAATGAATTTTAGTCTATTGGTGCCCAGGCTGAGATGCGAACCCGAGTCTCCCGCATTGTAGGGAAGAGTGCTACCCCTCAACCACATGTATCTGTCTCATTCTCACAATCTATGTGTATGTATTTCTATGATCTATGTATGTGCTCTTTAATTATATCCAATTACTATAGTTGCTCTCCTGCCTGACTATGTGTGTGGTCTCTTTAATCTCTTAATCTATGTGGGTCTCTCCTTTCGTGGAATAGTCGTGGACCTATTTTGCGCCTATGTTGCTAAATTCCTTTCTTGAAACTATATCTATAGAGGTGTCGATCGGACATTAGGTCTCACCCGTATACAACAAGCTATTTTCCAGGGGTCGTAAATCCCTCATTTCAGAGGTCAGGTCTTTGTCTTACGGATCCTGGATCCACCCGTGTATGGTTTTCAGCAGTTCCTTGGGACAACAGAGGCAGGTATTGAGATCCGGTTCAAAGGACCAATTGTTACGAGAATTATGTTCTCATGTTCATCAACCAATTCAATTCAACTACTCAGTCTGCTATATCAGGATATGTAGGATACTGATAGAAATGAAAACAGACAGAGGCCCAGCTAAAATAGTCAAATGTTTATTCACGGGAACGTTCTAAAGTCAAGAATACAAAACAATTCCTTTTATACTGACTTCTCACGCACACACATTCACCCCACCATACGCACACACATTCACGCTAACATTAGCACACAATGTCCTGCTACGCACACACATTCACACTAACCAGCAGACAAAGATAAGGGGATTCCGTCGCCCCAGCCAAGGTCGGCCCTGAATCTTGCTCAGACAGTCTGTCTGTTATTCAAATGAGGTTTATAGACATATTGTACAGACTATGGTCATACATAATTCTAATCAATTTCATACTCATACGATTATACGGCTTCAGGGTTCAGAGTGGATTATTCTAGTCATTCATATAAATTCCATCAACATGTTCGCTTGCTGTTAGAAATTGGGAAAGATATTAATTAGTTGGAAGAACATCCAACCTAACAAAAGAGTCACAGTTTCTTGAAAGTTTACCACAGTGTCTGAAATGCCACCACTATCTCTTCTATTCTCACCATAACCTTAATTTATGAGCTCCAACAGATCTCCCCTGCAGTCACGTTCCCTCCCACTTAACAACTCTATGTAAACATGGTCTCAAACACCTCACCTCCTGCTACAGACACATTTGCACATACACTACCATCTAACCCATAACACACTTGTCACTACTCCTAATGCACTTCTTCAGTTATAAACATACTAAAACATCCTCAAATCAATTAGTGAATATATTTTAATTTTTAATTTTAATTTTACCTTTATTTTACTAGGCAAGTCAGTTAAGAACAAATTCTTATTTTCAATGACGGCCTAGGAACAGTGGGTTAACTGCCTGTATCAATCCCTTCTCTGGAACAATGATCACTCATGTTCCACAAAACCTAAAAACATATTGACTTGAAAAGGAAAGAGAAAAAAGTACATGTTTAATAATTTCACACCACCCATTAATGCATTTAACATTCAAATTCTGATTACACGGTAAAACAAAAGAGAACAAAAAAGCTTGGGTCAACCATGAAAGTTATCATCCAGTGATTTCACTAACAAACAACCTCCCTGTCGGAGGACACTTACAGATAAGGTTTCTGGAGCCTCCCTTGGCCAAATACATTTTAGCATCGCCCCCACCTCTCACCGTTTTGTAGCAACTCTCTCTCGCTGTATCCAAATCATAACTAAAATATTTGATAAATTATCCAACACAAATTTAAAATTATAGTCCTTAGTGCTTACTTTGAGTATAGGACTCGAATTCCAGCTTCTAAACAGAGCACACATCATCCTTGTTAGAATGTACAATTATAAATTAAACCTTTTATTGCCGGTAATAACTCTTCTCATTATAGCCCTCCTTTGTCCCTGTTATCCTGTCAAGAATGGCCTGGTAATGAAAGATCAGTATCTCAATGGATCCTTAGTCTAAATTGTTCGCAGTGTGTAGACCACCCCCGTACTTCTTCCAGGATTTATCATTCTAGCCCGTCTATTTCAGATATCGTTTACAGTTCATCTTCCTAACGGTACATGTAACTCTTGCCAACATCCAAATAGATACATCCGTTTCTCTCACGTACACAAATCTCTCACCTGAGCTGTTCTCAGCACTCTGGTTTATGGCTCAGACTCAGATAGAAGTGTTAAAAAGTCACTGTCGCATTGCACGCCATCGTCACTTTTTCTTCAGCCGGTTAGGGAGGGTTGACACATACTGTTTGTGGTCAAATTATTCCTACCATGCATTAAGACACGATCTGACGTCACCTTCCATAACCTCAAAAAAGCACAGATCAGAACAGTTTCGTTCAATTCAATTCTGTTTCAGGAAATCCAGAAAAGCATTGACAATATGAAGAATTATCACATTAACCTTTTCTTAATAACATTATCTCTGCGACAAATGTCAAAGAGCATAAACTACTGTTATTGCTAAAACCATTTTCAACATTAGTCCATACTCCCTTATTCTACTCGCGACCTCTCTGAAGAGTTACCAGATCATGAAGTTAGCACCATAACCCCTCGCATAATCCCACACTCAAGTATCCCAATCTGGTGAAATTTGTAACGAAACAAAAAAACAAAATGAAATCAGCAATTCCTGACATTTAATCCTCGTAAAAATTCCCTGTCTTAGGTCAGGTAGGATCACCACTTTATTTTAAGAATGTGAAATGTCAGAAAAATAGTAGAGAGAATGATTTATTTCAGAAATGTCTTTCATCACATTCCCAGTGGGTCAGAAGTTTACACACATTCAATAGGTATTTGGTAGCATTGTCTTTAAATGGTTTAACTTGGGACAAACGTTTCAGGTAGCCTTCCACAAGCTTCCCACAATAAATTGGGTGAATTTTGGCCCATTCCTCCTGACAGAGCTGGTATAACTGGTCAGGTTTGTAGGCCTCCTTGCTCGCACACGCCTTTTCAGTTCTGCCCACAAATTGTCTATAGGATTGAGGTCAGGGCTTTGTGATGGCCACTCCAATACCTTGATTTTGTTGTCCTTAAGCCATTTTGCCACGAATTTGGAAGTATGCTTGGGGTCATTGTCCATTTGGAAGACCCATTTGCGACCAAGCTTTAACTTCCTGCCTGACTGATGTCTTGAGATGTTGCTTCAATATATCCCCATGATTGTCCTTCCTCATGATGCCCTCTATTTTGTGAAGTGCACCAGCCCCTCCTGCACCAAAGCACCCCCACAACATGATGCTGCTACCCCCGTGCTTCACGGTTGGGATGGTGTTCTTCGGCTTGCCTACCTTCCCCTTTTTCCTCCAAACATAACAATGGTCATTATGGCCAAATAGTTATATTTTTGTTTCATCAGACCAGAGGACATTTCTCCAAAAAGTACAATCTTTGTCCCATTGTGCAGTTGCAAACCAGTCTGGCTTTGTTATGGCGGTTTTGGAGCAGTGGCTTCTTCCTTGCTGAGCGGCCTTTCAGGTTATGTCAAGATAGGACTCGTTTTACTGTGGATATAGATACTTTTGTACCCGTTTCCTCCAGTATCTTCACAAGGTCCTTTGCTGTTGTTCTGGGATTGATTTGCACTTTTCACACCAAAGTACGTTCACCTCTAGGAGACAGAACGCAACTCCTTCCTGAGCGGTATGACGGCTGCGTGATCCCATGGGGTTTATACTTGCGTACTATTGTTTGTACAGATGAACGTGGTACCTTCAGGCGTTTGGAAATTGCTCCCAAGGATGAACCAGACTTGCGGAGGTCTACAATTTTATTTCTGAGGTCTTGGCTGATTTCTTTTGATTTTCCCATGATGTCAAGCAAAGACGCACTGAGTAGGCCTGGAAATAAATCCACAGGTGCACCTCCAGTTGACTCAAATTATGTCAATTTGCCTATCAAAAGCTTTTAAAGCCATGACATCATTTTCTGGAATATTCCAAGCTGTTTAAAGGCACAGTCAACTTAGTGTATGTAAACTTCTGAACTCATCTCTCATGGCTCCCCCTCCCCATAGGGCATAAACCAACCCCTCTCCGTATTGATACTGCTACTACACGTAAATCAAGCAATGTTCAAATATCTTATTTTTCCATTTTGTTTTTTAACTCATTAGCTTCTAGAACTCTCATCTTACAAAAACTCACTGCAACTGGGACTTTTGTCCCTTTTACAGACCTCGCAGGGGAATACCCCCACTAGGGACCTATCCTAATACGGAACCTACACTGTATTGAAATGTTTCAGCAAAGGCAGCATTACTAGCTCCAGAGCATTGACGCGATAGAACAAACCTCCTTAACGATATGACTCGATGTAGGTGCAACTGTACGAAATACCAAAGCATTCACTCAAGTTTAAGTTAGACAGTATTTTTTATGTTAGTTGTCAAAAAGGCGATTTAGATTCTTCTTGATATCTTGTCTCCACCCACTGCAAAGTCAAATCCCATATCCAAACCTCGCAAGATGTTATTGGTGTTTTCTCCACACTCCCTGATGATGTGACCATAACGATAACATAAGAGGATATAAAATGAGGTCCCAGAATTTGTACAACGATTTGATTGTATAATTTATGGCGACAAAAGTATGTAAAATGAATCCTTTTCTGTTTATCTTATTCTTTTTATATTATGTTTATTTTTATAGAACACTAGTTACAATTCACTCACATGCAAACTACTTTGTTTTTCAGGACAAGCTATATACACATATCACAAATTGCATGTAAAATGTTTATATAAGAAAACATTTGCACATACTGCATTTCTCCTCACAACTCCATATTACCTTTGGCATTTCATTAATCCTAGCTTGCACCCTTCTGACAGGGGGTTAGGGGACATTACTTTTGCATTAATCATGCTCAATCTCTAAATAAATGGAATCTACGGATTTCACATGACTGGGAATACAGATATGCATCTGTTGGTCACAGACACCTTAAAAGAAATAAAAGAGCACGCTTTTCCAGCGTGCCAGTGGCCATCAACGGTGAGCATTTGCCCAATGAAGTTGGTTACAATGGCGAACTGCAGTCAGGTCAAGACCCTGGTGAGGATGATGAGCATGCAGATGAGCTTCCCTGAGATGGTTTCTGACAGTTTATGTAGAAATTATTTGCCTCTGCAAACCCACATTTTCATCAGCTGGTGGCTGGTCTTAGACGATCCAACAGGTGAAGAAGCCGGATGTGGAGGTCCTGGGCTGGCGTGGTTACACATGGTCTGCGTTTGTGAGGCCTGTTGGACGTACTGACGAGGGGAGACTGAAACAAATCAAATCAAATTTTATTTGTCACATACACATGGTTAGCAGATGTTAATGCGAGTGTAGCGAAATGCTTGTGCTTCTAGTTCCCGACAATGCAGTAATAACCAACAAGTAATCTAACTAACAATTCCAAAACTACTGTCTTATACACAGTGTAAGGGGATAAAGAATATGTACATAAGGATATATGAATGAGTGATGGTACAGAGCAGCATAGGCAAGATACAGTAGATGGTATCGAGTACAGTATATACATATGAGATGAGTATGTAAACAAAGTGGCATAGTTAAAGTGGCTAGTGATACATGTATTACATAAGGATACAGTCGATGATATAGAGTACAGTATATACGTATGCATATGAGATGAATAATGTAGGGTAAGTAACATTATATAAGGTAGCATTGTTTAAAGTGGCTAGTGATATATTTACATAATTTCCCATCAATTCCCATTATTAAAGTGGCTGGAGTTGAGTCAGTGTCAGTGTGTTGGCAGCAGCCACTCATTGTTAGTGGTGGCTGTTTAACAGTCTGATGGCCTTGAGATAGAAGCTGTTTTTCAGTCTCTCGGTCCCAGCTTTGATGCACCTGTACTGACCTCGCCTTCTGGATGATAGCGGGGTGAACAGGCAGTGGCTCGGGTGGTTGATGTCCTTGATGATCTTTATGGCCTTCCTGTAACATCGGGTGGTGTAGGTGTCCTGGAGGGCAGGTAGAATGCTCAAGTAGGACTGCTTTCCTACTGCCATATACAATAATACATTGATCTCTGCCAGAAAAAGATCAATGGAAATAAAATGCAGAAACAAAACAAATCTGTAGTGGTGACATGATCAAATACAACGACATCCACAGTTTTCACACATTCATCTCATGTCAACATTGATTGCATTGGTCTCTCAAGCAAGGCCCTTCCCCCGGGGACAAAGCTACACACATGCCCCACCCTGGCTCCCGATCCAGGCATTGAAGATGTTAATAAAAAATCTGCCCACAGGTGGAACAGTAGGCTACCCTGGCAAATGTCAATGATGTCCATCAAATTGTGTAGCATTGAATGATCATTGAGAGGAAAATTAACAGTTGTATGTTGCTAATAATCACATTGTTTTACTGCAATGCAATGTGTAGACAAAACTGCATGTTAGGCTACACAGGTTGTCACAGAGGCAGTGTGTGTAGTGCTACTGGAGCACACATCAGCTGGGCTTAAACATATGACCCCTCAAGGAAGGCCCCAGCATGATATGAACTCACAACCCCTGGTTTACAAGACCAGTGCTCTAACCACTTAGCTATGGAGCCATGACTGAAGGCATAAAACCCAGTAACTCGCCACAAATAAATATAGATAATATAATTTCTGTTCTGTTGATACGAGACATAAACTACGACAACAACATAATTCTGGGGAGCAGAATTGAACACAAATTGGGATTGTACTGACCTGGATTAAAACATGTGACCACTTAGTCAAGGCCCCAGCGAGAATTGAACTCACGACCCCTGGTTTACAAGACCAGTGCTCTAACCACTGAGCTATGGAGCCTTTCCTTCTCACACCTTGAGACAACAGTCCATTTACATATTACAACGGACAGAAGGCCACACCTCATGCCACCACACAGCTGTTAGTGCAGTCTGGCCTAACCAGCTAAGCAGGTTGTTAGCATATGAAGCAAAGTCAACTACTCCAGGCCTGGGTGTCTGCTGGTTTTCAATCTTTCTGTTACATCATGATCTACATGAGATTTAGACCAGAAAAACATAATACACATTTTTACATGCCAATTGGACCTGTGCAATAAAACAAACAAATACACACACACACACACACACACACACACACACACACACACACACACACACACACACACACACACACACACACACACACACACACACACACACACACACACACACACACACACACACACACACACACACACACCTGTGCCACTGCCAGGACTTGCCACTAGAGAGCAGCAACAGACCATAAAATGCTTTGCCATTGCCAGAGAATGGCCTTCAAATGATTACTGCATTTTATTGTCTGTTGCTGCGCTCTAGTGGCGTGTCCTAGCAGTGCCACAGAGTGTTTATTAGTCACATGCGCAGGGTTGCAGATGTAAATGCAGGGTACAGTGAATATCTTAAACTCCAACAGTGCAGGTCAAAGGGAAGTGAATGAAACAATAGCAATATAATAATAATTACATGTTTACAACTAACATGATAAATGTCCATTGGATGGGGGCAGGTTAAATGTTAGATGAGGTGGTGGTGGTGGGGGGGGGGTTAGGGGAGCATCAATGTATAAACTTTATCCCCACTATAAAAAGCATCTAGACATTATCTCCCATTTCTTTTAGACTAGCATTTAGTTCTCAACAGCAGAGATTTGTATAAACTGGTCTGTCTCTCCGGCCTTTTCAATATTGAATTGTGATCTCCACCGTCTCATATAAAGTGAATGTGTAGGAACGAGACAGATAGCAAATTGAGCTGGTTGTCATACAGTAGCAACATACAAAACCTCTTTTTTTTTTGTTCCAGTTATGGGACTGTTTCGTCTTTGTTCCTTTTGTCGGGTTTTTGTTCGGTGTTTAAGTATTCCCATTAAATATGGATTATCATCACGCTGCATCTTGGTCCTCCTCTCTTTCACCCAAAGACAATCGTTACATTTGTATAAACTGGTCTGTCTCTCCGGCCTTTTCAATATTGAATTGCGATCTCCACCGTCTCATAAAGTGAATGTGTCGGAACGAGACACACGGCAAATTGAGCTGGTTGTCATACAGTAGCAACATACAAAACTTTTTTTCAGTTGGCTGGCTAACTCGATACTTTGTTGCCAAAACTAAAATGGATAAGTGGAACATTTTTGGGCGGCATGACTATGGAATAATTGGGAAAAAGAGATGGCATGGGAAGGGGAGGAGTACAGCATAAGTAGCTATCTGGCACTCCGGAGTGGGCTCAATGGGTTTCTAAATGACCCAACCACCAGTCGCAGCTAGTGCCTTATGAAGGACACAGAATTTACCACCTCGAATCATGCATTTCTGGCCAACATCAAACAACTAAGGCAAGGCAAATATATCACAAACAGCCACCCTCCCATCACTGATAAGGACATGGCCCAGCTCCAAAACTTCCAGGCTCTGAATCCCCATACACCAAGGGGTCTGGTCCAGAAAGTGTGGCTCGACCTCCAGTTACATCTGGGTCAAAGACGAAAAGAGGGGAACAGACAACTAAAGCCCAACTCATTCCTCGTAAAAACAGACGAGAACAGTCTAAGGTATGTTGTTCATAGCCTGTTTGTTTTATTTCTAAGTTGCACTCGTAATAGGCTACTGGAAAGCAATACTATAACAAAGCATTCTCTCTCTCAGATACGCCACTCTCGCATATAAACGAGGCCATAAAGAATCGTCTGGACCCAAGGGAGAGGAGCAGGGAGTCCATGAGGGGATTCATGTTCGAGCAGCCAGGGAACCCACTATGCCCAGTGGCATGACTGGAGAAATATCAACTGAAATGCCTGGAGAACAGCCTTGCATTTTATCTCCACCCAAGGAGGGGAGTGTATCGGGGACTCGATCTGGTACACGTCAGGGCCGATGGGCGTGAACTATCTGGCAGCACTTCTACCCAAGATCTGCAGGGCAGCGGGAACAACTACATACACAAATCACAGCATCAGGACCACGACAGTCCAGAAACTGGCCAATGCTGGTTTAGATGCGACAGAGATTATGTCAGTGAGTGGGCGTCGGTACAGAACAAAATGACTGGGTCGCGTCCATAGATACAGAACAAAAACAATGAATGACTGGGTCGCATCTCTAGCAACCCTAGATTTGTGTCGGGACTATATCTTGTGGAAGGATGAAATAGTACAAATAAATTAATCAAAATATAGTTTTTAATGAAAATATATCGATCATTATTTGAATATGTTGGTAATAAAAGTTGTTGTATAAAAGTGATAATGTCCTCGAAGCCAGTGTTCGGCAGGTTATATTGGGACGGTTTGCCGGCCGAGTCGAACACCCATGCCAATATGTCCTCCAATCACCGGCTTCTCGGGCATTATCACTTAAATGTCCTACACAGTGTAATTTTATGATTTCATGTCTATTGACTGATTAGTGATGAACAAAACTGGAAATTGCTTCTGATGTTTTCAAGTAGCATCCCTGAGATGACTAATACAAGAAATGATGGATAGTGTAGCTCACACATGCATAATCTATGAGCAGAATTACTGCCTTACCTCAATTAGCCACAAAATTCCTAGTTTGAAAGCGACTGTTTTCTGAAAGCTGTGCCATTCCATTTTCCCTAGATTTCCCCCCATGTGGGCCAGCCCCCTATCAATTTGTGTTCCAGTCAATGAGTTCAGCCTCTCTACTTGATTGACAGCTAGCAAGAATCAGAGTAGAGCGAGAGAGAGCGCAATGACGTGGTGCACACATCTGCACATGTGTGATGTAGTACGCAATTGTCGGGGACAACTTTTGGCTCATGAGCGCTACTTTCAGAACTACTGGCTAAACGGTATTCAAAAGTACCGGAAAATCCCTTTAAACTATATGTACAGTAGCACCAAATGTTCCAATACAATAACATTCTAAATGTTGATACTTTCGGTGCTTTTTAAAATACTAAATATCAATCTAGGTTGCCAAACTCACACAGAAACAAACCTTGGCAGGATAACGAATAGCTTTAACACGGGAATAGTGTAAAACACAAAAACAAGTTGAATCTTACATCTAATGAAGGAATGAATGAGTCATGGGGGTTCTGGTCCTCAAGGGACTCAAGGAGGGAGCTGTCGTTTTCCCCCGTGTTGTCACAATTAATTGTCATAAATGTATTACTCACGGCCTGTTTGCAATTATATGGTGTGGTTTAGTATGGGTATAAGTGATTTTCTGCCTACATTGGTCTGGGTTTAGTTCAGCTGTCCTGTTGCACTTACCCAACATGACCACTTGAGGGTACCAAACATCCACAGGAGTGCCTGCTTTCTCCACCACACACTGAATACAGAAAACACAATGTTTTAGGTCTGAAAAATACCATTTTACCCCTCAGGGGGAGAAAATTTGGAAACGCTTCCGGTTATGCGTGTCATCCTTGCGCTATTTGCAGCGCGTTCTTCTCTGTTCCAAATGTTCCAAATGCCCATATTGTTCCATTAGTCCTCTCCTCCAATCAGAGCTTTAGCTTGTTCCAAATTGGAGAAAGAGAGCAAAAACCCACCAATGAAAAGTATAGCTTGTTCCAAATGTTTGGAAATAATAATACTTAATGTCTCTGGAGCGGGAACCTTCACCGGGAACCCTCACCGCCGACCACGGCCTAGAGGACGCCACTGGACTGATGGTCGAGTCTGGAGTGAGTGGCGGATCCGGACTGGAGGGGAGACTCTGGCGGATCCGGACTGGAGGGGAGACTCTGGCTGATCCGGACTGGAGGGGAGACTGGCGGATCCGGACTGGAGGGGAGACTCTGGCGGATCCGGACTGGAGGGGAGACTCTGGCGGATCCGGACTGGAGGGGAGACTCTGGCGGATCCGGACTGGAGGGGAGACTCTGGCGGATCCCAACTGGAGGGGAGACTTTGGCGGATCCGGACTGCGACCTGTCGTGGTAGGTTCCGGACTGCGACCCGTCGTGGGAGGTTCCAGTCTGCGGCCCGTCGTGGTAGGTTCCGGTCTACGGCCCGTCGTAGGATGTTCCGGTCTGCGGCCCGTCGTAGGCTCTGGACTGGGCACTGTTGCCGGACGCTCTGGACTGGTGAGGCGCACTATAGGCCTGGTGCGTGGTGCCGGTATTGGTGGTACTGGGCCGAGGACACGCACCTCAGGGCGAGTGCGGGGAGGAGAAACAGGGCGTACTGGACTGCCGAGGCGCACTGGTGGCCTGGTGCCGGCACTGGTGGTACTGGGCCGAGGACACGCACCTCAGGGCGAGTGAGGGGAGGATAAACAAGGCGTACTGGACTTCCGAGACGCACTGGTGGCCAGGTGGTACTGGTGGCCTCCCCCAATAAATTTTTGGGGCTGCCTCTCGGGCTTCCATCCGTGCTGCCTCTTCATACCGCCGCCTCTCCGCTTTGGCTGCCTCCAGCTCTGCCTTGGGGCGGCGATATTCCCCCGGCTGCGTCCAGGGTCCTTCTCCATCCAGTATCTCCTTCCAAGTCCAATAGTCCTGATTGCGCTGATCCTGATTCCCCCCACCACCACCAACTCATCTGACATTTAACCTGCCCCCACCCAATGGACATTTATCATGTTAGTTGTAGACATGTAATTATTATTATGTTGCTATTGTTTCATTCACTTCCCTTTGACCTGCACTGTAGGAGTTATAGATATTCACTGTACCCTGCATTTACATCTGCAACCCTGCGCATGTGACTAATAAACACTCTGTGGCACTGCTAGGACACGCCACTAGAGCGCAGCAACAGACAATAAAATGCAGTAATCATTTGAAGGCCATTCTCTGGCAATGGCAAAGCATTTTATGGTCTGTTGCTGCTCTCTAGTAGTGTGTGTGTGTGTGTGTGTGTTTTTATTGCACAGGTCCAATTGGCATGTAAAAATGTGTATTATGTTTTTCTGGTCTAAATCTCATGTAGATCATGATGTAACAGAAAGACTGAAAAGCAGCAGACACTCAAGCCTGGAGTAGTTGACTTTGCTTCATATGCTAACAACCTGTTTAGCTGGTTGGGCGAGACTGCACTAACAGCTGTGTGGTGGAGTGAGTGGCATGAGGTGTGGCCTTCTGTCTGTGAATTGGCAAGATCCGTTGTAATATGTAAATGGCCTGTTGTCTCGAGGTGTGAGTAGGTAAGGCTCCATAGCTCAGTGGTTAGAGCACTGGTCTTGTAAACCAGGGGTCGCGAGTTCAATTCTCGCTGGGGCCTTGACTAAAGGGTCACATGTTTTAATCCAGGTCAGTACAATCCCGATTTGTGTTCAATTCTGCTCCCCATAATTATGTTGTTGTAGTAGCTTATGACTCGTGTCAACAGAACAGAAATGACTGCCTGAGAGACCAATGCAATCAATGTTGACATATGAGATGAATGTGTGAAATCTGTGGATGTCGTTGTATTTGATCATGTTACCACTACAGATTTGTTTTGTTTCTGCATTTTATTTCCATTGATCTTTTTCTGGCAGAGATCAATGTATTATTGTATATGGCAGTAGGAAAGCAGTCCTACTTGAGCATTTGTTTCACTCTCCCCTCGTCAGTATGTCCAACCGGCCTCACAAACGCAGACCATGTGTAACCACGCCAGCCCAGGACCTCCACATCCGGCTTCTTCACCTGTGGGATCGTCTAAGACCAGCCACCCGGACAGCTGATAAAAATGTGGGTTTGCAGAGGCAAATAATTTCTACATAAACTGTCAGAAACCATCTCAGGGAAGCTCATCTGCATGCTCATCATCCTCACCAGGGTCTTGACCTGACTGCAGTTCGCCATTGTAACCAACTTCATTGGGCAAATGCTCACCATTGATGGCCACTGGCACGCTGGAAAAGCGTGCTATTTTTTTTTTTTTTAAGGTGTCTGTGACCAACAGATGCATATCTGTATTCCCAGTCATGTGAAATCTGTAGATTCCATTTATTTAGAGATTGAGCATGATTAATGCAAAAGTAATGTCCCCTAACCCCCTGTCAGAAGGGTGCAAGCTAGGATTAATGAAATGCCAAAGGTAATATGGAGTTGTGAGGAGAAATGCAGTATGTGCAAATGTTTTCTTATATAAACATTTTACATGCAATTTGTGATATGTGTATATAGCTTGTCCTGAAAAACAAAGTAGTTCGCATGTGAGTGAATTGTAACTAGTGGTCTATGCAAGATAAACATAATACAAGAGAGAAGGATTCATTTTACATACTTTTGTCGCCATAAATTATAATCGTACAAATTCTGGGACGTCATTTTATATCCTCTTATGTTATCGTTATGGTCACATCATCAGGGAGTGTGGAGAAAACGCCGATAACATCTCGCGAGGTTTGGATATGGGATTTGACTTTGCAGTGGGTGGAGACAAGATAGCAAGTTGAATCGAAATCGCCTTTTTGACAGCTAACATAAAGAAAATACTGTGTAACTTTAAACTTGAATGAATGCGTTGGTATTTCGTACAGTTGCACCTGCATTGAGGCATATCGTTAAGGAGGTTCATTCTATCACGTCAAACCTCTGGAAGGTTTCTGCGGAGAGTATGCTCTGGAGCTTGTAATGCTGCCTTAGCTGAAACGTTTCAGCTGCAGTGAAGAAAAGAAAATACCTTTCCGTTTTATCGAAACTCCCCGGTAAGAATAATAAAGACGTTTTATTGTCGGTGCATGTCATGTTTTCAATGTGCTGTTTGAAAACTTTTAGTTTCAGGACAAAGTTTCGAATTCAAAAGCACTGTGGCTCTTGGCGAATTATCTTGACGCTACTGTATCTTGACGCTACCCATGCATTCTGCTCATGGGCATGACACATAATTTATTTTAATGCAAGAGTGTAAAGTTAACAGTTTGCCTGGACAAATTACGTTATGGCTTCAAATATGAACAGGACCAGTTGTATCTAAGTAGCTCATGGAGTCTTTATGAATATCAATCAAATTTATTCCTACAATGGCTAGGCTATACTTGTTCAATCATAACTATGGTAATCTGAACCCCGACATTTTTATCCATCGCGATTGTTCATGAACACAGTTTTGTCTAGGCCTAAACAAGACTGAAGTAGTAAACACTAATTTGTCCTTGCTTTAAATCTGTCATTACTAGGGTTATGTGTGTTCATCTCAATTCAGGATGACTTAAATGGTAACTTCTAACACAGTTTGGTCAGGTAGTATTGTCTGGGATTGAATGTTTTTCCTTCAAATCAATCATCCTGGAGAGATTCAGCTAGACTAGGACAATCACAAACCAAGTAATTAATCCCTTAGATTTTCAACAATTACCTAAATCCATGTTGACTGAGGATGACTTATGAAAATCCCACCAAATAAAATTGAAAACCAGCATTATAACTCAAGGGTTTCATAATTTTTGAATCTACCTTTATTTACATGAGATTTTATTTGATCTCTTAAACAATACAACCCATACACAGGACTACATCCAAACAAACATCACACCTGCCCAGACCCACTTGAATCCCCCTTTTGAATACACATGATAGTTCCACAAATAGGCCTAGCCAACCATATGAATGATTCATATATTTTTTTTTAAGTAGGCTATCATGACTTCTTCTGCAATATGGACCTCTTTCACCAGTTGCTCTTGGTCTCAGATGAGTGGGTGCTGCTATAGCCTACATATCATGATGTAGTGGGGGAGCATGGTAGTGTCAAACAGCCAACCTGTCCTAAATATGAATGCCTAATTTTCATTGCCTTGGCACTTCCGTCAGGAAGGTCATCTATAATGAATGAGAGCTCAGCTGGCAGCCTGTAGGTGAGGTAGATGAAGTGGATGTCTGGGGGAGTTGATGAGGTGTGTGTGAGTAATGTATGTATGTATAGTGGGGAGAACAAGTATTTGATAACCT
This sequence comes from Oncorhynchus tshawytscha, assembly GCF_018296145.1. Classification (NCBI taxonomy): domain Eukaryota; kingdom Metazoa; phylum Chordata; class Actinopteri; order Salmoniformes; family Salmonidae; genus Oncorhynchus; species Oncorhynchus tshawytscha. Next base: position 15,685,772 of record NC_056451.1, read on the forward strand.
GCAAAATCGGCAGTGTTTCCTACTTACAAAGCATGTAGAGATCTGTAATTTTTGTCATAGGTACACTTCAACTGTGAGAGACTGAATCTAAAACAAAAATCCAGAAAATTACTGTATGATTTAAGTAATTCATTTATTTTATTGCATGACATAAGTATTTGATACATCAGAAAAGCAGAACTTACTTTGGTACAGAAACCTTTGTTTGCAATTACAGAGATCATAAGTTTCCTGTAGTTCTTGACCAGGTTTGCACACACTGCAGCAGGGATTTTGGCCCACTCCGCTATACAGACCTTCTCCAGATCCTTCAGGTTTCGGGGCTGTCGCTGGGCAATACGGACTTTCAGCTCCCTCCAAAGATTTTCTATTGGGTTCAGGTCTGGAGACTGGCTAGGCCACTCCAGGACCTTGAGATGCTTCTTACGGAGCCACTCCTTAGTTGCCCTGGCTGTGTGTTTCGGGTCGTTGTCATGCTGGAAGACCCAGCCACGACCCATCTTCAATGCTCTTACTGAGGGAAGGATGTTGTTGGCCAAGATCTCACGATACATGGCCCCACCCATCCTCCCCTCAATACGGTGTAGTCGTCCTGTCCCCTTTGCAGAAAAGCATCCCCAAAGAATGATGTTTTCACCTCCATGCTTCACGGTTGGGATGTGTTTTTGGAGTTGTACTCATCCTTCTTCTTCCTCCAAACACGGCGAGTGGAGTTTAGACCAAAAAGCTCTATTTTTGTCTCATCAGACCACATGACCTTCTCCCTTTCCTCCTCTGGATCATCCAGATGGTCATTGGCAAACTTCAGACGGGCCTGGACAAGCGCTGGCTTGAGCAGGGGGACCTTGCGTGCGCTTTAGGATTTGAATCCATGACGGCGTAGTGTCTTACCAATGGTTTTCTTTGAGACTGTGGTCCCAGCTCTCTTCAGGTCATTGACCAGGTCATTGACCAGGTCCTGCCGTGTAGTTCTGGGCTGATCCCTCACATTCCTCATGATCATTGATGCCCCACGAGGTGAGATCTTGCATGGAGCCCCAGACCAAGGGTGATTGACCTTCATCTTGAACTTCTTCCATTTTCTAATAATTGCGCCAACAATTGTTGCCTTCTCACCAAGCTGCTTGCCTATTGTCCTGTAGCTCATCTCAGCCTTGTGCAGGTCTACAATTTTATCCCTGTTGTCCTTACACAGCTCTCTTGTCTTGGCCATTGTGGAGAGGTTGGAGTCTGTTTGATTGAGTGTGTGGACAGGTGTCTTTTATACAGGTAACGAGTTCAAACAGGTGCAGTTAATACAGGTAATGAGTGGAGAACAGGGGGCTTCTTAAAGAAAAACTAACAGGTTTGTGATAGCCAGAATTCTTACTGGTTGGTAGGTGATCAAATACTTATGTCATATAATAAAATGCAAATTAATTACTTATAAATCATACAATGTGATTTTCTGGATTTTTGTTTTAGATTGCGTCTCTCACAGTTGAAGTGTACCTACGATAAAAATTACAGACCTCTACATGCTTTGTTAGTAGGAAACACTGCCGATTTTGCAGGTTATCAAATACTTGTTCTCCCCACTGTGTGTGCATATCAGCTAATTCATTGGTGTGTTATTGACAATACTCAGTTTCTGCTTTTTAGGAAGATCTGTGTAATGCACACAATGCTTCTTAGACCTATAATTGGGGCGGCATGTAGCCTAGTGGTTAGTGTTGGACTAGTAACCGGGAGGTTGAAAGATCGAATCCCTGAGCTGACAAGGTAAAAATCTGTCGTTCTGCCCCTGAACAAGGCAGTTAACCCACTGTTCCTAGGCCGTCATTGAAAATAAGAATTTGTTCTTATCTGACTTGCCTAGTTCAATAAAGGTAAAAATAAAATAGATTTTCTTCTGGACTATTTCATACTATTGCATTTAATTTTCTGGCCTTTTAGGAGTCTGTCATGTGGCTGAATTCTGTGCTATGCTGCAATGTTTCCATAGGATGATCTGTCCTCCCTTGTGTGCTGACATTTCTCCTCACCCCCTGCAGAATAGATGCATCAGCACCCATTTCTCATGGGCACCTGGGGCAACGACTGGAAACAATCTAGAGGTCGACCGATCGTGATTTTTCAACGCCGATACTGATTATTGGAGGACCAAAACATGCTGGTAGTGATTAATTGGCTGATTTGTTTTGAATTTATATATATATATAAAAAATGACACTTTTTAAAAAACTTAATATAATACACAAATAAAAATCTATTTAGTCTCAAATAAATAATGAAACATGCTCAATTTGGTTTAAATAATGCAAAAACACGTGTTGGAGAAGAAAGTAAAAGTGCAATATGTGCCATGTAAAAAAAGGCTAACATTTAAGTTCCTTGCTCAGAACAAATGAAAGCGGTTGGTTCAATATTCCCAGTTAAGAAGTTTTAGGTTGTAGTTATTATAGGAATTATGATGCGTCGACTATTTCTCTCTATACCATTTGTATTTCATATACCTTTGACTGTTGGATGTTCTAATAGGCACTTTAGTATTGCCAGCCTAATCTCAGGAGTTGATAGGCTTGAAGTCATTAACAGCACTGTGCTTCAAGCATTGCTAAGAGTTGCTGGCAAACGCAGGAAAGTGCTGTTTGAATGAATGCTTACGAGCCTGCTGCTGTCTACCACCACTCAGTGAGACTGCTCTGTCAAATATCAAATCATAGACTTAATTATAATATAATAAACACAGAAATACGAGCCTTTGGTCATTAATATGGTCAAATCCGGAAACTATAATTTTGAAAACAAAACGTTTATTCTTTCAGTGAAATACGGAACCGTGCCGTATTTTATCGAACGGGTGGTAACCCTAAATCTAAATATTGCTGTTACATTGCACAACCTTCAATGTTATGTCATAATTATGTAAAATTCTGGCAAATTAGTTCCCAACGAACTAGGCGGCCCAAACTGTTGCATATACCATGAACCTGTGTGCAATGAACGCAAGAGAAGTGACACAATTTCCCTAGTTAATATTGCCTGTTAACATTAATTTCTTTTAACTAAATATGCTGGTTTAAAAAAAATCTACTTCTGTGTATTGATTTTAAGAAAGGCATTGATGTTTATGGTTAGGTACATTCGTGCAAAGATTTTGCTTTTGTTAAATCATCACCCGTTTGGCGAAGTAGGCTGAGATTCGATGATAACTTCACAGGCATCGCATTGATTATATGCAACGCAGGACAAGCTAGTTAACCTAGTAATATTATCAACCATGTGTTAGTTAGCTAGTGATTATGTGAAGATTGATTGTTTTTTTACAAGTTAAGTTTAATGCTAGCTAGCAACTTACCTTGGCTCCTTGCTGCACTTGCGTAACAGGTGGTCAGCCAGCCACGCAGCTTTCTCGTGGAATGCAATGTAATCAGCCATAATCGGCGTCCAAAATTGCAGATTTACCGATTTGTTATAACTTGAAATCGGCCCTAATTAATCGGCCATGTCGATTAATCGGTTGACCTCTAAATTAAACGAAGTACCGTTAACTTTAAGGAAACTGGAAGATTTTTTTTAAGGAGAATAATCTAGGCTATTAAGTGGTTTATTTTAGAATGATTGGAAACCTTACAGACTACAGTGGCTTTAACTGTATCTGGATTGTTGTGGCAGGCTGACAGTGTGTCCCCAGCAGTGAGAAAGAGAGGGAGAGTATGGTACAGCCACTGTTGTGCATTGGGCTGTAGCTCTAGCTAACATGAGCACTAGGAGGCTTGATCCAACCTGACATGCCACAATTGGGCCAGGAATAAAAATGACAAGCCTGGAGGACACAGGCAATAAAGCAGCCGAGAAGAGAGGCCTATTAAGTGGTTCTTTGTGAGAGTGGAGAGGTGAACAAGTTGTCCTTCAAAAGGATGAGGATACAGAGCAGGGAGGAAATCTCCAAGGTGATCCTGAAGGGACAAGCCAGCGACAGGAAGTGAGGAGAAATGCCAGAGTAAGATACTAACAGCGCTGTTTGCCTATCGTGGAGCGGGAGCCTTATTAAAATGCATTAGAATCTCCAGGCTGCTCCGCTCTACGCTACTTCTCCCATCCCCATCATCAGGGTGCTTATCGTCTCCAAGGCAAACGGCAATACAAAAAAACACTAGGGAGCCGTGCAAGGCCTGTCAGCCAAGTCCTGATAGAAGAGACCTGGCACTCTCGGCCTTAGCTCAGTTGCTACAGCTTTGATGTCATCAGAGAGAGGCTTAATAACATTCGCCTTGGTTACTGCTGCTACTGCTCACCCTTTTGTAACCAAACCCATATAGGAGCAGTTTGGAAACACTACTGTCTCCTGCTCACATCACTACAAATGTCAGAGGTGTGATCATGTATAGATGAAAGAGAATGGTGACTATGTGAAAAGGATATAGTGATTTCCATCTAAAAGAACCCATGAGCAGCAACATGTGAAGTTCATAGGAGCATGTCAAATTTAAGATGTCTTTTTTTATTAAGGGATATATAATTGTTTTTACAATTTTACATCTTAAAATGTAGGAATAAGCAAAGATGGAAAAGGGGTATTTAAAAAAAAAAACATCTACCAGAAATAGTTTAAAGGTATTAGAAATACATAACACTCATATTGAAGTAAAAGACCCTTTGCCAACAAATATCAACACTTTATATTTAGTTTTGGATATATTTGTCTGCCTTCTGTACGTTGTTGAACAATTGCCTTGTGCCTTAATATTCTGTTAGCAAAAACCCACATATCTTTAAGATATTTTCTAATTGCTCTCCCTCATTAGGATGGGAGGATAATGAACGTTCAGAAGTAACCAATAAAGGTAGATCTATTAATTAGTCAGTGTTTTATTGATATCAATTTTGTTTATTAATAATTGTGAAAACTTGTTCGCTAACTGAATTTCTGCAGTTTATTGGCTACAATGAGGGAAATCATAATAGTCACAAAACACAGTTGGGTTCACAAGTTTGGACAGCAAAGTAGAGTACAGAAAAGTATAGCACAGGGCAGTACTGTTCAGTAAATACCTGGAGTATAGTTCAGTAGAGCACACAAGTTAAATACACTAGAGTACTGTACTCGAATGCACTCTGCTGTGCTGTACTCTGCTGAGCTCTACTGTGGAATTGCCCAGATGCTGAATTGTCTTTACTATTTCAAAGACCTTTTCAGCTTCTGTGAAACAAGGGCTCTTTTTCAATTGTCTTTCCTTGATTCCTCGCGTCCTCTCTCTTTGCCTCCTCAAAATGCATTGGAGGAGAAGATTAGACAAAGGAACCTAGGCTCTTCTGTGCATTTTGAGGATGTGAAGAGAGAGGATGTGAGGAATCAGGAGGACAATTGAGAAAGAGCCTAGGCATTACTAGGTCACCCAGGGACATCTCAAAATGACAGAACTACTTCAGGCTTTTTCTCTTCTCAGAGAGACAAAGGTAGAAAGCCATTTCTATTGTAAAAGCATAGAGAGAAGTCAGGTGAAACATCAGGCTAGAAATGTGTTGTCCAGTCTGGCTGGTTTAACAGTTTTTCTACGCACGGCATATTTACTTACTGTATCGCCTGCCTGCTGCCTTCTAAGGGACTATTTACTTTTCTTAATGCCTGTTTCATTATTTATAAGCAGCATTCAGTATAACAAAGATTTTGGGACGATTAGGGGAAAGCGGATGTGGGCGAGGTGGTTGACTGAGAAGCGTGGTGGGTGGGTGGGAGCTCTAGGGAGACTGAATACTGATGAAGTGGAGCTGGAGCGGTAACATTAAGCCAGACAGAAATATAATATAAATGTGAAGCATTCCCAGTTGTAGCCCGAGTTCATGCATGCATATGATTATGATGGGAACTATGCTGACCTTTCTCCAATTGGATCATGTTACTCTTAAGGCAACATTTACTTCCTCACACAGAAAATGTCAAGGAAAAAGCGCTCTGTTTACTCTTCATCCAGATTGTGTTATTCCCCATAGCCTAACTTCTATTGCTATGTGAGGACATCAGTTTTCAAACAATCTAGGCTGTCAATGTCTATTTAGGCCTAATCATTTGTTTAGTAGAAGTGTAGTTCTATACTATATATTTTTTAAATTATTTAGTCTAGGGGTTTTCAAACTTTTCTTGCCCAGAGACCCCTGGCCAGGGGGTCCCAGTGAATGATAATGGCAAGTAGAAGTAATCAACATTTTAAAAGTGAAGAGATTTGGTAGACAGTTGTTTTGACATCCCCACAGTTCACTGGAAGAGGAACTGTAAGCTAACATAGTCTATTAGCTCGAAAGGTATCTTGGCGGCGTAGAGAATTTTGCTGTTGTAAGGCACATTCTACACGTTTCCATTGAGCTGAGAACATTTTGAAGTTTTGAAGCTAATTTCCAGACATTCTACACCGTTTTGCATGGAGCTGAGACAATTTTGCAGTTGTAAAGCTAATTTCCTGCAATTCTATGTATTTTGCAATGGCAACTGCTGTGTTCCTCTGCAGTAAATCAATGGGCATGTGCCCAGAATGCCCAGTTTCTTTTCTCCTTGGCTGTATAGCTTTTGTTATTGTTAGTTCTCAAAGATGGTATTATACAAAATAAAGTGTGTGTGTGTGTGTATAAATATAAATATCACACACTCATTCAAGGTAGTATTATTTGTACTATTTTCCTCAATGTGGGGGCCCCTCAGGGGTGCGTGCTTAGCCCCCTCCTGTACTCCCTGTTCACTCATGACTGCACTGCCAGGCACGACTCCAACACCATCAATTAAGTTTGCTGATGACACAACAGTGGTAGGCCTGATCACCGACAACGATGAGACAACCTATAGGGACGAGGTCAGAGAACTGACTGTGTGGTGCAAGGACAACAACCTCTTCCTCAACGTGATCAAGACAAAGGAGATGATTGTGGACCACGCATGCCCCCATTCTCATCGATGGGGCTGTAGTGAAGCAACAAACTAACATGGTCCAAGCACACCAAGACCTTCGTGAAGAGGGCACGACAAAACCTATTCCCCCTCATGATACTGAAAAGATTTTGCATGGGTCCTCAGATCCTCAAAAGGTTTTACAGCTGCACCATCGAGAGCATCCTGACTGGTTGCATCACTGCTTGGTATGGCAACTGCTCGGCCTCTGACCACAAAGCACTACAGAGGGTAGTGCATATGGCCCAGTACATCACCGGTGCCCTGCTTATTGACAAATTGACTCTGTCCCGGTACCCCCGTGTATAGCCCTGCTATTGTTATTTACTGCTACTCTTACATTTTTTGTTATTCTTATATTTTTGACATTTTGGGGGGTTTATTAAAACTGCTTGTTGGTTAAGGGCTTGTAAGTAAGCATTTCACTGTAAGGTCAACACCTGTTGTATTCAGCGCATGTGACAAATAAAATTTGATTTGATTTATTTTGGAGTTTCCCCATTTTTCTCTGCAGATCCTCTCAATGTCTCTCAGGTTGGATGGGTAGTGTTGCAGCACAGCTATTTTCAGGCGTCATTCAGCTCGAGACCCTGGGTCTCGACCCCGTCCTGTGCTACTGGGTCCTGGACTTTCTGATGGCCCACCCCCAGGTGGTGAGGGAAGGAAACATCTCCACCCCGCTGATCCTCAACACTGGGGCCCCACAAGGGTGCGTTCTCAGCCCTCTCCTGTACTCCCTGTTCACCCATGACTGCATGGCCATGCACGCGTCCAACTGAGACGACACTACAGTGGTAGGCTTGATTACCAACAATGACGAGATGGCCTACAGGGAGGAGGTGAGGGCCCTCGGAGTGTGGTGTCAGGAAAATATCCTCACATTCAACGTCAACAAAGGAGATGATCGTGGACTTCAGGAAACAGCAGAGGGAGCACCCCCCATTTTTACATCAATGGGACAGTAGTGGAGAAGGTGGAAAGTTTTAAGTTCCTCGGCCTACACATCACGGACAAACTGAAATGGTCCACCCACACACAGCGTGGTGAAGAATGCGCAACAGCACCTCTTGAATCTCAGGAGGCTGAAGAAATTTGGCTTGTCCCCAAAAACACTCACAAACTTTTTACAGATGCACAATCGAGAGCATCCTGTCGGGCTGTATCACAGCCTGGTACTGCAACAGCTCCGCCCACAACCGTAAGGCTCTCCAGAGGGTAGTGAGTCTGCACAACGCATCACCGGGGGCAAACTACCTGCCCTCCAGTACACCTACACCACCGATGTCACAGAAAGGACAAAAAATGATCAAGGACAACAACCACGCCTGTTCACCCCACTATCATCCAGATGGCGAGGTCAGTACAGGTGCATCAAAGCTTGGACCGAGAGACTGAAAAACCGCTTCTATCGCAAGGCCATCATACTGTTAAACAGCCATCACTAACATTGAGTGGCTGCTGCCAACATACTGACTCGCCAGACCCACTGGCTCCACTTCATCTACAAGTCCATGCTAGGTAAAGCTCCGCCTTATCTCAGTTCACTGGTCACGATGGCAACACCCACCCGTAGCACGCGCTCCAGCAGGTGTATCTCACTGATCATCCCTAAAGCCAACACCTAATTTGGCCACCTTTCCTTCCAGTTCTCTGCTGCCTGTGACTGGAACGAATTGCAAAAATCGCTGAAGTTGGAGACTTATCTCCCTCACCAGCTTTAGGCATCTGCTATTTGAGCAGCTAACTGATTGCTGCAGCTGTACATAGTCCATCGGTAAATAGCCCACCCAATTTACCTACCTCATCCCCATACTGTTTTTATTTATTTACTTTTCTGCTCTTTTGCACACCAGTATCTCTACCTGCACATGACCATCTGATCATTTATCACTCCATTGTTAATCTGCAAATTGTAATTATTCGCCTACCTCATGCCTTTTGCACACAATGTATATAGACTTTTTTTTCTTACTGTGTTATTGACTTGTTTATTGTTTACTCCATGTGTAACTCTGTTGTCTGTTCACACTGCTATGCTTTATCTTGGCCAGGTCGCAGTTGTAAATAAGAACTTGTTCTCAACTAACCTACCTGGTTAAATAAAGGTGAAATAAAAAATGTTTTAAATGTGAACAAACTTTGAGAGAAATTAGCTTTTTGTGCTTATGGAAGACTTTGGGGATTTTTTATTTCAGCTCAGGAAACATGGGACCAACACTTTACATGTTGCATTTTATATTTTTGTTCAGTGTACATTTGACTGGTCATGCTTATCAGTCTGTTATTCTGCATAATTTAGTGGAATTAAATTGGCGTGTGTACAGTATATTTGTTATGTATCTTATCGCACTCGTACAGCATACATATACAGAGCCTTTGAGCGGAAAATCGGTCAAACCGCGCGAGAGCTTCTGCTACAGCATCTCAAACAGCAAATGCTTAGGCAAGGCTTCATCAGTGTGTCACACACCACTTTGCAATGAGCTGAAGACCGTATGCATTTTGAAAACATATACTTAATTGTTTGAAACCTGAAAGTTTTAATACATATGACGTGCAGGTCTTACCTTGCTTCAAAGTATCCTAGCCAGGTTTTGACAGGTTTTATTGCTAATTGCATTATGGAACAAACATTCACGCTATTAGGCTATTTCTTTCTCAACAAGCTGACCAATAGAATAGGTCAACTGTCCTACTATGGGGCATAGTAGATTGACATAGGCTAGTGATTTTGCTGTTCGTTACTTGTCTTGTTGGCTGAGGAAAAGTAAATGTAGTATTTTGGTATTTTATTAGGATCCCCATTAGCTGGTGCAAAAGCAGCAGCTACTCTTCCTGGGGTCCACACAAAACATTAAACAATACAGAATGACATAATACAGAACATCAATAAACAAGGACAGAACTACATAAAAAAATTTTAGGAGGCACATGTAGCCTACATATCAATGCATACACACAAACTATCTAGGTCAAATAGGGGAGAGGCATTGTGCCGCAAGGTGTTGCTTTATCTGTTTTTTGAAACCAGGTTTGCTGTTTATTTAAACAATTTGAGATGGAAGGAAGTTCCATGCAATACGGGCTCTATATAATACTGTACGCTTTCTTGAATTTGGGGACTGTGAAAAGACCCCTGGTGGCATGTGTGGTGGGCTAAGTGTGTGTGCCAGAGCTCTGTGTAAATTGACGATGCAAACAATTTGCGATTGCATATGGGTCTGGTAAATATCTCAAATTTCCGGTAGATTTAAATGCTGCTGGTCAAAATGTCAGGTGCCACATTCTCCTAACGGAAACCCTGCCATTGTGGTATTCTGTTGCAGCTAGTGATATTAATACAATTATTTTTCACATACAATCACCCAAAAGACCCCTCCCCCCCATTTTGAAAACCCCTGATTTAGTCAGATAAACTAGATTAGATATAGCCTACTTTGTCTGTTGTTCACAAAAACACTTTACACTTTACATTAGAACATGTATTTAGCTACATTTCATAGACTTCAAGGCCGTCTCTTAGTAGTGTGTGTACCGCAATATTATCTGGAGCACAAATTTCGGCTAATTGAAGTCATTGTGCCTGAATGGTTATGACAGTGAACCGTGGTGCAACAAATCTTATATATAATCTTTTTCTAGTTCTGTGTTCCTAGTAACAGGATGACCAAGCTTTTGTTTAACTTGTTCTGTAATTTCTGCATGCTGGTCACGGTTCTTAGAAAGTGCACAATTTGACAATAAATCTGAAGACTTTCCATTACGCTTTGTAATCATTAATAATCCACGTCTTGAATTGAGACTGTTCTGTTTTGTCCTGAGTACTAGCATCTCCAAATACATCTTACCATTTTTTATTCATCTGTATCATTTAGAATTGAATTAAGCTATTACACAACAAGATATTTTAATATGGAAAGCATCATGGGGCGCCTCTGTACAGGGATGCAAACTAGTCATCTTTCGGCAAATTAGCCGTTTTGAATCCAAACTATGCGACCTACGTGATTCTTGTCAATCCGATGAGAAACGTTTCGGGGTAGGAAGGGCTTTGGATGACTACTGTCTGTATGCGAACGAGTGATGCGCGTTTCGAGCAATACTGATTGTATCCAAGGCTCAGCCAATCATTCACATAACAACAGAATGCAGTACACGACTGAAGAGAGAAGGGACAACCAATGTGCTAGTTACAGCATCAGTGCGCACTCTAGAAAGACAGCGGAGAGTGGAATGGCAGTTTGCCAGTTAATTTACAGCAGGGTGTCCCTGGCCTTGAACATAACGAAGAGGTAGGTGAGAAACCTGACCACGAAGATGGGGGTGAGGAAGCGTACTTCATGAGCTGTAACCCGAAAAACGACTGGCATTTGTAAAGTTAGAGGTGAGGGAGAAAGTGTGGTGGAACAAGTAATGTTAACTTTATTAAAAATGCTATCTTGCTAGATGGATCGAATTCTCCGTTAGCTGGCCAGAGAAATATTGAGCAACATTAGCCAACAAATAATTTAGTTTATGGTGTGAAAATTAACTAGCTAATAAAGTCAGACCGCTAACGTTACAACATCAGATAAGCTAACATTAGTAACCTAACCAATTCGCTATGGAATTGTAGCGACCCTCACGGACAGCTGTGTGTTATGTGTTAGGCTATTGGTTGGCTGTGTTGTATTTACCAGTATCCAGTGTTCGCGGGGTCCGACATGCCAATCGACCTGCTATCTGCCAACAACAGGAATGCCTCAAATGTTCTGATGGCGGAGTGGCGTGGAGGGAGGATTGAGCATTGGGTTTTAAGACCGGGTTTAGCCATGGTTCTGTTCCCTCTCTTACGTCTGGCCAGAAGGTCACGGTTGTTTTATAGGGTATCCATCATTTATTTGGCGTGGGCTACGGCCAAACAGTAGCCTGTGTGAAGTTGGGTTAATAAACCGTAAATTCGGAAACTCAAGCCTCTGTCTGGACCCTTGTTCCTTTATGATCTAGTCAGGTCATTACAGTATTAACTGGCGTACGACTCCTTGTGCAGAAAAGTTTGCGTGAACGCACTCAAATCCCCCTCCCTTCTATCTTGGGACTGCAAGGCCTGGCACACTTCAGAATCATTTTTTTAGCTCATGTTGACCAGTAGTGTGTGCCACAGGAAACAAAATTAGAGTATAAAGAAACAAACATTTATTTTAGAAACATTTTGTAATGTTTAAGAAAATAATGATAATTACACAACTATCACACTAACACAACATCACAGAAAGTTACGTTTGTTAACAAGCATTACATAAGAAATACAAATGTCGATTTGCATAAGATATAAAATGATAATAAATCAAATATAAAAAGACAAATAAACAAATATTGGAACGTTGCAAACGCTTGACTAAACATTTAGTCCACTTTAACTCAAGCCTAACCTAGTCCTGACAGGCTGCGCAGACATAATCCTCCAATGATGTGATGGTTTGGACTGGTGGAACCATCGTGGGCAGCGGTCACAACCAATCTGAAATTTATGATGATGAAAATTTTTAAATATTAAACATTCAATACATTTTCTTGAATTACAATTATTCAATTATCAGACACAGTGGATGATGCTACCTCTAGAAATATTACTGCTTATACAAATTCATGCTCCTAAAAATGTGCCTTTTTAGAAGTGAACAAGCAATTACCCAGTTAGTGTCTTTCTCATTATTGTCCACCTCCCCACATAAGTGGCACAATTGTCTCCGGTTATCTAGCAAAACATAATGACAAGTAGTCTATACATCTTTACATGTATTTTTCTGAGAAAACAGGGAACAAGGGAATAGTGTAGGTTTCTTGTAACATACTTATTTAAATACATGTGTTTTAGTGGCTGTCTAGTCAGAAGTTGGATCAAAAGATAACCTTGAAAGATCCATATAAATGTTTTATTTTTATCTACAATTATATTACATTTGAAATTGAACATACCTGTGTTTTGGAGAAGAGTGACTGCTATTTATTCTCTTATGACGTTAACATCTTTGTCCATATTTGAAAAGACAATCGACTCCTCCTTCAGAACACATTCATCAAACTGGGGAAAAAATGTGATGGGCATTTCAGTTTTCCTCAACAAAATTATGTTGCACTTAGAATTCTAATTCGCAAGTATACAACGACACAGCTATAATATAATTTGACAGTTCTGTTTTGCCTTTTGGTCAGTATACTTTCAGTAGGTTAATTGTACATTACTTGTACTCATACTTACTTTCAAGGCAAAGACCCCACAAGAAGTAACATCTTGTTGGCATGGGTGAGGAAGGGTACCACACGCCCATCTGGAGATATTACACCCCTTCTCTCTCAGGAATGATCTGAACATATATGTTAATAAAAGTACAGCATTTTGGAACACTTTATTGATTACAATATAGAGATGAATAACAGAGGGGAATCTGAGAATGCAGGGATTCCAGCAGGGTGTGAGTTGTAGTAGTCAAATCTGGAGCTGACAAGGGCTGGAATGTAAATGACGTGATAATCATTATCTAACATCTGAGAACGGGCAGGCATTCCCTCGGATGAAGAGCATCTCCGTCTTGCTGATTATGTGCTGTCATCCAGGTGGAAATGTCACCTGTATATCTGATGTAGGAAAAGAGATAAGTTGAGAGTCCTGTGCGTATGTATATGTACTGTGCATGTGTGTATATCTTGGTGTGTATATATATATATATATATATATATATATTGTTTCTATTATTATCATTATTGTGTTTGAGGGGCGGGCGGAGGTTGATGGGGATGGTGGAGGTGCTGGGGGTGTCCTATTGAGGGCGAAGGGACCTATTGGGGAGAGGATTCTTCATGGAGGCACATTGTCATATTTTTGTTTATTATATTATTATACATTTATACTTTAAAAAAAATTGTATTATTTTAACAGTTGACTGTGATTATGGATATGCACTCATGTTGACTTATATATTTGAACTTTTTTGCGCAGAGTACAAATTGTATTATTTTATTATTACTACTGTACCTACATTCTAAAAACTAAAACAGAAAAAGTTTAAAACAATGTAGGAAAAGCCATAAGAGGGAAAAGCATGATGGGATGGGGGATTGAGGGATGGGTAGAAAGAACAGTAGATGGCTCTGAAAACTATTATTGCTGAAATAACCACTTCCTTTTGTGACTAGAGTCTAATCATTCCTGTGGCACACATCAGAGGGCATGTTAGGTCACCAAAAAGGATTCTGAAGTGTCCTAGGCCTTGCAGTCCCATTTAATAATTAATGTATGTGTGTTATATTAAACATAGAGGAGGGAGTAAAATGTAGGCAAGAAATAAACATTTCAGAACAACTACTAGTCAAATAAGACATGGGAGAGATGACACATTTTGGCAGTGATTTATTTATAGACTAACACACTTGAAACAAATAGCCAAACTGAAAACTGCAGACATTACTAGTGCCTCCCCCGCGATCAAACCGACATAAAAAATGAAATGAAACACAGCCGAACGTGATCAGAAATCTCAACTAGCAAACAAGTCACAGTAATGAAGAATTGAGTGTGTGCGTATTCATGTGAAGGGGGGGGGGGGGCTTTTCAGCACACCGTTCCTCAAGTTATAATGCGTTAGTTGCTTACTGGACCCTGGCAAAGCTAACGAACTAACTACTATGAACTGTGAACTGTTTTCCCTCTACAATATGTGGTTAATTTTCAGAATGAGAGAATTAGGTGAAAATGAGGCGTTGCTTGTTAAACAAGTGGATTCAGAGATCAAGTGTAGCTGGGCCTGGCTTAAACTGGATGCCTCTATAGAGGTGAAAGGAACACCACACACTTTCCCTCTTTCTCACTTCGTCAATACAGTGGATAAAAAGGGTGACTCTCTGCCTGAAAGAGCTCAATTATGCCAACAAAGGGCATTATGCTCTGCTGGCATATTGTAGAACAGATGTCCACAGGCAGAAAGTGTAAAATGTAATAATGTGCAGTGTAGCCCAAAGATATTGCTTTTGTTGCGATGAACTTGACAGTAACGTGGTGTGTGAGTGAGGGGGATTGTTATTTGTTTTACTCAGTGAACATTATCTTTGCACACATGTAGCCTTGTGCACTTGATCGATCTCTACTATAGTGGGCAATTATTTTGAGCAAAAATAGAATGCCTGTTTGTTTCATTCTAGTTCTACTTTAATATGTTTTCCCAAGTGCAATATTTAGATGTGTGTGGTCACAAGCCTTCTATTATAAAGGCTGTCATGGCTAACTGCAATATTAGTGTATTGTTTTTTTTTCTCGAGACTTGAGTGTCATTGCAGTAAAGTCTAGGCAGCAAATAACATTGGATTGCTTTCTTTACATTTTTTTTGTTGTGAGTTAGGTTCACATTAACCACTTTTTATTTTACACACACAGAATGAGCACGTAGGTCATATTCTTTTGTTGTTTAATTAGTTAAAATCTGCATTTCCCCCTCGCAGTGTAAAAAAAAAGAAGCCTTTTATGGCCCTCACCGGATTGCATCCCTGCTCTGTAGAGAGAACACTGGAGAGCTGAGCAGTGGAGTTTGATTCACATTTTCGCTCACAAAAATGTTCAATCTCAAGCCTGAAACCTCAACGGCTCGGTGCAGTGTTAGCTGAAGATGGTGCCATGGAATTGCCTGCTAATTTATCACAGAGGCAGGCTGACCTTTGGAATGCCCTTCAGTACTTGGCACAGTGGAATTGCAATAGGCCCTGCATGCATCCCTGTGGGCTGCCTGTGTGCATCGAGGAGAATTAACACTCACCACTGGCACTGGCACCATTGCCCTTGTCCTCATGGATTGGAGGGAAATGCTGCCTTAGGTCTTCATGCTGTGACATTTAAGCAGCAGAAAAATGCATTGAGCACTATTAACCTGTTAGTAAAATGAAGTGGTATTGTCTGAATGGCATACCAACTTGTAGGAATTCGTTAAATGGGTAGGCTAAAAGGGAAAGCCGAGGGGTTTGTGCTATCTACCTATACATGTACATTTAAAATCTTAGAAGTAATTTCTGGACCTAAATCCCATGTAGGGGGCTTGGTCAAACTTCAGAAGAACCATGTCGGTAAATTAATTTGTTTAGGGACAGCCAGAGGTCACTTCCCAAATGGCACCCCATTCCCTTTGTAGTGCACTACTTCTGATCAGGTCACTCCTGATGACACCCAGGTCATGAAGCCTATAGGTCCAATTGTCAAGGTCACCAGCGGTGTCTAATTATGGGCTTTAGCCCCCTGTCAGTACAATATGGATCAGTGGGCAAAGGTGAGTTAACCAAACCTGTCTCCTCTGCCAATGCCCTTGGCGAATGGCGATCCAAGTCAAACATTTGGGGAGAGGAGAAAAAAGGAGGCCCGGGTATGGATGACAAATGAACGATGGGATTCACTCAGTTTAACTTCAAATGTAGTGCAGTTCACATATGAGTATCATGAGTACCAATACGTCTGCATTGCTATCATATTGTATCTATAGATGGAGATAAGGGCTTCCCCAAGACTTTTCTCACCTGAATTAGTATCATGCTCTTTTGGTAAACCAAATCTCAAGTCGTAATGAAAACAAGTGGAAAAAGCTCTTGTGTAACTGATCTTTTTCCTGTAACTTAGCTAAAACTGCAGGGTATTACCACAACGACTGAGCCTACTACTACCACTGACATATTGTAGCCTAGGTATTTGGATGTCAAAATAGCCTGAGGACTTTTTAGCCTGTCTCTATTGCAGCATATGAGCGCAGATATGGAATGAGAGCAGCAAGAGCGAGAGTGAAAGAGAGAGCAGGGAGGGAGAGATGGAGCCATTATGTCTTTGTTCAATCTGGCTTCTTCCTCCAGGGCCTTTGGCTTGGCTGGCTGTTGGAGGAGAGAGAGTCCGGGGCTTTAGGAGAGTGTAAGGCTGGCTGTGTCCAATGGGCCCTGGTCAAAAGTATTGCACTAAATAGAAAATAGGGTGCCATTTGGGATTTAGACAGTCAGGCCGGAGATACTGGAGTTCATTATGAGCTCAGTCTGGAGAGGAGAGAGACCGGAAGACCGTGGGGGGATGGCTACTCTCTGGGGATGCTAGTGGCAAAGGAGGATTCTCAAGGAGTTTTTAGGATAGAGCGATTTGATCCAAGGAAAAAATGAAGAAATCAGAGGTGCATGTGTGTCTGTGCAAATATGTTTTGGAAGTGGCAATGACCGTTCATTATGTTTGATATCTGCTGTATGAATCTTGTGCTCCATAATGTCTGCTGTTCAAAGCATTAGAGACATTGAGGTAGGGCTAAAGTTATTTTACTTAACCTGGGATTGAAGGACAGATGGGCTTGGCTGCAAGGTAGGCTTGGGGGGTATCCAGATTGTCCTACCTTCAAACCAACCTTGTGCCATCCTGGGATATTCGGTAATACCTGCACCGGACACAAGGGGCGCTGTTTTCAAACCCCGCTTAGCCTCTAATCCCAAGGTTAGCAATGCTAACAAATACATAGAAAATACCATAGAGATTGCTAGTCAAATGCAAACTAGCGCATGCAATTATTTGATATAGTCTCTGATAAACTGTTTGCAGGACAGATATCACAGCTCATAAAGTTTATAAAAGTAACAAACAAAATGCTACTCACAGTTTTCTGCATGCACAAAATGAATATTAGACCGCATGGTAGGTTTATTTATCAAAATAGTTTAACCTGCTTTTTTGTAATAATCACTGATCTGGCTTTCAAAGCTAAATATGAAAATGCCCTTTTTGTTACAAATTTAACCAGAATAATGTACAATGCACATCCACTAATAATAACCAATTTCCGGTAGCAGGCATTATAGAAAATTAATACTGGTTTCATAAATCTCTCAAGCACAAGCCTACGTGCTAGTGAATCTTTATATTTAAAGTCAGCCAACTTGGATCTACAGTGCATTCAGAAAGTATTCAGACCCCTTGATCTTTTCCACATTTTGTTACGTTACCGCCTTATTCCAAAATGTATTTAAAAATAAATAATTCCTCATTAACCTACACACAATAATACCCCATAATGACATGGGAAAAAATGTTTTTTTTTTAGAAATAAAATAAACTGAAATATGACATTTCCATACACTATCGTTCAAAGTTTGGGGTCACTTAGAAACATCCTTGTTTTTGAAAGAAAAGCTAGACATTTTATCCATTAAAATAACTTAAAATTGATCAGAAATACAGTGTAGACATTGTTAATGTTGTAAATGACTATTGTAGCTGGAAACGGCAGATTTTTTATTTTTTTGTAAAGGAATACCTACAGTTGACGTCGAAAGTTTACATACACTTAGGTTGGAGTCATTAAAACTCCTTTTTCAACCACTCCACAAATTTCTTGTTAACAAACTATAGTTTTGGCAAGTCGGTTAGGACATCTACTTTGTGCATGACACAAGTCATTTTTCCAACAATTGTTTACAGACAGATTATTTCACTTAATTCGATGTATAACAATTCCAGTGGGTCAGAAGTAGAGGTCGACCAATTAATCGGAATGGCCAATGAATTAGAGCCGATTTCAGGTTTTCATAACAATCGGTAATCGGCATTTTTGGACACCGATTGTGGACTTTTTTTTTTTTACCATAACCTATTTAGGCAAGTCAGTTAAGAACACATTCTTATTTTCAATGGCTGCCTAGGAACGGTGGGTTAACTGCCTTGTTCAGGGGCAGAACGACAGATTTTTACCTTGTCGGCTCGGGGAATCGATCTTGCAACCTTCCGGTTACTAGTCCAATGCTCTAACCACCTGCCTTACATTGCACTCCACGAGGAGCCTGCGTGACAGGCTGACTACCTGTTACGCGAGTGCAGCAAGAAGCCAAGGTAAGTTGCTAGGTAGCATTAAACTTATCTAATAAAAATAATCAACCTTAACAGAATCACAAATTAACTACACATGGTTGATATTACTAGTTTATCTAGCTTGTCCTGCGTTGCATATAATCGATGCGGTGCCTGTTAATTTATCATCGAATCACAGCCTACTTCTCCAAACAGGTGATGATTTAACCAGCGCATTTGCGAAAAAGCACTGTCGTTGCACCAATGTGTACCTAATCATAAACATCAATGCCTTTCTTTAAAATCAATACACAAGTATATATTTTTAAACCTGCATATTTAGTTATATTTAGTTGCCTGCTAACATGACTTTCGTTTTACCTAGGGAAATTGTGTCACTTCTCTAGCGTTCCGTGCAAGATGTCAGGGTATATGCAGCAGTTTGGGCTGCCAGGCTCGTTGTGAACTGTGTGAAGTCCATTTATTCCTAACAAGGACCGTAATTAATTTGCCAGAATTTTACATAATTATGACATAACATTGAAGGTTGTACAATGTAACAGCAATATTTAGACTTAGGGATGCCACCGGTTAGATAAAATACGCAATGGTTCTGTATTTCACTGAAAGAATAAACGTTTTGTTTTTCGAAATTATAGTTTCCGGATATGACCATATTAATAACCAAAGACTCGTATTTCTGTGTTTATTATATTATAATTAAGTCTATGATTTGATAGAGCCGTCTGACTGAGTGGTGGTAGGCAGCAGCAGGCTCGTAAGCATTCATTCAAACAGCACTTTCGTGCGTTTGCCAGCAGCTCTTCGTTGTGCGTCAAGCATTGAGCTGTTTATGACTTCAAGCCTATCAACTCCCGAGATTAGGCTGGTGTAACTGATGTGAAATGGCTAGCTAGTTAGAGCTAATAGCGCTTCGATCCGTGACGGCACTCGCTCTGAGACCTTGAAGTAGTTGTTCCCCTTGCTCAGCAAGGGCCGCAGCATTTGTGGAGCAATGGATAACGATGCTTGGAGGGTGGCTGTTTTCGTTGTGTTCCTGGTTCGAGCTCAGCTGGGGGCGAGGAGAGGGACGGAAGATATACTGTTATACTGGCAATACGAAAGTGCCTATAAGCACATCCAATAGTCAAAGGTATATGAAATACAAACGGTATAGAGATAAATAGTCCTATAATTCCTATAATAACTACAACCTAAAACTTCTTACCTGGGAATATTGAAGACTCGTGTTAAATGGAACCACCAGCTTTCATATGTTCTCATGTTCTGAGCAAGGAACTTAAACGTTAGCTTTTTTTTTTACATGGCACATATTGCACATTTACTTTCTTCTCCAACACTTTGTTTTTGCATTATTTAAACCAAATTTAACATGTTTCATTATTTATTTGAGGCTAAATTTATTTTATTGATGTATTATATGAAGTTAAAATAAGTGTTCATTCAGTATTGTTGTAATTGTCATTATTATAAATAAATACATTTTTAAAAATTGGCCGATTAATCGGTATTGGCTTTTTTGGTCCTCCAATAATCGGTATCGGCGTTTAAAAATCATTATCGGTCGACCTCTAGTCAGAAGTTTACATGCACTAAGTTGACTGTGCCTTGAAACAGCTTGGAAAATTCCAGAAAATTATGTCATGGCTTTAGAAGCTTCTGATAGGCTAATTGACATCATTTGAGTCAATTGGAGGTGTACCTATGGATGTATTTCAAGGCCTACCTTCAAACTCAGTGCTTCTTTGCTTGACATCATGGGAAAATCAAAATAAATCAGCCAAGACCTCAGAAAAAATATTGTTGACCTCCACAAGTCTGGTTCATCCTTGGGAGCAATTTCCAAACTCCTGAAAATACCACGTTCATCTGTACAAACAATAGTACGCAAGTATAAACACCATGGGACCACGCAGCCATCATACCGCTCAGGAAGGAGACACGTTCTGTCTCCTAGAGATTAACGTACTTTGTTGTGAAAAGTGCAAATCAATCCCAGAATAACAGCAAAGGACCTTGTGAAGATGCTGGAGGAAACAGGTACAAAAGTATCTATATCCACAGTAAAACGAGTCCTATGTCGACCGAATCTGAAAGGCCGCTCAGCAAGGAAGAAGCCACTGCTCCAAAACCAGCATCAAAAATCCAGACTACGGTTTGCAACTGCACATTGGGACAAAGATCGTACTTTTTGGAGAAATGTCCTCTGGTATGATGAAACAAAAATAGAACTGTTTGGCCATAATGACCATCGTTATGTTTGGAGGATAACACCATCCCAACCGTGAAGCACGGGGGTGGCATCATCATGTTGTGGGGGTGCTTTACTGCAGGAGGGACTGGTGCACTTCACAAAATAGATAGTTTTCCTCCCTCATGATGCTATGTGGATATATTGAAGCAACATCTCGAGACATCGGTCAGGAAGTTAAAGCTTGGTCACAAATGGGTCTTCCAAATGGACAATGACCCCAAGCATACTTCCAAATTTGTGGCAAAATGGCTTAAGGACAACAGTCAAGGTATTGGAGTGGCCATCACAAAGCCCTGAATTTGTGGGCAGAACTGAAAAAGTGTGTGCGAGCAAGGAGGCCTACATCCTGATTCAGTTACACCATTCTGTCAGGAGGAATGGGCCAAAATTCACCCAACTTATTGTGGGAAGCTTGTGGAAGGCTACCCGAAACGTTTGACCCAAGTTAAATAATTTAAAGACAATGCTACCAAATACTAATTGAGTGTATGTAAACTTCTGAACCACTGGGAATGTGATGAAAGAAATAAAAGATTAAATAAATAATTCTCTCTACTATTTTTCGGACATTTCACATTCTTAAAATAAAGTGGTCATCCTAACTGACATAAGACAGGGGATTTTTTACTAGGATTCAATTGTGAAAAACTGAGTTTTAATGTATTTGGCTAAGGTGTATTTAAATTTCGGACTTCAACTGTACATAGGCGTACAGAGGTCCATTATCAGCAACCATCACTCCAATGGCACATTGTGTTAGCTAATCCAAGTGTATCATTTTAAAAAGCTAATTGAGCATTAGAAAACCCTTTTGCAATTGATAGCACAGCTAAAAACTTTTGTCCTGATTAAAGCAGCAATAAAACTGTCCTCCTTTAGACTAGTTGAGTACCTGGAGCATCAGCATTTGTGGGTTCGATTACAGGCTCAAAATGGCCAGAAACAAAGCATTTTCTTCTGAAACTCGTCAGTCTATTCTTGTTTTGAGAAATGAAGGCTACTCCATGCGAGAAATTGCCAAGAAACTTGTGGCGAAATCTGCTCGGAGCCTTCACCGTGCGCTGCCACTTTAAGAGCGCATGAGCAGTAAGGAAGGAGGAAATAAAGAGAGCTCTTTGGGGAGGGGCTCTTGGGTGGCGCGACAGTTTGATTGTGTGTGCTGTGCTGCAGAAGTTTTGTTTGTTTTCAGCGTGTGTAGTTTATAAAGTATTTAACTCAATCATCGGTGTGATCGCTCTAGATCGTGGTTGTTTTTGTTTGGGACCGCGCCCGTTATGGATCGCATTGATTAGTAGCAACATTGTTGCGAAGCTTTAACATACAAACCATCGGACAGTCAGACAGTACACCAGCACGCCTGAAGATCACAGCTAAGATTTCTCTTTCTCTTCCCTCTCGTTCCAGTCCTTTACCCTGCAACAGACTCTATTTTTCCAATGCACTTCCCATTGAAGTTCATTAGAGCTGGACTATTATTGCCCTGCCAGAAGTATTTGGATGGACATTTTAGTTGAAAGGGAGGTTGCTTGCAAGTTGTATATTGTGTGAACTGTATTGAGGTGGGGTGTACTAATGACATGTGGCCGAGAAGACTGTGGACATTTTAAGGCCTTTGTTGTGTCGATGAACACCCCCCACATTCATACCCTCTGCACTCATCCACTAGAAAATAATACAGATTATTGCAAATCCTCTGATGACTGGGTTCGTTCTTGTATGAAGTTGCTGTGAAATTGCTCTGCCATTATTAGTATTATTGTATGAGGTATCCTTGTTGGGGTTACCCCGGTGCTGTGATGTGTGTATTCTATTTTCTCTCCACTGGCTATCTGGTAAACAGGCTACACTCTAGGCAGTCTCTTCTGCTGATGTGTGTGGGTCTGGTAGTGGTACTCTCTCTATTCTACTCTTTTCCTTTCGGCATGGTTAATACCTGCCTGGCGCCCGAACAAAATCTTTCTTTACCCCTCTCTAATAAATACCGCTACAAACTGAAGATCTCGTACTACTCCCTCCACAGAACAGCGCAAACTGGCTCTAACCAGAATAGAAAGAGTGGGAGGCCCCGGTGCACAACTGAGCAAGAAGACAAGTACACTAGAGTGTCTAGTTTGAGATACAGACGCCTCAAGTCCTCAACTGGCAGGTAGTACCCGCAAAACACCAGTCTCAACGTCAACAGTGAAGAGACGACTCCGGGATGCTGGCCTTCTAGGCAGAGTCCTGTGGCTATTACCAAATACTCTGGAATACGGCATATACAGTATACCGACCAAGTCTACTGCAGACCGTCTGGCTCCAGGGAGAGGAATGAAGTGTATTTAGTGTCTGCAGCCCAAAGTTGAAGGTTAGGGAGATAGTGTAGTCATTGGCATCTACGGACTAACTCTCTTGACTCTTCTTTTTGAGGATTGCTAAGTTATGGTGATCTAAAGCAGTGAACACCCTCAACTTTTTAATACTGGAATAATTCTATTATTTTAATCTCAACCGCTATTATGGAAAGTGATATTTATAGTATCTCAGGCAGAGGCTAGCCTATAGAAACATTTGTTCTTGTAGCAGTTAACCTTTAGATGACTATTTACCCCCATAGTCTGGATGCAATTGCTTGGGATCCCAAATGGCAATGTATTCCCAAGATAGTGCACTACTTTTTATTGCAGCCCTATAGATCCTGGACTGATCAAAAGTAGTGCACTATATAGGGAATCGCATTTAGGATGCAGATGGTCTGTCTCACCACATGACTCACTTGTTCTCTCAATATGCAGATTAGTGTAGTTTTAAGAGTAACTTTTCTTTTCCCCTTTCTCTCCTCACAATGTCATTCATCAAGACATAACCAGGAGGGGAGTGTGATTTGAGATTCCTGGAAAGCCTGTGCTTATCCACCAAGGTAAACAAAGGATATGTCTCAAATGGCACACTTTTCCCTAGCCTATACAGTGCACTACTTTTGATCAGAGCCATATGAGTCCTGGTCAAAAGTAGTGCACTTAAAATGAATACTTTGAGGTTTTGGCAATGAGGCCCTTTGTCTACTTCCCCAGAGTCAGATGAACTTGTGGATAGCATTTGCATGTCTCTGTGTCCAGTATGAAGGAAGTTAAGAGGTAGTATTGCGAGCCTATGTTAACTAGTGTTGTTAGTTCCCATAGACTTCCAGTCATTGCCTTAACGCTAGATAGCCATTGAGCTAACGCTAGTGAGAAACTTCCTTCAAACTGCACGCAGAGACACAAAAATGGTATCCACGAGTTCATCTGACTCTGGCGAAGTAGGTAAAGGGCTTTATTGGCAAAATCCCGGAGTATCCATTTATTTGGGACACAGACAAATGCTTCTCCAAGGGAAAGGGGCTCTGAGCCATGCTTTGATCCCTAAAATTGAAATTGTTCTACCGGTATGTAGACCTTCATCAATAGCACTGTAAATAATAGGCTTGCGCTTTGTTTGATATTATTTATATGATTACTTTGAGTTTGAATGTAATTTGAATTTGGAAAGTCTGAAATATTATGTTCAGTTGGAAACACAATATCAGTAATCTGCTAAAAATAATCTCCCTCCCTCCCCCCCCCCCCTCTCTCTCCTCTCCAGGTGTATCGGCGCCTGGCTAGCGGGAGTCGAAGCATGCGTGTGAGGTCAGAGATCAAATTGGACGTGGAGCTGTGATGCGTGCGGCGAGCTGCAGGATGAACGTGGCGGCGATACTGAACGGTCTGCTGGTGTCGGTGGTGGCAGCACTGCTCTGGAAGTACGTGAGGCTAAGCGAGCACGCTGCAGTACTGGAGGAGGAGCTGCAGCTGACCCGCCAGTCCCAGGAGTTGTCCCAGGCCCGGATAGACTACCACGCCGCTCTGCTGGCACTCCAGGAGTATGGCACCCGTATGGTCTGCACCGGCAAGATGCACACTGATCGCATCTGCCGCTTCGACTACCTGTGCTACTGCACCGAGGCCGAAGAGTTTGTCTTCTTCCACAGCAACTCCTCCTTCATGCTGCCCAACCTGGGGCCCCGGCGATTCCAGCCAGCCCTGCTGGACCTGTCCTCTGTAGAGGATCACAACACCCAGTACTTCAACTTCCTGGAGCTGCCCGCAGCTGCCCTCAAGTTCATGCCCAAGCCTGTGTTCATCCCTGACGTCACCCTCATCCTCAACCGGTTCAATCCGGATAATCTGATGCACGTGTTCCACGATGACCTGCTTCCCATCTTCTACACCATGCAGCAGTACTCAGACCTGGGCGATGAGGCCCGCCTGGTCTTCATGGAGGGCTGGGGTGAGGGCGCACACTTTGACCTCTACCGCCTGCTGAGCAGCAAGCAGCCACTTCTCAAAGAACAGCTGAGGAACTTTGGCAAACTTATGTGCTTCACAAAGTCCTACGTGGGCTTGTCCAAGATGACCACATGGTACCAGTATGGCTTTGTCCAGCCACAGGGTCCCAAAGCCAACATCCTGGTCTCTGGGAACGAGATCCGGCAGTTTGCCTCATCGCTGATGGAGAAGCTCAATATCACCACGCGAGGAGGAGAGGAGAGCGCAGCGGAGGAAAAGGACGAGTACATCGTAGTGTTCAGTCGCTCCATCAACAGACTCATCCTGAATGAAGCGGAGCTGATCCTGGCGTTAGCGCAGGAGTTCCAGATGAGAGCGGTGATGGTGTCTCTGGAGGAGCAGACCTTCCCCAGTATCATCAAGGTCATCAGCGGGGCCTCCATATTGGTCAGCATGCACGGGGCCCAGCTGGTCTCTTCTCTCTTCCTCTCCCGGGGGGCCGTCGTAGTGGAGCTCTTCCCCTATGCGGTCAACCCAGAGCAGTACACCCCTTACAAAACCCTGGCCTCTCTACCAGGCATGGACCTGCAGTATGTGGCCTGGAGGAACATGGTGGAGGAGAACTCTGTGGCCTACCCAGAGAGGCCCTGGGAGCAGGGAGGTATAGCCCACCTGGATAAGGAAGACCAGGAGCACATCCTGGCCAGTAAGGAAGTGCCCAGACACCTGTGTTGTCGCAACCCAGAGTGGCTCTATCGCATCTACCAGGACACCATAGTGGACATCCCTTCTTTACTAGAGGCTCTCAGAGCGACAGTGAAAACCAGGCCCAACCTGAAGAAGGCCAAGCCTGCCAGCACGGTCCACCCAGGCCAGGTCAGAGAGCCCCAGTGCCAGACGTCGGTCCAGGCCACCAACGAGGCCATGCTGACTGTGTCGTGGCAAATCCCCTGGAACCTCAAGTACCTGAAAGTCAGGGAGGTGAAGTACGAAGTGTGGATCCAGGAGCAAGGAGAGAACACATACATGCCTTATATTCTCCCCCACCAGAACTATACCTTCTCTGAAAACATCAAACCCTTTACGACGTACCTGGTGTGGGTGCGCTGCATCTTTAACAAAAACCTCCTGGGGCCCTTTGCAGATGTACTCATGTGCAGGACATAATTTGAGTTGATATTTACAGTTTCAAGAATGTGACTGCTTGTTCCAGATGATCAGATGTTGGGGCTTTGGATTATTGAAGGTGATGCTAGAAAGGTTCTGTATAATTTCAGCCAGTAGTTTTGAAAGTAGCGCTCACGAGACAAAATGGGTCCCGGAAAATGGTGCACAATTGTATACGACGTCATTCATTTTGCATGACATGTTACGTCGTGCACGATAAATGTATGTTTCCTGCAATTCGTATGATATGTTATGAATTTGCAAGTGCTTTAAGATCCCGTTCAATCTCTTTTTAAAAGGAACTTCTGTGATTGAGGATTGTCTCCGATTTGAGGATAGTTGATATGATGTAATCTGTATCTAGGATGAGAGACTGTGCTGTTTGATGAGACAACCATGTCCTCACAGAGAGTGAAATGCAGTAGAAATTCAATGGCATTTAGCATGGGACGAGGGAATACATGAGTCACGATTTAAGGATGCATTGTCTGTACCTGCAGAAAGTGCTATACAACATGTATTTTGGAGATATAGGAATTTCTTTAATATACTTATTTATGAGCAAAAATGTATAGTATAAATTCATGTGTTTTTTTTATTAGTCTTAAACACTGAACCTACCTATCTATCTATCTATACCTGTACTTATTTGAGTGTGTAATGTCGGTTTTCAGCAAAGCCCAGGTGGGACTTTAGGATGACTTGGTCTTGGTTTCATACTTGATTGGTTTGTGATTTGTTATACAGTTATCTGATAAATCACACCTTTGTGGCTTAGCCTACCCTCCTGCACAAAGTTGTAGCTTTGTCACGTTGCCTTTCTAATTGGCAATTTACATAATTGCAGAATGTTGCCAAAACCTTAAAGGGATACTGTGAGATTCTGGCAATTGTCTACTTACCCAGAGTCAAATGAACTTGTGGGTACCATATTTATGCCTCTGCGTGCAGTATGAAGGAAGTTAGGATTGGCTCGCGAAATTACTTCTAACTAGCATTAGCACAATGACTGGAAGTCTATGGGCATCTGCTAGCTGGGTATCTGCTTCAGGCCTGGGAAATTCCAGTCCTCGGGGACCTGATTGGTGTCACTTTTCCCCGATCCCTAGCAAACACACCTGATTTAAACTAATTGCGTTTTTAACTGGAGCTCATGATTAGTTAACTATTGGTGTCAGGTGTGTTAGCTGGGGCAAAAGTGTGACACCAATCAGGCCCCCGAGGACTGGAGTTGCCCAGACCTGCTTGCTGCAGGTACCCATACACTTCTAGTCATTGTGCTAACACTAGTGGCGCTTGCAACTTCCTTCAAACCACACGCAGAGACATAAAAAGGGTATCTATGAGATCATCTGACCCTGAGGAAGTAGATAAAGGGCTTCATTGCCAAAATCCCAAAGTATTCCTTTAAGAGAAACCAAAGTGAATTTGAAAATATGGTCACCAGTCTACAGTACCATTTAAGTATGTGTTATTAGATGTGATTTGGATTATCTTGTGCTTCATTGAGGCTTTAATATTTGCCATTTACCGTTTTGAACTATTGTGGCCCATGGATAATAAATTCTTCCCCTTCTAGATTATTTGAGATATTAATTCAAGGCAGATAACATTTTCAAAGAGTGTGTCCAGGAAAATATGTTGCCAGTTTTCTAAAGATGCTGATTAAAACATGCATTATTCATTCAAATGTAGCAGTCTTTTAAGAACAGGGTTCCTCTAAATGAAAATTAAGAGATTCTATTATCATGTATTTATGTGAAAGGTTCTGTTGCTGTGCGGTCACTAGATATGCGAGGGGTAGTTCTATTTCTTTCAGAAAAACTGGAGTTTCTTCAATCAGTTTCTTTGTCATTGCCCTGTGTGTCAAATGATAAATACAAAAAGGTTCATATCACTTCAGTGTCCCCATTACAGCAATTCTGAGTTCAATTGTCCTATTTTTTTGTTATTCAGTCCACACAGTTGCAGAAAATGATCAGAATTTCTTACTTACTATTAA
Source organism: Oncorhynchus tshawytscha (assembly GCF_018296145.1). Classification (NCBI taxonomy): domain Eukaryota; kingdom Metazoa; phylum Chordata; class Actinopteri; order Salmoniformes; family Salmonidae; genus Oncorhynchus; species Oncorhynchus tshawytscha. The sequence goes on from NC_056451.1 coordinate 15,714,248, forward strand.
TGGGTACCATTTCTGATTGTGATCATTTACATTTTGCGCAGGTTATATGCATGCATGAACTTGACTATAATTAGCCTGTTATGCTTTTAATTTGAAAGGGTGGTAATGACTGCTCTGCCCCAAATCAAGCTGGAGGAATAACCCATTCTATGGCTCATCAGTGCTGCTAACCATGCGTGATGCAGGGTTTGTATCCCAAATGGCACCCTCTTCCCTTTATAGTGTACTACTTTTGACCAAGACCTATAAAGGTGACCAGAGCCTAAAAATAGGGCTGATTTTGGGAGGTCTATATGATAGTGTGCAATGCTGCCTGTTACTTTGCATTGCCTTGTGGTGTGCAAAACTAAAGTAATGACTAGCTTCCCAGTATGTACCAAGCCCCCAGAGTAAGAGTGCTGATGTAGGATCAGGTCTTGCTGCAGCCCTCCTGTCCTACTAAGCGTATATACATTGCCTTCAGAAAGTATTTACACCCTTTGACTTTTTCCACATTTTGTTGTTACAAAGTGGGATTAAAATGGTTGAAACAATGTACAATTAAATTCATTTACAAATAATCTGTAATGTCATGTGGAAGAAAAATACTAACATTTGTAAAAAAACAAAACACTAATACAGTATATCTTTATTACGTAAGTATTCAACCCACTTAGTCAACACATGTTAGAATCACCTTTGCCAGCGATTACAGCTGGGAGTCTTTCTGGGTAAGTCTCTAACAGCTTTTCACACCTGGATTGTGCAACATTTGCCCTTTATTCTTTTCAAAATTCTTCAAGCTCGGTCAAATTGGTTGTTGATCATTGCTAGCAAACTATTTTCAGGTCATGCCATAGATTTTCAAGCAGATTTAAGTCAAAACTGTAACTCAGCTACTCAGGAACATTCACTGTCTAACTCCAGTGTACAGTCGTGGCCAAAAGTTTTGAGAATGACACAAAAATTAATTTCCACAAAGTTTGCTGCTTCAGTGTCTTTAGATATTTTTTTCAGATGTTACTATGGAATACTGAAGTATAATTACAAGCATTTCATAAGTGTCGAAGGCTTTTATTGATAATTACTTGAAGTTGATGCAAAGAGTCAATATTTGCAGTGTTGACCCTTCTTTTTCAAGACCTCTGCAATCCGCCCTGGCATGCTGTCAATTAACTTCTGGGCCACATCCTGACTGATGTCAGCCCATTCTTGCATAATCAGTGCTTGGAGTTGTCAGAATTGGTGGGTTTTTGTTTGTCTACCCGCCTCTTGAGGATTGACCACAAGTTCTCAATGGGATTAAGGTCTGGGGAGTTTCCTGGCCATGGACCCAAAATATTGATGTTTTGTTCCCTGAGGCACTTGGTTATCACTTTTGCCTAATGGCAAGGTGCTCCAACATGCTGGAAAAGGCATTGTTCGTTACCAAACTGTTCCTGGATGGTTGGGAGAAGTTGCTCTTGTAGGATGTGTTGGTACCATTCTTTATTTATAAAATTGTGAGTGAGCCCACTCCCTTGGCTGAGAAGCAACCCCACACATGTATGGTCTTAGGATGCTTTATTGTTGACACAGGACTGATGGTAGCGCTCACCTTGTCTTCTCCGGACAAGCTTTTTTCCGGATGCCCCAAACAATTGGAAAGGAGAAAATGACTTTACCCCAGTCCTCCGCAGTCCAATCCCTGTAACTTTTGCAGAATATCAGTCTGTCCCTGATGTTTTTCCTGGAGAGATGTGGCTTCTTTGCTGCCCTTCTTGACACCAGTCCATCCTCCAAAAGTCTTTACCTCACTGTGCGTGCAGATGCACTCACACCTGCCTGCTGCCATTCCTGAGCAAGCTCTGTACTGGTGGTACCCCAATCCCACAGCTGAATCAACTTTAGGAGACGGTCCTGGTGCTTGCTGGACTTTTTTGGGCACCCTGAAGACTTCTTCACAACAATTGAACCGCTCTCCCTGAAGTTCTTGATGATCTGACAAATGGTTGATTTAGGTGCAATCTTACTGGCAGCGGTATCCTTGCCTGTGAAGCCCTTTTTGTGCAAAGCAATGATGATGGCATGTGTTTCCTTGCAGGTAACCATGGTTGACAGAGGAAGAACAATGATTCCAAGCACCACCCTCCTTTTGAAGCTTCCAGTCTGTTATTCGAACTCAATCAGCATGACAGAGTGATCTCCAGCCTTGTCCTCGTCAACACTCACACCTGTGTTAATGAGAGAATCACTGACATGATGTCAGCTAGTCCTTTTGTGGCAGGGTTGAAATGCAGTGGACATGTTTTTGGGGGATTCAGTTCATTTGCATGGCAAAAAGGGACTTTGCAATTAATTGCAATTCATCTGATAACTCTTCCTAACATTCTGGAGTATATGTAAATTGCCATCATACAAACTGAGGTAGCAGACTTTGTGAAAATTAATATTTGTTATTCTCAAAACTTTTGGCCACGACTGTAGATTTGGACTTGTGTTTTAGGTTATTGTCCAGCTGAAATGTGAATTAATCTTCCAGTGTCTGGTGGAAAGTAGACTGAACCAGGTTTTCCTCTAGAATTTTGCCTGTGCCTAGCTCCATTCCATTTATATTTTACCCTGAAAAACTCCCCAGTCTTTAGCGATTACAAGCATAACATGATGCAGCCACCGCTATGCTTGAAAATATGGAGAGTGGTACTCAGTAATGTGTTGTATTGGGTTTGCCCCAAATGTAACACCTTGTATTTAGGACAAAAAGTGAATTGCTTTGCCACATTGTTTCAGTATTCCTTTAGTGCCTTGTTGCAAACAATGCATGTTTTGGAATATTTTAATTATGTACAGGCTTCCTTCTTTTCACTCTGTCAATTAGGTTAGTATTGTGGAGTAACTACAATGTTGTTGATCCATCCTCAGTTTTCACCTCCCACAGCTTCTCAAAGGGATATTCAATGGCGCAGCCATGGGTGGGCCTGGGAGGGCATAGACCCACCCACTTGGGAGCCAGGCTCAGCCAATCAGAATTTTTAAAATTTAAACAGAAGGGATTTATCACAGACAGAAATACTCCTCAGTTTCATTAGCTGTTCGGGTGGCTGGTCTCAGACAATCCCGTAGGTGAAGAAGCCGGATGTGGAGTGGAGGTCCTGGGCTTGCATGGTTACATGTGATCTGTGGTTGTGAGGCCGGTTGGCCATACTCCCAAATTGAAAAATGAAATGATGTTAGAGGTGGCATATGGTAGAGAAATTAACATTAAATTCTCTGGCAACAGTTCTGGTGGTCATTCCTGTAGTCAGAATGCTAATTTGCACGCTCCCTCAACCTCTGTGGCATTGTGTTGTGTGACAACTGCACATTTTAGTGGCCTTTTGTCCCCAGCACAAGGTACACCTGTGCAATGATCATGCTGTTTAATCAGCTTCTTGATATGCTACACCTGTCAGGTGGATGGATTATCTTGGTAAAGGTTAAATGCTCACTAACAGGGACTTAAAATAAATTTGTGCTCAAAATTGGAAGGAACATTTCTGGGATATTTTATTTAAGCTCATGAAACATGAGCTCAACACATTACATGTTGCGTTTATATTTTTGTTCAGTATAATTTTGAAATATTTTGAAAATCATTATTCCACTTTGACATTATGCTGTTTCGTGTGTACGCCAGTGGAAAAATCTCAATTAAATCCATTTTAAATTCAGGCTGTAAGACAACATGTGGAAAAAGTCAAGGGGTGTGAATACTTTCTGAAGGCACTGTATTGTGATCGAAAAGGTTAAACTGTCCTAAATCAGCACTCCTACTCTGAGACAATTGACATGCGGACCCAGATCTTTCTGTCCCGGGGTTGAGTTTTCAGCAGAGGTCACAGGTTTGAAACGAGTTTGACGGTTTGAGGCAACTGAGAGTGGTGACATGAATCTGTGAATCAATAGCATTGGATTGGGTTTCTCTCTTCCCCTAGAACAGCACGAGTGACACAGATTGCCAGTGCCAATTCATGGACTTTGCAATGCGTGTATTGGTGTAACAATTTAATGGACATTAGTGGTGTCATAATAATCAAGGGATTTAAATGTAGTGCTTACTGGCTAGTATGTGAATATCCTACCTATTGTGCTGTACCCATTGAGGTATCTTACCAATTAACTAAATTCCTCATTAATTGGAATTGATCCCTTTTTGATTGAGATATGTTTCGGTTTGAAAGTCTAAACTTGAACTGTTTAAAAAAAAAAAAAATGTTCTCAAATACAGTTCTGTCAGTGTTGGGATTCAAGAGATTATTTTGAACTGTTGTTCAATGTGATGTAGTATTTTGTGTGTTTGTAATGCTTGTTAGTTTGTGTATACCACCTCCAGTAAATAAATTATATTTGCTAAGACTGAAGTGTGTCAGAAACTAGTGTACATGTATTATGTTTACTATAATGATCAAAAAATAAGCGCATTGAGTAATTGAATAAAACTTGATTTTATATACAGTACCAGTCAAAAGTTTGGGCACCTACTCATTCAAGGGTTTTTCTTTATTTTTTACTATTTTCTACATTGTAGAATAATAGTGAAGACATCAAAACGATGAAATAACACATACGGAATCATGTAGTAACCAAAAAAGTGTTAAACAAATAAAAATAGATTTGAGATTCTTCAAAGTAGCCACCCTTTGCCTGGATGACAGCTTTGCACACTCTTGGCATTCTCTCAACCAGCTTCATGAGGTAGTCACCTGGAATGTAATTCAATTAACAGGTGTGCCTTGGAAAGAAATTCCACAAATTAACTTTTGAATGCCTTTGAGCCAATCAGTTGTATTGTGACAAGGTATGGGTGGTATACAGAAGATAGCCCTATTTGGTAAAAGATCAAGTCCATATTATGGCAAGAACAGCTCAAATAAGCAAAGTGAAACAACAGTCCATCATTACTTTAAGAGATGAAGGTCAGTCAATCCAGAAAATGTGCAGTCACAAAAACCATCAAGCGCTATGATGAAACTGGCTCTCATGAGGACCGCCACAGGACAGGAAGACCCAGAGTTACCTCTGCTGCAGAGGATAAGTTCATTACAGTTACCAGCCTCAGAAATTGCAGGCCGAATAAATGCTTCACAGAGTTCAAGTAACAGACACATCTCAACATCCAACTGTTCAGAGGAGACTTCATAGATAAATTGCTGCAAGAAACCACTACTGAAGGACACCAATAAGAAGAAGAGACTTGCTTGGGCCAAGAAACACGAGAAATGGACATTTGACCAGTGAAAATCTGTCATTTGGTCTGATGAGTCCAAATTTGAGATTTTTGGTTTGACCAAGAAGGAAAGTGATGGAGTGCTGCATCACATGACTTGGCCTCCACAATCACCCGACCTCAAACCAATTGAGATGGTTCGGGGTGAGTTGGACCGAAGAGTGAAGGAAAAGCAGCCAACGAGTGCTCAGAATATGTGGGAACTCCTTCAAGACTGTTGGACAATTATTCCAGGCAAAGCTGGTTGAGAGAATGCCAAGCGTGTGCAAAGCTGTCATCAAGGCAAAAGGTGGCTACCTTGAAGAATCTAAAATATGTATGTATGTATATGTAAACACTTTGGGTTACTACACAATTCCATATGTGTTATTTCATAGTTTTGATGTCTTCAATATTATTCTACAATGTAGAAAATAGTAAAAATAAAGAAAAACTCTTGAATGTGTAGGTTTGTCCAAACTTTTGTCTGGTACTGTATATTTTGTCCTTTTTCATAGCTCTGGCAAACCATCTCATGAGAATAATCATTCTAAGCAATGACATTCATATTACATATGTAATCAATATAATTTTTGATTGAGAAGTAAATTGCACACACGAAAAAGAAGAGTGACCTAGATAACTTCTATAACTGATACTCCTAGACTGAGTCAAACTCAAAGCAGTATTTACCTGCTTATTTTTAGGTTCTAAATAAGGGCATTACCTTGGTTCATTTTTTGGGGCTCTAATGATATCTTAGGCCATACATACAGGTTTTTTAGTTACACATGGCCCCCAGAAAAAACTGTACTGCATCAAAATGTAATTATAACAAAACATCTGAGACAGAAAGTGAGAGCATGCACTCTTGGTCTCATCATCATACGTTGTCCTATGACAATGGTATGTCCACCTACCGGCATTTCCCTTGGAAGACAAGTTGCCTCCTGGCATCCCTCATTCTCTTCCCTACCATCCTTCCCTCTTCTCCACGGGGCTATTTTCTGCCAGCTTAGCCTGGGAGATGAGATGCGCTCTGACAAGCCCAGATGGGCAGTACTGGCGTATGGGGGTAAGTGACAGTGGCCTGCCCCCAGAGTGGAGGAGTGACAGGGGGGAGCCGGGTGGCAGAGCATAGCAGAATGAATGTGCGTCCCAAATTGCACCCCTTTCTCTATAAAGTGAACTACTTTTGACCATAGGGCTCTGCTCAATAGTAGTGCACTATGTAGGAAATAGGGTGCCATTTCAGACTCAGCTTCTGAGTGAATGGCTGTAATGGAGGAAGAATGAGAAGAACTCTCACAGTGGCTATGAAGAACATTCAGCGCTAGAAGTTTGGAGTTTGTCACCTTACCCAGTGTAAAAGCAAGCTGGAGAGACATAACATATAGTGTGACTATATGATTTGTGGGATGATGCTCATCATAAAAATTGTAGGACTCTTCTACTCCCTCCCCATGACACGAAGCAGTAAGCGAGCCTGATGTGATGGTAGCCGAAGTGGGGATATACCTTCTGGAAAGCCATTTATCCATGCAGACTTGGTGTCAGTCTAAATATAAGGGTGTCAGCTGCATTGTCTCTAATCAGCTGGTCACAAAGGACTAGCCTGGGTGTAGAAATATATATATTTTTTTTGTTTGCTCAAGGTCCCACCAGTGAGCCTCACACAAGTCAAGCCACTCAATGTGCAAAATACGTTATTTAGGGAAGTCAGAAGTTGGCAGGTAGCAGCTACTGAACTGCTCGTATAGGCCTGTGTGTCCGACTGCAGAGGGAATGGATGTGTCTTTCTTATTTGTATTCAGACGGGGTTAAACCAGTGGCTCTTTTTCCTCCAAAAGAGAGCAGTAACTCACCAGTAGTTTTTTTATACTTGCAGAAATGACCCAACGCTGAAACAAGGGGAGAAGGTTAATCTGCCGGCTTTTGAAGTCAGGGTTATGTCTCATTGACTATACACAAAAGGGAAAGCTACTCAAGGTTGCTTTGAACTCAAAATAATGCAGCTTTTCCATCTCTCTGTGATTTATCTTTGAACTGCTTAGTAAAGGGTTTAGGTGACTTTGGGGATTTAGCACACAACATAATGTAGTGCTGTAGTATACAATACATTTCCTCTGTGATGTCACAATAATATCCTCATAGTAAACTCAAGGTTATTTTGACAAAATATGCTGCTAACAAAATTCTATAGCAGAAGAAGAGCAATTAACACCTTGTGGCCTGGTTTGGTTAATGTGCAAACCATGTTCAGGACTTGATATTGAAAGCTTGAGTTGGATTTCATTTCCACACCTGATATTTTCCCACAGCACACCTGAGAAGTTTCAAAAACATGCACGTTGACATGTTCATTTGCAGAACACCTGAGACCAGCCTGAAGAAGGTGAGAGAGGAGCCGTAAAGGTTCTCTCATCATTATCACAGGCAGTCTCCGACTTGAGTACATTTCCTCACAAAGTATTCATATCCCTTGACTTATTCCACATTTTGATGTGTCAAAATTGATTAAATTGATTGTGTTTCTCACCCATCTACACACAATTACATATAATGACAAAGTAAAAACATGTTTTAGAAATGTTTGAACATTTATTGGAAATTAAATACAGAAATATCTCATTCACGTAAGTATACACAGCACTGAGTCAATACTTATGTTAGAATCACCTTTGGCAGCGATTACAGCTGGGAGTGTTTCTGGGTAAGTCTCTAATATCTTAACACACCTTTATTGTTCAATAGTTGCACATTATTATTTAAAAATTCTTCAAGCTCTGTCAAGTTGGTTGGTGATCATTGCTAGACAGCCATTTCCAAGTCTTGCCATAGAGTTTCAAGACGATTTAAGTCACAACTGTAACTAGGCCACTCAGGAACATTCAATGTTGTCTTGGTAAGCAACTAGGTTATTGTCCTGCTAAAATGTGAATTTGTCTCCCAGTGTCTGGTGGAAAGCAGACTGAACCATGTTTTCCTCTAGGATTTTGCCTGTCCTCAGCTCTATTCCGTTTATTTTTATCCTAAAAAAACTTCCTAGTCCTTGCCAATGGCAAGCATACCCATAACATGATGCAGCCACCACCATGCATGAAAATATAAAGAGTGGTACTCAGTGATTTGTTGTGTTGGATTTGCCCCAAACATGCTTTGTATTCAGGACATTAAGTTAATTTATTTGCCACAAACAGGATGCATGTTTAGGAATATTTTTCATTCTGTACAAGCTTCCTTTTTTCATTTTGTCATTTAGGTTAGTATTGTGGAGTAACTACAATGTTGTTGATCCATCATCAGTTGTCTCTTATCACAGCCATTAAACTCTGTAACTATTTTAAAGTCACCATTGGTCTCATGGTGAAAACCCTGAGAGGTTTCCTTCTTCTCCGGCAACTGAGTTAGGAATGACGCATGTCTCTTTGTAGTTACTAGGTGTATTGATACACCATCCAAAGTGTAATTAATAACTTCCCCATGCTCAAAGTGATATTCAATGTCTGCTTTTATATTTTTACCAATAGCTGCCCATCTATGCGAATCATTGGAAAACCTCCCTGGTCTTTGTGGTTGAATCTGTGTTTGAAATCCACTGCTCGACTGAGGGACCTTACATATAATTGTATGTCTGGGGTACAGAGATGAGGTAGTCATTCAAAAATAATGTTAAACACTATTATTGCACACAGGTTGAGTCCATCCAACTTATTCTGTGACTTGTTAAGCACCTTTTTATTCCTGAATTTATTTAGGCTTGTCATAATAAAAGGGATTGAATACTTACTGACTCAAGACATTTCAGCTTTCATTTGAATGAATTTGCAAACATTTCTAAAAACATTATTCCACTTTAACATTGTGGCCAGTGACACAACATATCAATTTAATAAAATGTTAAATTCAGGCTGTAACACAAGAAAATGTGGGAAAAGTCAAGGGGTGTGAACTTTCTGAAGTCACAGTACCTGGAATAATAGAAAGGAATGAGTTTTTCCTTTCCCTTTTATTGTTGTCCTTTCCTTTGCTTTCCCTTTCCCTTCTGTAACGGCTTTCTTCTATCTCCTCCTCGGACGAGGAGGTGTAGCAAGGATCGGACCAAAATGCAGCGTGGCTATTGCAATCCATGTTTATTTAATAATAAACAAACACGAACTTTACAAAAACAATAAACGTAATGTGAAAACCGAAACAGCCTAAACTGGTGCAAACTAACACAGAGGACACTAAGGACAATCACCCACGACAAACTCAAAGAATATGGCTGCCTAAATATGGTTCCCAATCAGAGACAACGATAAACACCTGCCTCTGATTGAGAACCACTCCAGGCAGCCATAGACTTTGCTAGATAACCCCACTAAGCTACAATCCCAATACCAACACCAAAACCCCAAGACAAAACACACCACAATACAAAAACCCCATGCCACACCCTGGCCTGACCCAATACATGAAGATAAACACAAAATACTTCGACCAGGGCGTGACACCTTCCTTTCCCTTCCTTTCCTTTCGTTCCCTCTGTTCCAGCATGACCTTTTCCTTATCTCTCCATCCTCACCTCCAAGCCGAGGGAACAAGCCCAAAGATGTCATCATCAATACGACGTGGTGGTGTGCCGTTACTAAATACCCCAATGCAAAGAGTGAGAGTGGAGTCTGTAAGTGAGGTACAAAGCAAAGACCATTGGAAAAAAACAAGAGCCAGAAAATAGTATTCCATAAACAGGTAGAACATCACAAATGGATTCCGAGGGCAAAGAGTGATGAGTTTGCCAGTGTTACAAAAATGGGTTTAAAATGTTAATTGTTGGTCACGCTTTACATTGCATTGTTGGTATTACTGTTATTACTGTGTTATTTTTTATTTTATTTTTATTTAACTAGGCAAGTCAGTTAAGAACAAATTCTTATTTTCAATGACGGCCTAGGAACAGTGGGTTAACTGCCTGTTCGGGGGCAGAACGACAGATTTGTACCTTGTCAGCTCGGGGACATGAACTTGCAACCTTTCAGTTACTAGTCCAACGCTCTGACCACTAGGATTAGTGTGTACTTATTTATATAAATACAGTGAAACAAGTATTGTATTCTATTTACTCATTGTTACAGTGTATTCACACAAAGAGGGTGTTAAGGCTTGGGTTGGTGTTAACGGCTAAGGGTTAGGGTTAGGGTTGTGGTTGAGGCTAGTGTTAGGGTTGGGTTGAGGCTAGTGTTAGGGTTGGGGTTAGGGTTGTGGTTGAGACTAGGGTTAGTGTTGAACTGGGATGTGGACATGAAGCTAGGGTTAGGGTTGTGGTTGAGGATCGGTTTAGGGTTGAACTGGGATGTGGACATGAAGCTAGGGTTAGGGTTGTGGTTGAGGATCGGTTTAGGGTTGAACTGGGATGTGGACATGAAGCCTCAACCCTAACCTTATGTACAGTTTAGCAATACCTATCATGACCTGGGCCTAGATTAAATCCATAGCGCGAAATATCAGAGTAAAGCGTGATTGACATTTAAAGGCAATATTCCCGTGTTTGCGGAGACTGCATTCACGGTAAAAGCTGCATATGTCGGCTCAGTTGGAAATGACCTTTAAATGGCAACCGCTACAACATCTAGCGTCTAGCCCTTAGCATTATGAGCTTTTGTTGCAAGGTGCCCCATAATATTATATTGTGCTCAGCTGACATAGTCCCAACACTCTTGGGTGTAGTCAGTGCAATTTAGTAACAGGAAACTAGCTCTGCCAGTGCACTGGTTAATATCCTCCGAACGCTTCCAAACTGGCAAATTTACCAGAACAGTTCATACTTTCCAGAGGGGAGAGGGAGTGAGCAGAATGAGAGTGTACTGTAAGTTGTGAAAATAACATTCTGTTCTCCAGTGTGAATTTCTGTCCTGTTGAATGTCCTCTTTTTTGGTTGGAGGCTGTGCCTTTATTTCTGTTATGTCTGATGGTGTGGTTTTTCTCCCCTAAAAGACTAAATATTCGTTTTGGTAAATAGATCCACTAAAATGCAACTTTTGTGGAAAGGCTTATACATACCCATTGGCAAACAGATCATAGAAAAATAAGACATGACAGAGGAGATTGAAAATAATAAAAGAGGACCATAAATAATGATTGCCAGTTGAAGATCAGAGATGAGAAGTGTTCATTGCTTTTTTTTAAACCATTAAAATGTTGCTCTTATCTAAGGCCAAATTACAAAGTGGCCCAATGGCAGAGGATGAGTCAGGTTGAAGAGGGAGGGACAGGTGGCTCAGGGCCATGTTTATCTGCAACGATTAACTTTAACATTTACATGCAAATTAACTGGTAAGTGGCAAGTCCTCCGAGCATCAACACTGAGTTAGCCCGCTGAGCTGAAGCCTAGGCATTAGCTCACGGGAGCTAATGCGAGTCCTCAAATCTCATGCAAGGTTAGTCATCAGGCAACCATGGTTCGGGACCCCTTCTTACACAAGCACTCTGCTAGGGTTTATTTGTGGTACATTAACGTCTGTCAAGAAAATGTAAAAGCTGAAGATGACAGCAAATGTGTAAACATCCTTTTATTCATGTCTGGGTAGCAGTAATAAGAGCATGCAGGGAATGGACTACCAATTAAGGGAAGATTTCAGGGGGAACGCAGAGATTATAAAATGAGCTGAGCCTAAAGCTTTGCACTGTTGGAATAATCATGATTTATAGTAGAAGCACTGACAAAAATCCTTTCTGTACATTTACATCAAACTGACAAGAAAATATGATAACACTCCTCTTATCGTGATTAATTTAAAAAGTGCACAACTTTATTTAACAACAAAAGACAGACTTTAGAGATCTAACGGTTATCATTCAGATTCAGGCGTTTCCTCTCATGTTGGAACGATATGGAATCAACGTGAATGTGATTTCAGGGAGCAACCTCAATCACTATTCCTCAATATCTGTGATCCAATTAAATCTTTCCACATGGATTGGGAGTATCACTGTCTGAAGCTTTGAATATTTTTTTGAGGAAGAGACTACTTAAATCTGTAGATATGAAGTAACTTCATGCACTAAACATTTTTTTTAGCACATAGCATGCAAGAAAGTTGCCATAAATGTTTTACCAATGATCAGGTTAGCTCTTATAATAAGAGCACAACTGTGAACTGACTGACTGCTAAGCCATTGGACTGTAGATGGATACCACCATCCATGGGACGGTCCCGAATGGCACAAGCAAGGTAGTAAATCCTAATTGCTCCAGGGGAACTGTTCAATGGTGACCCTGGCTGTGACCCCAATCCCTGCGGTGTCTCAGGGGGGAGTTGGAATATGCAAAAAACATATTTCCATGACACACCACCCACTGGACACAGACATCAATTCAAAGTCTATTCCACGTTGGTTCAACGTAATTTACTTGAAATGACGTGGAAACAACATTGATTCAACCAGTGTGTTCCCAGTGGGTTGTGTGTAACAGGACAAATATAAGTACCCTCAAAAATATTATTATTACAGTTTTTTCCAACTGCTTACATAAGTTTTCAAAACTGTCTCCTTTTTTTCAAATCTCTACACACAATTCCCAAAACTGCACACACAAAATGCAAAATGCCTCACATCTCATTCAAAATGTAACACTGCATTCAAAATGACAAAAACACATGTCAGAATGAAGCATTTGCATCAAATGGCCAACACTGCTTTCATAATAGTACATTTTTGGATATACTATGGAAAAACTGTTGTTCTAAATGTAAAGCTCTTTGGTCTTTCGTAGGCTTATATTTACATTTCAATACAATGTTCTACAGTGAAAGTAATCAGCTGAGAGGGGTAACAAGTACACTGTAAACACCAATGCAATGTAGAAACAGAAAATATTTATTGGGCCAAACATTACTGTTGTATACAGTAGCATACAACAAAACCATAAACATATGTAAACCAAAAGTATATTCTTTAGAATACAGTAAAGAACACAATCGTGTGTGTGGGGTCGCGGGGGGGAGAGTCCAGGAATTGGTAGGGGAGGGGGGCAGTCACCAGTGCTAAGCTTCATCTCTTCTGGGTCTGGCCACAATACTTCGTCCACATCACAAGATACGTTTTCTCTTGCCAAACATCGAGGGAAGTATCTCCTAGCATGGCATATCCAACCTTGGACAGAGGCATCCTCTATGTCCCCACATGCGTCCTCCATTGCCTGGAGAAGGGGCATGTGGGCATAGGGATGGTGATCATACACTTTCCAGCGCCAGGCTGAGAAGAATTCCTCTATGGGATTTAGAAAAGGTGAATATGGGGGTAGGTACAAAACTACAAATTGTGGATGGGTGGTAAACCAGTTTTGGACCAGAACAGCCTGGTGAAAACTAACATTGTCCCATAAAACCACAAATCTAGCAGGCTCCTGATCTGGATCAGGGACAAGCATTGTGTAAATTGCATCCAGAAAAGTGAGCATATGGCCGGTGTTGTACGGACCCAGTGTGGCATTGTGATGGAGGACCCCGTTTTGAGTGATGGCAGCACACATAGTTATATTACCCCCAAGCTGTCCAGGGACATTGGTAATTGCCCTCTGTCCTATTACATTTCGTCCACGGTGCCTGGTTTTGGTGAGGTTGAAGCCAACCTCATCCACATAAATAAATTTATGGCGAATTACATGGGCATCCAGCTCCAATACTCTCTGTAACAGACAAAAGGATATACAGATGAGTAAATATGGTCTGAAGTACTGGAAGTAGTGTTGCATACATACCTCTACAAAGTCATGTCACATATTCTTGACACTGTCATAGTTTCTCTCAAATAGCACCTTGTAAAGTTGTTTCATCGTCACTCGGTGCCGTTGGAGGATGCGTTGTACGGTCGACAGGCTTACAGCATTGATGTTGTTAAATATGGTGTCATTATTCAAGATAAGCTCTCTTATCTCTCGAATCCTAATTGCATTGTCGGCCAAAACCATATTTATAATTGCAGTCTCTTGTACATCTGTAAACAAGTGTCCTTGTCCTCCATGATGTCTTTGCCTTTCCACTCTGTAAAGGATTCAAACACAGTATGTGTTCAGCATAGGAACTGTAAACAATCTACAAAGAATATGTAGTACAGCATGATAACCAACCTCATTCATTCAATGCAGTGCAGTAAATGGATGGCTTAGAGTTTCAAATGTTTATGCAATACTATGCAGTCATACGTATTTTACAGTACATTACTGTAATGCTAAAATAGTCATTAGATAGTTGCATACCTGTTCTCATGTCTGAAGGTTCGAATTATGGACGCCACTGTAAATCGACTCAAGTTGGGCTTGACTCTCAGTCCAGCCTCTCTCATGGTCAAACCGTGGTTGATCACATGATCAACAAGTGTTGCCCTAATCTCATCAGAGATGGCTCTCCTTCCTTCTCTTCTTTGCCCTCGTCCTCTTCTTCCTCTTCCTCTCCCTCCTACTCCTCTTGCTTTGACAAGACACCAGACCAGAGAGTCTTTTACTCACGACACATCCACCATGATGAGAACTCACCTAGCTATGCATTACAATAATACGACTAAGTCCTTATCCTTAATGGCACCCTATTTCCTATGTAGGGCCTACAGGAAATTGGGTGCTATTTAGGACACAGCCCTGTTTAACATCTGTGTACTGCAGATTCTCAGGGTTAAGGTGCCAACCATTATCTGATCATAGGGAGATACTGTATGAAGGATCTAATATTTTTTCTTCATCTTTTCTTTCCTGCCCTACCATTTCTACCATCCCTACCATCTCTACCATCCCTACCATCTCTACCATCCCTACCATCCCTACCATTTCTACCATCCCTACCATCTCTACCATCCCTACCATCTCTACCATCTCTACCATCCCTACCATCTCTACCATCCCTACCATCCCTACCATCTCTACCATCTCTACCATCCTACCATCTCTACCATCTCTACCATCCCTACCATCCCTACCATCTCTACCATCCCTACCATCTCTACCATCCCTACCATCCCTACCATCTCTACCATCCCTACCATCCCTACCATCTCTACCATCCCTACCATCCCTACCATCCCTACCATCTCTACCATCCCTACCATCTCTACCATCTCTACCATCCCTACCATCTCTACCATCCCTACCATCTCTACCATCCCTACCATCTCTACCATCCCTACCATCTCTACCATCTCTACCATCCCTACCATCTCTACCATCCCTACCATCTCTACCATCCCTACCATCTCTACCATCTCTACCATCCCTACCATCTCTACCATCCCTACCATCTCTACCATCCCTACCATCTCTACCATCTCTACCATCCCTACCATCTCTACCATCCCTACCATCTCTACCATCCCTACCCTGATTGGAGTAAACTAACAGACAACAATACTTCTACTGTTACTTACAGTTATTTTGATCAAATATGGCAACTAGGATATTAGTGGAGAAAGTGTGAAAAATAGAACAGTAATTAAAGTACTTTGATGTTGTGCCACATGGACTAGCAACACAGTGGATTAGAGTGATTTGAGGTATTAAAGCTGGAGATGAAACATGGCCTGTGTCCCAACTGGCACCTTATTCCTGATATAATGTATTATTTGTTGGTCAAAAGTAGTGCAATATAAAGGAAATAGGGGGTCATTTGGAACGCACAGGGATACGAAGAACAGTACACTCCGTCCGTACGTCAATAACAGTCAATTGTATTCACTCAGTAGTACAGAATGAAACGTCATGTTCTTGAAATGCAGGAAAGGTTTGTTATTCATATAACATTGATAACATGATCACTTCTCAATCACTGTTGGGTACAGTAACTAAATGTGTGATTGTTGTGTGGCGCAAATATAATTGTTCATTCATAACAGTCAACAATATGAAAATATGAAAACATGTAAATCATACCATCTGTGCTTGACCCAGGGGAGAACGACTGCCCCCTCTCATTGAAGCCATGGAAGTTCAAGGCAGAAAACAGGATCTCCCATTATAGTGAATGGACAAATGTCAATCTTCATGGTCAATCTTTGTGTAAATAAAATAAAAATCTATGACAATTATGGTACTAATAATTGCTTCTATTACACCATATGTATGTCCTTAAACCGATTATTTTAAAATCACACACATAAGAAGTTATAAGGAAAATGTTGTAGCTAATGGCAGCCTGCAGTATCCCGGTCATCCTTCAACTTAAATTACTCAATGAGAGAGGCAGCACTAAACTTGTCTGCAACGTCCCTTCTTGGAGCATCTCAAACTGTGAATGTTATGTTTCCATTAATATCCATCTTAACCGACTTCATTTGGCTTCAGTTTGCCATTGAGTCTTCATAAAGGAATGAATGGCGTCACATGATCGATGGCTTAGTCCATTATATACCGTCATTGGCATAACTCCAAGGAACCGCTTTATTGCGAAGACATTTATAAACATATTCATACTTGCAGACACAAGTGAATTCCTGCCCAAACAAACGTGTTTTTCCCTTTAAATCATATACAGTAAAGTGTACAAAGGATCAATTGTCAAGGAGCCCAATTTGGTTTGGTAATTTTGCTTTTTCAAAAGAGGGTTACAGGTACAAAAACAAAATAAAAGCATACAAAGATAACCCCGAGCGATTCCCACCTCAGTCCCCATCAGATATGTGAGTGAAGCAGAGTTGGAGCTGAGCGTGCCCAATTTGACTGTAGCGTGGAGTGAGGCTGGAGCTTTGGCCTTCTCACCCGCTCCAAGTTTGATCCAGTAGCATTCCAGTAGCGCTCACTTCAGGAGCTGAGGGCAAACCCGGCCCAGCATGCATTTTTAGTCTACTTGTATGCTGCTATAGCCCTTGCCTTAGCTACTGTCATAGAGTTTGCTTAATATTTTCATAAAGAAATTAATAAAAACACACAGGTGCTCAATCAAGGTGACTTACAAGATGAGGACCAAGAGCAAAAGGGGGAGTGCGATGATTTAGTGTCCACAACTAAAGAAGAGAGTAGACTAGAGTGCGATTGAGATTCCACAATGATTCTTTAGTTGTGGACACTAAATCATCATTGTGCAATCTCAATCGCACTCCACACTGCCCTTTCCCACCTGGATAAAAGGAACATATGTGAGAATGCTGTTCATTGACTAAAGCTCACCATTCAACACCATCGTGCCCACAAAGCTCATCACTAACCTAAGAACCCTGGGACTAAACACCCCCCTCTGCAACTGGATCCTGGACTCCCTGACTGGCCGCCCCAATATGATAAGGGCAACAACACATATGCCATGCTGATCCTCAATATGGGGCCCCTCAGGGGTGCAAGCTTAGTCCACTCCTGTACTCCCTGTTCACCCATAACTGTGTGGGCAAGCACGACTCCAACACCATCATTTAGTTGGCTGACGAAACAACAGTGGTAGGCCTGATCACCGACAACCACGAGACAGCCTATCCTTTGGTGTCCACATTGCCAACAAACTATCATGGTCCAAACACACCAAGCCAGTCATGAAGAGGGCACGACAACACCTTTTCCCCCTCAGGAGACTGAAAAGATTTGGCATGTGTCCACAGATTCTCATAAAGTTCTACAGGTGCACCATCGAGAGCATCCTGACCTGTTGCATCACCGCCTGGTATGGCAACTGCTCAGCATCCAACTGTAAGGCGCTGCAGAGGGTAGTGAGTACGGCCCAGTACATCACTGGGGCCAAGCTTCCTGCCATCCAGGACCTATATACTAGGCGGTGTCAGAGGAAGGCCCAAAAAATTGTCGAAGACTCCAGTCACCCAAATTGTAGACTGTTCACTCTGCTACTTCACGACAAGTCTAGGTCCAAAAGGCTCCTTAACAGCTTCTACCCCCAAGCCATAAGACTGCTGAATATTTAATCAAATGGCCACCCGTACTATTTACATTGACACTCCCCTTTGTTTTTACACTGTTTATTACCTATTATCTATGCATAAAATCTGAAGAGACACGTATCCCATGATACATGCACATGCTAAAAGAAACGAACAAGGTAGGTAGATAACTAAGTGTGTCATTGTAGCAAAGTATTTATAAACTAAAGATCAGATCTCTAAAACATTTTGTTCATTTTCATTCAATTATCTACACAATAGGCCATATTTGATTTTGGCCCAATAGGCCTGGCATATTCCCACGTTCAAGGAGCTTTTGTTTTGATTAGGTTATTTTGCCTAAAAATCTTTCGAAAAATAAATACAAACTCTGCATCTCTGCATAGTCTGGCAAGAGTGGTCAAAAG
This sequence comes from Oncorhynchus tshawytscha, assembly GCF_018296145.1. Classification (NCBI taxonomy): domain Eukaryota; kingdom Metazoa; phylum Chordata; class Actinopteri; order Salmoniformes; family Salmonidae; genus Oncorhynchus; species Oncorhynchus tshawytscha. The sequence continues at coordinate 15,732,707 of NC_056451.1, forward strand.
GGTGTTTAGCATCCCCAGTGGCTCTGCAAGTGTGGAGAGGATATTCTCCGCTGCGGGCTGGCTCTCCAGGCACCATCGCATGAAGCCACAGAGTGGCCAAACTCATGTTTATAAAAATGAATTCTAAAAATGAACTCAAAGGCACTGCTCCATGAGCGGGATTTCCAACAGCTCAACTCCCCTCACATGCTCTGGTCCCCATCCATCCACCTGCCCTCATCCTCTCTTCCCGGCTGGAAACCATGCTTCCCACCTCAACCCCCACCCGAAGAAAGCATGCCTCCAACCACTTCCCATCCCACCCAGTAACCGGGGTTGCTTATTGCACTCACCCCCAGAACTACCAGAGACCCCCCCCTGTACCACCCCTTCCCCATGGGCCTGAATGCAAAGAAAGTAACATTGGTTTGTATGTGTGGGGCATTAGCTGAGATTGTTTTTTACAGAATCAAGTATATTTGTCCAGGCCTCAACTGTTGCTTGACAATCATCATTCATTCTCGCTGGTGATAATTCTAATGTTATAACTTCTAATACCAGCAGCATACCACCCTGCATACCACTGCTGGCTTTCTTCTGAAGCTAGACAGGGTTGGTCCTGGTCAGTTCCTGGATGGGAGACCAGATTCTGCTGGAAGTGGTGTTGGAGGGCCAGTAGGAGGCACTCTTTCCTCTGGTCTAAAAAAATATCCCAATGCCCCAGGGCAGTGATTGTGTGTAGGGTGCCGTCTTTCGGATGGGACGTTAAATGGGTGTCCTGAATCTCTGAGGTCATTAAAGATCCCATAGTACGTATCGTAAGAGTAGGGGCATTACCACTGGTGTCCTGGCTAAATTTCCAATCTGGCCCTCAAACCATCATGGTCACCTAATAATCCCCTGTTTACAATTGGCTCATTCATCCCTCTCCCCTGTATCTATTCCCCAGGTCGTTGCTGCAAATGAGAATGTGTTCTCTGTCAACTTACCTGGTAAAATAAAGGCTAAATGAAAAAAAGTAACTGAATCCACTGGTTAAATGGGAAAGAGTGAGGTGGTTGCCATTTTAGAGCCAACTATTTTTCGCAGCAGTGCTGCCTACCAGCAGTAATCTTCTGGGATGGATTGAGAGACTCAAAGGACTATCATCGTTAAGTAACATAATAGATGGAAAGCATTGAATGTTGTAACTTTGCCCCAGAAGCATTTAACTGCAGGGAACTCCCACATCACATGAAGGAATGTTCCTACCTAATTTAGGTGACACAGTGAATAGTTGGGAGATGGGGCAAATTGAATTGTAAAATGTTTACTTGGTGTTAAATACAGCCTGTGAACAAATGTAAAATGTATGAATTGATGGTTCGGATTATGGGATGCGAAGGTCATATATTCTGTTCCAGTTAAAGGGTTGTTAAGATTCAATTAGATCTGTGGACCACACTGTTTTAATGACCAGCTCAGAATATAAGCTTTCCAAAAGTTGTCTATATATTATAAATAGTCTTTTTGGGAGATTATTTATTTATAAATCCCATCATTGGCTGTTTCGGTAGTTGGGTTTCCCAAGAGACACCATAGGCCAGCATAGCTGATTGAAATTATAAATATTATAGAAAAAGAAGTTGCTTGGTAATGTGTATGTATCTCTCACATTTTGGAATGTTCTCAAACCACTACATCGATAAGGGTACGGATTCCACATTTGGACCATTGCGGTAATGCAAAAGGGCATCCTCCAGATCGCAAGGCATTATTGAGGAATATTGAAGTATGAGCATGCCATTTTGATTCCCAGTTACATTGGTTTTCAATTTTACGTCAAATAGAAATTGTGTGAACAATAACAGGACCAAAGCTTAGTTTAAATTGTTTATTTATCCCTATACTCAGCCAGGGGGCAGAAGAATCATGTCTAAACCAATTAAGGATGGGGATAAATGCTCAAGCCTGAAAATACAACATTTTACATTTTGAAACGGATAGTTCTCCTACGTCTTCCCTGTTTGTAAATGTATACATTTTATCCGGGATAGTTTACCTTGTCATATATCTTTTAAAGCCACACTATGAATTTTATCCCAATAGCCAGAAGAAGGAGCCATGGGAAGCATTGAACTATATGAATTCAGTCGTGCCAATATATTCATTTTAACAGTAGATCTTCTGCTGGTTAAAGCAACTGGGATATTATTACATCTACTGAGGTCACATTGAATTGATTTGAGGATTCTGTTAAAGTTTCTGGTAATGGTTTTATCTAAAGAAGGAAATATATATAGTCCCAAATATTTTAAATAGGAAATGATTGTGATTCCATAAGTAGAGAGGGAGTCCTCCATCAGGGCCTTGAGAGACAGTTGGGCTGATTTGGTTAGATTCATTTGAATTGAATCTGCTTGTTTGCTGCTTCTAGTGACTCTGAACGATGCAGAACAGATAGCGCCTGTTATAACTACAGCTGAGGGATTGGCATATATTATTTGAACAATTGGAGCCAATTCCCATATGTTCCAAAACAGACCATAGATATTACAATTCTATTCGATCAAATGCTTTTTCTGTATCAAGAGATAATACAGCCCAAATAGCTGTTGTTTCTGATTAAGCATCTAAGATATGTAATACCGAGGTCGACAGAGATATTTAGTCGACAGAGATAAACACTTTTTAACAAACCCACTTTAGTCCGTGTGGATCAATTTGGGTAAATATGTCTCGAGACGAGACAATAACATTTTGGAAAACAGTTTAATATCTGTGTTCATCAAAGATAGGGGGCGATAATGAGAACACTGGTGGCATCCTATCCTTTTTTTTTAAATAAAAGCTACATTTGTGCTGTGTTCACATCTTTCCTAAATGAACTCTTGTGAACACCTGTATTAATAATTTCGAGCAATAGTGGACCTAATTGATTCCAAAATGTTAAATAGACCTTTGATTTTCCTTTATCATGCTATCCATTGCCCTTTTGAGTTCATTGAGAGAGATTTGGGCTCCCAAATGGCTTCCCCTGTTAAGAGAAGAAGAGTTCTTCATTATTTTAGAAAGGCTCTATTCAATCAGATCCGCTTTAAGCGACATCCACATAGCGGTTGTTTTTGATGGTGTCAGAGGTGGAACTGCATTGGAGCTGCCACATCCACAAGTGGCTCGTGGAATTATACCTAAAGCAAACATTCTCATTTTCTGCACAAAGAAATCCCATGCAGCCTTGTTTACAAGTTCAAACACTTGTAAAAAAAAAAATGTAAAAGCTGAAATGTAATCTACACCTCGATTAGGATGATAGAAATCTTCCTTATTTAGCTGAATGATTTTTCAATTTGAACATAATTATTTTTATATAGCCTACAAATTCTGAACTTCTAACTCAAGTGGTGCAGGTGTGCTTCGTGACAAAGATTGCAAGAGCAGCTGCTCATTGATTTATGCAGGTGTCTGCTATCACCGGTTAAGGCTTGATCTGATTGAATCTAGTCCTTAGTCTGGTTTGGTTTACAATCAGAAGTCTACAGTTATTTATAGAAGCAGGAGAATCTTTGATTGATTAATTTGGGTTTTGATAGGTATTCCTCTGTTTCAGATTCAATAGTTGCTATATCAGCTAATTGATCATTACTGCGTAGTTTGTTGGTCAGGAAACAACTAGGACAATTACCATAGAAGTAATGGTTGAGTCATACTCGATGGATGGCTATTCTGCTCTCTGTCTTATCAATAAATAAAATGCTGTCTTAACTTTGGAAAGAATAATACCTACTACCTGGTCTGAAAAGAGTGTTTGTTTAGAACGCTCTAACACAGTTAGCAACATTTCCAATTCTGATATCTTCATTCAACCTAGATGCAAATTCAGTTGCATTATTTTTAATAAAACCTTTGGTGGTATCCCATAGAATCTGGGTGTCATTAACCAAATTTCTATTGATCATTGTACATTTATTTAGTTCAATTAGGATTGTGTAGTAATTTTGTAATAATTCTTGTGTTTCTTTAAGGAGATTCTGAAATTTAAAGTATGAGCTTGGTCAGGCAAGCTCATATGTCGAATATCTAGTTTCTTGATGGAAGAAAATAGAGGTACCTTCAGAAAGTATTCACACCCCTTGACTTTTTCCGCATTCTGTTTGTGTTACAGCCTGAATTTAAAATAGATTCAATTGAGATTGTGTCACTGGCCTACACACAATACCCCATAATGTCGAAGTGGAATAATGTTTTTAGATTTTTTTTTACAAATGAATTAAAAATGAAAAACTGAAATGTCTTGAGTCAATAAGTAGGCTAAATATAACAACATAAATGCAAGCCTAAACAGTCAAATATCCTCATTATTATTAGCAATATAGTCTAAATAACCTTAAACATAGAAAAACATGTTAAATAAGTGAATTGTGTCGAAGTCTATGGGACTGGCCGTCTATCCTAAACGGTTTAGCCCATAGGAATGCAATGTGCTGTAGCCCCACAAGGAAGCAACCCCGGTCTGTAGGTCACTTCAATATATTGTCCATTGTTCATTAATTGGCGTGGAGTCAACATTGTCTAAATGTCCTGGAACATATTCAATAAGTCCAATGTTCAGCAATAATAATAATAATAATAGTGTTCCTTAACCCAATTGAGTTTGTTTCCTCAGTGTTGCCTTAGGAGCACAGTTTTATAAAAGGTTTGGTATTTTCTTATCGACAAGACTCCTGGATCCAGTTCAGAAGCTATTCATTGATCTAAAATCTTTCATTTTAAGATTACAGCTGAATGCTTATCTCATAAAACAGACATGACATCAATCGTTAAATCTGCTATTTTTTATTAGAAAATACAAAACTCACCTCATAAACAGGCAGTGAAGAAGACGGTGCAATTTCAATAACATAATTTGCTTGCCTTGAGGGATGTTGACAAGATGTATGGATACAACATGGATGGGAACCACAACCAGCATGGAACAGGCATACTGGATCTGCAGCCCAAAGAGCACCCTCTTCCCTATATAGTGCACTACCTTTGACCAGGGGTAGGGTGTTATAGACCATGAAGAGCTGTGGTCATATGTAGTGCACTATATAGGGAATAGGGTGCCATTTGAGACACATATGGTGTCTTTAGGCTGCCCGGGACCTTGAGGAGGCTTCTACGTCTGTCACAGGCACCCCCTGCCTGGATGAAATGAATGTACTGCTGGGTGCTTTCTGGGCCATTGGATTCACAGATCCCTGTTCAGTCTCAGTCTCTTGTCGTGGATGTGCTGCAGCAGAATCCTCCCTCTCTGCTCAACAGTGTGGATGAGAGGTTTCAGGCCACGTGCCCCCCCTCGGCTCTCCCAGAATTGCTTGTCCATATACAGGGAGCTCAGGAGCATGCTCTCCAAACAGCCAGACTGGAGAACTGATACGGCTCTCTCTGGAAACCTGCCAGGAAAATACAGTAAGACTGTCAAATCCAGACAAATACCAGACAAAGGATATCAAACCCAACTGACTGAGCATATTGTGGTGATGTGGCCTATTTTAGTTTCATCTACCAACAGTTATACTTCATCTCTGAAGAATTCAGAAAGAAATAACAACACTGCATAGCTAGAGTTATGAAGATCCGCCCACTCGCTTCACTGGATTTATAAAACACACATTAAGGCTGTGTGATGTGGGGTTGATGTAGGGTTCAACTGAGCTTCTGTACACTAATGTGCTTCCTATATGGCACCCAATTCCCTATATAGTGCAATACTTTTGGCCGGAGTTCTGGCAGACTAAGCCTATTTCCATGATTCTGTCTGTCTTTGAATAGAGATTGGATTATAGATGTTTGTACTCACTCATCGATGCCCTCTACTAAGCGGAAGTTGAGGTTGTCATGGGGATGATTTGGCCTGCCTGCATTGTCTATAAACACCAGTCTGGTAGGCTCTACCCTCCTCACCTGTAGAAAAAACATAGACAGACACAGTATAGTTTAGCATAAAGTGTCATCAACACTAACTGTATCTCTTTAATAAGATATTAATATAGTAATTATGGAATTAGATAAACGCTCGGGACACTAACTTTAAACTAGATATTACTCACTATATAATCAGACTATAAATCAGTGACTAAAGTTTATTGGTCACATACACAGTTTGGCAGGTATTATACTGCACATCAAGAAGATAGACTAAGAATGATATGCACATCACAAGATACACTATATTACAGTGAGCTAGGTCAAGAATCCAGTATATAGATACAAAGTCAACTCCTAATCCTTTCTACAACAGCTGAAATAATAAAGCGGAATGCGCTTAATAGAATTATATTTGTCTTTGTCAAGAGCAAGTACCAAATATCAGCAATGAGTTCAGCAGGATCAGTGGAACGAGGGAGTCATTTTTCCACAGAGCAGTTGTAAAAGAATAGTGATCATCTTTGTCCAACATCGGAATTCTCTTTGTTAAGAAGAAAAGGTCTGGATAGTAGTAATAATATTAATACATGTAGAGGTCTGTTTACATTGTCCAATTAGATTATTTAGACAAGCCTCCTCATAAACCTCCTTCAGGCTATTATTTTACATTATGTCCAAGTAAGTAAGTAAGCCTTGTCTGAGCCAGAATGGCCCATACATTATGTCCATGTGATGTTTTCTTGGTTGTGATATGATAGTTACCAGGATGTGAACCAGCACTAGATCCTTTGAGTTCCTGCACTTGGAATGTAGCAGGTTCTCCACACATGGTTCTGCTGGGTCAGGCTGAAAACCGCAGCAGTACCGGTCCAGACGATCATTCACCTGCACGGGGGGATGGAAGAACATGGATTAGTTGGGATTGATCATCAACAATGACTTTTCCATAGAATTACAGTACATACAGGACTGTGATTTATCGCAGGGGTTCCCAATTGTTATTGTTTTTACAATTCCTGATTGTATACCGATCTAAAACAACACATAAATGTGAAAATCTAGGCTACAAACAAGCGGTACAACACTCAAGGAAGATACAGCTCTGATGCACATGGGATTATATTTGATTGGTCTCTATGACATTCAGAAGCTGAGCTACAACCTTCTAAAGTTAAGGAGTGAAAGAAATTGGACTATGCATTGTTTTAGACTTTGCTTGGGAAGTAATCTTATACAATCTGACTCTGTGGCTGTCAATTGATCTATTCACTTTCTGCAAAATAGAATGTGAATAATTTAATTGAGTGTTCATATAAATTATCATAATAAAACATATTTGATAACGGTTTAGACTTCATTTTCTTTTTCCATTATTATGATTATTATCATTAAAAAACCTAGAATTGCAGGAAATTAGCTTCAAAACAACACCATTTTCCTAGGTACCGCAAATGAAACAAATTCATGTTTTACATGTGAAAAAGGGGGCCTGGTAAAAAAAGGTTGGGAACTCCTGATTTATAGGATCTCTTCAGTCCTTTCTTATAAAGAACTTCAGAACAGCTTTCCAAGAGGAAAATCAAGGGTGACTACAAGAAACAAGTAGAAAATGTATTTACTTTCTGAAATCATCAACCATAGCAAATAACTCTTACCGCTTGTTTGCTATGCAGTCATTGATCATTTTGTTGACAGAAATCCAAATGCAGCCAAGTAAGGCCTAAGTGTTGGTAGAGATAGTGACAGTTACAGCTTAAGCCTTTGGCATGAGAGCAGGAGCGAGAGGGAGGTGAGAGGAGGAGTGGAATGGTGAGAGCAGGAGCGAGAGGGAGGTGAGAGGAGGAGTGGAATGGTGAGAGCAGGAGCGAGAGGGAGGTGAGAGGAGGAGTGGAATGGTGAGAGCAGGAGCGAGAGGGAGGTGAGAGGAGGAGTGGAATGGTGAGAGCAGGAGCGAGAGGGAGGTGAGAGGAGGAGTGGAATGGTGAGAGCAGGAGCGAGAGGGAGGTGAGAGGAGGAGTGGAATGGTGAGAGCAGGAGCGAGAGGGAGGTGAGAGGAGGAGTGGAATGGTGAGAGCAGGAGCGAGAGGGAGGTGAGAGGAGGAGTGGAATGGTGAGAGCAGGGAGCGAGAGGGAGGTGAGAGGAGGAGTGGAATGGTGAGAGCGGGAGCGAGAGGGAGGTGAGAGGGGAGGAGTGGAATGGTGAGAGCAGGAGGGAGGTGAGAGGGAGGTGAGAGGAGGAGTGGAATGGTGGTGAGCAGGAGCGAGAGGGAGGTGAGAGGAGGAGGGAATGGTGAGAGCAGGAGCGAGAGGGAGGTGAGAGGAGGGAGTGGAATGGTGAGAGCAGGAGTGGGGGGAGGTGAGAGGAGGAGGTGGGGGGTGGTGGTGGTGAGGAGGGAGTTACTTGTGTGAGACAGACCCCTGGAATGGGAACTTTGACTACAGTAAAGAGGTGGATCAGTCATTATGGTGGTGAGATCAGGAGTGCAGGGAGGGCAAACCAGAGCAGGAGCTGGCGAAAGCAGTAAGACTGCTTTTTGGTGAGAGCAGGAGTGGTGATTTATTGCATTAAGTCCAATTCTATGAACAAGACCCCTGTAGTAAAGTCAAACATTTAAGTGTACTTTAAATGTATATCTATTCATTACTTCAGGTCAATTCCTCCACTTCAAACTTCAGATAATCTAGCTGTTTAAAGAAGGAAGACTCTTTGTTTTAACACCTCATTTATTTTGCATTTGTTCAATGCATGTATGAACAAGAAGTTGTTCATCAAACATTTAAGTGTACTTTAAATGCATATCTATTCTAACAGCAGGCTGTTCATCTCCACTTCACCAGTTGTTCATGCATGCATGTTTAAAGAAGTTGTTCATGCATGCTTTGTTTCAAGCAGTTGTTCATGCATGCATTTTCACAGCATTTGTTCATGCATGCTTGTATTCACAGCAGTTGTTCATGCATGCATGTATTCACAGCAGTTGTTCATGCATGCATGTATTCACAGCAGTTGTTCATGCATGCATGTATTCACAGCAGTTGTTCATGCATGCATGTATTCACAGCAGTTGTTCATGCATGTATGTATTCACAGCAGTTGTTCATGCATGCATGTATTCACAGCAGTTGTTCATGCATGCATGTATTCACAGCAGTTGTTCATGCATGCATGTATTCACAGCAGTTGTTCATGCATGCTTGTATTCACAGCAGTTGTTCATGCATGCATGTATTCACAGCAGTTGTTCATGCATGCATGTATTCACAGCAGTTGTTTTTTTATTGCATATTCACACCAAAAAATCCCTAAATATAATGACGCAACATCAATACCTGTGGTACCATTCTCTTCCTCATTATACCGCAGAATAAACCAACTATCGGGGGAGGAAGGGAGCAATGTCGTCCTTGTTGTTAAACTGAGAAGTGAAGGCATTGCCACACTCCTCTGAGTGTTACCAAGGTGAGATATGCCCCCAGGTCTGTCTGGGCCTCTCTGTGGTAAAACTCACACCACACCATTTCACTTCACTTCTTTAGCGCCTTCAGGAGTTCTCACATCCCTACTACATTTCACCCTGACACTAGAATACACTCATTCGCGTAGGGACAGAGTACCAGAGTCTCCTGGATACAGTTCCATTGTTGACATACAGTATTACACCATCACCAAGTCTCTGGGAAACAGGACATGCTATTACGGTCTATATCACACACAATAACATCACAAGTGAAACAACAAGCCTACTCACAACTAATTCATAGCAATATATCAGTAGCCTTCTTAGCCTACAATGGCAATTCAAAGCATCCAAGGCAATGACCAGCAACAAGGACACTTGTCTCCTCTGTCTCCTCTGTACTCCCCAGGCGAAGTGCGTGTGTGACTGTGTGTCCTTCACACTGTTCCCCTTGCTAATTGGTGTTAGGTTCCATATCAGAGCCATTAGATGTGTTAAATGAGCAGGTAGGAACAAGTGTTACAGGGTCCCAGTCAGCAATTCCACTGAATCAATACAATCAATACAATGCTATTAACAGTTGGCCATGTTACAAGTATTGACTTCTGCAAAGAGACTACTCATGTATTATTCATACAGTGGCTCGCCAAATGGCACTCTATTCCCTATATAGTGCACTACTTTTGATCAGAGCCGGTCAAATCTAGTGCACTATTTAGGAAATAGGGTTCCATTTTGTATTCAGCCACTATTCTCTCCCCCCACAGTTCGGTTACCTATTCCATTCCATCTCACAGAGAAAAGGCAGTCTTTCTTTGTCTTTATCAGATTTTTCTACAGCTGAGTTGGTTCAGTGGCTGGCTGTTCTATTGAATAGTTTTCTATTTTTAATAGAATGGGTAGCATGGATAAAACGCTGTAATAGCCTCCAAAGTGAGAGAATATAGATTGAACACAATCAAAGAACGCAATTTGTGACTCATCTCTTTTAGAGACATTTTCCAATAGTTTTTGTTTGCTCGGCCTCTTTTCCTTCTCATTGTGAGATATTATTTTCTGAAACAATATGTATTCTGCCCCCAATCTGTATTGGCTATGTAACGATGACTGTTCACACTGCAGTAACAAAGTAATGGATAGAAAATGTAAGCACCATGACATTTTTTCTAAATGCTTTGTTTACTATGTGGTGTCCTTCATCCCCATCATTTTTCTGCCAGTCATAGACCACCCTTTTCAAAGAGCACCTAATACTAAGTCTCCATGGCCTTGTAGTTTTCACCCATCAGAGCGCACCAGCACACTCTTTATTTCTTCTGGGGGGGTTTTCTAAACAAAGAAATGGACTTTCTTTTGGCTATAGAGACAGATAGCGAGAGGAGCAGCTGCTATCACTTTCCTCTCAGTCCTTCCTAATGTGGACTTAGGCATCCGTGATTGCCGAGCATCACCATGGCAACCCTGACTTTGACTTCACACTGCCAAGGGCCAGACATTGGGTCTTTAGAGGCCTGATGAAGACCGAGACTGGTGTGTGTGTATCAAATATTGTACATTGTACTCTGTCTATACCATACGTACCAACTCTCTCTTACTTGCAATAAACATCATTGGGTTGTTGGCTTCATTGCCACCTCTCATTCCCTAATGGGAGCTTAGATATTCCCCATGCAGAGTTAGACTGACATACTACTCCATTTAGAGTGGGACTGTGGCAGAGCTGGCCTTATCAATCCCATATTAATTACATCCTCTCAGGATGTCTCAGCTTTACACACACACACACACACACACACATGGTCCTCCATCTGGCTCTTACAAGGACCATGAGCCATCATTTCTTACACAATTAAGATCTCCAACTTCATTATAAATCACTGGCAGATCATAAACGAGTTTGAAGCTAAATTAGAGACAAACATTGTGTTGATTTTTTATTGAACTGCGCTGATACATTAATCTACTGTAGTAGGGAGAATGATAATGTTCATTCATCTAGTAGGAAGAATGATAATGACTTATTATGTTTCATGTCTAGTAAGCTGACGGGATGCACTCACCATGAAAAAACATAATTATCTGATAATCAATTACATTTATCGCTCCAGACAGAGAAAGTCACACTCTTTTCATTGGCCGGCATCTTTTAATCTAAGGCAGTTTAGTGAGTAGAGTTCTTCAGATGATAAGACCTTGGCAATACAATCCAGTGCTCAAATAGGCTCATTATCAAGGACTGCCAGCCTACTATTAGACGAGGTCGGTGGATTTCATCCAGTGAGAATGTTCTTTAATATAAATGCAAAACAAGAGCTGAATCCCAAATGGCAAACTATTTCCTTTGTAGTGCACTACTTTAGACTAGGGCCCATAGCACCATGAGTTTTCCCAGTCTGCCTGACCTCATGAGTCCTTATCAACTGGACCCTCCATAGTGACGTTAAGTGAATCACTAGCTAACTGTCAGTTTATACAGCGTACTGGAACAACAACTACAAAACTTACATCTCTCAAGGTGAGGTGAGATTTCAATCAGAACTCTATATGCATTATTTCAATAGGTTGTCTTCACATGGTGTGATTGAAAGGATATAGAACGCTATCAGTTTGGATGTGTAAGTTTGAGTGGCACATCAGGATAAAAATGAGTTAAGGTTATGGCTAAGGTTAGGGATACGGTTAGGAATTAAGATCGGGTTAGAATGCCTGACATTAGGAGCCATATAAAATCTAACAGTCACATATTCACTACCTATCAGTTTTTCTGACCTCTTTACTCTAGCCAATGTATCTCTTAAAAGTTCAAATCAATGCTATTAATAAGTTAAATAAAAGGGTTTAACAAGTGTGATTGGAGGATACAGCGTTATCAGTTGTTCTATACAGTGTACCTGTAAGAGGAAGTCAAAGAGTGCCAGGCGCCCCCACTCTGCATGGTGAACCCCCACACAGGGGGTCTCGTTGAGGGCCACGCCGCTGCCACTTCCACACCTGGCCCTCAGCAGGCTCTGGTACTGGGGCCAGGTGAGAGGGAACGAGTTCTGGTCATTGTCATCATCAGCCAGGTGCTGGATGCCTGGGTCCCACCACACCACGGGTCTGGCTGCCCCTCTGGTGTATTTATAAGGCAGGATGCCACTGTGGAAGTCCCTGAGCACTGTGGGCAGACTCCTGTTCAAGCCGAGAACACGGTCTAAATGGAAAGCGAAGACTTCGAACCAGTCGTCTGGACGTTTGATCAGGGCACACAGACCCTGTTGGCAGTGTCCACTGTGGTCAGCCAATGGAGCCCCAAGAGAAGGGGGATGATGAGGGGCACCCAGCCCTACATGGAGGACCTGTCCGTGGGCTGGGACCCTGGCCTTACTGACAACCTCACTGCCCGAGAGGAACTCCATCTTGTGAATATCATCCTTGCTGAGCCATGGCACAGAGTCAGTGTCTTCAGTCCTTATTCTCCGTGTGTCAGTGTCTGGAAACTCCCTCTCTCCAGCTGACATCTTACACCAATGGCCCCCTCCCTCACTCCCTTTCTCTGCTTCTGCTGCTGTTTCCGCTGTGGGCCGGGTCTCTTTACGCCCAGACGAAGGCTGTCTGTCATGTTTCCTGAGTTGTCTGGGGACCTTTTTCACAGCCTGCTGCTTGGTTAAGTTCTTCCTCGCTGCCTTCCCTGCCTTCCCTGCCTGCCCTGCCTGCCCGGTGTGCCCCTGGTCCTGTCTCTGTTCATCTGGAGTACATTTGTGCTCAGAGTCAGACAGGCCGAGGTCTGCAGTAGAAGGGAGGCTCTGGCTACGAGCTACAGTTTGAGTCACGGCTGGGTGGACGTTCCCTTGTCTGGGAAGAGGTGGTGGTTGGGTGGAGAGCTCTGAACCACTGCAGTTGGTTAGATGGCTTCCATCATGCCTTATTAGCACAGCATTGACTGTCAATGGCGCGGTATCATGTTGTTTGTCTCTAATAGAACTTGGCGGCATCTCTTTCTTCTCTTTCCTTTTGGAGGCGATGCCCTTAGTTTTACGATTCTTCTTGTAGTTGCTGTGAGTTCTCTCACCTGTCATGCTAATTGCTCTCCTATCCAGTTTGGGCTGGTCCTTCACCAGGTGATGCTTGGAGGACTCTTTGACTTTGTCACTCTGCTTCCAACCTCCACTGTGACCGTTGAGGGGTAGAGGAAGATGGTGGTGGTGGTGGTGAGGGGCCAATGTGGCCCTTTCCCTGGGTTTTACCCTCGCTTTATACCCCCCGGCTCCAGCAGAGCTCAGGCCTCGTGAGGGCAGCCTGCGTGTCTCAGAGGGGGGGAAGGGGAGGGTGTTGATCACCACCACAGACAGGGTAAAGAGGAGGAGGAAGGCCCACACTGCCCACCTCTTGCAGCAGAACTTGGACCACATTCTTAAGGCCTGCATGCATGGGAAACAGGAAACAAAGAGAAAGTTAGGTCTGTAGTTGGGAGCAAACCACCAAAAAGCCATGATTATAATGGAGCAGAGCTATAAATAAAATATATTTACTCTCTAAATTGTACGGTCGCTGGTCGGCCACTTGAACTGAACAGCTCAGGTTCCAGTGTATGTTTACAGAAGAGGAAACTTACGTCTCTCAGAGGTTGACAAATGCAAATATCAGCACACAGACTGAAGGACGAGGGTAAACAAAAAAATTAAACAACCTGTGTTTCAAAAAAATATATAGATTTGGTAAGTTATTCTGTTGAAACACTAAGGTGAGAGAGAAAGAGATTGAGAGTTGATCCACATGTATCTCGTTTACACTCAGACAAGTGTAAATAAAGCCTTTTTCAGCCATTAGCTGGGCTTTCCTCTGCTTATACTGTAGGAAAGTTACAGTTCCTGAGCTGAGACAAATATTATGGCACACACATAGATATTGTAGCATTCCCTTCTGCACGCCAGACCATCCAGAATGTGCTGACAGATACTGCGTGCCAAATGGTATATAGTGGACTCCTTTTGACCAAGGCCCATAGGGAATAGGGTGCCATTTGGGACACAGACAGATTCTGGATGGCTTACTTCTACTACAGCCTCTGTGATGATGAATTACTTTTCTGTGGCATGAGCCTAAATACAAACCGGTCCCATTCCATAAAGTCTCCATCGCATATAGAGTATGTATGCCATAGAGATAAATCCATTCAGATGGATCTCTATGGAATATGCTCTCAATGTTATTCAAACCTATGGTAAATCCAGAGGCAGTTATTTATCTGAATCACATATCAATGAAAGGATTAGGCTATTGTATAGAGCTATAGAGGCTATGGGATAGAGCTATAGAGGCTATGGTATAGAGCTATAGAGGCTATGGTATAGAGCTATAGAGGCTATGGTATAGAGCTATAGAAGCTATGGTATAGAGCAATAGAGGCTATTGTATAGAGCTATAGAGGCTATGGGATAGAGCTATAGAGGCTATGGGATAGAGCTATAGAGGCTATGGTATAGAGCTATAGAAGCTATGGTATAGAGCTATAGAAGCTATGGTATAGAGCTATAGAGGCTATGGTATAGAGCTATAGAAGCTATGGTATAGAGCTATAGAAGCTATGGTATAGAGCTATAGAGGCTATGGTATAGAGCTATAGAGGCTATGGTATAGAGCTTTAGAGGCTATGGTATAGAGCTATAGAGGCTATGGTATAGAGCTATAGAGGCTATGGTATAGAGCTATAGAGGCTATGGTATAGAGCTATAGAGGCTATGGTATAGAGCTATAGAGGCTATTGTATAGAGCTATAGTGGCTATAGTAAAGAGCTATAGAGGCTATGGTATAGAGCTATAGAGGCTATGGTATAGAGCTATAGAGGCTATGGTACAGAGCTATAGAAGCCAGAGCTATAGTGGCTATAGTAAAGCTATAGAGGCTATGGTATAGAGCTATAGAGGCTATGGTATAGAGCTATAGAGGCTATGGTATAGAGCTATAGAGGCTACGGTATAGAGCTATAGAGGCTACGGTATAGAGCTATAGAGGCCACGGTATAGAGCTATAGAGGCTATGGTACAGAGCTATAGAGGCTATGGTACAGAGCTATAGAGGCTATGGTATAGCGCTATAGAGGCTATGGTACAGAGCTATAGAGGCTATGGTATAGCTATAGAGGCAATGGTATAGCGCTATAGAGGCTATGGTATAGAACTATAGAGGTTATGGTATAGAGCTATAGAGGCTATGGTATAGCGCTATAGAGGCTATGGTACAGAGCTATAGAGGCTATGGTATAGCTATAGAGGCTATGGTATAGCGCTATAGAGGCTATGGTATAGAACTATAGAGGTTATGGTATAGAGCTATAGAGGCTATGGTATAGAGCTATAGAGGCTATGGTATAGAGCTATAGAGGCTATGGTATAGCGCTATAGAATCTATGGTATAGAGCTATAGAGGCTATGGTACAGAGCTATAGAGCCTATGGTATAGCGCTATAGAGGCTATGGTATAGAGCTATAGAGCCTATGGTATAGCGCTATAGAGGCTATGGTATAGCGCTATAGAGGCTATGGTACAGAGCTATAGAAGCTATGGTATAGCTATAGAGGCTATGGTATAGAGCTATAGAGGCTATGGTATAGAGCTATAAAGGCTATGGTATAGAGCTATAAAGGCTATGGTATAGCTATAGAGGCTATGGTATAGTGCTATAGAGGGCATGGTATAGCGCTATAGAGGCTATGGTATAGCTATATAGGCTATGGTATAGCTATAGAGGCTATGGTATAGCTATAGAGCCTATGGGGTAGAGCTATAGAGCCATGACTACATGGAACTCTCTTCCACCTCAGTTAACCCAAGCAATAAAATCAGAAATAAAATCACCCAAAAAACAACACCTCATGGCACAACGCTGACTTTGAACACACACACACACACACACACACAAGCAACAACACATTATTCTCAGTAATATAATATAGTATTGTAAATTTGAAATGTAATAATGGAGCAAAGTAAATTTATATGATGTTTTGAATGATGTAATGTTTCATTTCTGTTCGGACCCCAGGAAGAGTATGTGCTGCCTTGGCAACAGCTAATGGGGATCCTAATAAAACAATAAAGACTAAATATTATGGTTCCATTCGATCTTCACATACAGTTAAAGTCAGAAGTTTACATACACTTAGGTTGGAGTCATTAAAACTTGTTTTTCAACAACTCCACAAATTTCAAGAGTCAATTTGGGTCAATTGGAGGTATACCTGTGGATGTATTTCAGGGCCTACCTTCAAACTGAGTGCCTCTTTGCTTGACATCATGGGAAAATGAAAAGAAATCAGCCAAGACCTCAGAAAAAAAACTGTAGACCTCCATAAGTCTGGTTCATCCTTGAGAGCAATTTCCAAACACCTGAAGGTACCACGTTCATCTGTACAAACAATAGTACGTAAGTATAAACACCATGGGACCACGCAGCCGCCATACCGCTCAGGAAGGAGACTCGTTCTGTCTCCTAGAGATGAACATACTTTGGTGTGAAAAGTGCAAATCAATCCCAGAACAACAGCAAAGGACCTTGTGAAGATGCTGGAGGAAACAGGTACAAAAGTGTCTATATCCACAGTAAAACGAGTCCTATACTGACATAACCTGAAAGGCTGCTCAGCAAGGAAGAAGCCACTGCTCCAAAACCGCCATTAAAAAATCCAGACTATGGTTTGCAACTGCACATGGGGACAAAAATCGTACTTTTTGGAGAAATGTCCTCTGGTCTGATGAAACAAAAATAGAACTGTTTGGCCATAATGACCATCATTATGTTTGGAAGAAAAAGGGGGAGGCTTGCAAGCCAAAGAACACCGTCCCAACAGTGAAGCACGGGGGTCGCTGCATGTGCTTTGCTGCAGGAGGGACTGGTGCACTTCACAAAATAGATGGCATCATGAGGAAAGAAAATTATGTGGATATATTGAAGCAACATCTCAAGACATCAGTCAGGAAGTTAAAGCTTGGTCGCAAATGGGTCTTCCAAATGTACAATGACCCCAAATTTGTGGCAAAATGGCTAAAGGACAACAAAGTCAAGGTATAGGAGTGGCCATCACAAAGCCCTGACCTCAATCTCATGGAAAATTTTCTACCAAATACTAATTGAGTGTATGTAAACTTCTGACCCACTGGGAATGTGATGAAAGAAATATAAGCTGAATAAATTATTATCTCTACTATTATTCTGACATTTCACATTCTTAAAATAAAGTGGTGATCCTAACTGACCTAAAACAGGGAATTATTACTAGGATTAAATATCAGGAATTATTAAAAACTGAGTATAAATGTATTTGGCTAAGGTGTACATAAACTTCTGACTTCAACTGTACATACAGTATTATTATGAATATAACTTAGCTTCTTCCATGTTTTTGTTTCTAATCTTTTCTATTTTGTCTGAGTTACATTTAGATGAAAATTTGAATATTCTCCTCTTTAACCAAGCCGCTCTCTGAGTGACAGCCAGAAACTGCCATCAAGGATCAGCTTTACTGGCCCACAATGCAACTCTACTGTTTATATAACCAATAGTAGGGGAAAGCAGTCATCTCTCAGAAAGACAACATACATCAGCTGTCCCTCTGCCTGCCTCTCTCCTTTTCTTTCTTCTCTCCTTTCTCTCTCTCTGAGGGAATTCGACGGAAGGAATGTTTCAAACCCATGAGATATTTTCCCAGTCGGTGGCTGACGACAGTTTTACAGCTTTCTCATACCCCACCTGTGAATGGATTTCATTATGCTCTTCTGAAAGAATGTCATGCCAGTAGTTCTGACTGAGTCAGGGGTCCTGATGGGCTTTTAGATGTCTGTGGAGATCCCTGTCTGAATAAGATCTACTACTTACCCAGCTGACTCATAGGACGCAAAAAAATCAACACCTACCCCCCAGGCATATGTGTAGATCTGAGATAGTTGGATAGGTAGAATATAGTATACCACCAGAATATGGTGGTAGCTCCATCTTGACCTCTGATAGGCCATGTGAAATTCCCGCCATATTGCTTGCACCGGTCCAATCCTCTCACATCTAAAGAAGTGTCCATAGGTTGTATCTCTATGGATTAATTTGTATAAGATATGTCCTGCACCTATACTGTAATGTACATTGTACTAAGCTCCTGAGCAGCAGAGATATTCTTTGGCGGTGGGTGGATGAAGCTTCACGATGCCACGGTCCAACACCCTCACTTGTGACGCACTGCACCAGCCTCCACCTGGCAAAGGCAGAAGACTCACTCACACTCACTGATAAAACCTGCTCTCCAAGAACACATTATACATATGTTCCAACATCCTGGAATTTTGTGGAAGTGACACAGCTGCACCCTGTCTTGAGCCTTTCCAAACCCTGCACAAAAGTAGTGCACTACATAGGGAACAGGGTGTCATTTGAGACGCACACAGGGTCTATTTTCTTGTGGGTTTTGTGCCACGGGCAGGTGAAGCTCAAAAGGCACCTTATTCCCTATTTAGTGCACTACAGCCCTGGTCAAAAGTATCGCACTATCTAAGGAATAGGTTGCCATTCGGGATGTAAGCCAAGTGTCGGATCAGTTTGTTTTCCCAGTGGTTTGACCAACCGGCTCTAATTAGTGGTCAGTCATGTAGCACCTTGTGTGTCTGTGTGTCTGTGTGCCTGTGCGACTGTGTGCCTGTGCGACTGTTGTATCTGTGTGCCTGTGCGACTGTGTCAACATGAAGACATCTTGTTGATTTTTTGTGGCTTTAGCACTTCTCTATAGCAGACATGGACATCAATGGGGTATGATACACAGGTCAACACCAAACCACAGCACAGAAAAACAAGACAAATGCCTTGGTGTCACGTTTGATAGGAATTTTAATCATCACAAAATCAAAATAGTTTGAATTTGACACAAAGTCATTGTTGTTTTGCATGGCTGCAGTTGAATGGTTTTACATGGCCACACAACACATCTTAGCACCTATGTGACACAAAGAACACTAGAAGAATACAGGAAATATACAGTAGCTTAACTTTATTTTAGTGGAGTATTCCTCGTCAATTACCTTTCTTGCAGTGATCTTTACCAATATTTGTTCAGCATTTGTCTGTGTTCCATGTCAGTCTAATGTCAGCTATGACAACCGCGAGGCTGGACTCCTAATAGGCTGTAGCCTCCCACTCGTTTCAGCAGGCCAGGTGTCTGATGCCGTAACCTTCCATTCTTTTTACATCTCTTCTCCTTTAGTAGACGGAACGCTCGAGGACAGGTTTGCAGGAATGCTGAGACATGCAACAAATGCATTACAGGATTCAAAGAAGATTAGGAGAAAATCTGTCTCATTATTTTCTGTGTTTAGCGGAGAGGGGGAGGAGGAGAAAGAGGAGAGGAAGGGTGGAAAAGAGAAAGGTGGAGGTAGGGATAGAGAGTGGGAGGGGAGAGAGAGAGAAAAGGGAGAAAGGGTGAGGGTGAATACTGTCGACGAATAGCACTAATATTACACAGAGAATAGCATCTGAAAAGAGCTCCCGAAGTAGTCTTGTTCAGTGGGAGGAGAACAGACTGGCTTCGTGGTCAGGCTTTAGTTACTGTCACAGTCATATTCTGGAAAAGCACTGGGTTGCAGCTCTATTAGCATAACCACGTACACTAGCATGTGGAGGGAGGCTCTCTCTCTTTCCTGCTGATACGTTGCAGTTAATCACCCATTGAGAATGAAACTCCTGCATGGCAGAACAAAGGAGTAAATTATCTCGCCATTCTACCATGGCAAAACGGATACACTGTGACTACACACAGAATATTACTCAGTTAATGGACATGTATGAATTGTATGTGTGAAATTGTGTAAAACTATATCTATTTGCATGAGTGCACATGTGTGTCTGTCTGTCTGTATGGGCACAGGAGGTTTAGGGGGTATTGACATTTTCTAACATGAAATTAATTATTTCTATGTTCATGTAGAGTATTATTGTGTGCATTAAATAGATGTTCTAGTCAGAGGGAAAATTTGTCTCACATGACCATTTAGCCCAGCGCTGAGGTAACTTTGAAAGAGAAAAATAAGCGAGGACCTCCCTTTCTATAAACCGCATACAACGAGAAGGTTAACAAAGAATGCAATAAATCCACAGACTGCTTTGTAAAACCACACAGAACATCACAACAAACAATTCTGCTGTAGTGGTGAGGGAGAACAAAGTCCATCATCTGACAGTAATATGACATGATGGCATAGAAAAGGCAGCATGAGATCTCTCCACTGATATCAGACAGGGGAAGATCTTAATTGAATCAGTCACCACATCTCTGCTGCCTGAGAGATCACACTGACCGGAAGTGTAATGGAGGAAAACACAGCAAAACATTATGCGAGATGGCTATACTGAAAGGAAAGGAATAAACTGTGTGGTTGGTTGAACACAGATTCATGAGGGAGAGTGGGAGAGAGAGGAAGTGGTGTTTTGAAAGTGTACTAGAGTGGAAGTAGTAATGCACATTACGCCCTAGGCTGGATTAAAGTAGTCTTACTGGCAACACACACACATACTTGCACACACACTCAAACACTCTCTCTCGCTCTCTCTAGATTTATAGCAATGCTGAGTTCCATGTGACCTTGACAATACCTGATGATGCATATTTCACTGCAACGACCCCATCCCATGGGAAAAGAAACCTGCTCGTCCCATAGACTAAAATGTAAACTGATGCTCATCATTCTCCTCCTCAGTCAGCATCAGCAATATCCTCCTTTCCACTGGTCTCTTACTGTACCACAGAGAGCCATTCTCATAATGGGCTAGTCATATGTCTATATTCTGCTTTATACCCCGGGACCTGGGAGAAAGAGTGGTGAGATAGGGGCCCAAACAGAACAACAGTGCTTTTATTGTCCTCTTTAACCAAGCCTCTCTCTGAGTGACAGCCAGGCTGATACAGGTGTCCTTCTTCGCTGCACACAGAGAGACCTTCAGTGTAATGACTTGATGATGTTAATCTACAAAGGGAACTCTGCAGGTGTGTGAGAGAAAGATAGGACAGATAGAGTGAGAGAGTGAAAGAGAGATGGGGAGATAGAGAGGGGAAGAGGAGAAGTGGGGCAACCATCTGCTGCTTAGCCTGTCCTGTGAGCGCGTGTTTGTGTGTGTGTGCCTGTGTGTATACGTGTCTGTGTGTATACGTGTCTGTGTGCATGTGTGTGTGTTTGTGCCTGTGTGTATGCGTGCCTGTGTGTATGCGTGCCTGTGTGTATGCGTGTCTGTGTGCATGTGTGTGTGTTTGTGCCTGTGTGTATGCGTGCCTGTGTGTATACGTGTCTGTGTGCATGTGTGTGTGTGTGTGTGTGTGTGTGTGCCTGTGTGTATGCATGCCTGTGTGTATACGTGTCTGTGTGTATGCGTGTACATGATCAGCAACACCTCTTTGTTATGGCAGAGGCATCAGTACTCAGTAAAGGAGTGTGACAACAGCCGATCTGCTGCAGTAAATGATTCACCCAGTGTGAGACTGAAGAAGTCAGCCCAGTGCTGGTTATATCAAGTAAACACAGACACAAAAGAGACAACTACACATGTTCTACACACACACACACACACACACACACACCCTCCCGAGCAACGAGCAGAGCAGGGCCTGCCTGGAGAGATAGGTGGGGAGAGCTCTGAATCACTGTTAAGATCCTGTTATCACAGTAGTCAAGTCACCGAAGGTTTTCTGAATGACAGAGGAAAACATCCTTAAGTGTGACAGGCAAACTGTATGTGCAGTACTGTATGGATGGATGTGTGAGATACAGGAGAGTCATGATCCAAACATTCCTAAAGGCTATACTGCCACTGTGTCAAGAGGAAAATCTACAAGGTAAAGCCTATAAGACAAGAGGATCAGTGTAGCCTACAGTGAGGTCATCAGTCAGTTATTTGTCAAGATATACCCAAAGAACAATGGCAATTTGAAGGGGGACACTTTTGTGCATTTATTTGCACTAAATGTAAAATATTTCAGTTATTCAAATGATGTATGAGAGCAGCATGTCCTAGTGTGATTTTGAATTACAAATTGATATCACCCACCTGCAGTATAAACTGCTTAAGGTCAATTGACTGTCCTGTGGCAGTGTGGCTAGCTGCTGATAACATTGTATTCTATGCATGTAAATGAATACTGACAACTGACTTCCCATGGGGCACACCGTTGATGCATTTAGCCGGCTGAATACATTTGTGATTTATTACACACGCACACACTCACATAGAGACGTTAATCAGGAGACTTAATAGTAGTCAGTGAGGCACTGCTCTTTGCAGCGCCCTTTATAGGCCCCGTGCCAGACCCTGCCTGCACGGTGATAAATAATGGGACCGACTTGAAAGCATTTTTGCCCTTTCAATTGTTGCAAGTTGAAATCATAATCTAAACCTTTCACAAAAAAAGCCTAGTCTAAACAATTTGATTTAATTGTCATGCTTCCACCAATCACGCATGTTAGTAAATTAAGGAATGATGCCTAGTGATATATGTTATAAACGCCAGGCCTTAGTTACAGCTATGAAAAACATGAATCCCCTGAGAAAGAATGTTCTAACCATATGGCTGCAGTGTGTGAGCACATTTAAGAAGGTCTGCTTTTAATCTGACACACCATGGCAAGAGAGGAACTTCAGAAGAAGGATGTTAGAAAGAAGGATTACATTTTTGGTGGAACATTGGCCCAGAATAAGCAACATTACATTCTTTCATCATCAGAATGCAAAAACACAAGACAAAAGCTTGATTTACCAAGCAAATTCACCACTATTTGGTGATAGAAACCTCCTGCCAGACTTCCCCTCCCATCATCTCCTCTCCCCTCCTGCAAATGTATTTTCTATGTAGATTACTGAGATTATAAGCAATCTACAACCCGTCAGCGTTTTTCCTGGTCCCCAGTTGGACCAACCTGTTTTTTTCATCAATAAATACACTCTGGAACCCTTAGTATCACACACAGTCCTGCAGCCACATCACCGGACTAATCTAACCACCAACCTTTTACCAGGAGCCATCTTTCCCCTAATGCTCTCTGGGACTGGGAGATGTAAAGATGCTCCAAACCCATCAGGCCTCATAAAACAGGAGCTTGTAGCCAGATCTCAGAGCTGTTATGACATGTTCCTTTCTTCCTAGTGAATATGCCAGCTCACAAGGTAGAATTCCTGCACACTGAAACCTATGAAAGTGTATATGTGTATAGGGTGCACTGATCTCACACACACACACAAAAACCCAGATGAAAAGTGTGCGAGTTACAAAAGTTCAGACGCCAGTGTTTGGATGGTAATTTTGCCTACTTCACGCAGTCCTACTAGAACATATAAAGAGATCCACAGGTAGGCCTACTGTAGAACCTGTTTAGGACTAATATGAAACTGTATTTGACTCCAGTCTTTTCATCACAATTCAATCATTTTAAGTACTTAACCTTATCTTTAGTCTATGGCATAAGGGAAACCTAATGTTAAGTGTTAAGAGGGCATTGTTTTGCCCCCCTGAACTGCAGTGGTGTGGAGTCCTGTCCTCCCAACAGATTTACTTGGAAGGCAATATTACATGGGTCATTCATAATGCATTGAGACAAGCACTCCATCCTGTCTGAGACAGGAACCATGGGATTATTTGGACTGCTCTGCGTCGAGACCTACTGCCTGGAATATGCTATTTGACAACGGTTGGCCTTCCCTTTAAGTGCACAAAGTTACGGTGCTGCTTTCACTTTCAAAGCAAACCCAGGAACTGAAATCCCAGCTGAGAATACAACCATGGATGGACGGCACTCACACTGCCCTGTGTCTAACCAATATCCTGTGGGGTTTGAGTTTTTTTGTGTGCCTGAGCACAGCAGTGAATTCCAATGGGGCCCCTTGAATGACTTGAGGCAGACTTGAGGTTGAGGGTGTAGTCAGTGCATGCTTGTGTTTGAAGAGAAAAGATGCCTCTCTCTACCTCACTTGAGCTGGCTGAGCACAGAAACATTGCATGCAGATGGAGCTGATCACTATTCAAATACAGTTTAAGGTGCCAAGCACTTTTTTTGTTGTTGCCAGGAGTGAAGTAGTGCTCCTCAAAATATAAAAAGAACACAATAACTAACAGGTTGTAAAATCCATGACACAATATGCTTCATTTAAGGTCCAATAGATGAGAAGTTGGAGTTATTCTTGGATTCCACGGAGCTGTTCAAACCAGGGTCTCCTGTCTACATGTATGGAATCAATTAAGAAAATATGAGACTGCAGGGACTGGCTGGTGGAACTGGGAGACTTGATTCCTGATCACCCAGTTGAAAGAGTGTTTTGACTAAAACTTTTTATGTAAGTGGGTTTACTATCAACTTGAATATTTGTAAGGCATGAACATATAATTTTCTATCAGATTAATATCATACATTCTCATGCTTTCTTAACATGCAAGATAATCAGAATATTAACGTTTATTACTTCTAGTTTCTCCACTCATTCTACTGATACTATTACCATAAGTAATGACACTTCACAAACGATCAGGAGTCAGTGCACAACAGACAGAATGGATAGTGGAAGTCAGCTCTTAATGCTGATGTGTCAAAATATGAACAATAACAAATGCTCTGAGCTGACCACTTTCTTGCTTCTTTTCCTTCAGGCTAAATTGGATTACAATTCCGTATCACATGAAATAAAGGCACATAATCATTTTGGCGATAGTGTAGCCTACAGATAGAATTGATTTAGCTGTTTTAGCCAAACAGTTTGGAAGTTCGCTATTCTGCAACTTTATCGAGAACAGAATAAACATAATTGCAGCAAGAGCATGCAAATTCAGCACCTTCATGTGGATGCATAGCCAAAACAAAAGTTTGAAATTGTGCTATCGGGCAGCAAAAGGAGAATTCTGATTTAAGGAAACATGAACCACACTTACCATCGTTTTCCCCACCCGGGTGCATTCCACAAGGAACGTTTACAGCCTTTACTATAGTGCAAACACGTCCGGTGACGCCATGTAGATATGGTTACACAAACTGTATTGAAGACTGGACAGCATTGGTTCTGAAGATGCAGCGTGCATAAAGTCTCCAAGCCCCTCCGCAATGCTTTTTCCATATACTATCACTTTTGAGCTATGTTTCATCTCCATCTACAGGCTACATTGCGGTTGTCATTATTGTAGGGTACCTTGACATTAATAAAGGTAACAATACATCTCGCAAATCACAATACTTATGTAGTCTCCAGTACGTTTCAGTGGCTTCAAACTTTTGTGGTAGCCTACTTCTCCAGAAGAAATCCCAACCTACAGTTTTGCTTTAGCGCAAAGTGGAGCAAAGGCATATCAAAAGCAGCCCTCACTCCCGAGGGACCCGTGCGTTTTGGAAAGTTTATTTCACAGTAAAAGTCCTCTTTCTGGGACTAGATGGGTATTTGGTAGACTCTAGAAATGCGCTTGAGAGCAGTCGGGCCTGCCCGCGCAGCGCTTGCGTGGTCTAGCTGTCCATATATTGGATACAGGCGCCTTGCAATTGCAGAGCACGTTTTTAAATGAGTCATGAAGCCTAATTTAAATAACAGACACGCACATAGCCTTGATGGATGAGAGCAATAAATGATAAGAACCAGACCCATAAAAACGAATTAATGTTGCTTTGTATCCACTTTGAAGTGTGCTTGAATTGTAAAGTACTAGGCTGACTATCCATCCACTGGCATTGGAGTCACAGGGGACAGATCTAACAGATACCCCTTACCAACTAGGTCTATAATCTTAACTAATAACACATAGAGCTATTTTTGGGGGACAAATATTAGGCCTAGTCTTGGACTAAAAAAACATGCTCAATGGATAGACCTAATCTCCATTGAAAGTGATTTGTAGTCTAGCACTAGGCTTGATCTGTGTCTGGGAAACTGGCCCATATGGTTCTATCCTCTTCAGAGATGAAGAACAAACTGTTACATTTCTCTGAAGATGAGGTGCTTTTCAACCATGAACGGATTAAAACACAACAGACAAAGGATGTCAATTCTTGGCTCGCTAGTAAATCTTTATGGCCAAGGACTGCCCCCTTCTGGTAGCTACTGACCGAGAAGATTGCAGAAAAAGTACATCTTTATGGCCAAGGACTGCCCCCTTCTGGTAGCTACTGACCGAGAAGACTGCCCCCCCCTTCTGGTAGCTACTGACCGAGAAGATTGCAGAAAAAGTACATCTTTATGGCCAAGGACTGCCCCCTTCTGGTAGCTACTGACCGAGAAGATTGCAGAAAAAGTACATCTTTATGGCCAAGGACTGCCCCCTACTGACTTGCAGAAAAAGTAGCTACTACTGACCGAGAAGATTGCAGAAAAAGTACATCTTTATGGCCAAGGACTGCCCCCTTCTGGTAGCTACTGACCGAGAAGATTGCAGAAAAAGTACATCTTTATGGCCAAGGACTGCCCCCTTCTGGTAGCTACTGACCGAGAAGATTGCAGAAAAAGGAAAATGCATCCCAATTCTCCACCGTTCTGAAGGGGAAAGTACAAGTGCATGCAATTGTGGAGAATCAGAACACATACCCAAAGGCTACAGGGGGAAGTAGGCTAAGTAAGGTAAAAAAAGAGGGAGGAAACGGATATAACTAGCTGGAGTCTGGAGATGATAACATCATGGGTGATGTTCAGTTTATTGTTGATATGGGACATTCAACCAACAAAAAATGACTGTATGACAAGGATTTAATGATATAGTACATCAGACGAGAAACATGCAAGATGATTACATAACCGATAATGCCATGCCATCCAGCAAAATATGTAATAAAGAGATTTTTAGTCATTTCAGGTGTTTTCCATGCTACCTTCAACCTTCATTCAACCTCCTGATCTACAGTACTGTATAGCCGATGACTTAGTGCACACGGCAATCATTTTTGCTCAGCAGTTCATTATGCAAATAATACTTCTCTTTTATTTTACTTTAAAGACCAATTGAGCATTTGAAGTCACTGAATATCTTAGAATTGTCTCATTCGTCTGTTTGGGATGAGCCTAAAGCAGCGAACAAGATCTTATAATGCATTACTGACCCTGGAGTGTATCTTCTCACTGAAAACACTCAAACAAACACATGGAATAGAGATCCTTTAAACAGCTTAAGATACATTATTATGTTTTGTATAATTTCAGCCAGTGGTTTTGAAAGTACCCCTGCAATGAATATGATACATTACAAATTCCAATTTGTACAATATGTTATGCATTTGTAAGTGCTTAAAGAGGCAGTGCAGTCAAAACGTGATTTCCCGTTTTTCAGTATGAGGTCAAAACAACACTGTTCGGTTGGGAGGGAGTGTTTGGCCCACAGTATGACATCACAATCTGATCTGATTATTTTGATCAATGACCAGTCAACTTTTATTAGCATATGTATCATCCTACTTTGAAGGTGTAAGCGGGGTAGGCTCTAGTCTAGATGATCCTATTTGCCAATCAGGGCTGTGTATGTAAACATATTTACATTTATATCAACACACCCACATCATCAGACTGAGCATTTCAATTGTAAAGGAAACTCTAAATAAATAATAACAGATATATTTGGAGTTATTTTCATGAAATAAACACACACAGTGATTTATTAAACATATAGTGATGATTTAAACAATAAAATGAATAAGACTATGTGGGCTTTAAGATCCTGTTAAATCTCTTTAACTGATGATGATAATATCTGGTGATAATACCTTGCACCTGTCAGTGTTCTATTGTTGCCTGCTGTAACGGTGTCTGGGACGGACCAGAAGCACTTTCCTCCATCGGGTTTAACTAGGGCTGTACATATTCTGGAACTTTCCCAAAATTACAAGGTTTTTTAGAAATCCTGGTTGGAGGATTCCATTCCCTCCTGATTCCAGGAATCTTCCAAAACAGATTTCTGGAAAAAAACACATTTTGGGAAAGTTTAACTAGGTTTAACTGTAATTTGAACACTCTGCCCTCTAGTGGGGGTCAGTAGCAGGCGCGCACAGCCTTGATGATCAGGAACATGACACTGACAATGGTGAGGGCGGTGAAGAGGAAGAGGAGGCCACCGAACACAGAGTTGGCCATGGGCAGACGCACCAGCTCGGCCTCAGCAGGGATCATGTTGGATGTATGTAGCATGTAGCCCAGACTCCAGCCTATATTTGTGTTATGTACCTGGAGGGGACAGAGAGACAGCGTGAGGAGAGACAGACCCCTCGGGGGCACACCACACAGTAGAGAATTGACAAAGACAGACAGAATTGTTTGAAGACAGACAGACTCATTTGTAATAAACTGTCATAGCACCAATTTAAAAAGTTAATATTGGCCGTTGATTAAATCACTTTTTTTGCATGGTGGGGTGGCAAACATTTTATTGATATCAAAATGGGATCACAGGCCAAAGATGTTTGGGAATCCCTGCTCTACACCATAGCCCCTACACCAGAGGTGAACAAACGTTTGGGCTTGGTGGGCCAAAAATATAATCTGAGTGGTGGGCCGCAGGCCGAACAAATAGACATTATCTATTTTGAAAAATAAAAGGTAAACAATAGTTTTTTAGGGTATTTAAACAATAACCTTTTAGTAAGCGCTCATAAAATCACACTTCAAACATTAATCAAATTGTAGCCATATAACTTGACACCTATCAACACATTCTTATAACCAGTATTAAAGATGAACGAAACAAAGTAACCGTTGTGGCACAGAAACTGCCACCAAGTTTATATGAAGCACCATTTTGGGGGCCCACCCACCTCATGGGCAAAACATTTTAGTGCCCCCCTCTCTTGGTAGTATTTTGTTTTTGTTTCTTGCAATGTTAAAGTAAATTCTGTGCAATTCTACTCATGTTTCCATAGGACGGTGAGAAAATGTTGCAGTTTCAAAGGTAATATCCTGATATTCTACACATTTTGCCATGATTTTGTTTGTTTGTTGTTGTTGCAGTTTTAAAGCGAATTTCCTGCCATTCTACACATTTTGCCATGACTTATGCCATGTTCATATGTTTTCTGAGTGACTAACAAAATCAATGGGGCCCCCTAGAGGTCAGGGCTCGTGGGCACATGCCCTGCGTGCCCGGACTGTAATTTGGCGATGATTAATAGTAGAACTGTAGACTGCTAATGCAATACCAAATTTTGAAATTGCACCTTGAGTATTTTACTTTTCTAACTCTGACTAAGCCCCCCAAAAATAAAGATATACAGTGCCTTGTGAAAGTATTCGGCCCCCTTGAACTTTGCAACCTTTTGCCACATTTCAGGCTTCAAACATAAAGATATAAAACTGTAATTTTTGTGAAGAATCAACAACAAGTGGGACACAATCATGAAGTGGAACGACATTTATTGGATATTTCATACTTTTTTAACAAATCAAAAACTGAAAAATTGGGCGTGCAAAATTATTCAGCCCCTTTACTTTCAGTGCAGCAAACTCTCTCCAGAAGTTCAGTGAGGATCTCTGAATGATCTAATGTTGACCTAAATGACTAATGATGATAAATACAATCCACCTGTGTGTAATCAAGTCTCCGTATAAATGCACCTGCACTGTGATAGTCTCAGAGGTCCGTTAAAAGCGCAGAGAGCATCATGAAGAACAAGGAACACACCAGGCAGGTCCGAGATACTGTTGTGAAGAAGTTTAAAGCCGTATTTGGATACAAAAAGATTTCCCAAGCTTTAAACATCCCAAGGAGCACTGTGCAAGCGATAATATTGAAATGGAAGGAGTATCAGACCACTGCAAATCTACCAAGACCTGGCCGTCCCTCTAAACTTTCAGCTCATACAAGGAGAAGACTGATCAGAGATGCAGCCAAGAGGCCCATGATCACTCTGGATGAACTGCAGAGATCTACAGCTGAGGTGGGAGACTCTGTCCATAGGACAACAATCAGTCGTATATTGCACAAATCTGGCCTTTATGGAAGAGTGGCAAGAAGAAAGCCATTTCTTAAAGATATCCATAAAAAGTGTTGTTTAAAGTTTGCCACAAGCCACCTGGGAGACACACCAAACATGTGGAAGAAGGTGCTCTGGTCAGATGAAACCAAAATTGAACTTTTTGGCAACAATGCAAAATGTTATGTTTGGTGTAAAAGCAACACAGCTCATCACCCTGAACATACCATCCCCACTGTCAAACATGGTGGTGGCAGCATCATGGTTTGGGCCTGCTTTTCTTCAGCAGGGACAGGGAAGATGGTTAAAATTGATGGGAAGATGGATGGAGCCAAATACAGGACCATTCTGGAAGAAAACCTGATGGAGTCTGCAAAAGACCTGAGACTGGGACGGAGATTTGTCTTCCAACAAGACAATGATCCAAAACATAAAGCAAAATCTACAATGGAATGGTTCAAAAATAAACATATCCAGGTGTTAGAATGGCCAAGTCAAAGTCCAGACCTGAATCCAATCGAGAATCTGTGGAAAGAACTGAAAACTGCTGTTCACAAATGCTCTCCATCCAACCTCACTGAGCTCGAGCTGTTTTGCAAGGAGGAATGGGAAAAAATTTCAGTCTCTCGATGTGCAAAACTGATAGAGACATACCCCAAGCGACTTACAGCTGTAATCGCAGCAAAAGGTGGCGCTACAAAGTTTTAACTTAAGGTGGCTGAATAATTTTGCACGCCCAATTTTTCAGTTTTTGATTTGTTAAAAAAGTTTGAAATATCCAATAAATGTCGTTCCACTTCATGATTGTGTCCCACTTGTTGTTGATTCTTCACAAAAAAATACAGTTTTATATCTTTATGTTTGAAGCCTGAAATGTGGCAAAAGGTCGCAAAGTTCAAGGGGGCCGAATACTTTCGCAAGGCACTGTATATACAGGCCCCAGTTTAGTCTTCCCTGCCCTACACCCTAGGTAATCTCGGGTTAGCCCAAAACTAAATTCTTTGGTCAGCTTCTCGATTAAGTTCTGGGTCCCATACAAAGAGATGAAAAGATGATAAAACAAGGACCGGAACCAGAAAGAGGAGCTCCACTCTCTCTTTTTGCATATTACGGGCAAGTCTATTGGCTGAATGTCCCCTCTGAATGTCCTCTCACCTTTTGAAATTCCAAAGATGCTAACACCTGCGATATCGTGATTTGTCCAAATAACCAGTGCCGAAAAACCTAAGCACCGGAACTATTGCTGTTCGTTGGCCATCGGTGCCCATGTTTAAACATAGCATTTATGTTTATGTTGTCTGCCTACAAGAGATTACACCATAGGAGATGGAGAAGACTGCATGAAGAAAGACAGACTCACTTAAAACAGACAGACTACTGACCCCTAACCCCTACACCAATGATATTCAAACTTTTTCAATGGGACTCCTTTTCTTCCACCTGAATTTCTGGGTGCCCCATTTTTTTTCGTTAGAAATTATGGCGATCCCACTCTACCCCAAATCTAACGATACAACCTTAAAATCGGTACATTTTGATTTTCACATCACCAAATAACCTTCAATTCATAAAATGTTCAGCTCTCTTATAAAATACATTTATTCAATAAAATTATAGGTTTCAAGTGATCTTTCTTAAAAAACATTTGTATATTGTCCCATAAAATAGAATGTACTCTTAATTTTAAATTTGTCAACACCACCTTTGAATACCACTGTCCTCTATAACCTAGGGGACAGACAAAACAGAGTGAAGAGGGGATACCTACCTTGTCCAACTGAATATATTCAACTGAAATGTGTCTTTCGCATTTAACCCAACCCCTCTGAATCAGAGAGGTGTGGGGGGCTGCCTTAATCAACATCCAGGTCTTTGGCGCCCGGGGAACAATGGGTTAACTGCTTTGCTCAGGGGTACAACAACAGATTTCTACCTTGTCAGCTCAGGGATTCAATCCCAACACTCTAACCACTAGGCTACCTGCCATCCCTATAAAGACAGAGGTCCTCACAAATTAACCCCAGATGGTTCAGCACAACTGATCTATTCTCCTTAGTTAAATACCTACAGTAGTCATGGAATGCATTGCCTCTATTTAGTTGAAGAAGCTTAAACCCATCTTTGCAAAATCTCAAACGCTTCACTGCCACACCTATAAAGCACTATCTCCTACACCCCAGCCTTTGGGATAAAAAATATTTATGGGACGAACAGACTTAAAACAGGTCATTGCTCAATTCCAAATTGTCACCTAGCCTCTACATCCTAGGCACTACATTCAGTCTGATAGGATTGGATGGATACAGTATAAAAATTATGTCAATATCTTCATATTACCTTCTGATTGGCTAGGTGGAAATATCTCCTTACTGCTTCCACCTATCCAATCCTCTCTGATCTACATGAGTGGAGGGAGAGTAGGCGCGAGTGGTCGATTTGGTGTTCAGAAATCCTGACCCTTTTCCCAATTCTGGCATCCTCTATCATATATTTTTTGCTACAAGCCCTCACAGTCTCACATCAGAATTAGAATCATCCATATTTCTCAAACGTCAAATTTCGAAGTTATAGATGCTTATGCCCATCTGCCATCCCTGTCCACAACGCCCTAGCAAAACCGAAACCTAATTGAAAGTAACAGCCTCACTGTTGCCCCTAGTGGCCGGTTTCCACGTCATCTCCCGACGTCCTCAGACATGGATGGACGTTGAATACTGACATGTATCACGGGTGACCTGGCTGCTTTTTTAACATCAATAGTCTATTGGAAAAGGCTGAAAGACAACAATGCATAACGAACAATACAAGTTAGAAGAATGTTTGCCGTTTATAAATAATTGAGGAAAACTATGCCCCCCAGGGGGAA
Organism: Oncorhynchus tshawytscha; assembly: GCF_018296145.1. NCBI lineage: Eukaryota > Metazoa > Chordata > Actinopteri > Salmoniformes > Salmonidae > Oncorhynchus > Oncorhynchus tshawytscha. The sequence continues at coordinate 15,765,822 of NC_056451.1, forward strand.
AATGACTCAAAAATCTGTCTTCCCTTCCACTGAAGAAGTCATGTCTTTCAACCCCCTCTGATGATGGGACGGAGGGCATCAATTTTTCCTGACACTCAAAACACAAAAGGACAGAGAGACAGTAGCTTGCTTGTTTGTAAGAATGAAAAACAGAGAATCATCATCTTGTGGGACAAATCCCCCATTTCTCATAATGTCAAACAAGCTACTGTAACCAGTCTGTATTGTGCTTTGATTTTGAAAGAAATACTTCATGTTACACTTCATTGAGTCTAACAGACTGAAAGACTTCAGCTGGAAGTTCCAGTCTGGACTTCCATCACAAGTTCCATTTCCTGGGGGCATAGGAAACGATTCTAACCACTTCCTTGTCAATATCTTGGCCTCTGTTAATTATAGTATACCCAACATTTATATTGGTTTCCAATGGAATGAGTCACTCTCTACTTGTTTGATTCTCTTTTTGCAGTACAGTATATGACAATGAAAACATTCGTAACTACAAACTATGACAATTTTTGCACTTTCATTTGGAAGCACGTGTTTGGATCCTCCAAGGTACCTGGCTGTATTCTGCCACACTTACCTGTTTTTGGAAGTCAATGTGTTTCCAAGTGTCTTTATTGAACTTGTAGCCATTTACAAGTAATGTCTGGACGTAATGTGCTGAATAGCAGTAGGACTTTCTGTATTTTTCAGCTATCCAGGCCTTTTTTAGCTTGAGCTAAAAAAAGAAGAAAAACAAACAAACATTCCATTTGTCTATCCATCACATTTTCCATGTGTTGAGGCAATTCTCTAATCATTTCTTCTGATACATTTCTAATAATACATTGCAATAGCCTAGATAATGGTTGGGCAGCACCCCTGTCTTACAAACAATGCATCTGTTGTCTGTGTGTACAGTAGTTCCATTTAAAACACCACTCAGGAAAGGTCCTCATAAATTAACCTCAGATGGCACAGTACAGTTGACCTGTTGTCCACTTTTTTATATACCAACAGATCCCAATAGTCATGGAATGCATGGTCACTTTTTCTCAGGTGGAGTAAGCTTACACCACATCATTAAATAGAACATCTATTTACTCATATTTTACTTCTATGCTTACCCCTATTTTAGCTAATGTCATGCTCTTCCCTTTCTCTGTCACAGCTATAAATGTGAAAATTGCTATACAGATGTAGGATCTTAATTTGATCACTCTTTCATTGCTGAGAAACTTGCAGTGTATTTTGTAGTGTATTCTAAAGTTTGTCATTTCCACTTTGAAATTTCAGACTTAATAATTCACATTTCCTGATGCTGCAGGATTATTTTCCTGCTGTAGCACACTGGCTCAAATTAAGATTCTACATCAGTAGCTGTCAGTGTAAAAGGGCTCACAGTGGGCCAGTCCATGGAGCAGTGACCACTACCACCAACAACAACATGGACTCACGGTGGGCCAGTCCCAAGAGCAGAATTCCCAGGTAGAGGAGTTCCACTGGTCCAGTTGTGAAATGCCTTTCAGCTCGACAGCCTGAGCAGTGTAGAAGAACCCAGCATAGGCCTAAGGGAGGGAACATGGGTTAGGAGCTCAGACAGACACAATATTTATTAGATAACTGTAAAATATGCCCTATATATATACAGCATGTCTGTCTGTCTGTCTGTACCAGAAAGTCCCCCGGTCCTACGGATGGTTGGTAGACTGCGTCAAAGGAACAGTTCTTTGTGCAGGTCAGGTCAAATATGGATTTCACCACGTCCCTACAGGCTCCGTTGTCTGATGACCCCTTCAGGGTGATCATCTGCTTGGGATCGTAGTCGGCAGGCGTCTCTATGCACTCAGTCCCAAAGATGGACTCAGCCGACACAGTCATGTTGTAACCAAGATTGAAGCAGGGGTTGGTCACATGTGTAGCGTTCTCAGAGTTCTGATCAGTGAGAGAAAGAGAGCACAGTAAAAGTATTTACAGTATGTCACTTGAACATTCATGAAGAAGGAATCCAAAGGATCAATAGCTGAGCTTGAACCTCTTTTCTACTGTAGTAATTACAGCGTTGCTAGACTACACAGGTACAAGAACAACCATAAGTAAAGTGGGACCACTATTTACATTGTCTCCTCAAAATGGCTGTCTTCAGTTGTGCATGCATTATCTACCATCCTAGCAAAACAGACACTTTTCGACCAAGCTTGCAAAGAAAACCATATAGAAATGGACAGATCAATACGGTTAATACCATAATGCACTTTGCCTCATCTCCGAGAGACAGTAAAGTGTCAAGGTAATGAGGTGTCCTCAGATTTCTTAGGATTTGGTAATTAGATATTAATGGGTGTTATGGACTTAGACAGAAGGATTGCATTAATTACAAAAAAAGGCACTTAGCTTAGTATAAAAGCATCATCATCATCATCATCATCATCATGTTGACAATGCTGCCAGGAACGAATGTGAGGGATGACATGATAACAGATTCTGGGTTAAAATAGTATTTATTTTTCTTTACTGCTGGAATAGTCCCAAAACTCCAAAACCAGCCCATTTAGCACTCCAGGCATAACCAATCAGGTATTTGGAAGAAAACAAATACTATTTGAAGTAAACCCAGATTTCCTATACACAGTACCTTCACTAAAGCAGCGAGGACTCTCTTCTCTGCCTCGTTCTTCCCATAACACAGGAAGCTGTGAGTGTAGATGTTGTATTCGTAGCCATAGAGGGAGACCTGTACGATGTCTGTTCCCTGGGCGTTGGGATCTGGGAGGGTGAACGCTATCTGGGTGGACGCCCCTCCTAGATCCATGGAGCCCACCATCTTCCCTCCGGCAGGCCGCACCCACATGTTCCATATGTTTCTCTACAAACCAGAGGATAGATTGATGTTTGCAAATCAATGATGATCTTTATGAAAAACAATGATGAGAACTGTACTGTATTATGATAAATGCATTCTGATAAAAACCCTACACTGCTCGAATAAATGTTGCTATATTGAAGGGTTCAATGGCTCGCTTCATACATGGTCCTCAAAAAGGTTCAATATAGAGCCGCAAAACAATCTTAGAAGCTAAGGAACTTGTCTGTCGGCCCTGCATTGAAGACCAAAATTGGTCGAATTCTTTTTTATCAATAAAAAAAATATACCAGTTCCATTTAAGGACAAAAAATGACAGCTGCACCATACAGGTTGCAAAGTAGATGGGAAGAGATGTTTGATGTGCTGATTCCATAGCACATGGTTTATTAACTGGTATACAAAACAACGCCGGATTCAAAACTGGATTCAAACAGCTTTTCAATTTAAATGATAATACAAAATTCTTGCAACCAATAGAATGTATTGGGGATACAACCGACCCAACTCTGCAGATTTTGCTGTGAAGGGACAGAATCATTAGGTCACTTGTTTTGGTACTGCACATATGTAGCTTGTTTTTGGTCGCAGGTTCAGGAATAGCTGAGAAATCACCACATTTACCTAAAGCTAACTCTGCAAAAAGCACTGCTGGGTGACATGAAAAGCCATAGTCATTTGATCAATACTATAATAGATGTCTTATTAAAAATGCCCATCTTTAATTTACAACTAGAAACTATGAGAATAGAAAGGTTCAGAACATTTGTGAAACATCACAGTTAAAGAATATATGGCAAATAGAAATCAAAACTGGATGATTTTCAGAAATAAATGGGAGGGGTTGAAGGTAGCTGAAGGGTAAAAAATATAGAAAATAAAAGATCACTGATGTAAACTGTACCGTGTCCATAAAATGTATATAATATGTATAAGCTGGAAGTAGAAGCCTAAGTATTGTCGTCCATTAGTTAACTCCAATTAGGGGAGGGGTGGTAGGGTTATGGTCAAATAATAAAGAAGGAAAATATATTTTAAAAATAAGAAACAAATATGTGGAGGATTGGAAATAATTGTCTGCATCATTTCCAATCCCCCATATATTTGTTTAAATATATTTCCCTTCAAAACCATCCAGTTTTGATTTCTACTTGCCATATAATTATTACACTGATATAACCAACAATCTATCTGCAATATTGATTTTGTGTTAAAATGTCCATTATTTCTTTATGTCTTTATTTTTAATCCCCATTAGCTGTTGACTGAAGCAGCAGTTACTCTTCCTGGGATCCACATAAAACATAAAACATGACATAATACAGAACATCAATAGACAAGAACAGCTCAAGGACAGAACTACACACAATTAACATAAGAGCAATAGAACAAATAAATTGTTTATACATACATTTACACACAATACTGACAGTTCCCCACACATCAGTACATATACATACAGTATGCCTAAGAGTTATTTAGGTCATTCTAAAGTTATTGTAAAGGTTTTGAAGTTAATGTAAAATTGGAATGTACCTCCAGGAAGTTTCCCAGCAGGTAGTTGACGGTGATCCATCCGTACAGCCCTTCCTCTTTCCCTGACATGATGGAGGCGTTTTGGAAGTTAAACGGCAGGGATTGGAGGTAGTTCTGCAGGTTCTTTAAGATCTCATTGGATTTGGTTTCATTCTGTGAACTTGTAATCAAGAGAGAGATACATTTTGAGGTTGTATATTATCTCCAGTCCAGTGGAGAATTTAGAGGTCAATAATAGGTCTACAGTAGGTTGATTAAATATGGTGTAAAACCTATTAGTATTCTGTGTGTGGGATCAGTATGTGTGTGCGTGTGTGTGCATGCACACGTCTACTTCTGTATCTACCATGGATCCATTCCCAGAAGTGCAAATACAGAGATAGGTCAGCCAGATAGACTGTAAAGGACTCCATACCTAGAAGATTGGTGAGGTACGCTCACAATGGAGGAAGACAAACCCACAACTCACTGTAGCAGTCTCATCCCAGCAGTTGCCCCAAGGTAGAGGACGGTTGAATTGTGTTGGTCTGCGGGGACGATTTTTGTGATGTTGTTCATACATTCTCTGATCGACGCCCAGGACTGTTGGTCCTGTGCATTGTCAACTAACATATCCGAGATACCAGGGCCTAGGGAATCAAATCAGACTGAGCTCAGAGTCATACAATACATGTTATCTATATCACAAGCAAATTGTGCACTAGACAGCTAGCAAGACTGCATCACTAGACAAAACTGGATTACGTTTATAGTGCTTTCAACCAGGTGCTTTAAAGGCAACTCCACCACTTTTCAACCTCATTTTCATTATCTCCAGCACAATACCAGTTTCAACATTTGTGAAAACGGTACAAGTTTTGTAGAAAAAAATATAAAGTTAAAAAGTTGTACCCGATGGCTTCATTAAAAGTGAAAAACGGTGATTTTCAAACACTATGAGATTTACGGTGACAGGGGGAGCAAGAAAATACCCTCCATTGGTCTAAACTTAGGTTGCTGCTTCTGAGAATCACCGTTTTTTTAAACTTTTAATAATACCCTGTGATGTCACAGAGAAGCATTATTTTAGGACTTTCTGATCTTTTTAACCACATATCATAGAAACACGCCTTTTCACATATGTAGACACTGGTTGGTGCTGGAGATGATGAATATGAGGTTTAAAAGTGGCGGAATTGCCCTTAAACATATGATATAACAAGGAGTGTGACACACGGTACTGAAAGGCTGTATGAGGATAAGTGCATTTCACATGCAAGTCCTTTTCCAAAGAGTAATGTATTATGGCATCTTCATAAAAAAGATGGGGACAAGGCCATCCCGAGTGGTGCAGTGGTCTAAGGCCTTTGCCTCCAGAGCCCACTGGGGAGTTGCAGCGATGAGACAAGATTGAAATTGGGAAGGAAAAAGGGCATAAAGTACAATAAAAAAAAGGACAAGATTGTGACCTGAGTGAGACTGTCGGGTTCATCACATTACGATGCAGACTCACCAGTGACACTGCCTCTCATTATGAACATACAGACTCCGTTTTTAAATGTAGATTATTATATAACATTCTTGTCATCAACAGAATGTTATACAGCATACAGTATATGAGGCATACAACCATCTCAGCTCTGCAGGTTTTAGCTGCGAAGAGACAGAATCATTAGATCATTTATTCTGGTTTTGCCCCCACGTAGCTTGTTGTGGTCACAGGTTCAGGAGTGGTTGAAAAATCACAACATTCATCTAAAATTAACCCTAATCACAACATTAATCTAAAATTAACCCTGTTCACAACATTCATCTAAAATTAACCCTAGTTATAATGGAAAACCCTATCATGTACACCGGATATGTCTCAGTACTATGTATCCACATTTAATGTGTTTATCCCCCAAAAATATTTATGTTTTTGTAATACTGAGCATGTATGTAAAATGTCTATTTCACAAAATAGCTGTGAATATAAAGTTACTTTAGTCCTCTGAAGGGGGTTGGGTCAATAAAAAAGATTTTAAAAACATGCAGACTCACCAGCGACCATGCATCTGAGTGTCTGGCTCACCACTCCAGTGTTATTTTGCTTCTCTGCTGGCCATTGATACAGATGCACAGTAGAGCGGGAGGAGCCTGAGTCAATTACTATGCCATACTGCACACAGAGGAGAGCAGGAAAATCACACTATATATTCAAGATGCTGGTTCATATACAGATGTTTTGTCTTAATTTGATCACTTTGTTGTCACAGATAAGCCTTATTATTAATTCACCAAAAACACACAGTTTTCTTTCTCTCTCGCTCACTCGAACGCTAAAGCACCAGACAGAATAAATGTCCTACTACTGTAGGTCCTACTGCTGCAACATTCAAATGTACAGAAATGTATCTAAAATGCAGCCGTACACAACTTTTATTTCATATAGCTTAATAACACAAGATAGACATTGATCTCCACTACGATATACAAGTGTATCCGAAATGCAACCATAGGCTACACCTAAACTATAGCCTACTCTGGCCTATCAAAACTCATTTCCCGTTAGAAATGATCCTTTTTTCTGTTTTTGAACGATCAAACCCTCCTGCTGCAGGATTACTTCACTCATCAGGAACGTTGTATAATGAAAGGCAATAACGTATGTTATGGTAAACAACCACTATCCCCTAAAGTACAGTCCATCAAATACCTCACAATTATTGCACTCCGTTCCTGATTGGTTAGAAGCACAATGATTGCACTCCATTATGGTGTGATTATTACTTCCATAAAGCTGAGAACAGGGACAGAACCTGAATACATTTTTTAAAAATGCAGCTACTCTGTAAACACAGGAAACACTCACTCAGGCATGAAGACAAATCCATAGAAACGTTTTGCTCTGACCTCTAGAACTAGATTCTGGGTCAAGTTTGTCCTCACATCAGTCCAAAAGGACTGATTGTGTGTATTTTTTGTGTGTTTGTACTGACATAAACTGATAGATGCAAACACATGCCCACACTACATGTTATTGTTTTTAAATGTATGTAAATGTCATGTGTCAGACCCCAGTAAGACTAGCTGTTGCCATTGGTGTTGGCTAATGGGGATCCTAATAAAGTAAAAAAGGCAGGAATAATGCATATTCCAGACTCAGACCTGGATTCAAACAGACCAAGTATTTGCTATCTTTGAGTGTTTGATTGAAAACAGCGCAAGTATTTGTTATCTTTGAGTGTTTGGTTGAAAACAGGCCAAGTATTTGCTATCTTTGAGTGTTTGGTTGAAAACAGGCCAAGAATTTGCTGTCTTTGAGTGTTTGGTTGAAAACAGGCCAAGTATTTGCTATCTTTGAGTGTTTGGTTGAAAACAGGCCAAGTATTTGCTATCTTTGAGTGTTTGGTTGAAAACAGGCCAAGTATTTGCTATCTTTGAGTGTTTGGTTGAAAACAGGCCAAGTATTTGCTATCTTTGAGTGCTTGGTTGAAAACAGGCCAAGTATTTGCTATCTTTGAGTGTTTGGTTGAAAACAGGCCAAGTATTTGCTATCTTTGAGTGCTTGGTTGAAAACAGGCCAAGTATTTGCTATGTTTGAGTGTTTGGTTGAGCCTGTCCTGGAGTGGTAGATGGGCAGGTTTTGCACTTTTGTGGATTACTTCCATTAGTACCATTCCATTGTGTCAAGCAAGATTAAATAAAGCAATGCTACATTTTTTGGAAAGAAAACAAACACTCTTTGAACCAACCTCAGAGTCTCAGTTCCTGCAGTGTTGAAGTTAGTTTTCCCTTCTCATATATAGACCTGGTGTGCTGACTAAAGGTGATTGGTTTCCATTTCACAGAGTTAAACATTAGTCATCTTTTGATTAATAAGAAATCATGCATTAATCCTGTTACCCAAAGCTGTATCAAGTCAATTAGTCAAGTGTCGTCCTTCCTTTCGAGTGTGTCCCACTCACAGCAAATGTTTCCCCAAAACAGACCTGCCTTGAATACACACCACCCTGGTCTTTATAATGCCATCTACGCTAACTGCCCCCATTCACTGTAGTTTGGCCTGACTCCTAAACAGGCTGTAGAGACCCAGTCTGATCTGTCACCTTCTGCTTGTGATGATTGTCTTGATGTCTGGGTAAATTTGAGGTAATACATTTACATTTGAGTCATTTAGCAGATGCTTCACACTGTCAATACAGCTATTTGAGAAGAGAAGGATCAGGAATGTGGTTGTTGTTTTTACCTTCAGACGTGACTCAAAGACACGCTTATGACCCTGGATCACGGATATTGTAATGATGACAGCCAGACTTGCCAGGAGAAAGAAGAAAGCTAGACATGTCCCAAACTTGCAAGCCATTTCCTGTAGGGCAGAGGGCAGTTTTAGCTGGTTTCATTTGACAAGTATCATGTTGTCCAGGTCTTACACAGACTGAACAAACCCCAATGCAATAAGCAGGGCTGCTGAACCCTGTTCCTGGAGCGCTATACCATCCTGTAGGTTTCTGCACCAACCCTATAGTCTAGCACACCTGATTCTAATAATAAGCTGGTTGATAAGCTAAATGCACTGTCTGTTTTTTTTTTTTTTTTTTTGAGAACGTGTGGTTATAAACGGTTATGACACAGTAATTACATGCTTGCAACTGCCGATAAATACAGCAATTATATCACTAGTATCTCTTTCTTCTGTGTGTCAGTGTCATCACCTGTTGTGAACGTCCCAAATGGCACCCTATTCCCTACACAGTGCATTACTTTTGACAAGAGCCCTAAAGGCCCTGATCAAAATGAGTGCACTATACAGAGTAGGATGCCATTTGGGACTTAGGCATTGTGTCATCAGCTACAGGACTGTCAGTGGTCTAGTTTAGCCATAAAGTGACTGTTTCTGTTTATCTCTCTGAACAAGCACACTGGTCACAGTTGTCATTTGTGAGATGACAGACTCTGTGGGAGCTATTTCCAGAGCTGAAGCCTTTCACAGACTCAGAGGTAATCCAATGTGTTTCACACCTTGTCAGGGATGTTTGATAATGTTAAATTAACAACAAGGCTGTTGTTCTTTCTTACAAGGATACTGTAGGCCCCTCAAACAAGTTCCACTGTATTTTGTCATTGTTCCCTTCTGATCAGGGACTGATTTAGACCTGGGACGCCAGTTGCTTGCAATTCATGATCAGGTAGAACAGAAAACCAGCAGGCTCCAGAACTTGTAGGGTCACAGTTGAGTACCCCTGCTGTAGACCTTTTCTAATTGCATAGGGATCTGATATGTAATGTAGTGTAGTGGTAATATTGGCCACCCCCCCAAAAAAACACTCAACTCTAAGTTTTTACCTGCTGAAAGACATGAAGTTTCATACAAGGTTACATTCCTAACCTCTGACCTTTTAATTCAGACCATCTTGGTAACCACTGGTGTAACTGCATCCTTATGCCAAGGATGACTACAAAGTTGTCAACAACAAATATATGGAGTATACACAAAATCGAGGTCACAAAGCATTAGGCCTACCTGTTTTGAAAGAGCTTACATAATATAATCACTGATTTGAATAAATTAAGATACAGAACACATATTCTTGTTTCAGGCACTTTACCTTCTTACATAGAGATAAGAATACACACCACGCTGGACTTTATAATGCCATCTATGCTAACTGCACTCATTCACTGTAGATAGGCCTGGTTCTTAACAGGCTGTAGATACCCAGGGCTCTATTCAATCCGTATCGTAGTACTTCAGTGTTACAGCGCGATTGAAATTTAAAGGCAATGTTCCCACATTAGCAGAGACTGCATTCACGGTAAACGCTGCATATGTCTTCTGTCTCTGAAATGACCGTTACATTTCTATTGCGCAATCTGTAGCGCTTCATAGAACACCCAGTCTGATCTGTCCCCTTCTGTTTGTTATGATAGTTTTTGATGTCTGGGTAAATAAAAGGTAATACACTGTCAATACAAAATCAAGGACGCAAAGCAAATACCTGCTTTGAAAGAGCTTACATAATCACTGATTTGAATGAATTCAGATACAGAACACGTTGTCATCTTCTTACATGGAGATAATACAAACCACAGTGTGTTAACTGTCCTGAGAAATGTGCATACTGAAGTAGAATGCATATCAATTCAGTAGGTTAACTAACCAACAATCTTTCAATGGGAACAGTGAGAATGCATTATACCGCTGCTTTCTATGTGTCATGTTGCCTTCAGTGTCTGAGGGTGAGATGTTGACCTCCCCCAACCTATCGGCACTGTGCCCCAAGCATCTTACTCTTCTCCGTCTCTACTGAGCAGTTTCCGCTCCAAGGCAAGGCACAATCTCAGCTATGTTTTTATTCACAACTTGCTATGGTTAAAGAGTTCCATGAGAACATGCACGCCATGACAGTGTTTCTTGCTGTGGTGCTTGGAATAAGACAAAACCTGTCCTTCTGCACCTCTTTACCTAGTTAAACATGCATGTTCATTTTGTCAATCTCTTAAAGTTCCACATTTGCTTAGCTAAACATAGTATGGTTTGAAGCTGTATTCCTTCAAAGGACAATACAAAATTGGAATAAAGCGTATTGTTATTATTAATTGATCGTTATTAATTGATCGTTATTACATTACCTTCACTGAATTGCAATACACACAACAGCAAAAAACAGATAGAAGGTTATAGGCTTAAATATGGAAGGTCAGAATGAGTAATCTCACACAGTATCTTACCCTGCTGATAACAATACATCCCCCCTGGTCTTTTTCTGAATGAATGAGGAGATCTGTTAGCTTACCTCAGAGTGAGTGTGGATCTTCCTTCCGTCAGTTGGAAGCAGCAGAGCATAAGTAAGTGATCTGAAGAATACAGCTCCTCATTCCTCATTGATCAGCCTAACAAGAGGGAGGGGCCTCAAGCGCAGGCCAGCAACACCCAACAGAGGCCCCTCCCATCTGAGAAGACCAATATCAAGAAAGCGGTGGGATGTTTGTTGAACTTATATTAGGAGAAATAGATAATAGAGATAATCTACCACACAACAGCCTTTATTTAACTGGGTAAGTCACTGAGAACACATTCTCTTTTGCAATAACGACCTGAGTTAAATATTTACAGTTGATCGGCAGAGGACTTAATGCAAAGGTCTACGGAAAGCCCAGTGAAGAAAACAATGCATGGAGCATTAGTTAGGATTCGACCCAATATCGGGTCTGTAGAGAGTTTAGTTTTACCATCCGACACAGGTGAGGTGAATCAACCCAGCCTATTTAACATACAGTACACTACACTCTTAAAATTTGTGGTGACTCGAGGAACCCTGGAGATCCTCTGAACCCCTGGAGTTCCTCAAGGAACCATTGCTAGTCACTTGTTCATATTTGCAACTTTGGTTGTTTGATGGGTTCCTGTAGCAAATGGTTCCTGGAGGAACCCTGGACTGGAGGCGTGGTTTAGTAGGATCGTGGCTTACAGATAGACATTTTTTGGTAAATTACATTCCTATTCATCTGTTATATTGTATTGTCATTGCATGTTGAGGTTGAACACAGTTTTGTAGATTCATTGAGGCCTACTAGGATGTATCAAATCAAATCAAATCAAATGTATTTATATAGCCCTTCGTACATCAGCTGATATCTCAAAGTGCTGTACAGAAACCCAGCCTAAAACCCCAAACAGCAAGCAATGCAGGTGTAGCAGCACGGTGGCTAGGAAAACCTCCCTAGAAAGGCCAAACCCTAGGAAGAAACCTAGAGAGGAACCAGGCTATGTGGGGTGGCCAGTCCTCTTCTGGCTGTGCCGGGTGGAGATTATAACAGAACATGGCCAAGATGTTCAAATGTTCATAAATGACCAGCATGGTTCAATAATAATAAGGCAGAACAGTTGAAACTGGAGCAGCAGCATGGCCAGGTGGACTGGGGACAGCAAGGAGTCATCATGTCAGGTAGTCCTGAGGCATGGTCCTAGGGCTCAGGTCCTCCGAGAGAGAGAGAGAAAGAGAGAATTAGAGAGAGCACACTTAAATTCACACAGGACACCGAATAGGACAGGAGAAGTACTCCAGATATAACAAACTGACCCTAGCCCCCCGACACATAAACTACTGCAGCATAAATACGGGAGGCTGAGACAGGAGGGGTCAGGAGACACTGTGGCCCCATCCGAGGACACCCCCAGACAGGGCCAAACAGGAAGGATATAACCCCACCCACTTTGCCAAAGCACAGCCCCCACACCACTAGAGGGATATCTTCAACCACCAACCATCCTGAGACAAGGCTGAGTATAGCCAACAAAGATCTCCGCCACGGCACAACCCAAGGGGGGGGGGGGCGCCAACCCAGACAGGATGATCACATCAGTGACTCAACCCACTCAGGTGACGCACCCCTCCCAGGGACGGTATGAGATTTTACAGCATTGGTTCTACTCTACACTCTTATGAATTCGTCAAGAGCTTATGCAAATCCTTAAATTGGAATAATTACCATTTTAAGACAATATGTAATCAGCAACCTTATTAATATTATATTGGAATATGTATCATGTATAAATATTCAAGGACATAGACATTTGCCGTGTACAAGCTTAACATGATGAACAGGAATGGCATTTACTCTAACGGGTGGCCAAAAGTAACTACCTGAAAGCTATGCCTCCAATCTTCTGATAGGCTCCCGCCTCTACAATATATTATTAAAAAGGTTAAACATTTAATCTCTCCCAACACAAAAAGCTTGCGGTTTGTACTTTTACACAGAGGTTCCTTGAAGACCCTTCTCAGTGTGGTTCCTCGTGGAACCTTTTTGACCTGGAAAGGTTCCACTGGTGTGGCAATTTTTTAACTACAAAAATTTCTTCCAGGCACATTTACTGTTAAGAGTGTAGAGTAGAACCAATGCTGTAATATCCTGATAGAGAAAGTAAAGCAAACAGATAGGCCACTGTGTATGAGCTGCCTAGCTAGCTAACTTTACTGTGGAGCTAAGTGAATTAAATATCATCAGCTAGCTAACTTCCTATTAGCTAGCTAACTTGATGTTCTTAGAATTGTAAGGTAAAACCACAAGCCACAAATGCAATGTAGATGCCACGGAAGAGGGTGAAAGGACTGCAGCTCCAGCTGTCAGAAAAGGGAGAGAGTAGGCTACTGGATAGGCAGGTCATTTTCTGGGAGGAAACTGTGAAAAGATTCTCCAGTTCCAGTCCTTAGTAAGGGAAACTATTAGGACAGAGAGACAATAGCAATATAATATTCAGTGCCCGTCTAATTTTTGTATAATGAAGCCTGTTTCTTTGTGATGTTTTCTGTCCTCAGATACGGAGAGCTACAGTATGAAAGCCTGTCTTCAGATGAAGAGGTCCCAATGAATGTCCCAAGAGACTAAGGCTGTATCCTTGTTTACCGGGTTATATGTATACCTACACTCTTAGAAAAAAGGGGTTCCTAAAGGGTTCTTCAGCTGTCCCCATAGTAGAACCCTTTTGGGTTCCATGTATAACCCTCTGTGAAAATGGTTCTACATTGAACCCAAAAGGGTTCTACCTGGAACCAAAAAGGGTTATTCAAAGGGTTATCCTATGGGGACAGAGGAGGAACCCTTTTAGGTTCTAGATAGCAACATTTATTCTAAGATTGCATGTTACCAAATGCTATATACAGTTAAAAGTGACACAATGTATAACCCTATTACAACTGGAGCAGGCCAACCCTACTCCAGGATGTCTGCTGGGTGTGCAGGCTTCTGTTCCAGCCCAGCACTAACACACCTGATTCAACTTATGGAACCTAATGGGTTGATAATCAAGTGTTCTATTGCTGAGCTGGAATAGAAGTCTGCTCACTCAGGAGATCAGGGATCAGTGGAGCAAGGTTGGCCAACGCTGGTATATACTTTCTTTTGTTCACCTGAAATGTTGATACAGCCTCCCGCTAACACACCACATTCAAAAAAAATGATCTGCTCAAAAGGGCCTTGATTAACAGACTTGGGTGTGTTTCAGGGTTGGATCAAAGCAGGAGTAGCGCTCCTGATGGAGGGTTGACCACGTGTTTTATACAGTAGCCTAACTAACAGTGCAGTTATATTACTTTGTGATGGGGTTAAGTGCCTTGCTCAAGGGAACAATGGCAGGATATGATGTATGAATTCAGAGAGCAGCCTCGCATTGTTAAAGGGGAAACTTAATAATTGTTCAATTTCATATTCATCATATCCACCACCACCAGAACATAAAAATATGTCAAAATGGTGCATTTCTATGTTTTGTAGTTAAAATGATAGAGGAAGACGTCTTCCAAAAACATCATTGGTGTGCATTGTGTGATTTTGACCAATTGTGAGTAGGCATTGCCTACTAATTGCCTACTAATTGACTACTAATTGGTTGAAGATGTCAGGGGAAACACTTATCTTTCTCTAGCTTTTTTGCTACAAAACATAGAAATGTTTTTTTTCCATCTGATTTTAATGACATTATGTCAATAGGTTTTATTGGTTTAAACTCATTTTTATTGTTTCAGTTACCACTGGACAAGTAGTTAGCCAAAATGTACCATAGGACCATATCGTCCTAGTCAAAAACTACCAGTGGTATACAGCTACCACACAGTTTACCATTACCACGCACATTACCACATAATGCGGCACCAACAAATTACCACACAAAAACCACCGGATTTGTAATGAGAGCAGCTGGGCTGCCTCCCAGTCATGCTATTGCTAACATGCCTGTGCAAGGCTTGAGTTTCTTCCTTGGTTGGTTGATGCACAGGGTATTTCAAGTTTCTTATTTTTTTCTACTCTATTCTCATTTGAAAATGTAAAAAAACAGTTGCAACTGTCTACAGTCCTTTTGTCCAGTATTTTGGCACCTTAACACCACTCCAGTCGGATGGTCTCTTTACAGTAACCATTCTAACCATTCTAACCAAGGTGAAAGACACATTTATGAGCAGCATGAACATGCCTCACCATGGGGCTGTCAGAGGCGACAGTTAACTAATCTGTCACTCAAATATGTTTGGCATGCTTCACACACACTTACGACGCACCCCCCTCCACACCCACACACAGAAACAGTTGAAAACATGCACACATACATGCACACACCTCCACATACACACGCATGGAAACCAGTTGAACATGCACCTAACAGTGTATTTGTAAGCAAACCGAGAAGCTTTGCTGCGTTATGATGTGGGGCTTATCTTCTGGGAAATGCACAGACCACATGAGAAAGGACCTGTCATTAGGGAGGCTGCATATGCTGCTGTTGTCTGCTGTACAGATAAATGGACAAATAAACCTCAAACAGCACTCAGAAGGGCAGGCTGGACAGGCTTCCTTTGATAGCCTACAGTAACAATATGCAGTGTCGAAAGTATCACACAAAGACAGCTAACTAGACTACTGCTGCCTGCATTGAAATCCACTAGACTCGTGTGCGGTCCAAGGCTGAGTACAATACAAAGCAAGGGCCGATGATCAAACTGAATTTGATTTGTGATTCATCACGCAGAGAGATTTACTGGGGTATTTTTAGCTACTGGGAGTGTGATCTGACACCCATTTGTCTGAGGAAAGCGGAAAGGCAGCCCCTTACAATTAGATTTAGGAGGAAGATGCAGGAAAGCTAGCAAGGCTCCACTATCTCCTATACTGACTGAAGATTTCTGTCTTCATAGCTCTGCACACAAACAATAGCACCTGCGAACATCAGTCTTTTAGATTGTGAACTTTAATTCAGTTAGCAACACAAATTGATGGAGTGTGTGTGTGCTCATCTTTCACTGTGACAGTAAAGACATTTTTTGCAGTTGTTTTATCATAATTATTCAAAATGTTAACGCAAACTGAACCGTTGTCTTGCCTCAACAGGAGTTACGCGGTTGTCTTACAATTTTAATACAAGCTCTACCTACAGAAAAGGCCTGCAGTAAACAATGCAACGTTGCGCACTGAAATGCAACGTACATTGCAACAATATCTATTGAGAACATCTGTGATTTACCTTTTGGAACATATCTGCTTTGATCGCATTGCAACTACAAAATGCTCCATGCATTGTTTTCGTAACAGGGCTTTCCGTTGACCTTTTTATTCAAATTCTTCTATCTCAGTTCATCGGCATCAACCTCACTACATTAACACTGCTTTACAACATCTGAAATCCACAGAGGAATAGACCCAAAAATGAATGACATTGAACTCAATGTGCTCAGAGTGCACTAAACTCCCCATTCGGAGAAGACACTAGCGTGAATAGTATGTGGTCTTGCTTGTGGCCTGATCAATTAGAACAGAAAGCTCTTTGGATCCTCGGTTGGGTGACTGTCAGGAGCCACAAAAGAAAACAGAAGGATAAGCTAATCAAAGAGGATCATTAGGGAAGAGACAGATCATATATGGTCTCTCTGCGGCCGGCAGCACAAGGAATCAACTAGCAATGAATTATGAGACTACTGCCATTAAAATGGCCTCTAACAAACTGTATTAATTCAGTCTAGAACAACATTTAAGGTGTCAAATTAGTCTTTCTGAAAAATGCTATTTCTCATAATGACGTTATGCGATATTGAAACAGTGGAACACTATACAATACCAGGCTATGGGACAGAATTGCTGAATTCAAATCTGTCTAAGTTAGGTTACCTTACCAACATTATCTTAACATTGTAGCCTACTAACTCCTGAAAAGTATGTAATGATGTAAGGCAAATGCGACTGTTAGATACATCTCTGCTGTGTGTACATTATTTGTGTCTCCCAATACAAAGACAGTATTATTAGAGGAGCATTGGATAGCCAGCAGTTCAATGTATCACAAGAAAAGGGCACTGTATGTTCCATAAAATACCCAACTACTCAGAAATGTGGAATGACTCAGAAAAGACAGTCTGTTTGGAGTAGGCCCACATTCCATCCATGATATCCACCAGATATGGGTTCAAATCATTTTTCATATACTTTGACAGTTTGGTTGAGGTTGCCTGGTGTGCCAGATAGGAGATGTTTGCAAAATCAGGACTATTCCATTGATTTGAATGATTCCATTGCGCCAGGCAAGATCAGTCGAACACAGTATAAGTATTTTAAACATTCAAAATACTATTTGACCCTAGGTCTGATATCCACTAGACATCGTTTTCTCCTGTTAACTACAATCAGTCATCTGAAAGTATGCTGCTAAGGTCCCCCATGTGTAGATGATTTAAAAACCTGGGGGAGAAGCCTGTTTGATGCTAACAGGTTTAATATTTTATTACATGTTATGATAATTATTTATACAAGTTCATTATTCTTGTTATAACAGCATCATAATGCAGTATATCTTTCAGCCTTAATGCTAATATATTATTGAAGCAAGTTCTCCTTAAAGGATGTGACATAATACAATAGGCAGTAGGCTTTGCATGTAAAGTTGTGAAATACTAACCTTCATTAGGATTAAATGACTGGGCCACTTTGTGCTAATCTCATTTCAATGTGGTACTACGGCAATCAAAGCACAGTTCAACACAAGCATTACACGCAAGCTCTGAAACAGGATACGCTGGTTCTCCGATATAGCTATGACTGTAAATTAGATTAGCTTCTTATGACTTGCAATGATTTCCCATTCGGGTCTGTGACAGTGTCGAAACACATTATCTATCCAGTCTACTACCAATTAACAATGTCTAATAGGGAAATGGCAACGCTGGATTAGGGGGACATTTGGGATTGGGAACAGTTTTTAATACAACTGTGTGTAACTTACATCTGCATCTATCACTTGCAGTTTAGCTTCCTGCGCACAACATGGGTGTTCTGTTTCACTAAGGGCGGAGGTCATAAACCTGGGAGTGTGGTGCCAGGACAATAAACTCTCTCTCAACGTCATTAAGACCAAGGAGCTGATCATGGACTACATTAAAGAACATTAAAGAGCATTGTATCACCATCTGGTATGGCAAATGCACCACCCTCAACCGAAAGGCAGAGGGGGGTGCGGAAGGCCCAGAGCATCAGTGTGGGCGGTGTCTGAGAAAGGCCCGATAAATTGCAAAACCGAGACATGAACTGTTCTCCATGCTCCCATCTGGCAGGCGGTAACGGTGCATCAAGGCTCCTAAACAGCTTCTATCCCCAGGCCATAAGACTGTTAAATGGCTAACAATTACTGCTCTCCCTCTCACACAGACTATCCACACTGACTCTATGCCCATCCACAGGTCTCTACCCACTCAAACACACACCTTCACTGTCACTCCTACTCACACGCGCACACACACATATACCCTCACAGATAACTGACACTCTTTTCACCTCCTTACACCTACGTTGTTTCTGAAATTATTATTGATTAGATTTTTTACCAGCATTACACTGCCGTTCTTTGATTATTGATTGCCATTACCATGTATCTATTTATCCTGCTACTAGTCAGCATTACTCCTGTTCACAAGTACAGGGCCTTTAGAAAGTATTCAGACCCCTTGACTTTTTCCACATTTTGTTAGGTTACAGCCTTATTCTAAAATCGCTTAAATAATTTCCCCCCTCAATCTACACACAATACCCCATAATGACAAAGCAAAAACAGCTTGAATTTTTTTTCAAATTCATAAAAAAAATTTAAAAAAAAGTGAAATATCACATTTCCATGAGTATTCAGACCCTTTACTCAGTACTTTGTTGAAGCACCTTTGGCAACGTTTACAGCATTGAGTCTTCTTGGGTATGATGCTATAAGCTTGGCACACCTGCATTTGAGGAGTTTCTCCCATTCTTCTCTGCAGATCCTCTCAACCGCTGTCAGGTTGGATGGGGAGCATTGTTGCACAGCTATCTTCAGGTCTCTCCAGAGATGTTCGATCGGGTTCAAGTCCGGGCTCTGGCTAGGACACTCAAGGACATTCAGAGACTTGTCCCGAAGCAACTCCTGCGTTGTCTTGGCTGTGTGCTTAGAGTCGTTGTCCAGTTGAAGGTGAACCTTTGCCTCAGTCTGAGGTCCTGAGCGCTCTGGAACTGGTTTTCATCAAGGATCTCTCTGTACTTTTCTCTGTTCATCTTTGCCTCGATCCTGACTAGTCTCCCAGTCACTGCCACTGAAAAACACCTTCACAGCATGATGCTGCCACCACCATTCTTCTCCATAGGTATGGTGCCAGGTTTCCTCCAGACGTAATGCTTGGCATTCAAGTCAAAGAGTTCAATCTTGGTTTCGACAGACCAGAGAATCTAGTTTCTCATGGTCTGAGAGTCTTTAGGTGCCTTTTGTCAAACTCCAAGCGGACTGTCATGTGCCTTTTACTGAGGAGTGGCTTCCGTCTGGCCAATCTACCATAAGGTCTGATTGGTGGAGTGCTGCAGAGATGGTTGCCCTTCTGGAAGGGTCTCCCATCTCCACAGAGGAACTCTGGAGCTCTGTCAGAGCAACCATTGGGTTCTTGGTCACCTCCCCGACCAAGGTCCTTCTCCCCTGAATGCTCAGTTTGGCCTGGCGGCTAGCTTTAGGAAGAGCCTTGGTGGTTCCAAACTTCTTCCATTTAAGAATGAAGGTGGGGACATTCAATGCTGCAGAAATGTTTTGGTACCCTTCCCCAGATCTGTGCCTCAACACAATCTTGAGCTATACGAACAATTCCTTCGACCTCATGGCTTGGTCTTTGCTCTGACATGCAGTATCAACTGTGACCTTATATAGAAAGGTGTATGTCTTTCCAAGTCATGTCCAATAAATTAAATGTACCACAGGTGGACTCCAATCAAGTTGTAGAAACATCTCAAGGATGCTCAATGGAAACAGGATGCAACTGGATGCAACATAGCAAAGGGTCTGAATACTTGTGTAAATAAGGTATTTCTGTTTCATTTATTTTTTATACATTTGCAACATTTTCAAAAACTTGTTTTCTCCTTGTCATTTTGGGGTATTGTGTGTAGATTGCTGAGAAAAATTGTTAATTTAATCAATTTTAG
Source organism: Oncorhynchus tshawytscha (assembly GCF_018296145.1). NCBI lineage: Eukaryota > Metazoa > Chordata > Actinopteri > Salmoniformes > Salmonidae > Oncorhynchus > Oncorhynchus tshawytscha. The sequence continues at coordinate 15,786,139 of NC_056451.1, forward strand.
AATAAGGCTATAACTTCAAGGGGTCTGAATACTCTCCGAAGGCACTGTATATATTATCATTAGTATACTACCATAAGTATTTATATACTCCTACTACCAGTCACTTTTTATGTATAAACCCACCTCAACAACTCCAGTACCCCTGCACCATTGAATAAGGTACTGGCACTTGTTTGTGACAGATCCCAGAGCTGCTTTTCAATACAGACCAGATCTGGTTGTTGGGCTCCCCTGGTGGGCCTGTTTGGAACCTGGGTGTACATCCCAAATTACACCCATTCCCTATTTAGTGCAATACTATGTAGGGAATATGGTGCCAATACGGATGCAGAATTGGTATGTTAGGCTTTTTAGCTGAAGGTTTTACCAAAGATTATTATAACTAAACCAAGATAGACCACCGCCTGTCGTTTTCAATGGTAACAAATTAGTCATAGTGGGCTGAACAAGTAAGGAGGTAGGCAGAGCCGAGCACGAGCTAGTGAGATCCTATTGGCACGTTCTCACATGTATCTGCATATTTCCGGATCGTCTCCTCTGAAGTGCGCTTGTGCAATAACTCAATTCCACCTTTGCATTCCTTCTAAACAGTTTAGTCCACAACACATTCTAGTTTTGGGAACTATGTGCAGAATGTCGCCCAAAATTCATCTCATTCCATCTTCTTCCACGGCCGGCCAGTGGGCTTCCTCTCACTATTATATTCCGTAGTGAGAGGAAACGCCAAGCTCTCCCACAACCGGCCAGTGGGTTTCCTCTCACTATTATATTCCGTAGTGAGTGGAAACGCCAAGCAGATGCTTCACATTTATAAATCCAGTGAATTACCGGTCTCATTGTTCTGTGGTTTTACTGCTCCAACCGTCGCTGGACTAGGACAATGCTGCCATCTAGTGGTCTTCCAGGGCGTTGCACCAAAACGCCTAAATATTGTATTTGCAATGGTGTGATTTTGATAGTACTCATTTAGTTTTAAATAGGCTAATCATACATAATCATTTGTGGGTACCAATGGACCTTTCCAATCCAATGTGAAAGTATGACATACTCAAATACACATCGCAAACATTTATTTTGTTGTGTAAAGAGGACAGTACAATGATGCCACGAGGCAGATAAGTAGCAGGAAGCTACAAAGCGACTCAAAGCATATAAAAGAATACAGCTATGCTTAAGGTTTACCTCCTTCAAAAAACATAGGATTGCACTACCACCTTATCGCCAGGTAAGAGATGATCAAGTTAACAATACAATTTCCCCCCAGTGTGAGACTGAAGCAGTCAGCCCACTGCTGGTTATATCAAGTAAACACAGACACAGAAGAGACAAAAAGACACCACTACACATATTCTACACACACACACCCCTCCATCCCTCATTCAAAAGGCACACTTGACTTGTGAATCAAACCAGGGACAGGGATATTTTATCTATTTATCTATTTTATCTCTTGATTACTTAGTTAATTTATTTTGAGTGACTCCATGACATGCTGGGAATCGCAGCTTAAAGGTCTAATCTAATTCAACTGGTTTGTTTATCCAACAGCACAACAGAAACATCATATGATGTGCATACAGTAAAGTACACATTTGAAACACATTCATATTACCTTCTTAAGGAGAGACCCTCAAGTCAATTCCTCCTTGGCTCACTGCTACTGCTGAGGGCATTAAGTGAAGCTAGGTACATATTGTTTTTGTGTCTCTTCAAATCGACTGAGACATTAACTGTTGTCTGTATATTTTATTCATGCAGGGCAAAAGCTTACAGTAAGTGTTTTAACTGATGCTCCCATAAGAGCTCTTATTTGTCTCATCATGTGTCTCATGGGTTATTATGATGTTCAGGACAAAACTGCTTATGAAACAGGGTTGGGGTCAATTCCTTTTCTATTCAGTCGATTAGGAAGTTAAACATTTTTGCTCAATGTTTCTCTATGAGAACATTTTGGAATTAGAATTTTAGTTTACTTTCAGAATTGACTGAATTGAAATGGGAATGGCCACAACTCTGATATAAGCTACCCGTTTATCTGGTATAAGATACCTGTGTCTCTTGTATAAGATACCTGTGTCTCTAGTATAAGATACCTGTGTCTCTTGTATAAGATACCTATCTTGTATAAGATACCTGTGTCTCTTGTATAAGATACCTATCTTGTATAAGATACCTGTGTCTCTTGTATAAGATACCTGTGTCTCTAGTATAAGATACCTGTGTCTCTTGTATAAGATACCGGTGTCTCTTGTATAAGATACCTGTGTCTCTTGTATAAGATACCTGTGTCTCTTGTATAAGATACCTGTGTATCTTGTATAAGATACCTGTGTCTCTTGTATAAGATACCTGTGTCTCTTGTATAAGATACCTGTGTCTCTTGTATAAGATACCTGTGTCTCTGGTATAAGATACCTGTGTCTCTTGTATAAGATACCTGTGTCTCTTGTATAAGATACCTGTGTCTCTGGTATAAGATACCTGTGTCTCTGGTATAAGATACCTGTGTCTCTTGTATAAGATACCTGTGTCTCTTGTATAAGATACCTGTGTCTCTTGTATAAGATACCTGTGTCTCTTGTATAAGATACCTGTGTCTCTTGTATAAGATACCTGTGTCTCTTGTATAAGATACCTGTGTCTCTTGTATAAGATACCTGTGTCTCTTGTATAAGATACCTGTGTCTCTTGTATAAGATACCTGTGTCTCTTGTATAAGATACCTGTGTCTCTTGTATAAGATACCTGTGTCTCTTGTATAAGATACCTGTGTCTCTTGTATAAGATACCTGTGTCTCTTGTATAAGATACCTGTGTCTCTTGTATAAGATACCTGTGTCTCTTGTATAAGATACCTGTGTCTCTTGTATAAGATACCTGTGTCTCTTGTATAAGATACCTGTGTCTCTTGTATAAGATACCTATCTTGTATAAGATACCTGTGTCTCTGGTATAAGATACCTGTGTCTCTTGTATAAGATACCTGTGTCTCTTGTATAAGATACCTATCTTGTATAAGATACCTGTGTCTCTTGTATAAGATACCTGTGTCTCTTGTATAAGATACCTGTTTTTCTGGTATAAGATACCCGTTTCTCTCTTTGGCAAAATCTCAACATGCTGTTAATTTTTTTTGGCTTCATGAAAACAGTGAACAGCTCAAACCTTGTGGGATACGAACTGTTTCTATCTCTACTTACTGTATAATGGTGCCAAACCATACAATGTTTTCTGACTCTTAAATGTTTTGAATTGTGAACATGTATAATGTGCAATCTTGTTTTAGGGACCTACACTATCCCAATGTTTTAATCAATATGCCCCTAAGGGGATAAATAATGGTGTACTGAATTGAATACCTCTACTAATCACTCCACTAGAGCAGGTAAACACAGCTGAGTGACCAGAGCCTGGATAAACCTCAGGCAGGATAAAGCCCCACATACTAAGTCCTTGCCTGTATTTTTAGCATGCTGGCCTTTCTCTAAAGTGATTTGGATGAACAGTTGGTTGAGAAGGGACAGGGCAGGGTAGGTGAGGGTGGAGAGGGGTTGTAGGAGCAGGTGGGGCATACACAGAGCCCTGAGGGGGGGGGATGCCCGTCTCTAGCCTGGCCTCTCTCATTTAGCATACTGGTGTGGAGTCAGAGCAGAACTCAGTCAGTCTGGTTTTTACATAGAACACATGCTTGAGTATTGTCAGTAAACCCTACACTACAGTAACCTATCAGGCAAAACCTTAACATCTGGATATGATTTGCTTCACTCACATACGCACCTTTAATTTAGTCACACTCACCAACACAAATTCACTGATTCACATACAACCACACATATAAATACACACATGGGATGAGACAGCAAAGAGAAAGGGCTGCAGTTACAGTATGCTGATGATGTAAACACAGTGAGATCACAGGAGGTTGGTGCCACCTCAATTAGGGAGGATGCGCTCGTGGTAATGACTGGAGCGGAATCGGTGGACTGGTATCAAACACATGGTTTGATGCCATTCCAGTCGCTCCGTTTCAGCCATTATTATGAGCCGTCCTCCCTTCAGCAGCCTCCATTGAGTGAGATCCAGGCCTGTATTCATATAGCATCTCAGAGTAGGAGTGCTGAACTAGGATCACTTTAGCCTTTTACTTCACAAGAAATAAGATAACATGGACACTCCTACTCTGAGACACTTTTTGAATACCAGCCATGGTCAGGTGGGGTTAGGGCCCTTTATTCATCAAGCATCTCAGAGTAGGAGTGCTGATCTAAGATCCGCTTCTAGGATCAATTTTGTCTTTTATATTTTAATGAATGGACAGGGGGGGACCTGATCCTAGACCTGCACTCTTACTCTGAAATACTTGATACTTACAGCTCCTGGTCCAACCCAGCCTGTCTAGTCAATGTGGATGGTCAGTGGGGCAGCTCCTGCATGACCTCTTCGGCCAGCTGTGTGATGAGTCGCCAGGCCTCGCGGATGTGACGTGACTCGGTGGTGCGGGCGCAGACAGCGAAGCGCAGCACAAACTGACCAGACAGCTGGCATGGTACCAGGTGGATCTTCCTGCCATTGTTGATCCTCTTCAGCAAGGTCTCGTTCACCTCGTTGGAGCCCTTTTAGGAGGAAAGGTAAGATAGGTTGCCTCCCAAATAGCACCCTATTACCTATATATCCCATTGGGCTCTGGTAAAAAAAAAAGTAGTGCAGTATATAGGGAATAGTGTGCCATTTAGGATGTAACAATAGTCAAATACTTTTAAAAAACTTAAATAAATGTATGCCGGCAATGTGAACTAAAACTATACTATACCATAGACCTAACGATAAATAATTTTAGTCTATTCCAGTCCAAAGATAGTTTCTGAACGTTTATGAACGTTTGATGATCATGTCCTGAACTAACATTCACAGTTGGCTGAATTGTCTTACCTTTAGTCTAAAGCAGACGAGCCCCAAGACGACGTCTGCACTGATCTCAAAGCGCTGGTCAGCGCGAACCAGGCTCTCAAACTCTTTGGCCAACTCCACATGCTGTGAAGGCAGAGAGACAGTCATTCATTCATACTCAGACAGCCTTCCACTGAAGTCTGAGGTGGTGCTGATGGAAATGCGTTACGGTGAACTTCTTGATATGGACACTAGGTGGCAGACTAGTAACTTAATTTGAATGAATTATTTTTCCTATAGGGTGGTGTCCTTACTGCAGCTAGCTAGCTGGCTGTTGTAATATACCTTCAGCAAATGCTGAAACCATACATTGTAGCTACATTGTCTTTCATGTTCATTTACCCTGGAGAAAGGCTCCATTCTCAATCAAAGGGTTAATGTGATGACTGTTAGACATGTGAAAATACTAGAACAACATTAAAGCACATAGCCCTATCCATACAACTCCCTGAATCGAGCAGAAAATGCATTGTTGTTTAGTATGCCCATGGAACCAGATATATCTCAGTCTTAGTACGGAAATTAAAAGCACAAGCTCTTTGACAATGAATCTAGTCATAGAAAGGTTAGTATTAGCCTAAAGGCTGGCAGATGGTGACTGTCCAAAGATGATCTACAGTATGCAGCCGGCTATATAGTTGTATCCCCGTGGATCGGTTAGTACATAAAACAATCTCCATTCAGGCTGCAAAGGCATCGATTTCCTTTTTAACTTGATTTAGTGGCAACAAAATGGTGGCTAATGCTACTTCCTGACATTGCGTACAGCGTTCAGACCAATGGTAAACAACAGTAGGCTGCAACCTGATTGGCTGAACGCGATTCACAACATCCGGGAATTGCAATTAGCCACTAGCATGGTGGTGGGAAATGGTGTTTCATAAAGTAAGTATGCTTATATCCCACGTTTTTTATGCCTTCTCAACATTATATCAAGTTAAGAAGCAAATCGATGCCTTTGCAGCCTGAATGGAGAATGTTTTATGTACGAACCAGTCCACGGGGGATATGAATGTATAGCCGGTTGCATAGATTCCCTTTGGATGATAAAATGAAACAACTCAATATCGCCATCTGCCGGCCTTTGGGCTAGGTCAGTATGTACTTTTATGTTTGTACAAAGACGCCCGGAAATCTGAAGAAAATAACCATGAAATAGTCGTCAAACTGTCCAACCTTCCTTGGAGGGAAACCTCCAAGCTAAATACCATGTCCTATTTCAGCTCACCCTGTTCAAACTCTTATTCACCACAGGATCAAACATGTCATTCATTCACTAATCTGTGTGTGGCATTGAATGCTTAATGAGAACCGAAACGTGCATCATTGCATGTAATCACAATTACACAGTAGTACATCATGATGTACAGTATTTGTAACCAAAGTCTGAGTGAGAACAGCCAGGACAGGGCTATTAGTAATAACTCCAATGCCAACTCAGTCATTAATGAGGCCAAAACTCTGGTCCTAACTGTGATTATTAGCTGACCACTCCACTTTCTCATTCCCAGCCAGTAGGTCACCACCACTATGAGGTTTAATGGTCCGTGTGTGTCCACTATAATTACTTTACTGTTTGTATGTCTATTCAGAAACTGCATGCTGCTGTACCAAGAGGACAGCAAAAGCCCCATACAGAGACATTTCTATGTAATCTGACCTACAGTAGTCAATGGTCAACTTGTTGAATAGCACTGTTTTGTAAAAAGACAACTGTAGCCTACATATGATTGATTACAAACATGCTTTACTGGAGTTGTTCTATCTAATATAGACAGTAGATGAATGCAGTATGCCTCAGTGTATGGCTGGAGGCCTTATGTGTTGCTGCTGCTGCTGTTGCTTCATTTACCGATAGAACTAGATAGACACAGACCAGGCTGATTTGATTGACAGACAGAGGAAGGGAACCAAAGCTGTTTCTCTGCTTTGCTGTTACCTTACGGATGTAGTCCTGAAGGCCTTTGAGCCCATACATCCGGAACACAAACCACATCTTGAGAGAGCGGAACCTTCGGCCCAGTGGAATCTGCCAGTGCTGTGGGGTAGTGTGAGGTAGAGGGGGAGATAGGGTGAGGCAGAGGGGGATAAGTGGGTTAGGGTTAGTGGAGCAAACAGAATGAACTCCTCTGATATGACATCCGGCGTCACGCTTACACATAGACAGAATATAATAATAATAGATAACCATTCAGCTTACCCTGTAATCTGTGACCAGCCCTGTAAATAAACAGATGAGTAATTATACTATTAGCAATTCACAGCCAACATTTTAATTCACTGTAGTCCATCACTTATAGTGTGTGTCTATACCATAGTTATTAGCATATTATGGAATGTTGTTACCATCGCTGAGCTTTATACCAAATCATTACAGCGCCTCTCTCTCTCTCTCTCTCTCTCAAAGCAAATGAGGTAGATAATAAACAAAAGTCAAATAAACAATCAAAATTAACAGTAAACATTACACTCACATCAGTTCCAAAAGAATAAAGACATTTCAAATGTCATATTGTAACGATGTGCAAATACTTAAAGTACAAAAGGGAAAAAATATAAATATGAGTTTCTGTTAGTCTCTCTCTCTCTCAATTAAATTAAAGTCAAGGGCTTTATTGGCATGGAAAACAGATTTGAACATTGCCAGATCAAGTCTCTCTCTCTCCCTCTCTCTCTCATTGCCTCCACATACAGTAGAAAAGCCCTGTTGCAGTGGCAATAACCTGTAATTTCATTGAGCTGGAGCTGGGGGAGCAGTGGCCTACTGTGAGCAGCCTCCCTCTGTGAGGAGAGGTTGGCCAGTCTTTTGTCTTTCTGTCAGTCCAATTAAGGAGGAGGCTTCAGGCACAGCTGCAGCCTGCCAGAGGCAGACTCTTGTGCTGTGTAACTGCGTCCCAAATGGCATCGTATTCCCTACATAGTGCACTACTTTGACCAGGGCCCATAGAGTCCAACATCTAAGGAATAGGGTTCCAATTGGGACACAGACTACATCTGCATCTAAGATGGGTGACACTCTGTCACTGGCTAACACTGGCAGGCAGCGATGCAACAGGACCATTAGTGGACTATTACAGTGCAAATGTTTTGTTGGGAGGACGTGAGGAACATCGGTAATTGAATTGGATTGTTTTAGAGTGACATATTGTGTAAGGCGTGTTATTAGGAGAGCGTTTGGACGCTTTATTGTATTAGCTCTAACACAAGCACACACAAACATACAGTGCAACTACAGTACATGAACACATGCACACACACACACGTTTGTACACACACACACTCGAGCATATGCACACACGTTTCCACGCGTACACACACACACACTTCCTAGCCATATAAAACATGGGGCTATGGTGGTGAGTATTAGTTCATCCACCTTGGGTTTATTAGCAAGCCTAAAGCCAGCAGGATTGTGAGGTGAGTAAGCCGACAGACCCTCAGATCCATGATGCGATGTACTGGGCTCTCACACTAACACCATTCACATCCCATTACATTACAGGGACTCCAGACATCATCTGCACTTGATCAAATTAAACCACTATACTGTAAATAGGCTGATGAGACTATTGCTAGATTTACCACATTTAAACCTAATAGATTGGGAATAACACAAAAAAGTGATGTCAATACAGACTATTGTCAGTGTAAAAATATCTACCTGACTCTTGATGATCATGTTTCAGGTATAGAGGATCCATCTTGAAGGCCCCAATGAGATCAGATCTTTTCCTCACCCTATGGACAGACACTGAATCACTTAAACTCTGTTACCCTATGAGAGCTCCCACAGAAAACAGAAGGGAAGGCTAAAGGGCAAGGCTTTTTAAGAAAAGCACAGAAAACGGCTCCCCCACATACAGAAGGTGTTCAGTGCTACATTAAGTCTTACAAAAGACACACATTACTGAAGTAATTTACCATCTCTATTTTATTGAGGTATATTCTCTTTTTGTTAACTTATATTGAACAATAAAGTTGTATTGTATTGTAAAGTGACAATGATCTAAAGGGACACCCTACAGGGGATGACATAGCAGCATAAATTATGTTTTTGTAAACAATGACTTGGCACAACTTGTGCTCTAGATTTGGTCTCTGAGAATGAGTTGAAAGAATTCTGTTTTCACAATCAGTTGAGCATGAAATAAGGAAGTAAGATTATAAAGTGAGACCAGGGTCTCTCAGTTACACATTCACCTGACGTATTGTTACAAACTGTTATAAACCAATAATACCACACTACTATTCATAAACTGAGATGCTACAAGTAATTTTACCTTTGTTCCAGTTATTAAAATACACTATAGCGTCATAAAAAAAGAAGCAGACAGCTATTTCTGAGCAGACTATACAAGTCTCTCCTTACATAAGTCATTTCCTTTGTGAACTGACTTTGTGAGCTGACTTTGTTAACTGACAACTCACCGGGGATGGAGGAGGGCATTGAGCGTTCTATCAACAAGAAATGTTGGGGTTGTTTGTGGGGTGATGAGAGAGAGGGCAGATGGGATGCCTATTCCCACCCACTCTGTTTAAAGAATGCTTTATGTGTCTAGATAGTACTTCTGGAGGTGACTTTGTTATGACGGCCCATTGTAGAGTAGTGTAGTCAATAGCCACAATAGCAACAGTGTAACTAAGGATGGGGAGAATAGTACAGCCTTAGATTTGAGGTTATAGACACGTATACAGTTGCACAGTGTCGTGCTGAGCTCACAAGGCAGTTTAGATTTGAATCAATATTAAAAACCATGTAGAAGCTGCTCCCCTCTCCTCATAGAACAGACAAGATGGAAGAAATGTTGGGAAAAATATATATATCTATATTATACAAATAAAGATTTTACTTAAGGAAGTTGTATGTTTTTATTTAAATGACCAGCAGGGAATTTTACAGACTGTCTCCCCAGTCAGATAAAACAACCTGTTCATTAATAAAACAATGTTTCTAGAAAGGCTGACTGTCAATCACTTGATAACTTACCACATTGTAGAGCAGTCAAAGTTGACTAACAACCATTTGTGTGGGTTGAAATTGAATGAGTCTGCAAACTGAAAGAGATAAAAGAGTCGGCCATTCAAATCAGCTGATTTCGATGCAAATGTACAGGTCACCATCATAATACACGAGCCATTTTTTTTTCCATTTCACTGTAGGAAAACAGTAATCTTATAATATATTTGACTTGTCAAAGCCCCTTGTTGCCATCACTAGGTTTGCACTGACTGCAGCTGGCTTACCAACACAACAGATAACATATTTCACTAGGATGGCTCCAAATATATGGCGTACGCAGCATATCTAACACCTAGGCAACCTTTATTTGAAATGCTAAATAGAGCATCTTGCACAATAACTCTATTGTCACCACCTTGATTCCTCAAAGAGAGAAATCTCCAGTCTCATCTATTTGCTCTCTATCTCTGCTTTTCTAATATCCTTCCCATCTGCCTTCACAGACGCAATAAAAGCAGACAGCAATAGGAGACAATATCAATCAGGGGGCTCGTGCCCAGTTGTTACCATGCTGACAGATGCAGGAGCCTGCCTATCACTCATATCCTAGCAACCAGCCTCAGCTGCAGAGGGAGCCGGTGTGCCTGACTGCCTGTCATTCAGGTGTGTGTGTGTGTGTGTGTGTGTGTGTGTGTGCCTGCCTCCTCTACTACATCCCTGCCCCCCCACCCCCAACCCCAACATTGTTTGAACTTGTGTCGCTAATAAACAGTGATATTTCTTGGACGAGGAGAGCAGCAGGGTTTTATCTAAAGGTCTGATGATGCCTGAGGAAATTACTTTAGCCTTATCTATGCTCTCAGTGTGTCTCTCCACTCGGCTTCACTCGGCTGGAGAGACGCATGCTGTTCAAAAGGCCAACGGATGCTCTTCTAATTTCCTACCAATTTTTGGGCATATTACTCATTCTAGCACACTTCCCTCTTGACAGTCAAATTAAGTTATTATCAAACACAAATTATAATGGGTGTAAATACAAGTATGTTCACTGACAATTTAACTGGAAGTGTGTGTATGTGTGTATTTGTGGCTGGTTTCTAACCTCAATGCCGTTCAACAGGGGTCTGAATTCAGGACAGATAAAGGAACTCCCAGCATATGCAGCATCAATGTGCATCCAGATTTTCTCTGCATTACCTGAGACAAAAATACAAATGTGTAGAACCAGTAGTACAGAAACATACAGAGCTGGTCCTGAGACATGGCTGTAGAGTAGATTCCTATGTCTTTATAAGTCTACAACCACATGTCAGTGCTAATAGACAGCCTTTAGGAGTGTGTTAATAATGCTTTGAGAATCATACTTACATATGGGCCCAAGTTCAGTAATGTGATCAAATGCACACGAGGGAGTGGTCCCAAGAGTAGCACAGAACTAAATGAAAGAACAAAAATCAACAACTCATAAAGTAACATCTTCATGACAACAATGAGTGAGGTGTATTATGATGGTCTAACAAAGGGCTCTAGCATAACTGAAAATATGCCATAATACATGAACGATATGATAATCATACCTGTAATTTCCTCCTCTAAAGACAGCCATAGAAAGAGATTTGTCCATTCAGATAAACACTGTGATTAGGACATATTTGTCCGTTGGGAGACAGACTAGGCCAGTATAGTAATCATTTACAGATACTGATCTCCTGGCGTTTATCATGGGTTAACAAGATCCAGTTTCATTTGGTTTGGCAGAGGAGGCGATTACAATTAACAGTTCATGCTATTTAGGCCTCAGGGCATGGTACACACAAACATTAGTGGACGGGGAGAGGAAGATGAACGGTGAATTACATCTTTCTCCCAACTGTTGCCACTGTGAGTCTATGTGTGGGTTCTAGGGCTAGACTGTTGTTTCAATATGCATGTTCTTTCTGGAAATATACAGGACATTACATTATATTCATAAGAGTGTGTTTGTGGACTGTATTGGACTATTGGTTATTTCTGATTGACTATTGAATATTGTCTGGACAGGTGATTGTGGCATTTTCTTTATAATAAGGGGAAAATGAATGTGTCCATTCTAAGTGGCAATCTGCCGCCTCAAAGCTTGTCCATGTAAATGGACATGTGTTCTGTTCTTACATAGAAGGGGATGAGTGTGTTCTGTTCTTACATACATTGCCTTGCAAAACAATTCACCCCCTTGGCATTTTTCCTATTTTGTAGCATTAAAACCTGTAATTTAAATGGATGTTTTATATGGTTTTCATGCACATACACAAAATAGTCCAATTTGAAAATAAAAATAAAAACTTGTTTCCAAAAATTCTAAAATAATTCTAAACGGTAAAGTGGTGTGTTCATATGTATTCACCCCTTTGCTATGAAGCCCCTAAATAAGATCTGGTGCAACCAATTACCATCAGAAGTCACATAATTAGTTAAATAAAGTCCACCTGTGTGCAATCTAAGTGTCACATGATCTGTCACATGATCTCAGTATATATACACACCTGCTCTGAAAGGCACCAGAGTCTAAGCAAGGGGCACCACCAAGCAAAACAGCACTATGAAGACCAAGAAGCTCTCCAAACAGGTCAGGGACAAGCTTGCGGAGAAGTACAGATCAGGGTTGGGTTACAGAAAAAATATCTGAAACTTTGAACATCCCACAGAGCACCATTATGTTTTTCCATCGGCAAGGACTGGGAAACTGGTCAGAATTGAAGGAATGATGGATGGCGCTAAATACAGGGAAATTCTTGAGGGAAACCTGTTTCAGTCTTCCAGAGATTTGAGACTGGTACGGAGGTTCACCTTCCAGCAGGATAATGACTGCTAAAGCAACACTCAAGTGGTTTAATGGGAAACATTTAAATGTCTTGGAATGGCCCAGACCTCAATCCAATTGAGAATATGTGGTATGACTTAAAGATTGCTGTACACCAATGGAACCCATCCAACTTGAAGGAGCTGGAGCAGTTTTGCCTTGAAGAATGGGCAAAACTCCCAGTGGCTAGATGTGCCAAGCTTATAGAGACATATCCCAAGAGTCTTGCAGCTATAATTGCTGCAAAAGGTGGCTCTACAAAGTATTGACTTTGTGGGGGTGAATAGTTATGCACGCTCAAGTTCTGTTTTTTTGGTCTTATTTCTTGTTTGTTTCACAATAAAAAAAAATTGCATCTTCAAAGTGGTAGGCATGTAGTGTAAATCAAAATGATATACAAACCCCCTAAAAATATATTTTAAGACCCCTTTTTTAAATTTTCGCCTAAATGACATTACCCAAATCTAACTGCCTGTAGCTCAGACCCTGAAGCAAGGATATGCATATTATTGGTACCATTTGAAAGGAAACACTTAAGTTTGTTGAAATGTGAATTGAATGTAGGAGAATGTAACACAATAGATCTGGTAGAAGAAAAGAAAAAGAAAAAAAAAAACAATCTTTTCCTACCACCATCTTTGAAATGCAAGAGAAAGGTCATAGTTCTAGCCATCACTCTCGTAATTCCGATGGTGTCCACAAGATGGCAACAGTGTATGTGCAAAATTTCAGACGGATACCTTGAAGCGAACTACATGACATTTAGTGTGAAGTCCCCAGGTACATTTGGGAAAATCATGAAGGAGACATTCACATTCATATTCCATTTTTCAACAAGAATATCGCCAAATCTGTATATTTGGACTTTGATTTAGCTTTTGAAGTATTAGTATCAATAATATAAGTTCAACATTTGCAAAACAACCAGTTTTCATAACTTCATAACTCTGAATATCCTTATAATTTTTGTCCAAAATGAAAAGGCAGGTCTGTCGTACAAGCTTAGTAGCTACATTTTACAACATATACATGGATACTCCCATAAAGCCCAGGGCATTGTCTATCGATCTAGCTTTGTTTGACCCTGATTGGTGCTTATTTGACAAAGATACAGTCGTTCAAGTGATGGCCGCCCACGTCATCGGCGTGCCATGAAGGCATCGCTCTCTGACTAAATATGGTGTCCTATAGGATATACTACACACCTAATGATATAGTGAAGTCTGGTTACGTTCTAGGATCTCTGAGGAATACATACGAATGTGATTTGACTCGTTGAAACAACGTTTAGGGTGAGATTTTCACAAATTCCTTTCTTTGCAAATTGAACGAGTGGAAATACAAAATCGATCGCGCATGCTATATGGACCTTTTTAGAATATGAAAAGGGATTTTATCTAACAAAACAACACTTCATGTTATCTCTGGGACCATTTGGATGATACATTCTGAAATCTTGCTCTGATTTAAGTACACATTTCACTCTCAGAGATGAATTTATCAATCCTATCGCGGTGAAAAATATGTTTTGTTGTTAGGAGCACTCCTCAAACAATAGCATGGTATTTTTTCACAGTAATGGCTACTGTAAATTGGACAGTGCCGTTATATTAACAAGAATTTAAGCTTTCAGACGATATAAGACATTTGTTGTTTCTCTACAATCTGCGATCTTGACATCACGCGCTGCATGATTTACAACTGTCCCATTGACGGGAACGCTGATTGAGCTTAAATTTATTTTATTTTTACATGGACAGTGCACATTAATCAACGTTTCAGTAAAAGTGCCGGTTTTAGCCAGCCGGCTATTTTTCAACAGCAGTCCCTGGGCATGTTATTAAAAACAATTACAATATAGACAATCATTGAGCAGTGAGCACACAGAGCAACATAGGACAAGCAAGACGTAGCATACAGACAGAGCAACATAGAACAAAAAGCCGCAAGACAAAATTCATAAAAGCAACAAAGTGTTTCCACACCTCACAAGCAGACAACCTGGAAAGCGGCAATACACAGCTAGGGATTATGTTCACAAATCTGATTGACCTTTAGCCATGTCTTCATGCATTTTGTGAAAGTGTGATATGTGGTGCAGTTAAAGTGCCTTGCGAAAGTATTCGGCCCCCTTGGACTTTGCGACCTTTTGCCACATTTCAGGCTTCAAACAAAGATATAAAACTGTATTTTTTTGTGAAGAATCAACAACAAGTGGGACACAATCATGAAGTGGAACAACATTTATTGGATATTTCAAACTTTTTTAACAAATCAAAAACTGAAAAATTGGGCGTGCAAAATTATTCAGCCTCCTTAAGTTAATACTTTGTAGCGCCACCTTTTGCTGCGATTACAGCTGTAAGTCGCTTGGGGTATGTCTCTATCAGTTTTGCACATCGAGAGACTGACATTTTTTCCCATTCCTTGCAAAACAGCTCGAGCTCGGTGAGGTTGGATGGAGAGCATTTGTGAACAGCAGTTTTCAGTTCTTTCCACAGACTCTCGATTGGATTCAGGTCTGGACTTTGACTTGGCCATTCTAACACCTGGATATGTTTATTTTTGAACCATTCCATTGTAGATTTTGCTTTATGTTTTGGATCATTGTCTTGTTGGAAGACAAATCTCCGTCCCAGTCTCAGGTCTTTTGCAGACTCCATCAGGTTTTCTTCCAGAATGGTCCTGTCTTTGGCTCCATCCATCTTCCCATCAATTTTAACCATCTTCCCTGTCCCTGCTGAAGAAAAGCAGGCCCAAACCATGATGCTGCCACCACCATGTTTGACAGTGGGGATGGTGTGTTGCTTTGTGTTGCGCCAAACATAACGTTTTGCATTGTTGCCAAAAAGTTCAATTTTGGTTTCATCTGACCAGAGCACCTTCTTCCACATGTTTGGTGTGTCTCCCATATGGCTTGTGGCAAACTTTAAACGACACTTTTTATGGATATCTTTAAGAGATGGCTTTCTTCTTGCCACTCTTCCATAAAGGCCAGATTTGTGCAATATACGACTGATTGTTGTCCTATGGACAGAGTCTCCCACCTCAGCTGTAGATCTCTGCAGTTCATCCAGAGTGATCATGGGCCTCTTGGCTGCATCTCTGATCAGTCTTCTCCTTGTATGAGCTGAAACTTTAGAGGGACGGCCAGGTCTTGGTAGATTTGCAGTGGTCTGATACTCCTTCCATTTCAATATTATCGCTTGCACAGTGCTCCTTGGGATGTTTAAAGCTTGGGAAATCTTTTTGTATCCAAATCCGGCTTTAAACTTCTTCACGCCCAATTTTTCTGCACGCCCAATTTTTCAGTTTTTGATTTGTTAAAAAAGTTTGAAATATCCAATAAATGTCGTTCCACTTCATGATTGTGTCCCACTTGTTGTTGATTCTTCACAAAAAATACAGTTTTATATCTTTATGTTTGAAGCCTGAAATGTGGTAAAAGGTCGCAAAGTTCAAGGGGGCCGAATACTTTCGCAAGGCACTGTATGTGTGTCTGATGGCAGTGTATTCCAGACATGGGAAGCTCTCACAGAGTAAGCGGATTTACTAAAGGTGCTTTTCCTTAAGGGAACAATACAGTCACCTCTCATGGCAGACCTTGTGGATCTGCTGCCATATGTTTGGGTTTTCTGTTTAACAAAAATACTGAGTGGAGGGGGAGCCAGGCCATTTAGGATCTTGAATACAAGACATGCGTCGGTGTATTGCACAAGATTTTCCCAACTCAGGAGCTCATGCTTTCTGAGGATGTAACAGTGATGATGGCCATTGGGCTTCCTATCAAGCACTTTGAGAGCCTGTTTGTAGACAGACTGAATATGTTTTAATGTTGTACAGCAAGCTTGGGCCCTACTAGTCAAGCAGTATGTTAAGTGGGGAAGTACAATTTTGCTACCTCTGTAGTCAAACAATTTTGTATAAATCAGAAATTAGCTAGGTGGAATTTGGTTATTTGAATTACCTTTTTCACATGCTTTTTAATAGAGAGGTTGGAATCGAGTATGATGCCAAGGTACTTAAAATTAGATACCACCTGGAGCTTCTCCCCTGACACATAGACATCTGGCTCAGTAGCATCTGTTGCCCTCTTTGTGAAGAACATGCAAACAGTTTTTTTCACATTGAGATGCAGACACGAGTCACTGAGCCACTTTGTAACCTGGACCATTACAGTAGTGAGTTCTTGTGCAGCTTGTTGTTTGCTCTTTGTTGTTTGCTCCTTTGAACTTCAGACCCAGTACAGACAGAAGGCAGATCATTAATGTACAGGCTGAACAGGAGGAGCCCCAGTATTGACCCTTGGGGCACGCCCACATCATAGCCAAGAGTAGGCGACAGCTCATTGCTCCCTCTGACACACTGAGTTCTGCCTTCAAGGTATGATTTCATCCATCTCAAGGATCCTTAAGAAGTTTTAAATTTAAGGCAGCAAAATAGGAAATATGCCAAGGGGGTGAATACTTTCGCAAGCCACTGTACTGTAGAAGGGGATGAGTGTGTTCTGTTCTTACGTAGAAGGGGATGAGTCCTGCAGCCTTGTCTTCCTGTATCATTCTCCGGAGGGTCTCTCCCTGGACAGCGTACTTGTCTGACTGCTCCGTTGGAATCTTCTTCATCCTCACTCCGGCAATCATACCTGCTCGTTCCACCGAGCAGTGAGCCTGTTCAAAGAGAGTAGAGTTAACACAGGTGACTTCAAGATAGCAAACTATGTCACAACCCAAAAAGAGTAGATGATATACATGTAGATCACTTCAAGAAATTGAACAACGTCAGACCAAAGAGAGTAGAGCTCCTAAGATAGCCAACAACATCACAAAGAGAGATAATGATTTTGGTGACTTAAAGACAGCCAACATTGTCACGGCAACCAGATTTAAGCAAGATCATGATAATAGGTTATTTTACAGTATTCTAAATGATCATTCTATCTCGGCATATAGTACTCTACATTTGGCCAAAGATTAAATAATGTTTGTAGTCCGTCCATCATGTAAGATGTTAAAGTACCAGTTGTACTGTGTAACATCACGGCTATTTTCCTCTTCCCCATAAAGGCCAGTGTTGTCCTAGGGGCAGAGCAATAATCTAATCCCATCCTACTCAGGTCAACAGAGCAGAGCTAGCATGACTGTGCTGCCTGACAAACAGACCCATATCACAAGAAAGGCTTACCAAGAAAAACTTCCAAAATGACTAATTCAAGGCAGAAAGGAGTTGGAGAAAGCTACAAAAAAAGCAGAAATGTATTTATTTTAGCTCACTTTAATTCATTGTACAGGATGTAAAAAGGGGTTGTCTCCCTCAGAGTGACCTGACTATTGCACTGACCATTTATAGCCCAGTTGCCCATTGAAGCAAAAGAATATAGGGGTCTCCCGAGTGGGGCAGCAGTCTAAGGCACTGCGCCATTTGGAGGTTTCGGCCAGTGGGGCTTTACTTGGCTCATCGCGCTTTAGTGACTCCTTGTGGCAGGCCAGGTGCCTGCGGGCTGACCCCGGTCACCAGTTCAACGGTGTTTCTTCTGACACATTGGCGTGGCTGGCTTCCAGGTTAAGCTGGCGGGTGTTAAGGAGCGAGGTTAGGCGGGTCATGTTTCAGAGGACACATGACTCCACCATCGCCTCTCGCGAGCCCATTGGTGAGTTGCAGCGATGAGACAAGATCGAATATTGGGGTGAAAAAGGGGGTAAAAAATATATATACAAAAAATAAATAATATTAATAAACACAATATAAAACAATTACGATGATAATATATTTCAAGGTAATTGGCAAATTATAGCACCAAATAATAATGTGCATTTGAGCATGTACAGTATGTGAAATTTGTAGTGCTACAATTAATGAAGCTTTGATTAACGAGACATTATTTATCTTATAATTTGTATTATTTTGTACTAGAATTTGCCGTTTACCTTGAATCATATTATCATTATTATTATTTGCCATTGTTGAGTCTCAATGGGCCACTAGGCTATACATAAATGCAATGGTCAGGTCACTGAAGGAGACGTCATCGTCTGGGCTCTGGCTGGGCCACTCAAGGACATTCAAAAACTTGTCACGAAGCCACTCCTCCGTTAGGAGTTGTTGTCCTGTTGGAAGGTGAACCTTCGCCCCAGTCTGAGGTCCTGAGCGCTTTGGAGCAGGTTTTCATCAAGGATCTCTCTGTACTTTGCTCTGTAAATCTTTCCCTCAATCCAGACTAGTCTCCCAATCCCTGCCATTGAAAAACATTCCCACAGCATTTTGCTGCCACCACCATGCTTCACTGTAGGGATGGTATTGTCCAGGTGATGAGCAGTGCCTGGTTTCCTCCAAACTTGACACTTGGCATTCAGACCAAAGGTGAATTCAAAGAGTTCAATCTTGGTTTCATCAGACCAGAGAATATTGTTTCTCATGGTCTGAGAGTCTTTAGGTGTTTTTTGGCAAACTCCAAGCGGGCTGTCTTGTGCCTTTTACTGAGGAGTGGCTTCCGTCTGGCCACTCTACCATAAAGGCCTGATTGGTGGAGTGCTGCAGAGATGGTTGTCCTTCTGGAAGGTTCTCCCATCTCCACAGAGGAACTCTGGAGCTCTGTCAGAGTGACCATCGGGTTCTTGGTCACCTCCCTGACTTAGGTCCTTCTCCCCTGATTGCTCAGTTTGGCCGGGTGGCCAGCTCAAGGAAGAGTCTTGGTGGTTCCAAACTTCTTACATTTAAGAATGATCGAGGCCACAGTGTTCTTGGGGATTTTCAATGCTGCAGACATTTTTTGGTACCCTTCCCCAGATCTGTGCCTCGACACAATCCTGTCTCGGAGCTCTACAGACAATTAATTCGACCCCATGGCTAAGTTTTTGCTCTGACATGCACTGTCAACTGTTGGACTTTATATAGACAGGTGTGTGCCATTCCAAATCATCTCCAATCAATTGAATTTACCACAGGTGAATTCCAATCAAGCTGTAGAAACCTCTCAATTTAAAGTCTCATAGCAAAGGATCTGAATACTTATGTAAACAAGTTACAATTTCTATATACACACTCACACACACACACACACACACACATACATACATACATACATATATATATATATATATATACACATTTGCAAACATTTCTAAAAAGCTGTTTTTGTGTTGTCATTATGGGTTATTATGTGTAGATTGATGAGGGAAACATTTTATTTAATCAATTTTATAACAAGGCTTTATGTAACAAAATGTGGAAAAAGTGAGGGGGTCTGAATACTTTCCTAATGCAGTGTATATAATATTTTAAACAATAGATAAAGAGGAACTAATACCCCAAATTATAACGATAAAAAGCAAACATTTGTTTATTATTTTGTGAATGATTCCCTCTTTATCTATTGGTTAATAACACACCTGCATTACGGTGGGTCTGATTGGGTTTAAGTGCTCTAAAGTGCTCATTTAGTTTTGTGGCCTGACCTGTTCAGGGTAGGAGTAGGATTAATAAGAGCAAGAGTAGAAACCTGACCTGGTCGGAGGAGTAGGCCACCAGTTTGGAGGTAATGCCAGTCTCTGGACGCTGTGGGTCACTGGCCAGGATCATTCTGACTGCCCTGGAGCGGGCAGCTAGGAGAGCCACCAGAGTCGCCTCACTGGCCGTACCCTTCAGAAAGACAGAGGAAAGTAAGTGGGGTGACTTTCAATGACTTCAGTCAAACCAGTAGGCCTTGCAACATGTACCTCATCTGGTGTCATAGGGAGGGTCAAGACAAACTGTCTTGGGAAGTCTGGTTAGATCAGATACCCAGTGCAAAATGTTCTATAAAACACGTACTTTACATGTGAAATCTGCTCCATACAAACCTGATGGTTTTCAAAGAACTCTTGTTCTTTGCTGAGGCTATTCATATGCACAGCCACTAAGCATCATCAATGCCTATTGAGTCAGCTTGTTGTGTTGTTAGAATATCCTTTGATCCTATCTGCTAGCCTGCCTGTTAACAATAATGTCCACACCTTAATGACTGAAAATAACTGATATGTCTCAGACACCCACAAGTCATTTGTTCAACTATTATTTAGGAAATTGTATGCGACACAACAAATGTTCAGATTGCAAATATCGAGCATGACTCCTGAACTAATGGAAATATCAAGTTAGATCACCTAAATCAATCCATCCTGAGTTTTACAATGGTGTGAAGTGGCGCTCTGGCTGTGGTTTCAGGCGGCCGATAAGTTGGCATGGTGTAAAACTCAGGATGAGGGTGTTTAGTCGATTAACAGGGAGTAAATAATAAAGCCGTCAAAAATATACACTAAAGCTGCGCTGTCAAATAACCTAAACCAGACCTCAATCATGCCTGCATGGGTCTCCCGAGTGGCGCAGCAGTCTAAGACATTTCATCTCAGTAAAAGAGGCATCACTACAGTCCCTGGTTTGAATCCAGGCTGTATCACATCCGGCTGTGATTGGGAGTCGTCTAGCGTCGTCCAGGTTCGGCCGGGGTAGGTCGAACCTAGTCGAACATAAATAAGAAAATAAGAATTAAATAAATAAGAATTTGTTCTTAACTGACTTGCCTAGTTAAATAAAGGTTACATACTGACCCCTGTCTACTAGATGAATGACAGATATTAAAGAGGATACCAATCATTAATCAACATGTTTCATAAAAAGGGCCTACATGAACATAGGCTCCAAATCATTATGACCATCTTCAGGTAAAGCATTTGACATTACATACTGTAATTAGGCTATACACTTTTAAATAATATTGTAGAACCATGCCTAAAGCATTAAAAACCCAGGATACATATTTCTCTCCCCAATGGTATTTAGCAACATTGCATTACCCAACACCACAAGATAATTGGCACTCCCGAACACAGCTTCAGACCCCCAACCTGAGCATGGTCAAAAGGAACAAACAATTCACCTCTTCAAATTCAAGGATTAAAGTAATTGTCCAGTGAAAATCTCCCTTTTAAAAGTTTAGAATCTGTTAACGTATACCCAAATGTTGTTGACTCATCCTATACTTGTATTTGTGGCCAAAGCAGGAATTGGAGAAAAAACTCCACCTCAAACTTGTATCACAAAGAGACCGTTTAAAAATGCGTGCTATTTCCTCATAGAAGATGATATCATCCTCCTGAGAAGGATGAGCTGGCCAATCAAATCAAATTTTATTTATCACATGCGCCAAATACAACAGCTGTAGAAATACTTACTTGTAATCCCTGTAATTATCTATGAATGTAATGACAATGCATAGATAATAAACAGAAAGTAAAAGAAGTGGGACAATGGGGGGCCGTCAATGCAAATCGTCCGAGTAGCCATTTGATTAGCTGTTCAGGGGTAGAAGCTGTTAAGAAGCCTTTTGGACTTAGACTTGCCGCTCCGGTACCGCTTGTGGTAGCAGAGAGAACAGTCTATGACTAGGATGGCTGGAGTCTTTGGCAATTTTTAGGGCCTTCCTCTGACAACGCCTGATATAGAGATCCTGGTTGGCAGGAAGCTTGGCCCCAGTGATGCACTGGGCCTTACGCACTACCTTCTGTAGTGCCTTGTGGTCGGAGGCCAAGCAGTTGCCATACCAGGTGGTGATGCAACCAGTAAGGATGCTCTTGATGGTGCAGCTGAACATTTTGAGGATCTGAGGATCCATGCCAAATCTTTTCAGTCTCCTCAGGGAGAATAGGCATTGTCGTTTCCTCTTCACGACTGTCATGGTGTGTTTGGACCAAAGAAACTCGTTGGTGTTGTGGACACCAAGGAACTTGAAGCTCTCAACCTGCTCTCAATCCACTACATCCCCGTCGATGAGAATGGGGGTGTGCTCGGCCCTCCTTTTCCTGTAGTCCACGATCATCTCCTTTGACTTGATCACGTTGAGGGAGAGGTTGTTATCACTGCCAGGCCTCTGACCTCCTCCCTATAGGCTGTCTCATCGTTGTCGGTGATCAGGCCTACCAATGTTGTGTCGTCGGCAAACTTAATTATGGCGTATTGGAGTCGTGCTTCGCCATGCAGTCATGAGTGAACAGGGAGTACAGGAGGGGACTGAGCACACACACCTTAGGGGCCCCCGTGTTGATGATCAGCGTAGCAGATGTGTTGTTACCTACCCTTACCACCTGGGGGAAGCCCGTCAGGAAGTCCAGGATCCAGTTGCAAAGGGAGGTGTTTAGTCCCAGTCCTTAGCACAGTGATGAGCTTTGAGGGCACGCTGTGTTGAACACTGAGCTGTAGTCAATGAATAGCATTCTCATATTGGGCATTCCTTTTTTCCATGTGGGAAAGGGCAGTGTTAAGTGCAATATAAATTGTTTCATCTGTGGATCTGTTGGTGCGGTATGCAAATTGCAGTGGGTCTAGGGTTTCTGGGATAATGGCCAGCCTTTCAAAGCACTTCATGGCTACAGACATGAGTGCTACAGGTCAATAGTCATTTGAGCAGGTTACCTTGGTGTTCTTGGACACGGAGACTATGGTGGTCTGCTTGAAACATGTAGGTATTACAGACTCGGTTAGGGACAGGTTGAAAATGTCAGTGAAGACACTTGCCAGTTGGTCAGCGCATGCTCAGAGTGCATGTCCTGTGTGGTCACATAGTCATCTGGAACAGTTGGTGCTCTCATGCATGCTTCAGTGTTGCTTTTCCCTCGAAGCGTACATAGATGTCATTAAGCCTGTCTGGTAGGCCTGTGTCATTGGGCAGCTCGCAGCTGTGCTTCCCTTCGTAGTCCGTAATAGTTTGTAAGCCCTGCCATATCCGACGAGCGTCGGAGCCGGTGTAGTAGAATTCAATCTTAGTCCTGTATTGACGCTTTGCCTATTTGATGGTTTGTCGGAGGGCATAGTGTGATTTCCTATAAGCGTCTGGGTTAGAGCCCTCTCCTTGAAAGCGCCAGCTCTACCCTTTAACTCAGTGCGGATGTTGCCTGTAATCCGTGGCTTCTGGTTGTGGTATGTACGTACGGTCACTGTGGGGACGACGTCATCAATGCACTTATTGATGAAGCCAGTGACTGATGTGGTGTACTCCTCAATACCATCGGAAGAATCCTGGAACATATTATAGTCTGTGCTAGCAAAACAGTCCTGTAGCTTAGCATCTGCGTCATCTGAGCGAGTCACTGGTACTTCCTGCTTTAGTTTTAGCTTGTAAGCAGGAATCAGGAGGATAGAATTATGTTATGGTCAGATTTGCCAAATGGAGGGCGAGGGAGAGCTTTGTACTCGTCTCTGTGTGTGGAGTAAAGGTGGTCTAGAGATTTTTTCCTGGCTGGCACATCTAACATGCTGGTAGAAATTAGGTAAAATGGATTTAAGATTTGACACATTAAATTCCCCGGCTACTAGGAGCGCAGCCTCTGGATGAACATTTTCTTGTTTGCATATGGCCTTATACAGCTCAGTGAGTGCAGTCTTAGTGCCAGCATCGGTTTGTGGTGGTAAATAGACAGCTACAAAAAATATAGATGAAACCTCTTTTGGTAAATACTGTGGTCTTACTGCTCATGAGATACTCTACCTCAGATGAGCAAAACCTTGAGACTTCCTTGATATTATATTTCGTGCACCAGCTGTTATTGACAAATAAACACAGACCGCTAGCCCGTCTTACTGGAGGCAGCTATCTTGTCCATGCACGGAAAACCCAGCTAGCTGTATGTTATCCATGTCATCGTTCAGCCACGACTCAGTGAAACATAAGATATTACAGTTTTTACAGCACTCCACTCGCATTAATATTTTTAATGACCAGCATACACCCACACCCTTCTGTTGTTGGGGTACGCCGCCCATACCCTTCCAACATCTAAAAACAGCTTTCTAACATACTTCATTAAACATTTTTGGAAGGAAAACTATTTCACTCATATTGTAATTAATTATAGGTCATATTACATATAAATGTGGAAACACTGTACCATTATGTTGGTCAATTTGCATCAATTCCATAAAGTAGAACATTAACAAAACATGTGCACTTTGTAATGATAACTTTAATCAACAAATAGCATGATTAGAAATATAAAGAGCTAATATTAGCGGAGCAAACAAACAGATGCTAAAAACCAATGATGACTGTGTCTGACTAGAGGCTTTACTGATACCCTCCCTGTGTCGGTCGCCAGGGAGGGGGAGCGGGAGCAGGCGTGACAGTAGCTGTCCATTTATCACCACACACCAATGCTGGCACTAAGACCGCACTCAACAAGCTGTATAGGGCCATTAGCAAACAAGAAAATGCTCATCCAGAGGCGCCGGCTCTTAGTGGCCGGTGATTTTTATGCAGGAAAACTCAAATTCATTTTACCTCATTTCTACCAGCATGTCACCTGTGCAATTAGAGGTGAAAAAACACTAGATCACCTTTGCTCCACACACAGAGACACATACAAAGCTCTCCCTCACCCTCCATTTGGCAAGTCTGACCATCATTTTATTCTCCTGATTCCTGCTTACAAGCAAAAACTCAAACAGGAAATACCAGTGAAGCGCTTAATATGGAAGTGGACCGATGAAGCAGATGCTATGCTACAGGACTGTTGTGCTAGCACCGACTGGAATATGTTCCGGGACTCATCCGATGGCATTGAGGAGTTTACCACATCAATCACCAGCCTGGGTTTCACTTTTGGCTTGTGGGTGTTTGTTTCCGTGTGAGTGTTTGTTGCCACACGGTACTGTTTCGGTTTTGTTCGTTTCACGTTTATTGTTTTGTAGTGTTCAGTTTATGTCTTTAAATAAACGTTATGGACACTTACCACGCTGCGCTTTGGTCCGATCCTTCTTCCACCTCTGAATGCCGTTACACTTATCAAAATGAGATAATAGTATTTATTCTCGGAGCGCGCTCCCATTGAACCACGAACAACAGTTTATATACAAAATATGACATCATAGGTTATAAAATATCATTCCTCCTATCGACCAGGACAAAGCAGGTTCAAAAGTTTATTCCAACCTCCTAGCGCACACACACATCAAGATTAACTTCTGAAGTCTCACCATTATCTATCACTATTCAGCAGACAGTTCCAGATAACGAAAACCTAGGGAATGCTCTTGCTGCCTTATCTAAACGCCCCAGAGTTTATAGTTGAGTCGGTTCAACCATAGGTTAACGATCCTTTTTGCTTACTCAAAACCCACAACCCATTCCTCCCCAACCTAGTTGGAATGGTGTTTATTATGTTTAATTACTCCTTGTTCATGCTACATAATCCCTTCCTTATGAACTAACAATATTAATCAGATATTGTAAAACAGGGTAGAGTTTAATTAGTTATAGTTCTATTTAAATGTAGATATTGTTTAGTCATTATTCATAAAATTCCCATCAATTGTGTATCTGTTATTACTTTTAATATTACGTGCTTTATTTTTCAATTATTTCTCTATTTTCTTTCTCTCTGCATTGTTGGGAATGTCCCGTAAGTAAGCATTCCACTGTTAGTTCACACATGTTGTTTACAAAGCATATGATGAATACAATTTGATATGATTTGACAGTATTATAATTTCACTCGCAATCATGAATGCAAATCTCACTCATTAGCTTCTGTTTTAATAAAACTGCTCCTAAATGCATCTCATACTCTTTCAAATGCTCCTCGCAACATGGTGCATCATGTGATGCACCATGTTGTCACATCTCTCATTAGGCTGGCAACAAGTGAGAAGGCCTATTTGTTGCCATAGTGAAGTGCACTTAAAACCCAGCCATAAACAAAACACCCCTAGGACGAGCCATGCTCCTCGATTGCTTCAATAGAGGGCCAGCCTCTCTCTCTCTGCAGTATCCACAACAATAAATGAACGCTGAACGCTTCACCACACGAAATAAGTACACACACACACACACACAAGCCCATCTTTGGCTGACATATTAAAAAGGCAATTTCCTGCTGTTTATTTGGTGTTGTGAGGTGAAAAATAACAAAAAATATATATGACAGACAAATTGCTGGCAGCAACTGAATCGAGAGCAGTCAATTGCTTTCCCTATTTTCCTAACATCTGCATTGTTTTTAAAGGCAAAGTGTCAGGGACTGTAAATATGGTATTGACCCTACTGTGAATGCTATATGTTCTGTACTTGGCTGTCCTTACTTTGAATCTGACTATGACAAACATCCCATTTAATTGAGTAATTAATGTATTTGAAAGTACGCTGTTGAAATGCAGGAATACAACTGTGTAAATAAAACCAATGCATTGTCTAACCCCAAAAAATGGTGGGTAGTTTTACCATACCTGGATGACGCCTCCTCCTTGTCCGTGTGTCCCGGCGATGAAGTCCTCTGGCAGCTTGAGCATCTTCCCCAGCCAGTCCATCATGACTGTCTCCAGCTCTGTACACGCCGGGCTGGCAGCCTACAGTAACATGGGGTTAGAGACAGGGTCAACACACAGATCTGTACACGCCGGGCTGGCAGCCTACAGTAACATGGGGTTAGAGACAGGGTCAACACACAGATCTGTACACGCCGGGCTGGCAGCCTACAGTAACATGGGGTTAGAGACAGGGTCAACACACAGATCTGTACATGCAGGGCTGGCAGCCTACAGTAACATGGGGTTAGAGACAGGGTCAACACACAGATCTGTACACACCGGGCTGGCAGCCTACAGTAACATGGGGTTAGAGACAGGGTCAACACACAGATCTGTACACACCGGGCTGGCAGCCTACAGTAACATGGGGTTAGAGACAGGGTCAACACACAGATCTGTACACACCGGGCTGGCAGCCTACAGTAACATGGGGTTAGAGACAGGGTCAACACACAGATCTGTACACACTGGGCCTTGGCAGCCTACAGTAACATGGGGTTAGAGACAGGGTCAACACACAGATCTGTACACACCGGGCTGGCAGCCTACAGTAACATGGGGTTAGAGACAGGGTCAACACACAGATCTGTACATGCAGGGCTGGCAGCCTACAGTAACATGGGGTTAGAGATAGGGTCAACACACAGCTATGTACACGCCTGCAATGGCAGCCTACAGTACGTGGACTGTGGAGTTACCACACCATCTGGACATGATGAGCGAAAAATGCTAATATCGGTCCATTGAATTGAATGGGATTTATGCCACAAATGCAAAACAATTTATATTTGGAAACAGTGCCATGGAATCTAAACCAAAGCATGGATTGCTGTCATACCTTGTCCATAAACTGCTTACAATGTAAGGAAGCAAATGTGTAATTTTGTAATTTGGATGAACTATCCCTTTAATGTCTTAAAATGGTGATACTGTTCAAATCACATTCAAAAGAAAGAGAGAGGATGACAGAAAAAGATGACAAGGTCATACATACCCAGGAGAATCCGATGCAACCAATAGCTCCAGACAGCATGTCTGCCAGCATGGCCGGGAAGGAGTTAGCCGTGGGGAAGTAGGCATAGAAGTACGGGCTGTGCCAGTGGGTCACCTTAACACAGGTAGCCTAGAGGTTAGGGGCCGGTTCATATCCCAGGTGTAACCTGATGGAGAAAATCTAACAGGGTGTGTGCTGGCACTCAGAGGTTTGCTGGTATCAAAATCCTGCTAAATAACATATCTTGCCATGGTGCCACTGAGCCCTTGAGCAAGGCACTTAACCCTTAAACTGTTCTAGCCCTCGAGTAAGGCAGTTAAACTGTTCCAGGCTGAATTCCCATCTTGTGCCTGTGTGGGGCACCAAGCAAGAGGCTGCCAGTGTCCCTGTCTGTCTCCCTTACATGCTTTTCCCATGGTGAGTCATTCATTAGACTAACTGGGCTTATTCCACACTGTTAAAAGCAGAGGTGGTAGAGGAAAAAAAGACGATAATGATTGATAATGGAATAACGGCTTTCATGCTACAGCTAAGGAAAGAGTTTGGGTTGGGAGTCGGGGGCAGATAGATTGAAACGGGTTTGTTTCTCTGGCAGTGAGATTATTGTTGTGAGGTTAATCATTCATTTAAAGTCTTTGAACTTTGCCACGTGAAAGGCCACAGAACGCGGGGCATTTTCCAACCACTTGTAAAAACAACTACATGGTAATACGTGTCATATACAGTTAATGTGAGCTTTCATTAACTGATTGCTCAGTACAGACAACAAAGGACAATGGAACGCCTCGTCTATCAAAACGTTCAACACTGAAGCTCCTTACTGTACACCTTCTGAATGATCCCTAAACCACTGTCAACAGACCAGACCAAAATATTTAATTCCATATTCATAAGGAAGTATGCAGAAGAGATTCACAACACCTTTAGGAAACCTGTCATAATGAGTATTGCAGTATGATTAATAACAACAATTATAACACATGTATTCAATATAATGAATAATCTCTTGAAATAGATCTTTATTTATCCATTGTACAGTGGAAATGTGTATTCTTTACTGCCCTGGAAGAGGTTGGGAGCAGCACAGGGTTAGAGGTTAGTGACTGTGTGCATTGACTGTTGTGTATGTTCTGGTGATCGTTCAATGTGGCCCGGATGCCACTGGGTAAACAGCTCATTGGTATCATCAATATTATAATATTTAATTATGAACTTTTCACTGATAATCTGAGAGAAAGCGGATTTCCAATAACAGAGCACCTGACCTAGAGCAAGTTATAAAGGCCTTATGTATGCCACCTTCAAGCAAAGTATTACCATTATGTTATGGTTGTAATCACCCTTCAATCAATAGTCACCTCATCTATAATAATATAATCATCTAAGCCGCCTACCCCAGGCATAATGACCCTCTCAATGTCTTTGACCACGTCCTCGTAGGTGTCGGGCTCCTCAGGGGCCTCCTCAGGGATGAGAGACCGCAGGTACCCAGGCTCCACATCGGGGTACACCGGCCTCTGCTCTATGTTCTCCAGGTAATCTGCTATCAGGTCTACCATCTCCTTCCCTCTCCTCCGGAACTCTGCAGCGTCCATTGTACAACTGGAACAGATAAATGTCCCACTTTATTGTCCCAACCTTTAGTAACAGTCCCATACACTTAATCCCTGAGTACATGCACGTGCGTGCACACACACACACACACACACACACACACACACACACACACACACACCACACACAATTTAGTATAATGTATTATTAAGGGAAAGCCAGCCATATTGTGGACATCAACATCTTGCTTTCTGGACAAACTATAGTTATTTGCCCTGCGGCAAGGAAAACAACACTGAGCTGCAGACGTGGGCCCCTGCCACTCACGAGGACTGTGTGCTCCCGATCTACGTGGCTAAAGCGAGTAAGACATTTAAGCGCTTTAACCCTCGCAAGGCTGCCTGCCCAGACGGCACCCCAAGCCATGTCCTCAAAGCATGTGCAGACCAGCTGGTTGAAGTGTTTACAGACATATTCAATCTCTTACTATCCAAGTCTGTTGTCCCCACTTGCTTCAAGATGTCCACCATTGCTACTGTACCCAAGAAAGCGAAAGTAACTGAACTAAATGACTAGCACTCACTTCTGTAATCATTAAAGTGCTTTGAAAGGCTAGTTAAGGACCATAACACCTCCATCTTACCTGACAACCTAGACCCACTACAATTTGCATACAGACCCACTACAATTTGCATGTAACAATGCTGTTCATCAACTATAGCTTGGCTTTCAACACCGTAATGCCCTCCAAGCCCATCACTAAGCTCAGGGACCTGGGTCTGAACCCATTCTTGTAGAAATTGGGACCTGGACTTCCTGATGGGCCAACCCTAGGTGGTGAAGGTAGGCTACAACACCTCCGCCACGTTGATCCTCAACATGTGGGCCCCACAGGGGTGTGCGCCCAGCCCCCTCATGTCCTCCCTGTTCACCCAAGCACGTCTCCAACTCACTGCTGACTACATAACAGTGGTAGACCTGATTAGCAACAACAGCAAGACAGTCAACAGGGGGGAGGTGAGTGCCAAGGCAGACTGGTGCTAGGAAATAACCTCTCCCTTAACGTAAAAAAACAAGGATCTGATCGTGGACTTAGGAGACATCAAAGAGAGCAAGCCCCCATCCACACCTAGAGCGAGGGTCAAAAGCTTAAAGTTTCTCTGTGTGCACATTGCTGAGGACCTGAAATGGTCCCTTCACATGACATCCGGCCCCCAAGACCCTCACAAACCTCTACAGATGCACCATCGAGAGCATCCTGTCAGGCTGTATTTTCACCGTCTGCAATCTCAGGGCTCTCCAGAGGGTGGTGCGGTCAGCCCAACACACCATCGGGAGCACACTGCCTGCCCTACAGGTCATCTACAGCACCCGGTGTCACAGGAAACACAGAATGGGCATCAACACTGTCACATGACCCGAGTGGATGGATGAGTGAGGTCAAATGACCTGACCTTGATCTCATTCCAGGAAGTCTTCATTCAATTTCACATCCACCCAGTCAGAGGCAGCGCCAAGTATCCCTTTCAAATGAGCATCACAGCATCAAACCTAAATACTTCTTTAGTAATTCATCTTCAACGGGTACAAGTTTATTTTTATTTTTTATTTCACCTTTATTTAACCAGGTAGACAAGTTGAGAACAAGTTCTCATTTACAATTGCGACCTGGCCAAGATAAAGCAAAGCAGTTCGACACTTACAACGACACAGAGTTACACATGGAGTAAAACAAACATACAGTCAATAATACAGTATAAACAAGTCTATATACGATGTGAGCAAATGAGGTGAGATAAGGGAGGTAAAGGCAAAAAAAAGGCCATGGTGGCAAAGTAAATACAATATAGCAAGTAAAACACTGGAATGGTAGATTTGCAGTGGAAGAATGTGCAAAGTAGAAATAAAAATAATGGGGTGCAAAGGAGCAAAATAAATCAATCAATCAATCAATAAAATAAATACAGTAGGGAAAGAGGTAGTTGTTTGGGCTAAATTATAGGTGGGCTATGTACAGGTGCAGTAATCTGTGAGCTGCTCTGACAGCTGGTGCTTAAAGCTAGTGAGGGAGATAAGTATTTACAGTTTGAGATTTTTGAAGTTTGTTCCAGTTATTGGCAGCAGAGAACTGGAAGGAGAGGCGGCCAAATAAAGAATTGGTTTTGTGGGTGACCAGAGAGATATACCTGCTGGAGTGCATGCTACAGGTGGGTGATGCTATGGTGACCAGCGAGCTGAGAAAAGGGGGGACTTTACCTAGCAGGGTCTTGTAGATGACATGGAGCCAGTGGTTTTGGCGACGAGTATGAAGCGAGGGCCAGCCAACGAGTGCGTACAGGTCGCAATGGTGGGTAGTATATGGGGCTTTGGTGACAAAACAGATGGCACTGTGATAGACTGCATCCAATTTGTTGAGTAGGTTATTGGAGGCTATTTTGTAAATGACATCGCCGAAGTCGAGGATTGGTAGGATGGTCAGTTTTACAAGGGTATGCAGCATGAGTGAAGGATGCTTTGTTGTGAAATAGGAAGCCAATTCTAGATTTAACTTTGGATTGGAGATGTTTGATGTGGGTCTGGAAGGAGAGTTTACAGTCTAACCAGACACCTAGGTATTTGTAGTTGTCCACGTATTCTAAGTCAGAGCCGTCCAGAGTAGTGATATTGAACAGGCGGGCAGGTGCAGGCAGCGATCTGTTGAAGAGCATGCATTTAGTTTTACTTGTATTTAAGAGCAATTGGAGGCCACGGAAGGAGAGTTGTATGGCATTGAAGCTCGTCTGGAGGGTTGTTAACACAGTGTCCAAAGAAGGGCCAGAAGTATACAGAATGGTGTCGTCTGCGTAGAGGTGGATCAGAGACTCACCAGCAGCAAGAGTGACATCATTCATGTATACAGAGAAGAGAGTCGGTCCAAGAATTGAACCCTGTGGCACCCCCATAGAGACTGCCAGAGGTCCGGACAACAGACCCTCCAATTTGACACACTGAACTCTATCAGAGAAGTAGTTGGTGAACCAGGCGAGGCAATCATTTGAGAAACCAAGGATGTCGAGTCTGCCGATGAGGATGTGGTGATTGACAGAGGCCTTGGCCAGATCAATGAATACGGCTGCACAGTAATGTTTCTTATCGATGGCGGTTAAGATATCGTTTAGGACGTTGAGCGTGGCTGAGGTGCACCCATGACCAGCTCTGAAACCAGATTGCATAGCAGAGAAGGTATGGTGAGATTCGAAATGGTCGGTAATCTGTTTGTTGGCTTGGCTTTTGAAGACCTTAGAAAGGCAGGGTAGGATAGATATAGGTCTGTAGCAGTTTGGGTCAAGAGTGTCTCCCCCTTTGAAGAGAGGGATGACCCCAGCTGCTTTCCAATCTTTGGGAATCTCAGACGTCACGAAAGAGAGGGTGAACAGGCTAGTAATAGGGGTGGCAACAATTTCGGCAGATAATTTTAGAAATAAAGGGTCCAGATTGTCTAGCCCGGCTGATTTGCTCTTTCAGAACATCAGCTGACTGGATTTGGGAGAAGGAGAAATGGGGAAGTCAGCCACCCGAGCCACGACTTGTTGACCCCACTACCATTTTTTTTAAAATACATTGTTTACATTTTAGTCATTTAGCAGATGCTCTTATCCAAACGCGACTTATTGTAGTAACTACATCTATTTTTCGTACTGGTCCTTCATCTACAAGGCAGACACGATACAGGTGAATCAAAGCTAGGACCAAGAGACTACCCAGTAGCCTACGTTACCCCTTGTCACTGTCACTAGCCGGCTACCACCGGGTACTCTACCCTGCACCTTAGGGAATGCTGCCCTATGTACATAGTAATTGAATGCTGGTCACTTTAATAAAGTTTACATAGTATTTATATATAAACTGCATTAAATGTTTTATATATTTTATTTTTTATTATTGTGTGCTTGTTTGACATTTACTGTATTGATTGATAGGAACTAGGAACATAAGCATTTCGCTGCACCTGCCATAACACCTGCTAAAACTGTGCACGCGACCAATACAATTTGATTTGAACACAGGAACAGCATGACAAATACTACAGACTTATATTGTGAGTTGATGTATTGATCAGATAGATAACATAGTGAGGCTAATACAGGACAGAGAGGTGTTCTGCCCCTGACTGACCATAGTAAACACTGCTACTGATAGTCCCCTGTAATCCGCTCTAATGCAGGTGTGTGTGTGTGTGTGTGTGTGTGTGTGTGTGTGTGTGTGTGTGTGTGTGACCCACTAAGTCTACTGCTCTATTTGATTGCTTGACAGAAAATTCCATTAGTGGTGATTAACCTAATCACTGTGCTGGTCCACTTCTGGCTCTTTATGCCCTATCCAGACTCCAAAATGTACATCTCTAAACTAACATTCAGCAAGTGGTTTAGTGCAGGATTTCCCATGCAGCACTACGGAAACAAAGTGTCTAAAAGAGGTTTCTAATCTGTTTCCGTGGTGGCCTAATCTGAAATGTATGATGAATAACCCATGCAGGCTAAAAATGTAAGGTATGTAAGCAAGTTTCTTGCAGTGTTTACATATTGAAGATTTATCAAAATGGGGAACGACAGCCTACAAAATACATAAAGCTAACTGTAATAGAACAAACGCTCTGATTCAAATGACACAGATCAGAGGGAATTTCAAGAGCAATAGAGAAGCAAGAGAGAAAAAAAAACACAAAAGCAATTGCACTATAGTCTATCAAGCTGTCACGAAACACCACAGTACATCTACAGAAGCGTATCATTCTGAATGCCACCCATGCATGCAACACTCAACAGAGACATATGAACATTGCCCTCTTCTCTTAGAACAAAAGTGCTATCTAGAACCTAAAAGGGTTCTTCAGCTGTCCCCATAGGAGAACACTTTGAATAACTATTTTTGGTTCCAGGTAGAACCCGTTTTGCTCCAGTTAGAACCCTTTACTGAAAAGGTTCTACATGGAACACAAAAGAGTTTTACCTGGAACCAGAAATGGTTCTCCTATGAGGACAGCCGAAGAACCATTTTGGAATTTGTAAGAGAATTTGTAAGTGTACAACCCAACATAGTCATTCAGGTGTTGTTGTTTCTATCAATCCTCTCTGCCAGAGCTGTACGTATCAAGTTAAGGAGTGCTGATATAGGAACAGTTTTAACCTTTGGACCATAATGACAAAGATGATATATACACTGGAGGGACCTGATCCTAGACCAGCACTCTTACTATGATACTGTACATACAGCACCTGGTGTGCATATATTCTGCAGCCCAGTAGAGACCTGCAGTCCTGAAAAACCATAAGAGTATTAGAGCGGTGGGTGGGTAGATGGTGGGTGGTAGTAGGTGGTTGGCGGTGGGTGTACTCACGTTGTCGGGCACAGTCGTGGTCGGGTCCTCCTCTCCTTCAGTCTTCATACACAGCAGCAGTGTGCAGTGGTGTACAGCAGGAGCGACGAGCACAGCTCTTTTATCTGCCCAGTGGCCCCCCTCAGCCAGCCAATGGGAGTGTGGCTCCTGGCCAAGGCAGTGTGCACAGGCAGGAAGGGCTGATTCACAAGGAGTTAATGAGATCCTACTAATTTTCCACACAGCCTGATCGACACAAAGGCTTAGTACACACCTGTTGCACGGCACTGTTATAACTACTATTGTTAATTGATATTACTGTTAGTATTACCACTTACCAATTAAGCCTCATAATCTTGGGTTTTGGAAAGCAGTTAACTGACAAGCATAATTTCAACCAATGGGGTATAACTGTTTATTACATACTTATAAACCATCTATAAACTACTAATTTAACGTTTACAAACTACTTATAAACCAGGTTATGACTCATTTTAAGTATACCGTTTCGGTTGATATTTGATATAGTTAAATCAATAAACCAAACTCCTTTGTTGATTTGTGGTGGAAATCTGGGTAAAATGCATTACATTGATAAAGTAAATTGAAATAATGTGAACCATGTTGACTTTATACATTTTTACATTCAGGGTTAATATTTTAGACTTAACCCACTGTCAACAAGCTAAAACTAGTTCCAAAATCTATGTGGTTATGCATCCTCTAGGGTCTGTGGATATCGTAATGCTTAAATACACATTTTAGTTTATACAGACTGGCCAGATGTCAATCTGATGAAAGACCTCAAGCAAGATAACCTGATACCTCGTCATCTGAAAATCAGAGTACATCTCAATTCTCATCTGCATAACCAGGATGTTGATTGATCTACATTCTCTTATGGGGCCTGGATGATTGCTCCATTCTTATGCTGCATTCATAACCACGTGGCAAAGTGGTAATTACCAATTGTGAAGTTGAGAATACGAGTTAGATGAATTCACGTCCCTTGAACTTGAGAAACGTTGACTAATGGCAAAAAAGCCACATCAACCATAAACTAAAAGTACAGCTAGTGCTCGCAAACAAATTAAAGTGTTCACAAACCAAATTAATAAATCATGTTTTGTTGTTTCATTTAACTGCCGAAAATACTGTTACAGAGGTCATATCCTTAGTGGATTACGTCAGAGTTCAGCATGGGAGAAGTCGGAGCTCAGGGATAATAGAACAGTTTCCTAGTAATTACCATTTGGAGGGGCGGTCAAGTGGATTTTTCTTTACAGTTGTATGCTTGTATTTACGAATTTACAAGATGTTATTAACACAGCATTAGGTCTGTATAGAGTACATTTTCCAAGTCAAATTCTGTGCTTCTCAGCTCTTAACCGTTTTGTGCCAACATCTGTAATGCTTTTGAATTAATATTGATTGCTGGGACGTGAACAATCATGAACATTTGTAAGTTAGTTCATGACATTTGTCTCTTAAAGGGGCAATCTGCAGTTGCTACATCATTTTTTGGATTTATAAATTAAGTTAAAATAAGTAGCTTCCCACTGATTCTTGAAGAATATAACTTATAAATGCCTCATGAGCTTAATCCAACTGTCATACCCCCACCAGAACCCAAAACATAAGCTTGTTTTACTGCAATGTTTGTAAACAAAGAAAATGTAAACAAACTACATGGCCTCAAAACAAACTTTAATTGCTATATCATGGTCAGTCCTTGCATCCATAGCTCTGTCTATGAATTTGAGAGTAGTTACTCCAGCCCCATCCCTCAGCTTTTTACTGGAACATAGTGTGGGGAATATGCTTTGTTATTGTTTCAATGGATGATTGCCCATTTAAGTAGAGTATTTGATTCGCTATAGTAGTTGTCTGCCATCTAGTGGGCAAACAGGGTGAAGTACAAACCCATTTCAAGCAGACATTTCAAGCTAGATGGAAATATATAACTAAACTCATGGAAAGTTGCAGTAGATTTGTAATCCCATCTAGAAGTAGCATTTGCAATAGTATTCAAAAGAAACACAATGATTTGCAAATAGAGTACAGTGATTTAAATGCATTTGTAATTACCTTGATGAGGACTTCCCTACCAAGAAAAAAACAGCACAGCTTAAATGAATAGCAATGTATTAATGTTTTATTCTAATTACAATAAACAGAACATATCAGTCCCTTATTTGTACAAAAATACCTGAAAAGGTTACAATTAAGAGATATAAGCCATTCAGCTATTTACAGATGGAAGCAAAGCACAGTATGAATACAGGATCTTTCTCTTAAAAAGAGATACAGGTTCTTGTTTTTTGTTGCATTCCCTGAAATACATAATCGTTTATATTTATATAGATCTATATATATTTGCTTTACTCCTTTGTACAGTCACTATATCTTGCATTGTGACAATATATGCAAAGCACAAGAGTCATTATCGATCACTGGAAAAGGTTCCCATGAACGGTCCAAAGTCAGCTCTGGTTTAGTGCAGAGAAAAAGGTCATCAGAGGCACCTGCTGCGTTTTAGGCTTCTTGGGACAAACAGACTTACACAAGAGAAAAGAGGACACCTTAAATCAACTGTGCTGTACTACTGGTTTGGAGAAACTACTGGTATGCTGAAAGAATATCATAAAGGCCAACCTACTTACTAAAGAAAATATTGTTTGGTGAAATACTATTAACCCCAAGTTGATCAAAAGAACTACAATGTATTCGTTGCACATACAAAGTGTCACTGGTCTGACGATATGACCAGTTTTCAACAGGCTCCATGTCAACCCTGAGCAACCCAGTTACATTCATTTCTCTGACATAAAAAAGTACATTTACTCAATTCACTTTCATCAGTTCACTACTTTGCAGGTGATTCAATGTCACTAGCAACATTCTACTAGTTCATAGCAAGACACTATGTGAGAGAACTCGCCTCTGATATGAATGTTTCTGAATATGAAAAACACCTATGTATCTGTATCTGACAGGCCTAAACAGTTAGTGTTGAGAAGTCAGTGATGTCTGAGTAGCTTAGGATGACTTGCAGGAACTATGAAAAGATCCATGCCCAAGCCAACTCCAGTTCCATACCAGCAACATTTCAATATTACAGACATTTGTGAAGGTTTTTCCATGAGAAACACGTAAGAAACAAACTCGATATGCACATTAAACCAAATGATAAAAATAAATGAAGTTTCTTCATTTCATAAGTAGTTAAGAGTAAGCCAATGTGGTAATAATAGTGATCTGTAACCTAAATACAGTGTTGCATCTACATGGTTTCATATGCTAATATGGTACATTGATTCAGTACACAACTTGTACATGAGTTGCATATAACATTGTACAGCTAAGATTACCATCGGAGGAGGCAATCCTAACTGATTTCTACTGAAATCATTATGACCAATGGGAAGATATATTGTCCAACGTTTTGACCGAATTTAGCATAGGAGTAGGAAACAGCTTTGGCACCTAACCTGCTCATTGTATAGTCATAATGATGCCACACCCAGAGCCCCACATTAACATATATTATATATTCACGACTCTGGTCACACCCAATAAACAGTGAAGTGTAGCTCTCAAAATTCCATGGAAAAGGTACTGCAGTGGGCATCTAGTGGTGCCATCACATCCAAGCCTCTCTAATTGGATAATACACACTATGCTGTGGAAAAGACTTGGCCATTTAACGTACTGTACACCAAGTATTGTAAAGGTATAGCTTCACTTCTGACAAGAAACAAAAAGTTCTGATTAACGCACAGTTTAAAGAGTGAACATTCTGTAAAATGGAAGACAACTAACTGTAATGAAAAGGGACAGAGCAACTGAACTGACAGCTCAAAAAACTATGAATTTGAAAATCAACTCATTAAATATCCAGATATGAAATTAGTTCAATTGACAGCATCAGTGAAAGTCACACTTAAGAAGAGGTCAAATATTTAAATATGGTAAAAAAAAATGTTTTTTAAAGTAATCTAATTCAACCTGTGTGTTTGAAATTTT
The DNA here is from genome assembly GCF_018296145.1 of Oncorhynchus tshawytscha. NCBI lineage: Eukaryota > Metazoa > Chordata > Actinopteri > Salmoniformes > Salmonidae > Oncorhynchus > Oncorhynchus tshawytscha. The sequence continues at coordinate 15,825,143 of NC_056451.1, forward strand.
CTTGAGGAGTTCATGTGAAAAGATGTCCTAATTGTAGAAGAATGTGTGAGAGAAAGGCATTAACCTGAATATTGATGTGAAACCCACTGTGACTGAAATATTAGTGACTTTTATTCCCCACACTTTTTCTACTGACACCAATTTGGAATGAAAACCATTAGGGAACACCACTTGAATGTTACTTCATAGTAAGTGTTGGTGATAAAATAGTTTGAGTGTTCAAACATAAAAAGCAAGAAATGAATTATAGGCTTTGTAATAGATGCTATGTAATAATTACGCGGTTCAATCATTCCATGGTAATGATAAAACAGTAATGAACAGCACTGAGAAAAGAGCTACATTTCAAGTAATCACTCACATCCAGGTAAATAAATACATTTGCAAAACAATACTTGAAATGATTGAGTCATTGCATCTTATTTTTTGAAATGTCATTGTGCAGAACTTGTAGATAGTGTGGCTAATATTCTGTATGTGAATCTATCCAGCTTAAGACACCACAAATAAAATAAAAAGATGGCTCTTTCTTAATGTTGCGTTACAGGTAAAAACATCTTTACAAATCTGTGTGTTCACTGCAACCTTGGACGAGGCTGGACAGTAAAAACGCTTCCACTTCAGGGTATCATCCATTACTAGGGCTTCACAGTGTCTGTTCTAAAAACAATCATTCAATCACATCATGGAAAAGAAAAGCAACAAGTCCAAAATGAACGGACGTCGGTCTCAAATGGCACCCTATTCCCGATATAGTGCACTACTTTTTGACCAAAGCCTTATGGGCCCTACTCAAAAGTAAGGTAATGCATTATGTAGGGAATACGGTGCTATTTGGGACGCACACTTGGATTAAGAAGATGGGTCCTCACAGCAGATGAGTCGATTGATTCCAGTTCAATTCTACAGACAGCACAACAGACAGACCGACCTTGGACTGTACACATCAACTCTGAGCTAGACAGATCCCTCTAGTGGATCATAAGAGGTTGGTGTAGTGGTTATATTTCCCTGTGTTCTGACGGAGGGAATGCAAACAGGTGGGTTTAAAAGAAAACTGTGGCACCCTCCCCATTGGCCTAAGTTTTAGTCATATAATCATAACCATGTCTTCAGAGTGCTTACAACATGGAATTACAGTCCACAAGATGGCCATATGCTTTCCAATGTTTTACATATAGATTATTATTGCATTGACACCAAGAGAGACCCAAGAGCAGAGCCTTCCTTGGCTGTTATGTTGCTTGTTATCACCTGAGGAGCAGCTTGGTAGCCTAGTGCCATTCTGAATACGTACTGTAGGCAACAATAGAAGGGTTGGTTATAGCACACAGTATAGGACTAGGCTAGCAGCGTGGACCTCAACAGCTACCCATTACGTGGACTTAAATGAGTGGATGAGACGGGGAGTGAATGAATACCTGTAGTAGTTTATATTTTGGGGGGGAAGTTCATGTGGTTGTATGTGGAACACCGGATGGTGGAGCTGATGATGGATTGATTTAACACTGTGACTATTGTGTGACTATTAGAAATCTATACGCTCCAGACTACTGATAAGAAACTAAAACGGAATAAGAACACATTTGATGATGCAGTACTAAAATGTTATGAACACAAAAGCCTGTGAGGTCACCAAAGAAAGAAAGAAAGAAAAGTCCTAAGAGAGTGGAATGAATGGATCCTGTGTAGTCCTTGAGTATCCTTCAGCTCCATCCTAAGTTACCAGCTCCAGCCTCTCCTTTCCCACAGCTTGACAGAGACAGCTGGCCTCGTGATCTGTCTCATGATGTTCTTTTTACGAATATCAGATTGTCCATCCATCCCTCCAACACAGGAGGGATTTGCCATTGTTGGTAACGAGAAGAATGAGACAGTAGAGGAATTCTTATTCAGTCAGTGTGGAAAGGCCTGTTCCCAGTTTCACAAGCGCCAAACTAGAAAACAATCAGCTTTTCAAAAAAAGGTTGTAGTATAGATGATTTGTAACACAAAAAAATACTTTCATTATGTAAAAAAGTGACCCAGACTAAACAAAGTCCTGATGATTGGACAAGGAAAATAAAAACTACTTTGATCTCATAAACTGTCACTAAACCGTGTCAGTGGATCAGAGCTTATTGGTGACTATGAATACAAACTTGAACATGTTTTTTTTTTTTTATAAGAGTTAATAACAACGTGGTGCAGCTTTTTGCTTTATTTTTTGCTTCTTTATCTCCTCCTTCCTTCCGGAACACAGAGGTCACTGAAGTCCACTAGAGTCCATCCTAACCCCCCAACCACTCAGTCCTGTTCCATCCGCAGTCTCTGGCAGCTCATGACACATCAACAACATGAGTTCATCACATCAGCTTCTCCTCAAGAAAAAGTATTGAGTTTGTTTTTAGGCAGAGTCCGGTCAAGTCATAGGTCAGGGGTCATAAGGCTACGAGGGTGCAGGGATGCTTGAGTTTACAAGGCAGGACTCCTCTGTTGAGCTGGTAGAACTCCACCAGCTGGATCAGGTCGGTGAATTTGGTGGACCCGTCGTCAAGGCTGAAGAAGATCTGGCCGTCCTCTTCACACTGCAGGACGGACCATAGAGACAACAGTCAGGTGAGAACAAGAGGAAGTAATGAACAACAAAAGTTACTTTACTCCATAAAATTGTTGGCTGTTTTACTTGGTTTTCTAGTGTGCCTGTAGACATAAGAGAGAGGGGGAGGTCAAAGAGAGAAGCCCAGAGGCAAGGTAAAGCTCACTTACCGGTAAGATCTGGAAATGCTTAATTTTCTGGTGATGGCACAGTGTGAGGACAAAGGCCTTTGGGTTGCTTTGACTGTCCCTCAAGAGAAACAACCTGAGCAGAAAATCAGTCTTTGGTGAAAACTTCAACGTCTGTCAAATTTACAAATTTAAATCCAACATATGTTGGCATGTGGGCTGGACATTCTGAAGATGCAAGACACTTTAATAACGAAATAAATCCTGATCAAACATTAGGTTGGCAGTGTGGTTGCAGAGACTGAGGAGCCTTACCCGTCCACCTGGCCTTGTTGGTGGATCATCCGATGGGACTCTTCTCGCGTTATCCGCCCATGGAACCACAGCTGTGTTCTGTGAATAACTGGACGTGGAAGTGGAAAGGAGAGCTTTAGGACAGGGTCAAGGCTTTATCTACACAGAATGTAGCCAACTCAAATAACACAGGGATTGTGAGAACTTATGTTGTTGAATTACCTGAGTTTAATAAACAGGGATGTAGTGGACTGGGACTACCTAGAATGTTCATCCGTTGACTTCTCTTCTGAGATACAGAACAAACAAACATGGATTAGTTTGTTAATAAAAAGGTTCTCCGTGACGGAGAGCATGATAGCTTTGTGACAAGCATGATCCATAGAAAAGTTGTTGCACTCTTGCTCAGATTATTTATAAAATCACCAACGTTTCAGCAGTAAATTTTCTTTCAGACCATAAGGTCATATAAGCATTGTAATATCTTAATAACGTCGGAGTGGCATTGTGGTCACGTTGTAGTAACATTGCTGTAACGTAGCTACGTTGTAGTAACATTGCTGTAACGTAGTTACGTTGTAGTAACATTGCTGTAACGTAGTTACGTTGTAGTAACATAGTTACGTTGTAGTAACATTGCTGTAACGTGGTCACGTTGTAGTAACATTGCTGTAACGTAGCTACGTTGTAGTAACATTGCTGTAACGTGGTCACGTTGTAGTAACATTGCTGTAACGTAGTTACGTTGTAGTAACATTGCTGTAACGTAGCTACGTTGTAGTAACATTGCTGTAACGTGGTCACGTTGTAGTAACATTGCTGTAACGTAGCTACGTTGTAGTAACGTTGTAGTAACATTGCTGTAACGTAGTTACGTTGTAGTAACATTGCTGTAACGTAGTTACGTTGTAGTAACATTGCTGTAACGTAGCTACGTTGTAGTAACATTGCTGTAACGTAGCTACGTTGTAGTAACATTGCTGTAACGTAGCTACGTTGTAGTAACATTGCTGTAACGTAGCTACGTTGTAGTAACATTGCTGTAACGTAGCTACGTTGTAGTAACATTGCTGTAACGTAGCTACGTTGTAGTAACATTGCTGTAACGTAGCTACGTTGTAGTAACATTGCTGTAATGTAGCTACGTTGTAGTAACATTGCTGTAACGTAGTTACGTTGTAGTAACATTGCTGTAACGTAGTTACGTTGTAGTAACATTGCTGTAACGTAGCTACGTTGTAGTAACATTGCTGTAACGTAGCTACGTTGTAGTAACATTGCTGTAACGTAGTTACGTTGTAGTAACATTGCTGTAACGTAGCTACGTTGTAGTAACATTGCTGTAACGTAGCTACGTTGTAGTAACATTGCTGTAACGTAGCTACGTTGTAGTAACATTGCTGTAACGTAGCTACGTTGTAGTAACATTGCTGTAACGTAGCTACGTTGAAGTAACATTGCTGTAATGTAGCTACGTTGTAGTAAGGTTGTATTATTGTTGTAGAACCATTGTAATAGTAACATTGTAGTAAGGTTGTAGTAATGTTGTAGAAAGAGACTCACCCTCCAGGCATTGCCCTCCTCCATGGCAGCGCTCTGGGCCTCCAAGGGATTGTCGATCACCCTGCCTATCCTTCCTGAGAAATCCATGGCAACCAGAGAATTCTCGGACACACTCCGCTAGGGGGAGACAAAGCAGTGTCAATGTCAATATACTTCCAATGTAGAAAATGCCCTGTTACAGTACTAGGGCTATTTCTCAATTATCTGACATTGAAGTCCTCCTCTCTCCTCAAATGCACTGGACAGGGAACCTAGCGGTTAAGAGTGTTGGGCCAGTAACCGAAAGGTTGCTGGTTCGAATCCCCAAAATAGAGGACACAAAGAATCAAGAAAGACAACCGAGAAAGAGGCTGGATGTTAACAACAGTTTGGCTGGTACCTGTAAGGAGCTAAAAGGAGAGGCTTACCACTGGTGTTGAAAAGTGTGACAGAGTTTTTCTCTGCTGAGGAATCTTGTAGTTCTGATAGAGGACTATTCCATACTGTGAAGAATAAGGAGAATATCCACAAATGAAAAGGTTTGCTTTTGTTTGGGTTAAGTCAACCAATAGGAAACCTTACAAAATATTCATCAAATTCATAAAGATAGATAGTTATACCATGCAACTTTAAATACTGATTCTCACAACAACCCAAGTGAACTGGCATCTGATACAACCCTCTGGTAATAACTGAGGCACTACTTTTGCAGTGTATTGAGGGCTTGTTGCCATGGCGTTGGTACCTTGAAGAGTCTGAAGGCTGTCATCCAGGATGTTCTGCTCTGTTCGTCTTCAGTACACAACATCCTCAACTCTTTCAGCTCAGTCCTCTTGTTGGGCTGTCAATTAACACACAACAACCAATTAGAGAGACCAAATAAACACCCCATAATTAGAAACAACCATTCAGACAGTATGGTTGTACTAAAACCCTCCTCCCTCGTACACTAACATATTCCATGAGATGATAGATGATCTTGTTCAGGGTTGGCGGGCGGGGGGGACTGTAATCCATTATGTTAATAGCAAAATATTGTAATCAGATTACAGATACTTTTGAAAAACTGGATGATTACTTCTAGGATGACTTTGAATCCACCTGAGCGAGTCAGAGACCACTATGATGACACACCAAATGTGTTAGATGGCTTGCGGGAATAGAGCAGGAATGGGCTTTTGTAGACTACAGTCCAAAGATTGTTCAACTTGAATAAATGCGTAGAAGTAAGGATGACAGTAGTGGTGTAGCCTACAGGCGATACGGATATCACGTGTTATTGATATCTACATGGCACAATGATGTGAATCACACCGCTGCTCTCTCTATTAGTTATTTACTCATTACGGATTGTGATTGTTGTAGATGGCTATTTACAAATGCTTATGTGTATTTTAACCCAATAATGGTCGAATTGAAGTTTAAGCTGCCTATCAATCATTGTTTTTGCAACCAGTTGACAGCGAGTGAAAAGAATGCACTCCCTCAACAGCTGTATAGTGCGGATCCCAGCCTATGGAATAACAGTTTGAGTTGCTCCCTTCTAAACTCCTCTGTGGTATTGTGCTCCATTATGTCAAAAACAAGTTTCATTTAAGAAGACCACAAGTGGGGCTTTTATTGCTCATTCTAATTTGTGCGGATTCAAAATGCCCATGGGCCTAATGGATACATGATCAAACTCACACACTTAGACTTAAACAGCTGCAAATGATCCAGATACCAAAGTGTTACCAACAAAAACATATACAATAGGCCTATAGCAAATGCAGCATACGGCATACATTTTTTACATGCAAATAGCTCTTTTCGGGAAGCTCTCAAAGCATGCCATTCCATGAGAGCAGCATTTATTTATTTTACTTGAAGCAATGAGCCCAATCAGTCCTCCATGAAAACAAAAACAACAGAGTAGGGCTGGCTAATAAGTCCTTTGTTTTTGGGTTGTGCTCGGGTAAAACAATTTGCCTAATCTATACTTCCATATTTCTAGGTCTTATTCTTCAAGATAAAGGGGTATTAAATGAATTGGAATGGCTAAATACTGTAGGCTAATTGTATTATTATCTGTATAAAATGAGAAAGAATGGATTAGAAGAAGCCAACATAACAAACCCATAAAGTAAAATGAAACATTAATTTATGGCCAGTTATGTAACCTCTAACATTGATTTATCCTGCAATAGATGTTGTTCAATTGGTAATATGTTTCTTCTTCTAATGCCTCTTAAGGGGAAAGTAATCTGCATGTAATCAGATTACATTAATTACCGAGTTGAGGTAATCCAAAAGTGTCCAAAAGTTATGTTACTGATTACAATTTGGGACAGGTAACTAGTAACTGTAACAGATTACATTTAGAAAGGAACCTACCCAACCCTGATCTTGTTGCAGAATAAAATAGGATTTTGTTCGATTTTGGATTGATTCTCTATCCATTTATTATATAGCCAGAAAGTGGGTCAAAACAGAGCACACAATGGCAGCGAGGCCTGCCTCTCGTCAGGCATGTCTCAGCAAGATACAGGATGCATACCAAATGGCAACCTATTCCCTATATAGTGCACCATTTGGGACGCAGACACAGTCTAGACACGACACTGTTCAATAACTGTAATAGGAGACGGCTTGTCCTCCATAGAAGACAGCGGAATAATAGACAACATATGAGCATCTGAATGACTTGCAATGCCTCGAGTGCAGAGGCCTTTCTTTCTCTTGAACGTACCTTTATACAGAACTCGTAGTCTGTCGGCGCACTGTGTAGCTTCTTGCCTGTTGTTACTGTGAAGACATTGCTGTCCTCCAGGTCTGCTAGTAACTGTAAATGCCTGGGCTCCTGTGGAGGATAAATCAATAGCCGATGTCATTTCATCACAAAGAAACTTAAGCCTGGAGGTAACAGAGAGCAGAGCTCCACTTAAATCAATAGCAGCATGTGTGGTTGTATGGGACATAGAGAAGGCAGGTCTCTCTGAGCAGCAAGAATGTACAGATGATTGAGGCAAGCAGCCTCTGAACTAACAACTAAAGTATTAGACTTTGTAGGCCATTACTAGCGCAGTTTAAATGTGGGATATTGGCTCAAGGATTTGGCAATACAAGCCTAACACTAACAGAGTTAGTGTACTAAGCCTACAGTAGAAAGGGGTTGGCCAAATACCTTCGACGTTCCTTTCGTAGAAAAGTAAAGTCCTGAGCGTCTAAGGAACACGTATAGCTTCTTCCAGGATTTCCTGCCCATCTCTTTCACGTATAAAAAGCCCTGGATCTCAGGACAACTGCTGGAGTTCAAAAAATTCTGAGAGAAGGAGAGAGAGAGAAGAAGGCTTTAGCACAAATCAAACATCTTCATTTTCATGGGGCTCGGAGCCAGAAAACAAACATTTATATAACGAACAATCTTGGCATTCTTGTGATACCAATTTTTATGAGCCACTTTAAACATGGGAGAGAAATGTTCAGACAGATGTTCTGTCTTATGTAACAGTATCAACCAAGACACATACACACTGTAGAGACAGACAATTCAACAAGGAGTTCTGATTCTGACAGCAAGTTGTTGCAAGAACTGACTGGAGCGATAAGATAAGCACCTACTGGTTTTAACATGCCCTGCAGAATACAGAACTCTCTCTGCCACATTCAGACACGGTCTCCTGACCTGACAAGACACTAATTAAAGGTGCAATACGTCACTTTTTGACGACCCGACCAAACCGACATAGAAATTTAAGTTAAGGATCTGACATTCTCATTGAATGCAAGTCTAAGAAGCGGTAGATGTGTTTTATGTGTGCCATTTCATTTGCTTCCCATTCTTAAGTTCCGCTTTTACGTCTTTCACTCCCGGCTCTGTACACCAGCTTCAAACAGCTGAAAATACATCAATATATTCTTTTTGGTCATGGTTATTTTTGGTCAAAAGTTATTTTACAGTGGTTTAGACAGCACCCTGATTCTCTACATAATGACTGAAAGTAGGCTAACTATTAGAATTTTTGCAACCAGGAAATAGCATAGTGCACCTTTAAGTGATTCACTGTTTATGATCTGCCTTCACTGGATTCCTGGAACCGCCCCCAGCCTGCTCCTTCAATCTGACCATGTCAAGGATGGTATCATTTTAAAAGCTTTCTGCCATAGTGGATGGATTCCAGTCATGGGCCTTTTAATAACGCTTTGTCACACTGCTACATTTGCAGGCTGAACATGTAAACTTCATTCCATTAGAGCCTCAGGTCTTTAAAGGCACCATGCAGCTGCGCTGTGCTGCCTGGCACAGGATGGGAGAATGTTGGCCTGATGCGCTGTGCTATAACATTCAGTACGTTCCTTTACTCTCCTCTCACAGTTGCATCCCTTCAGAAGCTGTAATGTCTGTCTGTTTGTCTTTCTGTTAGGCACACGCCTGGCCTGCGTGTGCAGAGACACTCGTATGTCAACAGAACATCAAGTGTTACAGTCTGTTCTCTGACAAGACATGTACAAGGAGGTCAAAGGTGATATTTTTGAAGGAGATCAGACACAGTACACAACACAGACTGGAGTAGGCAGTATGCTGAGGTAGTGGAGTCTTTACTGTTCTACGGCACATACCTGTAATAGTTGAGATGGTGGGATTGCACCATTTGTTTCCTGGCACCATGCAACCATATGCTCGGGAAAGAAATTCTGTTGGTAAGTGTGAGACGAAAGCAGTCGTTTAGCAAGGAGGTTGTGGGTAAAAGGAAACTCAGAAGGATGGAGGTGGAACGCCAAGAGACATTAAATGAATCCCCTTTCTCAAATGAAAATGAAGAAAAACATTAAACATTAGCTTTTCAAACTAGTTTCAAACTGTTTCTTAAATAAGTATGTTTAGGGACAGTTTCCCGGACCCTGGTTTAGCCTTTCTGAGTCCAGGACAGTTATAGCCACCAGTCTAACAGTATTATCACAATCTGTTAATGTTTCTGAGTGTGAGTGGGTACATTCCTATAAAGTGAGTGAAAGATGAGGCCCACTTGATTGTGAGAGTGTAGTAGGATTTTTCTGGGTAATATGCTAAATTTAACAAGCCCAACCAAACATTCTCCACTCATTTATGAAATGCATTGCTTGTAAACAAAAAATAAAATCCAGGCTGTTTAGCTTGTTATAACTGTTTCCACATGTAGAGAATATAAATAGGACAAGGAAAAACACGAGCTCTGGGATTCCTTGGAAACAAACAAACAAAAAAACAACCTACCAAGGGATTTCTGAAGAATTCATATTTGGCATAGTTCTTCCTGAACAGAAATCTGCCCTCGCTGGTCATGGATGCCTGCACTTGTACCACTAGCTCATGGTCCTCCAAGCACCTCTCTGTAGAGAGAGAAAGAAGGAGCTAGTTACCAAATGGAAGCCTACAATAAGGACACAATATCACGTCTTTAACAAGAAAAAGAACAACATTGAAATCATTTTCATGTCCTGAACATTGGGTGTAGAGCAAACAATGAAAGAACGAGCAGTTCAGCCTATGAACTGGAATTGGGTTTACTTTCTGAATTGAACCCAACCCTGCTATAGTCCCCCCTCCCCCCACATTCACTTCCCCCTCTCTCAAACAATTAGTGGGGCTATGCTATACAGGCCCTGCTGTCTGCCCACTGACCCTGCCTGGCCCACTGACCCACTCACCCTGCCTGGCCCACTGACCCTGCCTAGACCACTGACCCTGCCTAGACCACTGACCCTGCCTAGACCACTGACCCTGCCTAGACCACTGACCCTGCCTAGACCACTGACCCTGCCTAGACCACCGACCCTGCCTAGACCACTGACCCTGACCCTAGACCACTGACCCTGCCTAGACCACCGACCCTGCCTAGACCACTGACCCTGCCTAGACCACTGACCCTGCCTAGACCACTGACCCTGCCTAGACCACTGACCCTGCCTAGACCACCGACCCTGCCTAGACCACCGACCCTGCCTAGACCACTGACCCTGCCTAGACCACCGACCCTGACCAGACCCTGCCTGACCCCCTGCCTAGACCACTGACCCTGCCTAGACCACTGACCCTGCCTAGACCACTGACCCTGCCTAGACCACTGACCCTGCCTAGACCACTGACCCTGCCTAGACCACTGACCCTGCCTAGACCACTGACCCTGCCTAGACCACTGACCCTGCCTAGACCACTGACCCTGCCTAGACCACTGACCCTGCCTAGACCACCGACCCTGCCTGGCCCCTGCTCTCTCTGCAGCAACACATGTTTCACATCCAACTGTGGAAGCAGGATTCCTAAATAGATTTTGGCAGCAGGAAAGGAGACACTGGGGACTAGGGAGGAAGGGCCCAGGCTTTCTTGGACATGCAGTAAGATACTCACACTCATTAAAAGGGAGAAAAAGAGGAAATAGACAATGTGGACGTATTCAGAAACTGTGGGTAGTATCATACTGATGTTGCAACCTGGTTGGATTCTAGTCCGCTTACATCCCAAAAAATGGAGAGTCAATCCAGTACCTTCTCTACCTTGCCTTTACTGAGGCTCTTTGGTGAGTCACTTCCTCTCTGACCATGAGTCAGTCAAGACCCTGACTCACTAGCTTAAAGCCTGTAGAGGTTATAACCCTTTGTGGGGGAAGCTGAGGGAGGGTCATTGGCCATTATTCTTATCAGCTATTCTATTCACCCGATGACTGACAGTGGCCTTCTCTCTCTCTCTCTCTCTCTCTTTCTTTCTCTAAGGAAACACCCCCACTGATTGTGGGGTTGTCTTTCAACTATCTCCCCTGGACTCCGCCATTCTGAAGAGAAGATACGACTTAATAATGAGTCGTAGCCTTCTTTATACCAGGGAGTCAGGGACTCCGTCTCCATTGTGGATCTGTGTCTCCCCCTGTCTTTTCCAGTTTCCTCCTTAGCGAGGGGATTGGGAGCAAGGTTGGGAAAGCAACATATCTAATTGGCTGGATGTCATTCTTATACAACAAAGCCCATCTGGACAGGCCTGGTCAGATTAAGGAGCAATTAGGAAGAGTGACCTTGCCTCTAGTAGACTGGACTCACCAAAGAGAGCCTGCCCTAGCTCCATTCAGGTGGCTTCTAAAGGTCAGATCAGCCCTGGTTCCTTTTACAACGAATGGAAGTTGTGCCCAAATGGCACCTTATAGTGCAATATTGTGCCTTGTAGTTCACTATAAGAAAAGAGGGCCATTTGAGATGCATCCAGTCTGTAGAATTTTGCCATTGTAGAGGGATGATGTTATACTGGGTATCCCTACGCAATGACACCAAACCAATCAGAACAGGTCATGTGACTGTATTTCTTAGAGCTTTAGAGGCCTGTGCTTCAGATATGTAATATTGTTGTGTTCTAACCGCCATATAATGTTATTAGTTTGAAGATTTTTAAATATGCCATTTCCTTTGGACTATAATGCGCTCAGGATATCAAAAGGAAATTGACGTTTATGAGCAAATTCATTTTTTTTTTTACTTTCAAAACCTGGATAATTCAGACACACATATCAATATGAATTACACCCTCTTCACATATGCAACAATAAACCTAAATAATTACTGCATATAATTGTTACCCTTTATGTTGTGCGTACATATTGGGTAGCCTATTTTTCAGTGTTTAGGCCTAAACATTCCCAGAAATACAGTACTCTCATTTTACCCATCTGCTGTAATGAAGATAAGCCCAGACACAACATGTGTTTTATAATTGCTCGTTCCTTAGGGGTTTGAAGTTTGGAGCATTCTGCTTCTCAGAACTCTTAACAAATCGCTGCAATGCCGCCACATTAAGCATTCTACGTCTTGACTTACACAACCTAATATCAATGAATCTAACATTCAGTGAGACGAGTGTTATCCTGTTCAGCTATGGCATAAGCCCAAAGTAAAGTCCCTGTACAGATGTTGGCTAGATATACAGTAACTAGACAGAGCAAGGTACCTGTATGAGCCAGTGATCACAATTCCTGGTCCAGAATTAGATAAAAGAACATCTCTAATCATATTATTACACGTGACGATATTATGGTACATTCTTATCTCTAACTGTAAGTGACCGTATATCCGTTCTCAGGTACGGTAACAAACTAAGGTTTGGGAGGGTGATGTCAGGAGGGTTCCTGGTCCTGCACTAAGAGCACGTTGTCTCAGACTACATCGCAAATGGCACTCTATTCCCTACATAGTGAACTTCATCTAACAGGGCCCATAGCGCTCTGGTCAAAAGTAGTGTACTATATAAGGTGCCCCATACACCAGACTCTGAAACCGTCTAAAAGACTAAGAGCAGGCACAGACAGGCAGCTAATGACTGTTAACCAAAATAATGATATACAAGAGAAAATATAGGCTACAGATGTAGGCTATCTATTATTTATGATGACTCTTGGTTTCCATAGCGAGACCTCTGTTGACTTTAACATGAGCAGGAGAACATGTTCATTATCCAGTTGGCTTCTCACAGAGCGAGGGCCGAGGGGGGAGGGAGCGCTAGGCTATGTCCTGCCAGCCAGCCTGCCCACCAGCCCACCCATCCAGCGCACCAGGTTGCCACTTACCTAGTCCGAGGAGAGGGTGATGCTCAACAAGTGCCCAACTGTTGTCGTCCACACAATGGCTTTTGTACACGAGGAGCTGGCAAAGATCTCTTGCAGTCATGTCGGCTGGTATTTCCACTACTTTCCCCATGCCGTCCTCGCTGAAAATGTTTATAATCTAAAAGAGGAAAGAAAAGGCCCTTTCATGTTAGAACTATTCCCAGACACAACCTCGTAGGCAGACAGACACAATTCAGATAGATGAGACGCATAGTTCAGGCGTAGACAGGCACAGTTTTACATAGAAAGCATAACTAGATAGCACAACAATATAATACCAATTCACTTTCATTCATAACCATGCGTGTTTGATGAGCATCCCAGACATATACAATCCATTCTCAATGGCAGCGGTTTGTGGGAAAATATAGGTTCTAAAATCATAAAATGTGACACTCATCAGAATCATACTTCAAGCTTAAATACTAAGGGAACTCTTTTAGTCCTTCAATCCACACCACCTGCTTCCATAGAGATTACCCACTGACTGAAAGATACTGCATAGAAAGATTGTGTATAGAGATACATTATACTGTATAGAAAAATACTGTTATAGAACAATACAATATAGAACAAGATACTGTATAGAAAGACACTGAAATAAACTATATAGAAAGATACTGTAAAGAGGAATATAGCACATTGATAGAAACAACAGATAAAGCCCTGATAAATCCCCCTCTGAGCACGGATCCTATTCCCTCTGGTTCCTCCAAAGAGATTTTAGTCGGATTTGAGCGTCCTTAGCCTTCCCACTTAGGCTAAAGTACGCACCCTTTGAACATGATGCCTTATAAAAATACATTCTCATTCCCTTCTCCAGCTATAACTTCAACAAATTCAAAGCCTTACAACAGAACATCATATCTTCTTTCGACAGGAAAGAAAAAAAACGATTCCTCCTTTCAAGCTTCGATCCATTCTGAGCCTCTCACACATTCCCTCCTCGCTTGTCATATCTTTAAAAAATAATAAAAAAAGACAAATTATCTTCGACCTTTAAAGCAATTACTTTGACCCTCGCCTCAGCTAACCTTTGTCAGACTTGGGAGAAAAGGGGAAAAGCGGTTAAATATGTCTCTAAGAGCTTACCTCTACGGCCTGTAATAGGCAGCAGTCCGGAGAGCACGATGGCATTTTTGGAGTGAGCTGCCTCCGCACAGAACACACACAGATGAACAACCCTCTCCACAACTTGGTCGAAAAAAAGACTAGTACAGCACGGTTCCTTCCTCTCTGTCAGTGGCTGCCTGTTATGGTACCTGTCACATAATCTCCTCTCCTCTGCCTAGTGCAGGACAGAGCAAGCAGATGGCACTATTTCCAGTCCGGCTAGTTGACAACTTCCCTCTGCTTCTCTCACAAAGGGTTACAGCCATGGGCTTTTAGGTAGTGAATCAAACCACACTTCCTTAACCAATCATAGGCCCCGCTCAGGCTGATGTAATCATTCCCACACAGTCGCCTCTCTCTCTCTCTCTCTCACACACACACACACACACACACACACACACACAGTCATGCACAGACACAGTCAACTTTATCAGGCTGCAGCTCTGAATAGCTTTCGGATTCTTTTTGAGTAAAAGTGAAAATGATCATTTAAGTGGGTGTGGGGCAGAGCGAAAGAGGCCGTCGTTTTAACCTCCCAACATGTTCTGAAGTTTCAAGTGAGGGCTTGTTTCTTTTCTTTTTTCTATCTGTGGCTCAGCTTTGAACTTTGCAGTCAGAAATCTCTCTCACGACAGCGCAAGGCTCATTACGGGCTAAATGAAACAAACCTGAGTACTTGAACTTCTCGTTGGCCTCCTCGAGTCTAGCTTCATGCCAACATTCTTTCTCTCAAAAGAACAAAACCCGAAAACTTAGTGTGTTCACTATTCGGCTTGCCCCCCACCCCCTTTTGTTTTACTTCAGATACTTAATACCCCACTGACTGGACTGACAAAGGCTCTGCCCCACCCTGTCTGGAGTAGACATTTAGCCAATGTCCTTTCAACCTCCTCTCATCTCAATGGGTCAATATCTATATACAAACACTATGCTGAAGGGAGAAGGAGGATAATGGGAGGTCTTAAATAACAGTTCCCTTCCTTCCAGTGTAGGAAGCAGGAAGCAGCCATAGTGGTCAGGGAGGATGATTTAGGGTTTCACTACTATTGCCACGTTCAAAACAACTGGGACCTCGAAACTAGGAAATCTCTGACTTCTGACTTCAGTGCGTTCAAGACAACTGGGAACTCCAAGTCAGCAACTCAGCCTCTTTCTAGAGCTCCGACATTCCGACCTGAAGATCACTGACGTCACGATTCAACCTCGATTTTTTTCAGAGTTTCCAGTTGTCTTGAAAGCACCATAAAGCCTTAAAGAGAGCGGGGCTGTGGCAGGGGAGGGGAGTATGACCAGACAGAGGAGGGTGGGAGGAAGGGAGATAGAGACAGAGAGAAGGGGACAGAGAGACAGAGAGAAGGGGACAGAGAGACAGAGAGCGGGGCTGTGGCAGGGGAGGGGAGTATGACCAGACAGAGGAGGGTGGGAGGAAGGGAGATAGAGACAGAGAGAAGGGGACAGAGAGACAGAGAGAAGGGGACAGAGAGACAGAGAGAAGGGGACAGAGAGACAGAGAGAAGGGGACAGAGAGACAGAGAGAAGGGGACAGAGAGACAGAGAGACAGAGAGAAGGGGACAGAGAGACAGAGAGAAGGGGACAGAGAGACAGAGAGAAGGGGACAGAGAGACAGAGAGAAGGGGACAGAGAGACAGAGAGAAGGGGACAGAGAGACAGAGAGAAGGGGACAGAGAGACAGAGAGCAAGAGTCCCATGCCAATAAAGTCCCTTAAATTGAAATTTAATCGAGAGAGGGAGAGAAAGTGCGAAAGAAGAAAGATACAGATACATAGAGAGGGGAAGAGATAGTGAAAGATGAGAGATAGGGGGAGAGAGAGAGGCAAAGAAAGAGACATAAGTAGAGGAAGAGTGTGAGAGGGAGAGCGGAGGGAGGGAGAGAAATAGTGAAAGAGAAAGAGAGCAGATACACAGAGACAGACAATAGTGAGAGAGGTGAGAGGCTGAGGTGAGTGAGAGAGACAGTGAGGTGAGAGAGAACAAGAAATAGAGAAAAAAGAAGAGAAAAGAATGTTCTGTGATAGTAGTAAGTAAGGCTATGCGTAGTGTACATGCCACTATACTAGACTTCCAGTTGTCACTGCAGCCACACCCCTCTCCTCATTGACTTAGCACTACCTCACTACTGGCTTGCCTGGTGAGTCAGTGGGGAAAACCCCATGTCACATACCTACCATGCTGTACTACAACAGGACACACTACCACTGCCAGCAGCAAACACTCCTTATGTGGAATGAGATAGCACAACCAGCACTACACCACTATGCCTATTACATCACTATTACATCACTATTACATCGTATTATTATCCTAGAATACATACTGTACTGGATATTATGAGGAGAGGAGTCACGTGCTTTGACATGTGTGTAGAGGAGTTAACAAGTACACACTTCAGGGGGTAGAGAATTGGAGCACATGGTCCTAACTTAACCGAACAAGAGCAGGAACATTACCTCTCAACCTCTAAGTGGAAAATGTTTCAATCCAACATTGCATCCCAATGCGATGAAAGGAACAGAAAGACATTCAAGTGAGTGATGAGGACTGAGGAGACACGGCACGCTTCCTTGACCTACTCCACTTCTTTTTTCTAAGAGAAAAGATGTCCTTGTGATAAAGAGAGAGAGGGAAAGAAAGAGCGAGAGGAATGGAGGGAGGGGAAAAATAGAGAAGGGAAATGAAAGGAAGGGGAGGGAGAAAGAGAGAGGCAGAGAAGGAAAGAGAAAGACAGAGAGAGAGCGAGAGAGGGGGGGTGGGGGGGGCGTGCTGGGTTGTCTTCCTGTTCTTTCTGAACACTATTCTCATTCAGTGGTGGGCCTCCAGGATGACTCAGGACTTGTGATGTAATTACCCAGGGACAAGCTGCTGAGAGCCCCAAGCTACACACACACAGGCAATGTCCCTCTTAAGCCACTCTCATTCTCTCACAAACACACACACAAACGCACGCAATGTCACTCTTCAGCCACTCTCATTCATACACATTACAAGTGCATTAAAAGCACAACATTAACATCAGGGATGTGTTAAAAATGCTAGATTACTGGTTATTACTGGTTACTAGCCTCTTAGGGATGATTAACCTCAGTCTACTATGGAGATCTCTATAAGGTTGTGGTGACACATCAGGTCCTCTCTGCTTATATCCCACACAGAAAAGAATGGTGAAGTAATAGAGGGTCACCAGTGAATAGGTTTTACCATGCTAAGTACTGTAAATGGTGCCATTTGGGATGCAGCCAATGAAGATGGCACTGATATCTTATTTGGGTCTTAAGCAGGCTACAGTGGGGTAGTAGTGGTAATGCAATAGAATTAGAATGCGTAGAACATAGTGCACCCATGAGTTTACCATTGAAGTTGCCAAAGTCAGAGGTTCCAAGTCTATTCTGTTCATTCTATTTCTATGGGTAATTCCTCTGATGGAAACATCTGACCTGATCTCTTTGAGGCATTTTATATTTATTATAGCCTACTGTACCAGGCCATACAGCAACGTTATATTGGCTATGACATAAGAAGCAAAGAGTAAGTGGTGGAACCAATTAAATAGGGCTGTGACGATACCAGTATCTCAATATTTCCATGTCCAAAATGAAAACACGAAGCAGACCTGCTGTATGTAATAAATACATGTGACTCTGGATGACAACACAAGGATTTTTGTTTTCAACATTAGGGCTGTTTCCTAAATAAGTTTGTATTTTGTTTCCTTGCCACGATACTGACGAGTATCGTGATACTGGTATCTTCCCAGACCTACAATTGAATACCTTTAGGCATAAATCTTCTTCATAAGAAAACCCTGAGTTCAATTAAATCTCTAAGGAGGCACTTCTAAATCTAGTGCTTCTCTGTAGGCTAACTCCATTATCTCCGTAAGTTATTAAAAACCAAAACAAAAGAAGTGGCTCTACTCTCTAATCCCCCAAAAGAACAGCCATTGATTAAACAGTGTTGGCTAGCGGTCGACTGAGTGGTGGTCTTGCCCCCTCTCTGCAACCCACCAACAAACCAGTCCCGTTTACAAGTACCTCTTTAATGAAGCCAAATGTACTGTGTGCTCTGTGTGGTCTCTGAACTGCAATGGCCATTGACATCCACTAATGAGAATGTGAGACAAAACCTGGAATAAAGACAATAAAGACAAAGCTTGTCATGTCCTGAGCTTCACTCGCTGCCTGCAGCCGGCTGGCCCGGGGAGAAGTGCTGGGCTGAGTGGGCTCTGAAGGGAACGGCTGGCCCGGGAGAAGTGCTGGGCTGAGTCGGCTCTAAAGGGAACGGCTGGCCCGGGGAGAAGTGCTGGGCTGAGTCGGCTCTAAAGGGAACGGCTGGCCCGGGAGAAGTGCTGGGCTGAGTCGGCTCTAAAGGGAACGGCTGGCCCGGGAGAAGTGCTGGGCTGAGTCGGGCTCTGAAGGGAACGGCTGGCCCAGGGAGAAGTGCTGGGCTGAGTCGGCTCTGAAGGGAACGGCTGGCCTGGGCTGAGGGAGAAGTGCTGGGCTGAGTCGGCTCTAAAGGGAACGGCTGGCCCGGGGTCGGCTCTAAGAAGTGCTGGGCTGAGTCGGCTCTAAAGGGAACGGCTGGCCCGGGGAGAAGTGCTGGGCTGAGTCGGCTCTAAAGGGAACGGCTGGCCCGGGGAGAAGTGCTGGGCTGAGTCGGCTCTAAAGGGAACGGCTGGCCCGGGAGAAGTGCTGGGCTGAGTCGGCCTCTAAAGGGAACGGCTGGCCCGGGGAGAAGTGCTGGGCTGAGTCGGCTCTAAAGGGAACGGCTGGCCCGGGGAGAAGTGCTGGGCTGAGTCGGCTCTGAAGGGAACGGCTGGCCCGGGGAGAAGTGCTGGGCTGAGTCGGCCTCTAAAGGGAACGGCTGGCCCGGGAGAAGTGCTGGGCTGAGTCGGCTCTAAAGGGAACGGCTGGCCCGGGGAGAAGTGCTGGGCTGAGTCGGCTCTGAAGGGAACGGCTGGCCCGGGGAAAGTGCTGGCTGGTCGGCTCTGAAGGGAACGGGGCCCGGGGAGAAGTGCTGGGCTGAGTGGGCTCTGAAGGGAACGGCTGGCCCGGGAGAAGTGCTGGGCTGAGTCGGCTCTGAAGGGAACGGCTGGCCCGGGGGAGAAGTGCTGGGCTGAGTCGGCTCTGAAGGGAACGGCTGACCCGGGGAGAAGTGCTGGGCTGAGTCGGCTCTGAAGGGAACGGCTGGCCCGGGGAGAAGTGCTGGGCTGAGTCGGCTCTGAAGGGAACGGCTGGCCCGGGAGAAGTGCTGGGCTGAGTCGGCTCTAAAGGGAACGGCTGGCTCGGGAGAAGTGCTGGGCTGAGTCGGCTCTGAAGGGAACGGCTGGCCCGGGAGAAGTGCTGGGCTGAGTCGGCTCTAAAGGGAACGGCTGGCCCGGGGAGAAGGGCTGGGCTGAGTCGGCCTCTAAAGGGAACGGCTGGCCCGGGAGAAGTGCTGGGCTGAGTCGGCTCTAAAGGGAACAGGCTGGCCCGGGGAGAAGTGCTGGGCTGAGTTGGCTCTGAAGGGAACGGCTGGCCCGGGAGAAGTGCTGGGCTGAGTCGGCTCTGAAGGGAACGGCTGGCCCGGGAGAAGTGCTGGGCTGAGTCGGCTCTGAAGGGAACGGCTGGCCCGGGGAGAAGTGCTGGGCTGAGTCGGCTCTGAAGGGAACGGCTGGCCCGGGGAGAAGGGCTGGGCTGAGTCGGCCTCTAAAGGGAACGGCTGGCCCGGGAGAAGTGCTGGGCTGAGTCGGCTCTAAAGGGAACGGCTGGCCCGGGGAGAAGTGCTGGGCTGAGTTGGCTCTGAAGGGAACGGCTGGCCCGGGGAGAAGTGCTGGGCTGAGTCGGCTCTGAAGGGAACGCTACGTAAATACTGCTGACTCATGAGGTGGACATGAACCGCTTCTTGTTGTCATATTTTTGTGTCAAATTAAGCAACCCCAAAGAGGGGATTTATCCAGGCTCACTATTGTAGAAAAATGACCAGAACATTGGCCAAGGACTAAAATGGGGACTTTCAGATGCACAATACCAAGTCATGTACTCTCACTCCAAAGCAGTTAGTTAGTGAGCTAGGTACAGAACAATAAAACAACAGAATATATAATAATATGGATGATTTGAAAGGTTTTGAAGTACTATCGTGCACGTTTAGCAGATGCTGGGGCAGTTAAAACAGTACTTTTATACTTTCAGAAGTGGAGAGATGTGGATGAACTAATGCCATACTGTGGTTTACATCTAGGCCACAGTGACTACTCATCCCCATCGAACTCCCACATGCAAACCACCCAGCTCATGGCTGAAACTCAACCATATTCCAGTGATATAACGAATGTTAGCCATGGGAGTACAGAGTACAGTACAGGGCAGCCCAGCCAAAGGGCATGGTGAAACAAACTTCTCTCTTTGGAAAACAATGATTAGGTTATAATATATGACTAACTCTGTATATATATATATATATTTTTTTTTAATCTGGTGGTTCCAGATATCAGTGCATGTTCCAAAAATTCAGAATAGCTTGACTCATTAACTCAAACTCAACAAGCTACCATTATGGAACGCACTCCCAAAACCAAACAATCCCTCAGTTCCTTAGTCCCTTCAAACCAGAACAAACCACAAGCAAAAAGACCCACAGTTGGTGTCTATATATAGATCAAATAGAGGCTGATCCATCAGCTCTGTGCATTCCTCTGGGAAGAATCCCCCCCTGAGCGGAGCCTGAAGCTCCCATACCTCCTCCCTGCCACACACATCACATCAGCCCCAGCCTCCAACCCCAACAATCCCCTTGGAATGTCCGAGTTCTTTCTCAGCGGCTCCCTACTGAGATCAATCCAGAGAGGAGACAAACATTTCTCCAATAGGAGCAGACTGGTTAATTGCACAGCAGGGGCCTGGGTAGCACCCTTTCAGGCCACCACACCACAGATCATTGTCCCCTTACGGGACTTTAGGGACTGCCATTGGGCACTCACAAAAAGATGACATCGTTCAACTACAACTACACATCGTTCAACTACACAATAAAACCTGCCGCCCGCAAGCCACACTCACTGTACTTCTACTTGCACTGGTCACCCAAGCTGTAAGGCCAGGCCAAGGCCAGCTAGCTGCTGGTGGTGGCACACACTCACACACAATATAATGCTCTACGCTGGTATAGGCCTACCTATTACAATACAAGAAGTCAGCAGCAGAATTAGTTTATTAAAGGTGAGTGCTGAGAAACGGTGAGAGAGATTTGATTTCAGAGATTTAACATAGCTGTACATTGTGTTCCAGTATAATTAGGTGTTTCTGGAGAGAAGGCGAGATCAGGCCCCATTCCAATGGCGCTGCTCTGCTCACTACTCTGGACTTAGTCATGACTGCTATTTGAATTAAGCCAATTGTCTGTCTGCATTTCCTACAATGGTTGCCTTTTCAAAATTGAACAAGTTAGAGATTAATTGAATGTATATGCTGAGAGTGTGGGAGTATTGTTGCATCTCTTTTTTCCCTCCTCTCTCTGTGAACACTAGTTCCACTTGAGAGAAATCTGAGCTGCCCTACTTTCCTGTATGAGAGAGAGTTGAGAGAGGGAGAGGCAGAGAGAGATAGAGTTGAGAGAGAGGGAGGAAGAGAGACGGCAGGGCAGAGAGAAAAGCAGAAAGTTGAGAGTGAGAGTTGAGAGTGAGAGAAGCTGCCCTCTTCTCAGTTTAGAGAGCAAGAGAGTTGTGAGGGAGAGAGGCCTGCTCTGCCCTGCAGTGGAGGATTCCATGCAGTCTCCATGACCTACATGAGTCCAGCTGAAGCTTTGCGGGCCCGCTGAGACACTCTACTCGGGCCAGATGAACTAACAGCTTGCAGCAACACATTCCACCCTGTCAAGCCTCCATCCTGGACACAGAGCAGGGCAGTTCACATTCCCTCCAGTAAAGTCATGCAATGATGAATCAACTGGTCTTTTCTCACACGTTCAATATAGGCTAAACACACACTTCTATATATAGACGGCTATTGTATAATGTTCTCAGACTAAAACTGTGGCCCATGCAGGAACTTTGGGAACATATCCATGCTTGACACTGGTGAAAAACTATCCGTGTGTGTTTATTACAGACGATCACATTAAAATACTGAAAATCATGGATTAATTTCCCCAAAGACGGAGTGAAATAGGTCATACTAACCATAACAAAACAGCAAATCTCTAAAACAGGGACAGGATCAGGGACTGACACATGATAGAGCAGGGTTCCCAACTGGTGGCCCGGGCTACAGGCCCAATTCAAATCAAATGTTATTTGTCACATGCTTCCTGAACAACAGGTGTGGACTACTGAAACGCTTACTTACGGGCCCTTCCCAACAAAGCAGAGAGAAAGAAAATACAGAAATATTAGAAAAGTTAAACATGTAATAATAAAAGTAATAATAGATACATAATGAGTGAGGACTACCAGTACCAGTTGATGTGCAGGGGTACAAGGGAAGAGGTAGATATGCACATATAACGAATAGTAAACAGCAGCGTATGTGAATCACAACAGTTAGTGTAAAAAGGGTCAATGCAGATAGTTAAATAGCTACCCGGACTAACTATTTATCAGTCTTATGGTTTGGGGGTAGAAGCTATTCCAGGTTCTTTTAGTTCCAGACTTGGTGCAGAAGGTACCGCCTGCTGTACGGTAGTAGAGAGAACAGTCTACGACTTGGGTGGCTGGAGTATGACAAATTTTAGGGCCTTCCTCTGATACTGCCTGGTATAGAAGCCCTGGATGGCAGGGAGCTCGGCACCAGTGATGTACTGGGCCATATGCGCTACCCTCTGTAGCGCCTTGCGGTCGGATGCCAAGCAGTTGCCAAACCAAGCGGTGATGCAGCTAGTCAAGATGCTCTCAATGGTACAGTTGCAGAACGTTTTGAGGATCTGAGAGCCCATGCCAAATCTTTTCAGCCTCCTGAGGGGAGAGAGGAGTTGTTGTGCCCTCTTCACAACTGTGTTGGTGTTTGGATCATGATAGATCCTTAGTGATGTGGACACTACAGCCAAGTCGATGTGAATGGGGGCGTGCTTGGCTCTCCACGGTCGGCTCCTTTGTCTTGCTGACGTTGAGGGAGAGGTTGGCTATAGGCTGTCTCATCGTTGTCGGTGATCAGGCCTACCCCCATCGTGTCTGCAAACTTAATGATAATGTTGCGCGTTGTGCAACAGGGAGTACAGGAGGGGACTAAGCACACACCCCTGAGGGCCACGTGTTCAGGGACAGTGTTGCGGATGTGTTGCCTACCCTCACCACCTGCAGGCGTCAAGAAATCCAGGATCCAGTTGCAGAGGCAGGTGTTCAGTCCCAGGGTCCTTAGCTTAGTGATTAGAAAGAAATCAACCCACAGCTGAATCTAGTTGATGATCCCTGTGCTATAGTAATGAACAGGTCTGTACTAAGTGAGGGAATTGTTCTGGCTTCTAACTTTACCTGCTAAGAGAACTCACCGTGTCTATCTCAGTTAAGATAACATGACACAGCTAACCAGGGTATCGTCTAGCAGTCTCAAAATAAGAGAAATAAAACACAGAGGGACAAGTTTGTTACTTAGTTTGACCTGTGACCTGGCAGGCTCAGTGTACAGAGTGAGGGACCTTAATGTCCTTCTCCTAATGGGGGACCACAGCCAGCCAGTTTGTCCAGCTACGCCTACATCATAGCAGTTAGTGTTTAGCATAGCCTATACTAGCATGGTCTAGTATAGCCTAACCCCCTGCAATTCATATCTGGACCTCAAAGCATATCATTGTTCCCCTCTAATCAGGGACCGATTTAAACCTGGGACACCATGTTGGTGCAATTCATTATCAGGTACGTAGAACAGAAAACCAACAGTAGTCTAGCCTGACGCTGCCCTGTCGTTCACTACCTACTTTAGTAGTAATTTCATTGTAACGGTTTGTGGTGACGAGGGGCGTTGCAAAAAGAGTAAGACATCATCGATTGGATCATCTCTAACCAATCAGGCCCAACCGATCAACCAATCAGGCCCAACCGGCTCAGGCCCAACCGGCAGGTTTCTAGACCAATCAGAGAAGGCCGCGGAGGTACTCAGGGACGCATTGCGGAGAAGAAATTAACATCCGTAGGCGTGGCATAGTGTTTGGCTGAAGCAGTCGTCCGGACCTCGGGTAAGATTTAAATACCCTTTGCCTAGCCTAATATAGCGTAGCACAGCGTCTCTCAGTTCCCCAGAATGTAACACACAAAGCAGGGCAAGGCAGGGCTGTCAATAAAACAGTCACAGATATTTGTCACTGTATGACTGGTGCACTGGCCAAGTAATCCAAGCAGCAGGTCGAGGCTTGTCTTGCTGGGTAAGTGGAGGGTTAAATATGGCCTGACACATGAGATGTTCCAGAATAAACCACAAGCTCCCTGGCACGCCTCCAACAAGCATTTGTTAACAACACAGTTGCAATTTGTATCTCAAGAGTGCTGCCAGTCAGCGTGCAACACATAGATATACACACAGACACGTTGTCTATGCGGACACGCACATACACACACGTACGCAGGCAATTTAAGACCTGCAAGTGAACCGCATGCTTACTTCACCCACGTATGAGATTAGATACTGGGCTACAGTACAGCAGCCTCTCCTCCACAGTACCTCTGCCTGCAACGTGCCTCAATTAATTAAATTGAACCCAAACAATTCTCTTTGGGGGTGTTGAGAAAGATCTAGTCAGAGCCAAGCCAGCTGAAAGTCCTACAAGCAGTTGCAGGAGGAATGTTCTCTCCCAGCAGCAGCACAGAATGCCTAGTACTGACTGGTCCCATGTAATCCTTCCATGTTCCGTTTGGGAACATTCTTTGGGAAGGAGAAACAATAAGCATGCATTGCTTCCATACACGGGGCTCTGAACAATTATGGGCCGTGATTACATGATACTTTGCCTAAGTTCCAAATGGGACTCTATTCCCTACATAGTGCACAACTTTATTTGCCCTATGGCCGTGACCAATAGTAGTGCACTATAAAGGAAATAGGGTGCCATTTGGCCTGTCCACTAGGTCAGCCCGATGTGGGATCTGGGATGTGCTGCTTCACTCTTGGTGTGGTTTAAGAGCCTGTTAAAACAGACTCCCTCTAGTCTAGAAGCAAGGCAGCACATTTCTGGCACTGGTCACTTTGATCTCCAACTCAGCGCTGCAGAACACATTAACCTGAAATTGTGTTCCAACGCAATTAACCTAAACACTCAAACGAGCCAGCATCAGCAAAATACCAACATTTTATTTACAGTGGAAAAATGTGAACTCTGACCCAAACTCGGGCATTCCTGAATCCCCAGCAGCCAAGTATGATGCTCAGCTGTGGAGGAGATAGAATGCTGCACATCCCTCCTAACATGTAGTGAGTTTACTGTGACATTGATGAGTGGCCCCATATGCTCTGCCATGGAATTTACAACATGTACAATTTTGCACATTATATTCATTCTGTTCTAATTAGCCAATTATTACAGTCCATACACAGCCATTACTGTTCATATGAATCCAAACAATGTGGATGACATGAAGTGGAGACTCCTTTCGCAGTGTCAAGTTCTCCCACTATGCCACCAATGTCAAGTTCTCCCACTATGCCACCAATGTCAAGTTCTCCCACTATGCCACCAATGTCAAGTTCTCCCACTATGTCACCAATGTCAAGTTCTCCCACTATGCCATGTCAAGTTCTCCCACTATGCCACCAATGTCAAGTTCTCCCACTATGCCACCAATGTCAAGTTCTCCCACTAGTCAAGTCTCCCACTATGCCACCAATGTCAAGTTCTCCCACTATGCCACCAATGTCAAGTTCTCCCACTATGCCACCAATGTCAAGTTCTCCCACTATGCCACCAATGTCAAGTTCTCCCACTATGCCACCAATGTCAAGTTCTCCCACTATGCCACCAATGTCAAGTTCTCCCACTATGCCACCAATGTCAAGTTCTCCCAGTTCTCCCACTATGCCACCAATGTCTAGTTCTCCCACTATGCCCAATGTCCTCCCACTATGCCACCAATGTCTAGTTCTCCCACTATGCCGCCAATGTCAAGTTCTCCCACTATGCCGCCAATGTCAAGTTCTCCCACTATGCCACCAATGTCAAGTTCTCCCACTATGCCACCAATGTTAAGTTCTCCCACTATGCCACCAATGTCAAGTTCACCCACTATGCCACCAATGTTAAGTTTGCCCTCTATGCCACCAATGTCACTCACTAACTGACTGAGTGGCTACTATTCCAAGCCTCTTACCTCACCATGCGTAAATATGCATCGCCACAGTAAGGAGCTCAGAGGCTATTAACCATATTGCTCGTCTCTCTCTCCACACACTCCTACTCCTCTTCTCCTTTCAGCGTGCGTGCCAGCTGCTGAGTTCACAGAAACATTTAAAAGGATACAAGGGAAGAGGCGGAGGGAGGGGATGGGAGCGAGAGGTGAACCTGTGTCACCGGTGTGTCAACATAACAACAGTCTAATAGAAACAGAAAGGAGGCCAAGCTAAGGAGGACTAGGCACCAGGCATGACAGTGCAGTTTATTAACCCAGTAATAGGGCTGCGTCGTCAGGATTAGGGAGGGTTTGGCTGGCAGGGATATCCATGTCTCATCGCGCACTAGCGACTCCTGTGGAGGGCCGGGCGCAGTGCACGCTGAGCAGGTTGCTAGGTGTACAGTGTTTCCTCCGACACATTGGTGCGGCTGGCTTCTGGTTTGGATGTGCGTTGTGTCAAGAAGCAGTGTGGCTTGGTTGTGTTTGGGATGACGCATGGCTCTCGACCTTCGCCTCTCCCGAGTCCTTACGGGAGTTGCAGCGATGAGACAAGACAGTAACTAACTACTACCAATTGGATACCACAAAATTAGGGAGAAGGGGATAAAATAATAATACAAAAAATTATTCAAAACAATTTTAAAAAACTCCATCTCCAGCCCAGTTAACAAATCATGAAGACCCTACGCCACCAGGGTTGTCAAAACCAGCCAGTGAACATCCATAACGAAACAAGTCTGTTATTTGTTAACACTACCATTTTAAGAGCACGGCTGGGGTGAGACCCAGAGAGAGAGAGAGAGAGAGCTAGGTCATTGACCGAGACTTTGGAGGGGAGGCAAATGAAAATCATATGGGCATCGTATAACAGACTGCGCAGTGATCCCTGACAGGCCAGCCGGCAGCGCAGCGTTCGCGTGCCTCCAATGCGCGGGGGCTGGGGAAGAGGAATGAGAGCCTGTCAGAAAGCGCCCAGAGGTCGGAAAATTCTGTAAACAGCTAACTTCTCACCAGCCCTACTCCGCCAGCCAGCCAGGCCTCCAGGGTCGGCATGCAGGCAGGCAGGAAGGCAGAAAGACGGACGAACAGACAGAGACGATTCTAAAGGACAGGCACTGCATGCTGGGAGAGGAAAGCAGAGCCAGCTGTGGAGCAGGGCCCATCTCTACGACCCCCAACCTCACATGTACACACACACACACACACAAATGCACAAATGCGCATACACACACACTCAGACAAACACACACACACTATGCAAAGGTTTGTAGGCAACATATTTCTTTATCTCAGTATCGTGGACCAATCACAAGCTGGAAAAACATGCTTTAGAACTGCTTTACCAACGCTGCATGTTCTAGCCAAATGTACATAGTACAAATAAATATATGGTTATTTTCCATCTCCAGCTCCCTGCATCTACAGACTACAGCTCATGCTGCCAGTTCTTACAGACCAGACCTGGGTTCAAATAGTATTTGTCTTCTGTCAAATACTTTCATTGAGCCTGCCTGAAGTGCCAGATTGGCGGTCTTGCACTTTCCACGGGTTCCATTGAGCCAGGCAAGCTCTATCAAGCAGCTAAAAGTATTTGAAAGAAATACAATAATACAATTTGAACCCAGGGTCTGCTAATACAGGCTCTGAACCCCAGAGCCATAAAAGTTGAGTCAGGATTAGCCAGGGACATATTTATTCGAAATATACATCCCTTTCACAGTAATCTCGGCTCCGTTATAGTAATGACTAAGAGTGACTCTCTTCCAAGAAAGAGTTCACTGCAGCCTTCCCATTTCTTTCAACTAAGGTGGGGTAGTGGGCGTGGCCAATGGTATGGTCTCCAACCAAACTTTTTAAAGGCTGTCCTCTTGGCCGCAGAGGCAAAATGTTGAAGTTTAAAAGCTAGTTTCCTACAAATTTTGCCATGTCTTATGCCATGCTCTTATGTTATCTGAGTGACTCAAACATTATTTTTTTTAAATCAATGGGGGCCCATGACATGCCATTTTTTTAATTTTAGATTCTCCCTGTCTAGTTTTTATTTTGGTGATTTTAGTTCTCAAATATGTTCTTATTTAAAACCATATAGATCCATTATCTTTTCTACATACTTTAAATCTGGTATTAGTCGTTTAAAGTTTACACTAAAAACGTTTTACCATCCCGAAAATGTATTTTTAATAAAACAAAAAGACATATACAGTACCAGTCCAAAGTTTGGACACACCTACTCATTTAAGGGTTTTTCTTTATTTTGACTATTTTCTACATTGTAGAGTAATAATGAAGACATCAAAACTATGAAATAACACATATGGAATCATGTAATAACCCAAAAAATGTTAAATCAAAATAGATTTTAGATTCTTCAAAGTAGTCACCTTTTGCCTTGATGACAGCTTTGCACACTCTTGGCAGTCTCTCAACCAGCTTCATGAGGAATGCTTTTCCAATAGTCTTGAAGGAGTACCCACATATGCTGAGCACTTGTTGGCTGCGTTTCTTTCACCCTGCGGTCAATCTCATCCTAAACCATCTCAATTTGGTTGAGGTTGGGTGATTGTGGAGACAAGCTCAACTAATGCAGCACTCCATCACTCTCCTTCTTGGCCAAACAGCCCTTACACACCCTGGGGGTGTGTTTTGGGTCATTGTCCTGTTGAAAAACAAATTATAGTCCCACAAAGCGCAAACCAGATGGGATGGCGTATCGCTGCAGAATTCTGTGGTAGCCATACTGGTTAAGTGTGCCTTGAATTCTAAATGAATCAGACAGTGTCACCAGGAACAACAACAAAAAACACCATCACACCTCCTCCTCCATGCTTCACGGTGGGAACCACACATGCATCATCTTTCTTTCACATACTCTGCGTCTCACAAAGACACAGAGGTTGGAACCAAAAAATCTCAAATTTGGAATAATCAGACCAAAGGTTATATTTTCACCGGTCTAATGTCCATTGCTGGTGTTTCTTGGCCCAAGCAAGTCTCTTCTTCTTGTTGGTGTCATTTAGTAGTGGTTTCTTTGCAGCAATTCAACCATGAAGTCCTGATTCACACAGTCTCCTCTGAACAGTTGATGTTGAGATGTGTCTTTTACTTGAACTCTGTGAAGCATTTATTTGGGCTGCAATCTAAGGTGCAGTTAACTCTAATGCACTTATCCTCTGCAGCAGAGTTAACTCTCGGTCTTCCTTTCCTGTGGCGGTCCTCATGAGAGCCAGTTTCAATACAGCGCTTGATGGTTTAAACGACTGCAAAGTTCTTGACATTTTCCAGATTGACTGACCTTCATGTCTTAAAGTAATGATGACTATTGTTTCACTTTACTTATTTTTATTATAGCAGCATACCACCCTGCATACCACTGCTGGCTTGCTTCTGAAGCTAAGCAGGGTTGGTCCTGGTCAGTCCCTGGATGCGAGACCAGATGCTGCTGGAAGTGGTGTTGGAGGGCCAGTAAGAGGCACTCTTTCCTCTGGTCGAAAAATATATATATATCCCAATGCCCCAGGGCAGTGATTGGGGACACAGCCCTGTGTAGGGTGCCGTCTTTCGGGTGGGACATTAAACGAGTGTCCTGACTCTCTTGAGGTCATTAAAGATCCCATGGCACTGATCGTAAGAGTAGGGGTGTTAACCCCGGTGTCCTGGCTAAATTCCCAATCTGGCTAAATTCCCAAACCATCACGGTCATCTAATCATCCCCAGTTTACAATTGGCTCATTCATCCCCCTCCTTTCCCCTGTATCTATTCCCCAGGTCGTTGCTGTAAATGAGAACGTGTTCTCAGTCAACTTACCTGGTAAAATAATGGATAAATAGTTGTTCTTGCCATAATATGGACTTGGTGTTTCACCAAATAGGGCTATCTTCTGTATTCCATCCCTACCTTGTCACAACTCAACTGATTGGCTAAAACGCATTAAGAAGGAAAGAAATCCCACAAATTAACAAGGCACACCTGTTCATTTAAATGCATTCCAGGTGACTACCTCATGAAGCTGGTTGAGAGAATGCCAAGAGTGTGCAAAGGTGTCATCAAGCAAAGGGTGGCTACTTTGAAGAATCTAAAATATATTTAGATTGATTCAACCAAATGGTTACTACATGACTCCATATGTGTTATTTCATAGTTTTGATGTCTTCACTATTATTCTACAATGTAGTAAAAATGGTAAAACTAAAGGAAAACCCTTGAATGAGTAGGTGTGTCCAAACTTTTGACTGGTACTGTATTTTGGAGTGGCGGAAATGATTCACCAGAGGCAACCCGTCACTGCTAAATGAATATAGGGGAAACACTGATTCTGATTAGAGATAATGACCATGGGAGAAATAAACCAAACTGCTGTGGTACTGTAAGATGTGCGATACCATACTTTAGTGGCCATTTTCAAGAACAATCTTCATGGTTAGCTAAGCTACCATATTAAGGAGTAAAGAGAAGGGTCTCTGACTTACGTATGTGCCTGAGGGTTGACACGGAGGTAAGGACCCAGGGCTGAGGACAGGAGAGCCAGAGAGCTCGGGAAAGGGGTTGGGGATGGCTGGCAGAGAGGACGTCCGGAGCTGCTGCTCCTCTTCCTGCAGTCTCCTGAGAATCACAACATTCAGGGATGGACATTAACAAAGTGGGGGACAGACACACACAGACAGACTGAAAAAGCTGTTATGAAGCAGATGAATGGAGAACATGAGGACAGTCTCCCCTGATATAAACCCAATGCTTTGTGGCTGAATATGAATAATGAATAATCCATGGTTTCACAGTGAGTGAGACTGCTGCCGAGCCGGGGCCTCATGCCCATTTCTCTCTGATCACTGCACTGTGAGCTGATTCTTTCTGCCACACCACAGGAACACTGCCAGCGTTTGAGGAGCTACTAATTACATTCAATATTCATCAAACCATTATTTCATGCAGTTTCAAGAGCAAAGTGCCCATTTCATGACCTGCTGCAAGAGCAACAGCCTGTTCATTCACTGTCTGCCTGTCAATGAGAAACCGACTAGGGCTGTGCCCCCAATGGCATCCTATTATTCCATTTATAGTGCATTACTTTTGAACAGGGTTTATTGGGCTCTGGTCAAAAGTAGTACACTATGTA
Organism: Oncorhynchus tshawytscha; assembly: GCF_018296145.1. Taxonomy (NCBI): domain Eukaryota; kingdom Metazoa; phylum Chordata; class Actinopteri; order Salmoniformes; family Salmonidae; genus Oncorhynchus; species Oncorhynchus tshawytscha. Next base: position 15,856,820 of record NC_056451.1, read on the forward strand.
GGGAATAGGATGCCATTTGGGATGTAGCCCCTGACTGTCAATCAGAAAGAGACTAGAGGTTGGCTTGGCTTTATCAGATGACTAGCATCTGAAGTGAACTGCAGCAGCCAGGCAGATAGCCATCATTAGCATCTCTCTACACTTTCTCCAAACCCAGGCGGGGAGGGGAGTTCAAAAGGAGAAGTGTTTGATGCAGTTCCATGTGAGGCAGGAGCAGGGTGCTATTCGGAGGTCAGGACTGAATAATAAACTGAACCGTATCATTTCAATCTGACAGAATACACCAACGATACAGCTCATTACCAGCCAGTGCCAAACTTTCTCTAGGGATCCAAAGTAATGGATGCTACAACTCTGACAGACTGGTTTAGATTTCATTAAGACCAGAGGTGAATCAAAGTTCCTCTCAGCTTATGGGAGTAGTTGACACTCTGTTTCTAGAATTAAAGAGAATTATAACTTGGTCTCCCCCTCTGCTATGCTATGTTAGGACAGGGGAAAGTGATGGGTGGGATGGGTCACGCAGAGATTGCTAATAGGCAAAACGATGAACACATAAGCACATATACCTGTCCTCACAGAGCATGCTGAGAACATGGTCCCTTGTTTAGATGTAGAGGACTTGTATCTATCAGGTGTGTGTGTGCTCACTAACAGCATGCCAGACAAACAACTGTGTCCAGTAAGTGCTATGTGTGTGTGTGTGTGTGTGTGTGTGTGTGTGTGTGTGTGTGTGTGTGTGTGTGTGTGTGTGTGTGTGAGAGAGAGAATGTGCGTGTGCCAACAGTAGACATACCTGACGGCGAGGATGTGCATGGGCTGGGAGCGTCGACGTCTCTGTTTGGGGGAGGTGGTGCTGTGCTGCAGCTCGCTGTTGGAGGTGTGGGTGTGGGGGGGCATGGGGGCGATGCGGTGGTGGTCGCGATGCACCTGGCCGTTGTGCTGCAGGAGGGGAACCGACTCAGACTGCACGCTGCTGCATGTTGAGTACAGGCTCTCGAACGAGGAGTTCATGTCATTCACCAGCGCCTCCAGGTCCACATCATCTTCTGTAGGGGGAAGAGGGAGAGAGAGACAGGAGAGAGAGAGTTTGTGAGTGATATTCAGAGAAACACAAAATTGTGTTTGTGTGTGTTATATCATACGCACATCCCAAAAATCTCTAGGGCACCAGGTTGACCTCTACTGTTCACGTGCTTTATTCCTGCATGTCGGTTACATGTGTAAGAATCTACTTCTCTCAATACTTCATGCACACCCGTCATCACCAACCAGTGTAGCTGCACACACACAAAAACCCTAACATGACGTAGCTTAATCATCATCATCACCAACCAGCCAGGCAGTGAACCTAATTCACCTGTTGAAACACTCCTTAAGTTAACTACATGCTCTCTATCTCTGGGGAAGACTAGAAAACAAGCCGAGACCTGTAGTCTCAATACTCCCATCCTTCAGCATAATCACTTCTGGCCTCAGGGTAAGAGATCAAACCAGGCCATTGGTTAAGAGGCACAGAGGTCACTCCCAGTGAGTCAATGGTGGATGGAAGTTTTGACAGTTCAGAGTTATGTCCCAAATGGCACCCTATTCCCTATATAGTTCACAAGGTAAGGAATAGGGTGCCATTTGGGACGATAGTTTCATTACTGTGGGGGAGTGTCTGCAGGGCATGTCATCTCCTAATAATCATTATCTCTGAGACAATGAACAGCCAGTAATAGAAAACTACTGATACTTTCTCAAGTTTCCCCTTTTATTCACCATTGCTATACTGCAGTTACCCATTTCACCACTAGATGCTGCTCAAACTCTACCGTGCAATTCAGGGCTTTGGATGTCCACTTTGGCAATTAGAATGTTCTGCACTGTATGCTATCGTTGCCTGGCTGGACCGGGGTAAGTAGAAAGACCAACGCAATTCTTCATTCATTTATTCTACGTTGTGGTTTTAATCAATGACTTTGAATGGTGAAATCTATAGCAAGTGCAACAGGGCACACCACATTTTCTAAATGTCACACCATGTTATCAATTGATTTGCAAGCCTAAATAGTATACATTTTTGATCCAAATCTTAGAATTCCTTCAAAATGAACCATTGTACGCATTTCCAAATGTAAAGCATGTAACTATAGCCTACAACTCAAACAGTCCCCAGTATCTCCCAACAACCTATGCTGTTGCAGTTCCTACCCCCGCCCCACTCATACAGAGCTGCACTTGACAGACAGGCAGACTAACCTATGCCTTTTGAGGAACCTTTCCTGAAAAGGTGTCCCCTAACCAGCTACATCACAGGTGCCTAATTTGTCAGTATTAATAGTCAGTGATCTTCTCTACAAGATCCTGGAGAGTTAAAGACACACGTAGGCTACAGAAGTGTACTGTACAGTCTAAAATAGCTTTGTGTTAGGTGAATAGTATTCATGTGTTTTCTAACAAGATAACATAAAGTTACTTATACCTAAGTAATCAGGCATGTTGTCTGCATGCCATTACATGTGGGGGTGAAACTCTAGAAAGGAAGATCCAATCCGATCAAGATATTTGGGGGCATGGTTGGATAATAGCCATACTAGGTTGTCAACAATACGTTTATGGCCCAATTTATTAGCTAGAACCCGTGACAGGCAAACACTCACACACACACACACACACACACACACACACAGACACACACCCCAACGTGGCAACAGGGCCAGGGTTTTGTCTTTGACACTGTGTTTAGAAAATTGAAAAATTGCACTAGTGGGGCTTGGCAGAAGTTTTAGGGACATAAACATCTTTATTTATGTCCGTCAAACAAGCAACAGACAGCAGGCCTGGCCCTACAATATTACTGCCATAAATTAGACACTCATAAATTAGACAGAGACAGGATGGGACAACAGGCAAAGACAAGAATGGAATTGGGAAGAAGCACATGGAGAACAAGGCTAGCAGAGCCAGGGATTGAAGGATAGGATGGGATGTGAAGGGACGGGATGAGGATGAAGCACATGGAGAACAAGGCTAGCAGAGCCAGGGATTGAAGGATAGGATGGGATGGGACGGGATGAGGATGAAGCACATGGACAAGGCTAGCAGAGCCAGGGATTGAAGGATAGGATGGGACGGGATGAGGATGAAGCACATGGACAAGGCTAGCAGAGCCAGGGATTGAAGGATAGGATGGGATGGGAAGCGACGGGATGAGGATGAAGCACATGGAGAACAAGGCTAGCAGAGCCAGGGATTGAAGGATAGGATGGGATGTGAAGCGACTGGATGAGGATGAAGCACATGGAGAACAAGGCTAGCAGAGCCAGGGATTGAAGGATAGGATGGGATGTGAAGCGACGGGATGAGGATGAAGCACATGGAGAACAAGGCTAGCAGAGCCAGGGATTGAAGGATAGGATGGGATGTGAAGCGACTGGATGAGGATGAAGCACATGGAGAACAAGGCTAGCAGAGCCAGGGATTGAAGGATAGGATGGGATGTGAAGCGACGGGATGAGGATGAAGCACATGGACAAGGCTAGCAGAGCCAGGGATTGAAGGATAGGATAGGATGGGATGGGACGGGATGAAGCACATGGAGAACAAGGCTAGCAGAGCCAGGGATTGAAGGATAGGATGGGATGGGATGAGGATGAAGCACATGGACAAGGCTAGCAGAGCCAGGGATTGAAGGATAGGATGGGATGGGACGGGATGAGGATGAAGCACATGGACAAGGCTAGCAGAGCCAGGGATTGAAGGATAGGATGGGAAGCGACGGGATGAGGATGAAGCACATGGAGAACAAGGCTAGCAGAGCCAGGGATTGAAGGATAGGATGGGAAGCGACGGGATGAGGATAAAGCATATGGACAACAAAGTGACCTTTAAGAGACTTTGGGTCGTTGAGAAGTGCTGTATAAGTCCCATGTAATATTATTATTAACAAGACAAGCACAGCTAGTGACAGGATGGCTGAATGAAGCACGAGGACACAAGCATAGACAGGGATGGGAAGGAATGGAACTGGATGCTCGGGTTCAGGAACAGCAGATGCTAGTGTGGCACAAGGCTAATAGAAGTCTGTCTGGAATAGAGCCAAGGTCAGGAGTAGAAAGTCTGGTCCATCAGAAGGTAGATGCAGGGTCAGGGGAGCACTTGAAGGTTTAGACACTTCGGCAATAAGGCACGAGGGGGTGTGGTATATGGCCAATATACCATGCCTAAGGGATGTTCTTAGCACGACGAGTGCCCAGATACAGCCCTTAGCCGTGGTATATGGGCCATATACCACAAACCTCTGAGGTGCCTTATTGCTATTATAAACTGGTTACCTGTGTGATTAGAGTAGTAAAAATAAATGTTTTGTCATTCCCGTGGTATGCGGTCTGATATACCACAGCTGTCAGCCAAATCAGCATTCAGGACTCGAACCACACAGTTTATAATATCTAATAATAACATCCATTACTGTCTGTTGTAAGGCACAGGCTCATGTCTCAAATGATGCATCTTTTTTACATTTCAAGTAGTCCCTGAATTAGGCTAGAGAGAGACTGGACTGTCTAAATGATGTTGTGACCACAATTACATCTGGCCTTGCATGTGAGATCTAGCAGGAAAAGGAATTCTAGTAGTAGTTATACAACTCCCTCCAGTGCCAGTGGCTACAACTAACCTGACATCCCCATGCAACATTGTTTCACTGGTCTAGAGATCCGTCTCATGCAGAGGCAAGGAGAAAGAGAGAGAGAGGGCGCTGTTCTATTTCCTTAAATGGCTGTCACGCAATCAGAACGCTTATGAACGAAGAGCAGTCGTCTCACTCTCTGATTAAATCAATTGGCAGAATTTACATTTTGGACTGAGAACATCTCATTCAGGTTTCAAGTTAATTTTGATATGGCTGAATAATACAATAGAATATAATAGCCTCTTAGAAAAAAAATATAAACTATTAAAACCAAGACTTAAAAATGACAGATATTGGCATAAGATGGGAGGGAATGTTGGAACGTAACTAACAAAATTACAGTTAACAAATATGTATGCTTAATCCAGTATAAACCAAAGTATAGAATTTATTATACAAGAGACAACAATCCTAAATTCTACAGCACAATGGCAGAGTCATGTCTTAAGTGTAAAACTAATAATTGCTCAATAATCCATGCCTTCTGGGAATGCTATAAATTCATAAAGTTATGGGTGGAGTTAGAAAGTTGTCTGTCAGAAGTATTACAGTGTACTTTAATCCATCTGTCAGTATATTTCAAGACATGGCATATGAGGGTGCAGGGAGATACAAGATGGGTTAGAGAATACTTTTCTCGTCAATCGTCTTGAAAAAACATATACTTAAAAACTGGAAATCAACCAATCGTCAATCGTTAACACAATGGAAAGGTGCAGTCTGAGGCCATGTGGAGGTAATTTATGTGGGCTCTGGAGATGGGGTGTGCTGTCGTTTGTATGAGTATGTTTTGTATTGTCAAAAGAAATCATCTAAACTTACAAAAAATATATTTTTGCTGCGCTTGACTGATGTTGCCTAGCCAATAGTCCCATGTTGCCCAACCAAGACACTAGTCCCAAAAGTGCAAACCCTGCCATTCCAGACAGGCTTAATCAAACGCTCAAAGTATATATATATATATATATTTTTTTAAACCTTTATTTAACTAGGCATGTCAGTTAAGAACAAATTCTTATTTTCAATGATAGCATAGGAACAGTGGGTTAACTGCCTGTTCAGGGGCAGAACAACAGATTTGTACCTTGTCAGCTCAGGGGTTTGAACTTGCAACCTTCCAGTTACTAGTCCAACGCTCTAACCACTAGGCTACCCTAGTGGCTAAAAAATACTAATTGAACCCACATCATACTCCTACTACTACACATATGCTCAGTCAGTCTAGAAGAGCGTCCATCCAACTGTAAGTCTGACAGCCTCTCACTGTCTCTCAGTATGACAACAACAGTCACAGACAATAACCTGAATAGGGGTCTGTCTGTCTTATTCAGGGCCTGTCCTGTTTGTATTCTCTATATAGAACACTACTTTTGACCCGGGGCCATAGGGCTCTGGTCAAAAGCAGAGCACTTCATAGGCAATAGGGTGCATTACCTAGGCAATAGAGTGCATTACCTAGGCAATAGGGTGCCAGTTGGGGTACACACATTGTCAGTACTGTAGGGGCCAAGCCAGGGCTGGCTGGTGGCGGGGAGTAGCGGTTAACATAAAGCCCTCCACCGCGACAGAATGGTTCCCCCTGCTCTCTCTCTCAGCATTCCAGCCCGTCTGCTTCAACAGCCGATGCTTCCCTTTTCACTGTCTATTATTAACTTGCAAAAGGGAAAAGGATGGCAAGCCCTGGTGATAACTCCATAAAAGCTGTTTGGGATGTTTCCAATGCTTAGCAGACCATTATATGGACCAAATTCCATATGGTTTTTCTTTACAACCACTCAGTAATGTATGTATTCATTATAATATTCCTATCTGAATTAATTATGAGTGGCGGCGTCTCAAACAAATTCCCCCCGCCCTTTCCCAATGTACTGGTGCTACACACACACACCTACTAAACTAAAGGAAAATAATATGTGTGACAGTTTTTGCCTTGCTCTTATCAGTTCAGGATAGCAAATCAAAAAGTACATTAGTAAAAGTGATGTGTTGACAACGTAGCCCGGTCCCTCTAACCAGCCACTGTCAATTAGCATTAAAATGTGTAGAAAACAAAGAAGAGCTGGCATGGCTGGGGAGAGTGGTAGTCGGGAAATGGCACAGCGTCCTTGGGATGTGACGAGGAGACCGGACGATAGGAAGACAGCACAGGGAAAAATGGCCCACGTGAAAGGAATCAGTGGACCCATTCTTTCACGGTTCACACAGATACAGTCTTAACTGTACAGCGTGGTTCTACAGTGACTAGGACGATACTGGGACAATACGGCGCGCCAGTACACACCCACTGAGGACAGGAGGGGTGGAGAAAAAGCAAAGCCCAATCAGAATGAGCAGAAGTCTGTTCTCAGGAAAGACTTAATCAGTTTAAATCAGCATATTTCCTTTACATCAGCTACCATAATCTCAAAAGAACCACCCTCCTCACCACTAAAACCATGTCTTTTGTCTGAGGAATGCGTGATTGGATATTGCCTGTTCCAAAACCTGAGCACCAGCCGGGGCAAAGAATATATGTTTCTTTATTTAACTAGGCAAGTCAGTTAGGAACAAATTCTTATTTACAATAACAGCCTCCCGGGTAACAGTGGGTTGCCCTTGTTCAGGGGCAGAATGACCGATTTTTACCGTGTCAGCTCAGGGATTCGATCCGGCAACCTTTCAGTTACTGTCCCAATGCTCTAACCACTAGGCTACCTGCCGCCCCAAAGGAATAACTTTCGGAATAGGATTTACATTTTGATACTTGAAATACAAGTTAGCTTCTCATCTAGAAAGTGTATTATTGGAGTGCATTGGTACCATTGATAGGATTTATTACCTAGCAACTGTGTCTGTCTGGGTTTAGGGCTGGGGAAGGCACCCCCACACTGCCATCAGGCTTGTTTGTCCCAAATGGCACCCTATGGCCCATTGGGCTCTGGTCAAAAGTAGTACACTATATGGGGAAGAGGGTGCCATTTTGAATACAGCCCTCTGCTTCAGTCCTATTGTTCAGCCCTATGCTTCAGCCTAGGGTTGCAAAGGGAGGGTATATTACTGAAAACTTTCTAAGCTTACCAGTAAACTACCAGAATGTTGGTATCTTTCAAGGATTTTATGTAATCTATCACAAGATTACATAGTGGCCGTTTTGGGTAGTTCAGATTATCACAGGTGTCTAATTATCTCTCCCTTTTAACATTATTCACTAAGTTGATGTTGTTAATGCCCCATAGAAGTGAGAGAAAGAAATCAAAATGAAATGTTTTGGTGGTGGGGGGGGTGGGACCTGGAGAAGAATGCCCTGCCCTGCCAGGCCTAGCCCAACCCCTCCCTGGGCCTGCCGTGTCTGGATCCCAACAACCCTGCTGAGGAGGGGCCCCTGAGATTCAGCCTCAGCCTATAGCTATGTATGTCCTCCAGATTCAGTCCCAAATGGCTCCCTATTCCCTTAATAGTGCACTACTTTTAAACCAGAGCCCTATAGTGCATTACATAGGGAATGGGGTGCCATTTGGGACGTAACCCCAGCCTCCTCCACTCCACCATGACTTATAATTGAAGGCTGTATTATAACTCTCCACACTTCTCCCAAAGTGTGAACTTTCCCGTCAAGGATTTAAAAGCATTGCATTGGTGTAAAGATTGGCTGGAGAGAGAGTGCCCACCATTGTTCAATCCGTGACGGGGAGTGGGGAGTGAGTAAGTGGGTGGAGAATGAGGATGAGATCCTGCTGCTCACAAACAACCCAGCCAGGGGAGCAGCAGCGGGACACAGAGTCTGTGTCCCAAATGGCACCCTATACTTATAGCGCACTACTTTAGACCAACGGCCACAAGTCACCTATATGGTGCACTACTTTGACCAGAGCAGTGCTCATAAGGCTCCGGTCAAAAGTAGGGTACTAAATAGGAAATAGGGTGCCATTTGGGATGCACACAGCAGTGTTTATCTGATCTCTCCTGCTAATCTCTCTCCCACCTGCCCAGCCCCTCTCATGGGAATGTATGGGAGAGAGAGAGGAGGAACCAATCTTTTTGAAGAAAGGGTAGCGTCCCATGGGGTTTCTTTAAGAATGGAGCCCAAACACATTATTCACAGCATACCACAGTCCTGTATGACAAAGATCTCGTATTAACCCTTCAGCGACCAGACCGCACTTGGCCTTCAGTGTAGCCTAGGTATGACCATATTGCATTGTAAGTCAATAGTTAAAGCAACAACACTGAACTAAAGGCAGACTACAAGGCTGTGAAAGGCTGCAAAGGCTGTGAAAGGCTGCAAAGGCTGTGAAAGGCTGTGAAAGGCTGCAAAGGCTGTGAAAGGCTGTGAAAGGCTGTGAAAGGCTGCAAAGGCGATGAATACTAGACTACTACTGCACCAGTAAATAGGACTTTATGGCAAAACTACCACACAAGAGACTTAAAACCTTTAGCCCCATTAACAGCACAACACAACACCATGATACCCACACACATACACACACCCACACACAGTACCAGTGCAAAATCCAAATAATCTTTCACCTCCTTTTGGACTAGTACTAATTCTCACTACTGACGTACTTAATTATCTGAAAAATGATAATCTGCAACAGGATTTAGCCATGTCAACAAAACTACACCTTGACATCAATACATTTCTTAACACAACGATGTTATAACATATTATAAGAACATGTCATAACATACCCGGGTCAGTTTGTACAGTACATTTGTGTGTGTTGACAAATATCTGTCCTTTTAAAAGCAAACCTATAATAAACTGCTTCAATCTGTCTCATTTCTAAAATATCAAATTATTCAGGGTGCCGTTCCAACAAAAGACTTGTTCTTTCTGCCTAAAAGCACCAATGAGGTTTATGACAAACACACAAAGTAGGTCTTAGCCCTCGGCTCTATTCAAATCCTGTAAGCACAACTGTGGGTTTTGGGGAAAAGGAGGTCAGAATTTCACAGAGGATTATAGCACTATAACAATGTCATAACAGCAGAAATATGTATGTCTGTCGTAAACATTGTGCTATGGATTTAGGGATGAGCGTGAGTAATTGAGTACTCAAATACTCGAATGGTTGTCAAAACTTGGTCTTTAAGCAGAGGCAAAAGAAAATAGAATACTGTGTGGCGACAAAGCGTTGGGCACATCGCTCTCCAACCACGCTCTTCCGACAATTTGTGCTATGTCATTGATTTCATGGTGTGAATTGTTTGTCAATGATTATGAATTCCCTGCTATATATCAAAAGTATAACCAGTAGTAAATATAAGCTAACGTTAATCATTGCAGATGTCATTTCTTTGCCCGCGCTACATCAGTCTGCTCATACAGGACTAATAAAGGCCCAGCATTACGTTTGTGAAGAAGAAAAAAGAAGAAAAGAAAGAAAAGAAAAATTACATCGTTTTTTAAAATTCAGATCTTTCAGTGGGTGCTGAAGGTGCTCCTTCTTCACAAACGTAATGCTGGGCATTTATTGTCTGGTTTCTCTATCTTGTCACTATTGTGTGAACGCGCACGCTTGAGTGTTGGCTATACCTGGCCTGAGCGCCAGGATAGGCATCGGCGTTGGAGTTCATAAATCTGCATTTTCAAAATGCAGATCATCAAAAAAGCTGTGTTTTATGTTGAAAGTCCGTGTTTTCAAATTCAATAGAGATCAGGGGTGTGCAATTATATTTTTACTTCACAGAAATACCAAATAGAGTGCAAAGTTATTTGTTTAGCAGCTACACAAGTGTCACGCCCTGACCTTAGAGAACCGTTTTATTTCTCTATTTGGTGAGGTCAGGGTGTGATGTGGGGTGGGCATTCTATGTTTTGTATTTCTGTGTGTTTGGCCGAGTGTGGTTCCCAATCAGAGGCAGCTCGTTGTCTATCGTTGTCTCTGATTGGGAATCATTAGGCAGCCTGTTTTGCCACCTTAGTTGTGGGTAGTTGTCTGTGTTAGTGGCCTGTATAGCCCTAGGAAGCTGCACGTTCGTTTTTGGTGTTTCTTGTTTTGTTAGCGACATTCTTAATAAAGGAAAATGTACGCTCACCACGCTGCAATTTGGTCCAGTCATTTCCCTGACGACGTTCGTGACAACAAATAAATGAGCTTTTTACATGGCCGTCATACTATGCATGGCTGTCATACTGTATTTCTAATGTTTACCCTTAGAAATGTAGCCAGCCAATTCCTAATCTAATGTTTTGCTTGAAGTTAATCTTGCATTTTACCAGATGAAAGGAGGCTACACCAAGAAAAGTACAGGAGAAAAAGTAACTACACATCTGTCAGAGCGCTGTCTGCTGATAGAATCCCAGTTAGTGAATTGTCATCTGAGTGGAGAAGCACAACTGAAGCACAAAATGTGTCTGATGCTGAGCAGAAATTACAATAATAAACATCTTAAATCTGCATTTAGAAAATGCAGCAAAACATTTCTTATGCATTTTATCCTCTTTTTTTGCATGAAAAACAGGGGGACAAGCAGCAGCAGCAGCAATCTCGCATCAAATATTTTGCCCCTGCAAAGTGCAGCTTGGACACACCTACTCATTCAAGGGTTTTTCTTTATTTTTTTTACTATTTTCTACATTGTAGAATAATAGTGAAGACATCAAAACTATGAAATAACACAAATGGAATCATGTAGTAACCAAAAAAGTGTTTTTTTATATTTGAGATTCATCAAAGTAGCCACCCTTTGCCTTGATGACACCTTTGCATACTCTTGGCATTCTCTCAACCAGCTTCATGAGGTAGTCACCTGGAATGCATTTAAATTAACAGGTATGCTTAGTTAAACATTTATTTGTGGAATTTCTTTCCATCTTAATGCGTTTGAGCCAATCAGTTGTGTTGTGACAAGGTATGGGTGGTATACAGAAGATAGTCCTATTTGGTAAAAGACCAAATACATATTATTTGCAAGAACAGCTCAAATAAGCAACGAGAAACAACTGTCCATCATTACTTTAAGACATGAAGGTCAGTCAATACGAAAAACTTCAAGAACTTTTAAAGTTTCTTCAAGTGCAGTCGTAAAAACCATCAAGCGCTATGATGAAACTGGCTCTCATGAGGACCATCACAGGAAAGGAAGACCCAGAGTTACATCTGCTGCAGAGGATAAATTCATTAGAGTTACCAGCCTCAGAAATTGCAGCCCAAATAAATATTTCAGAGTTCAAGTAACAGACACATCTCAACATCAACTGTTCAGAGGAGACTATGTGAATCAGGCCTTCATAGTCAAATTGCTGCAAAGAAACGACTACTAAAGTACACCAATAATAAGAAGAAACTTGCTTGGACCAAGAAACACGAGCAATGGACATTAGACCAGTGGAAATCTGTCCATTGGTCTGATGAGTCCAAATTTAAGATTTTTGGTTCCAACCGCTGTGTCTTTGTGAGATGCAGAGTAGGTGAACGGATGATCTCTGCATGTGTGGTTCCCACCGTGAAGCATGGAGGAGGAGGTGTGATGGTGTGGGGATGCTTTGCTGGTGACACTGTCTGTGATCCCATCTGGTTTGCGCTTAGTGGGACTATCATTTGTTTTTCAACTGGACAATGACCCAACACACCTCCAGGCTGTGTAAGGTCTATTTGATCAAGAAGGAGAGTGATGGAGTGCTGCCTCAGATGACCTGGCCTCCACAAATCACCTGACATCAAACCAATTGAGATGGTTTGGGATGAGTTGGACCGCAGAGTGAAGGAAAAGCAGCCAACGAGTGCTCAGCATATGTGGGAACTCCTTCAAGACTATTGGAAAAGCATTCCAGGTGAAGCTGGTTAAGAATTCCAAGAGTGTGCAAAACTGTCATCAAGGCAAAACGTGGCTACTTTGAAGAATCTAAAATCTGGTTACTACATTATTCCATATGTGTTATTTTATAGTTTTGATGTTTTCACTATTATTCTACAATGTAGAAAAAAGTAAAAATAACAAAACACCTTTGAATGAGTAGGTGTGTCCAAACATTTGACTTGTACTGTATAAGGGGCAATTTAGCAATTACAACTTGTTATCTGTAAATGTTATGTTGAATTAGGAACTGTTGCACGCTGTTGGCATATATTTCCCAGAGTGCGCCTTGTGTACAAAAAATAAAAAATTTCATTTGAGTACTCGAACAGTAAAAAAAAAAGTAAAATGCCCATCCCTATATGGATATCAGACAATGTGTTATCAAAAGGGTCTATATAATAATATTGACCAATGTTGAAATGTACAGTTTCAATAGTCTAAACAATGAACAGTTGTCTTTCAAGTATACAAATGGTTATCAATGCATTCCTTGATTGATTCATTAATTCTCTCAATCTGATCTTGATATTATGGAGGGAGGGAGGTCTTTGCACATATTAAACATTTTGGGGCAAATACTTTTGCAAAGCGTTCTTTTTACCCTAACTCTCATATTATTATAGATAATTTGTAATGGAATCACTGAAAATTATTTGATCTGTCTCCCCATTCATAAATTCCAGTACAGTGCTCTCCCTTGACAGTGAAAAAAATGACAATGTAACTTCTGCTCCATTTATTTCCATGACAGCACCAAGCTTTCTCATCCACTACCAGACAGTTCAAAAACCTTCAAGCTTTACCTCCCATGCTGGGGCAATAGTGTGCGTAAACCTTCAAGCTTTACCTCCCATGCTGGAGCAATAGTGTGCGTAAACCTTCAAGCTTTACCTCCCATGCTGGGGCAATAGTGTGCGTAAACCTTCAAGCTTTACCTCCCATGCTGGGGCAATAGTGTGCGTAAACCTTCAAGCTTTACCTCCCATGCTGGGGCAATAGTGTGCGTAAACCTTCAAGCTTTACCTCCCATGCTGGGGCAATAGTGTGCGTAAACCTTCAAGCTTTACCTCCCATGCTGGGGCAATAGTGTGCGTAAATCTCATGCTCCGATTATCACAGCTGAAATTTGTATAGCACAATTAGATTGAAAGCTTAATTATAATGGCACCCCATGTCTTTACAAATCCCCCTTTGAACTGCTGAAATGTGTACAGCGGAAGAGCCTCCGAATATACATCCTAATCTGAACTTAATGAGCGACGGAGCCCTCTGCCATAAAATGCGTCAACAGTAACCCCCAACCCATATCAAAGTGTGCATGCATGCACTGAAAAGACACACACACACACACAACTGTAGATTAAAGCGGAATACAGAAAATGAGATTGCAAATCTCGGATCTGGGAATTAACAATGTGATAAGGATCTTTTGAAGCTGCAATTCCAATACAAATAGGCCACATTTCAGAACATAATCTTGTTAGTGACATTAGTATTCTCAGAGCAAAAAACTGTGATTATTATTATTACACATTTTTTTTAAACAGTTGTCTTTGTTTTCAATTATGCAGCCTCAAATATGTTGCACCCTAGTTCTGGACCATCAATAATTACACCATATAACTAGTCTACATCTGTCAAATAATTTGAGCAGAGACACAATAATCTAATGAATATTTCCATGCCGATTTCTAAGTACTGACATTCTTAGAACACCAACCTTGATGGTTAGGGGGGTTCCGATTGGTTGACTTCTGGAAACTCGGCCCAATTAGATCTGCTGGTCTGTGATTGGAGGCTCGGTCTACATTGTCCTGCTGAGAAAAAAGCCAACAGAGCAGTCATGCCAAAAGTGTTTATTCACAACTTCAGCATCACATCAGAACACTGGGTTTGTCTTTGTCTATCTAGTCTAACATGCAGAGGAACATTCATTTGGTTAAGACCTTATTGCATGCAGTACCAATCTGGTCAATATTGAGGTTAAAAAAACAACACAATCTCATTGCAGTGCGTGTACGCCCAAGCGTGCGCACGCGTGTGTGTGTGTGTGTGTACAGGCCTAAACTTGGCTCTCCTCCTGCTGGTCTAAACCAGAACATCCCCTCAGAGCAGCGTGGGGCACTACCATGAAAAGGCAACATACCAAGTTGCCTCTTCTTCCACCCAACCACCCCATGTTTTAGGCTGGATATGAGATCATGGTAAAGAGCATAATGAACTAGAACCAGTAAGGAAGGCTCCATACTAAGCTGTTGTCTTCAGTCAAGGCCTAGGAAGCAGTTACTGTTGCAGTAAGCTGTTGTCTTCAGTCAAGGCCTAGGTAGCAGTTTTTATTTAACTCGGCAAGCCAGTTAAGAACAAATTGTTATTTACAATGACGGCCTACCCCGGCCAAACCCGGAGGACGCTGAGCCAATTGTGCACCACCCTAGGACTCCCAATCACAGCCGGTTGTGATACAGCCTGGGGAAAAAAACAGAGTCTGTAGTGATGCCTCTAGCACTGAGATGCAGTGCCTTAGACCACCGTGCCACTCGGGAGCCTCCCAGTTACTGTGGCAGTAAGCTGTCGTCTTCAGTCGAGGCCTAGGAAGCAGTTACTGTGGCAGTAAGCTGTCGTCTTCAGTCGAGGCCTAGGAAGCAGTTACTGTGGCAGTAAGCTGTCGTCTTCAGTCGAGGCCTAGGAAGCAGTTACTGTGGCAGTAAGCTGTTGTCTTCAGTCGAGGCCTAGGAAGGAAGCAGTTACTGTGGCAGTAAGCTGTTGTCTTCAGTCGAGGCCTAGGAAGCAGTTACTGTGGCAGTAAGCTGTTGTCTTCAGTCGAGGCCTAGGAAGCAGTTACTGTGGCAGTAAGCTGTTGTCTTCAGTCAAGGCCTAGGAAGCAGTTACTGTGGCAGTAAGCTGTTGTCTTCAGTCAAGGCCCAGGAAGCAGTTACTGTGGCAGTAAGCTGTTGTCTTCAGTCAAGGCCTAGGAAGCAGTTACTGTGGCAGTAAGCTGTTGTCTTCAGTCAAGGCCTAGGAAGCAGTTGTGGCACTGTGTCTTCAGTCAGTTAAGCTGTTGTCTTCAGTCAAGGCCTAGGAAGCAGTTACTGTGGCAGTAAGCTGTTGTCTTCAGTCAAGGCCTAGGAAGCAGTTACTGTGGCAGTAAGCTGTTGTCTTCAGTCGAGGCCCAGGAAGCAGTTACTGTGGCAGTAAGCTGTTGCTAGCTAGTTTGTCCTAGGAGATGAACATTGGGGTTGTTATTTTACTTGAAATGCATATGGTCCTTTTTTGCTGGATCTATGTAAAGTTTTGACCAGGAGTCATACAAAATTGTGTGTTCATATACTCCAATGATTAATCCACAGATAAAAGGGGAAGCCTAGTTAGTTTTTAGTTAGTTATCATTGATTAATCTCTCCTCTTTCAAGCATGTATGCTTTGTATGCTTGTGAAAACCAATGAGAAGATTGCTGCGTGTCAAGCATCTCAAATAGAACCTTGTTCTATTTCAGCGGTCGGCAACGCAGACACTCATTGATGTGCATGGATAAAATGAGTGAATAACATGTACACGTTCATTTATATTGCAATGCTTGCGCACGAAGCACGGCCAGTCTGGTTTCCCTGTTAGGCCACAGCAGAAGCTCTTTAGTCTTTAGGACCGTTCAGTAGAACGTACAGGTGTGAAAAGCGAAAAGCCAATGTTCTGAGTTCTCCCCAGTGTTTATGCTAGTTGTTCGGTAGATAGGCTAGATGTTTTCTTTAAAGCAACTTTGCTTTGTTCTGCCTCAGATGTTGACCTAAACAGCAAGTAGCAGAGAACTTGATACGATTACAGGGCTTCCCACAGAAACACATACTTCCAGAGAACACCGTGTCTTCTTGGACAAAAACATAAAATAAATAAATCACTACAAAACAAGTGTGGGTTATCCATAATGTCATCACTGATTGGAGAACTCACAGTGTGCCGCGGGAACAGAATGTACTGTGGTGGACTTCTGTGTTTGGCTTGCTAGGGTGCTCCCACACTCACACACACGCGCATGTCAAAACCAAGACCTCTTGATACGGCAGAAAGGCAGTAGCTGTTATAATGCCTCGGTGAGAGAGGTAATATGATTTATGAAATGGTTTTGTTGTGAAATTGAAGAGGCTCGAACATTCTTTCGTAATTTTGAACACTGGTTTTCATGATCGATCCTTGATAAGTATGATTCACAACTTGAAGGAGCCCACTTCAACAAATAAACCCTACACAATCTTAGTTAGGCCTCTGGCCTATTATAACAAAACGCGTAATAATAACCCTTCGAACCCAAACCGGTTTTAATACGATCTAAATCAACTCACTGAGAAAAAGCAGCAGCAGTATAGTGGTGGCCCTCTCCAGTCTCGTCCTCCTGACTCCAAACTAATCCCAGTGCAAAGTGTCTGGACATGGTTGAAACCATCAGACTAGACAGGGCTAAAAAGGTCCAGCTACCAGAGTGTGACTGATCCCACCCACCCCCGACCGACTACCACCCCCCAAATGGCTGCAGCCAGTGACATCCTTGCTGGGAAGGGGCCAAATATGTATGCCAGTCCCAGCGAGCCCAGGGTTCAGCTCCAGTGAGCCCCCCACCACAGCACCAGACGCACCACAGCCGAAGCCTCCAGGGAAATGAGCAGACCTTAAAAACATGGGTTTGTCTGGACTGTCAACAAAAAAGCCCAACGATCACACATCCTTTGACACCCCCTTGACAATTGACTGAATGTTAACCTTTTAACATTTGGGAGCCAAAAAATAGTACTTCGTTTTTGCATAATTCTCAGCCATGTTTAGAGGGGTGGTATGCGCACACCCATGAACAAAACGTTACCTAGGTGCTGGATCCGAGAGGACAACGTAGAACAAGAAAAGTAAATCTGCGCGCTGGAATTCCGAGCCGGTCACGGGTGCACCTCAGCCACGCTCAAGGTACTAAACGATATCATAACCGCCATCGATAAAAGACAGTACTGTTCAGCCGTCTTCATCGACCTTGCCAAGGCTTTCGACTCTGTCAATCACCATATTCTTATCGGCAGACTCAGTAGCCTCGGTTTTTCGGATGACTGCCTTGTCTGGTTCACCAATTACTTTGCAGACAGAGTTCAGTGTGTCAAATCGGAGGGCAAGCTGTCCGGTCCTCTGGCAGTCTCTGTGGGGGTGCCACAGGGTTCAATTCTCGGGCCGACTCTTTTCTCTGTATATATCAATGATGTTGCTCTTGCTGCGGGCGATTCCCTGATCCACCTCTACGCAGACGACACCATTCTATATACTTCCGGCCCGTCCTTGGACACTGTGCTATCTAACCTCCAAACGAGCTTCAATGCCATACAACACTCCTTCCGTGGCCTCCAACTGCTCTTAAACGCTAGTAAAACCAAATGCATGCTTTTCAACCGTTCGCTGCCTGCACCCGCACGCCTGACCAGCATCACCACCCTGGATGGTTCCGACCTTGAATATGTAGACATCTATAAGTACCTAGGTGTCTGGCTAGACTGTAAACTCTCCTTCCAGACTCATATCAAACATCTCCAATCGAAAATCAAATCAAGAGTCGGCGTTCTATTCCGCAACAAAGCCTCCTTCACTCACGCCGCCAAACTTACCCTAGTAAAACTGACTATCCTACCGATCCTCGACTTTGGCGACGCCATCTACAAAATTGCTTCCAACACTCTACTCAGCAAACTGGATGCAGTTTATCACAGTGCCATCCGTTTTGTCACTAAAGCACCTTATACCACCCACCACTGCGACTTGTATGCTCTAGTCGGCTGGCCCTCGCTACATATTCGTCGCCAGACCCACTGGCTCCAGGTCATCTACAAGTCCATGCTAGGTAAAGCTCCGCCTTATCTCAGTTCACTGGTCACGATGGCAACACCCATCCGTAGCACGCGCTCCAGCAGGTGTATCTCACTGATCATCCCTAAAGCCAACACCTCATTTGGCCGCCTTTCGTTCCAGTACTCTGCTGCCTGTGACTGGAACGAATTGCAAAAATCGCTGAAGTTGGAGACTTTTATCTCCCTCACCAACTTCAAACATCTGCTATCTGAGCAGCTAACCGATCGCTGCAGCTGTACATAGTCTATTGGTAAATAGCCCACCCATTTTCACCTACCTCATCCCCATACTGTTTTTATTTATTTACTTTTCTGCTCTTTTGCACACCAATATCTCTACCTGTACATGTCCATCAGTGTTAATCTGCAAAATTGTAATTATTCGCCTACCTCCTCATGCCTTTTGCACACAATGTATATAGACTCCCCTTTTTTTCCTACTGTGTTATTGACTTGTTAATTGTTTACTCCATGTGTAACTCTGTGTTGTCTGTTCACACTGCTATGCTTTATCTTGGCCAGGTCGCAGTTGCAAATGAGAACTTGTTCTCAACTAGCCTACCTGGTTAAATAAAGGTGAAATAAAAATAAAAATAAAAATAACGCTCCCAAAGTTTTTAATAGGACTAGGACAATGTTTTGTTGGCTTCCACAGGATAATTCTTCTCAGCCATGCCAAGTCTTCCAACAGTATTACTACTCTATATTAAAATGGGGTTGGAAACAAGCACCTGCTCAATTCAGACACTCTGAGAAGAAGCTATTGACCTAACCAATATATGTTGGGTTTAGATCAGTAAATAAAAGTACAACTACAACACTGTGATTTAGTGATGCTATCTCAAAACATGGCCACCTACATTCTACACCATAGAAATAGAATTAATAGAAGAATTCAAATTTTTCTATGATCTATTCTGCCACAAACTCAATCATAGGCTAGGGTTAGTATGTAGAGAGGGGTCATAGTAAAGTTGGGGTCAGGTTTATAAAAAGGGAGAGATAAGGCAGACCAGGACTAAGGTTGGGGCCAAGACAAGGTCAGGGTTAAGGGTTTAGAACAGGGACAGTGGTAAGGTTGGGGGTTTGAACAAGGTCACGCCAAGGCCAATATTAGGTTTGTGGTGTTGAAAGGGGAGTGTCTGACAGAATAATCACACATGGGTCCTTCATGGGGCTTTGCTAAGAAGAAGCACTATGCTTTGGGATATGTTGTGTGTTGATAAGTGCAGGGGTCAGAAGTTTACATACACTCAATTAGTATTTGGTAGCATTGCCTTTAAATTGTTTAATTTGGGTCAAACGTTTTGGGTAGCCATCCACACGTTTCCCACAATAAGTTGGGTGAATTTTGGCCCATTCCTCCTGACAGAGCTGGTGTAACTGAGTCAGGTTTGTAGGCCTCCTTTTTCAGTTCTGCCCACAAATTTTCCATGGGATTGAGGTCAGGGCTTTGTGATGGCCACTCCAATACCTTGACTTTGTTGTCCTTATGCCATTTTGCTACAACTTTGGAAGTATGCTTGGGGTCATTGTCCATTTGGAAGACCCATTTGCAACCAAGCTTTAACTTCCTGATTGATGTCTTGAGATGTTGCTTCAATGTATCCACATAATTTTCCTGCCTCATGATGCCATCTATTTTGTGAAGTGCACCAGTCCCTCCTGCAGCAAAGCACCCACACAACATGATGCTGACACCCCTGTGCTTCACGGCTGGGACGGTGTTCTTTGGCTTGCAAGCCTCCCACTTTTTTTCCAAACATAACGATGGTCATTATGGCCAAACAGTTCTATTTTTGTTTCATCAGACCAGAGCACATTTCTCCAAAAAGTACGATCTTTGTCCCCATGTGCTGTTGCAAACCATAGTCTGGCTTTTTTATGGCGGTTTTGGAGCAGTGGCTTCTTCCTTGCTGAGCGGCCTTTCAGGTTATGTCGATATAGGACTTGTTTTACTGTGGATATAGATACTTTTGTACCCATCTCCAAAAGGTCCTTTGCTGTTGTTCTGGGATTGATGTTCACTTTTCACACCAAAGTACGTTTATCTCTAGGAGACAGAACGCGTCTCCTCCCTGAGAGCTATGACGTCTGCGTGGTCCCATGGTGTTTATACTTGCGTACTATTGTTTGTACAGATGAACGTGGTACCTTCAGGAAATTGCTCCCAAGGATGAACCAGACTTGTGGAGGTCTACAATTATTTTTCTGAGGTCTTGGCTTATTTCTTTTGATTTTCCCATGATTTCAAGCAAAGAGGCACTGAGATTGAAGGTAGGCATTGAAATACATCCACAGGTACACCTACAGTTGACTCAAATTATGTAAATTAGCCTATCAGAAGCTAATAAAGCAATGACATCATTTTGGGGAATTTTCCAAGCTGTTTCAACACACAGTCAACTTAGTGTATGTAAACTTCTGACCCACTGGGATTATGATACAGTGATAAATAACTGAAATAATCTGTCTGGAAACAATTGTTGGAAAAATTACTTGTGTCATACACAAAATAGATGTCCTAACCAACTTGCCAAAACTATAGATTGTTAACAAGAAATTTGTGGAGTGGTTGAAAAACGAGTTTTAATGACTCCAACCTAAGAGTATGTAAACTTCCGACTAATTAGAAGATCAAGAGTTCAATTTGGACTCTCTTTGGAGGCACACAGAGTGAGAAGATGAGAATGAGAGTAGGTGTGACCTATAATTTGTTTCCACAGTAATGGGTAGATATAGAATAGCCGCCATTCCTGTATTGCTATCGTCCAGCACGAACACACCCAGTGCACCCACTACAGTATAAAATAAACACAGCCCCTTTCCACATGCAGGGCTACCTCACTGAACAAGTCGGGGCCTATTCATGTTTAGGCCTAGGTTCTACTCTGGTAGGCATATTCATAATACTAAACACTGGTTCACTTTCCTCAATAACGGATGTTGTGGTTTTGCATAGTGCATTACTAACAGTCATGAGGCATTTCCTAAATGTTTAGCTCTCTATAAAGCCAGCATAATCCTCACACTAAGGATCATTTAAATGCTACCTCACATTCCAGAAAAGGTCACAATTTCTCCCACCTTGAACTTCCATTGGTCATGCTATTACGTTCAAAAGTCACACTGTAACTCTCCTGAATAAAAACAATAACAATACGTGGTCCAATTGTCATAGTTACATTTCATTGCATGCTAACTTAAATACAAGTGCATGGATGTATTGTGGACTAGAGGCTAGGGTGAAATGGCCTACTCTACTGCTAGATGACGTCAAACTCCTAGTCTAGTAGCCTAATTCAGTAGGATAGTTAGCCCTGCAAAGTCAAATACCAATTTAAATAGCAGATTTTATTGCTGTATGTTTATGTAGATAAGCCTCCGGTTTCCTCTGGGGTTTCTCTGGTAGAGAGAGAGAGAGAAACACTGACCTTCTTTTACAAGTCAGGGCACATTTGTCATGTAACCCACTAGATGCCTAAAATGCATCCTGATTCAACAAACGCAGCTCAACCCAAACATTTCCTGTCGGTCTGTGTCTCAAAAATAAAGTAAAAGAACCAGATTTTTGAATTTCCCCATTTACTTCCAAGAAAAACCAGAACAAGAAAGCTTGACTTCCAGGAACAGGAAACCATATGCTTCTGCCAGAAAAATCCCCACTTCATTCACTCTAAAAACACCTACAAAACTCAAGGCAAAAAATGTACTGCTTTGCAAAGACTGATGTGTTTCAGGGAATAAGATCAGCTTTAATGGCTACAGCAGCGTGAAGCCAGAGCCTGTGTCCCAAATGGCACGACATTCACTACATGGTGAAATTATTTTGACCAGAGCCCTATGGGTCCTGGTCAAAAGTAGTGCACTACATGGGGGATAGGATGCCAATCGGGACACAAATAGAGTCAACATGGCCCCCGACCAAATGATAAGCCTATAGCTAACACACATAATATATATATATGTGTATATATATATATATATATATATATATATATATATTTCTCTCTGCAGAACTTTGACTCATGCGAACTTTGACTCATGTTAAAATGTGCTGCTTCACAATGCCAAATTTGCATTTCACCTCTGTCACTTCCATAGAGATTTTCCTTGTAATCGTATTCTAGTGTGTTCAATTCTTTGAATCGTTTAAAGCTGCAATATCTCACTTTTTGAGCGGCCCGAACGAATTCACATAGAAATGTGAGTTATAGATCTATCATTCTCATTGAAAGCAAATCTAAGAAGGGGTAGATCTATTCTATGTGCACTATTTCTATGCATCCCGTGCTTAAGCTTAGTTTTTTGTATTTTCCTTTAGTTTTGTACACCAGCTTCAAACAGCTAAAAATATAATATTTTTGGTTATGGAAAATATATTTCACAGCAGTTTAGATGGTACAATGATTCTCTACACTATACTTGCTTGTTTTGCCACAAACTGAAAGTAGGCGATTTATTACCATTTTGGTAACACTTTACTTGACACCCAGTGTCAAAACACATTATGACAAGGTCATTACAACTGACATAACCTGTCATAATATGGTCATAACACTGTCATGACCCACATATTTACACCTGTTGTGATATATATTGAGTTATTTTATGTCTGGTTATGACACCTACATAAGAGTGTCAAAACCCACATTTATTCAAATTTGTTTTTTCCATTTCAATAAGTTTCCTTTCTTTTGAAAGTTTGCTTCTTAAATCCTTTGTTGTTGTAATGAATTCTTTACAGTCATGCTTTTTTCAACATATTTTAAATAACACTGTCAAGAAGCATTACGGCCATCCTGGGTCACTTTACTTGGACTAGAAAACACACTTTATGACTCTGTCAAGAAGCATTATGACCATCCTGGGTCACTTTACTTGGACTAGAAAACACACTTTATGACACTGTCAAGAAGCATTATGACCATCCTGGGTCACTTTAGCATTATGACCATCCTGGGTCCTTGGACTAGAAAACACACTTTATGACACTGTCAAGAAGCATTACGGCCATCCTGGGTCACTTTACTTGGACTAGAAAACACACTTTATGACTCTGTCAAGAAGCATTACGGCCATCCTGGGTCACTTTACTTGGACTAGAAAACACACTTTATGACTCTGTCAAGAAGCATTATGACCATCCTGGGTCACTTTACTTGGACTAGAAAACACACTTTATGACACTGTCAAGAAGCATTATGACCATCCTGGGTCACTTTACTTGGACTAGAAAACACACTTTATGACACTGTCAAGAAGCATTACGGCCATCCTGGGTCACTTTACTTGGACTAGAAAACACACTTTATGACTCTGTCAAGAAGCATTACGGCCATCCTGGGTCACTTTACTTGGACTAGAAAACACACTTTATGACACTGTCAAGAAGCATTATGACCATCCTGGGTCACTTTTCTTGGACTAGAAAATACACTTTATGACACTGTCAAGAAGCATTATGACCATCAAGTGTAACTTCACTTGGGGGGAAAAAAACAGTTCATGGCACTATCAAGAAGAATTATGAGCATCATAATGCCAAATAATGCCATACATGCCCTTATATCAGGATTCAGTCAAAAAAAGGGTGTTTTGTCCTGCCCCTGAAACCTGCTCCTGTGTTCATCCCAGTCATCAGCAACAGAGCATTGGGTTAGGTGCATGTGTGCACAATTACAATTAAATAAATATATATATATAAAACATATTGTTGACATGTAGGTTATGATGTAATAGAATGTTTGCATTGTGTGGTAGGTAGACACTTTTGTAGGCGTCATAACCAGCCGTAAAATAACACAATATGTGTCACAACAGGTCTAATTATGTGTCATGACAGTGTTATGACCATATTATAAAAGTTATGACACGGTATGTCAGCTGTTATGACATGGTTATGACCGTGTCATAACATGTTATGATGCTGGGTGTCAAGTAAAGTGTTATCCTGCATAGTGAATCTTTAAATGTCACTTATTTCATTCAGAGTTTATGCCTTCACGGAATCCTATTTACATTTTACAGTCAGTATAAACTGAAACCTGTTTCCAAGGAATATGACTAGTCTATTCAGTTAACTAAAACATTAAAGTAACCTCAATACTATTTAACACAGACTCTTGAGCTCAATACTAAGTCCACAGCTGTGTAGCAGCCATAGTCCGATGATTCATTATTACATATTTACGAATCTCAATGCATTGAATGTTTTCGAGTTGTGGACATACAGTTGAAGTCAGAAGTTTACATACACTTAGGTTGGAGTCATTAAAACTCGTCTTTCAACCACTCCACAAATTTCTTGTAAACAAACTATAGTTTTGGCAAGTCGGTTAGGACATCTACTTTGTGAATGGCACAAGTCATTTTTCCAACAATTGTTTACAGACAGATTATTTCACTTATAATTCACTGTATCACAATTCCAGTGGGTCAGACGTTTACATACACTAAGTTGACTGTGCCTTTAAACAGCTTGGAAAATTCCAGAAAATGATGTTACGGCTTTATAAGCTTCTGATATACTAATTGACATCATTTATGTCAATTCGAGGTGTACATGTGGATGTATTTCAAGGCCTACCTTCCAACTCAGTGCCTCTTTGCTTGACATCATGGGAAAATCAAAAGAAATCAGCCAAGACCTCAGGAAACATTTTTGTAGACCTCCACAAGTCTGGTTCATCCTTGGGAGCAATTTCCAAATGCCTGAAGGCACCACATTCATCTGTACAAACAATAGTACGCAAGTATAAACACCATGGGACCACGCAGGAAGGAGACGCGTTCTGTCTCCTAGAGATTAATGTACTTTGGTGTGAAAAGTGCAAATCAATCCCAGAACAACAGCAAATGACCTTGTGACGATGCGGTTGGAAACAGGTACAAAAGTATCTATCTCCATAGTAAAACAAGTCCTATATCGACATAACCTGAAAGGCCGCTCAGCAAGGAAGAAGCCACTGCTCCAAAACTGCCATAAAAAAGCCAAACTACGGTTTGCAACAGCACATGGGGACAAAGATCATACTTTTTGGAGAAATGTGCTCTGGTCTGATGAAACAAAAATAGAACTGTTTGGCCATAATGACCATCGTTATGTTTGGAGGAAAAAGGGGGATGCTTGCAAGCCAAAGAACACCATCCTAACCGTGAAGCACGGGGTGGCAGCATCATTTTGTGGGGGTGCTTTGCTGCAGGAGGGACTGGTGCACTTCACAAAATAGATGGCCTCATGAGGCAGGAAAGTTTTGTGGATATATTGAAGCAACATCTCAAGACATCAGTCAGGACGTTAAAGCTTGGTCGCAAATGGGTCTTCCAAATGGACAATGACCCCAAGCATACGTCCAAAGTTGTGGCAAAATAGCGTAACGACAACAAAGTCAAGGTATTAGAGTGGCCATCACAAAGCCCTGACCTCAATCCTATGGAAAATTTGTGGGCAGACCTGAAAAAGCATGTGCGAGCAAGGAGGCCTACAAACCTGACTCAGTTACACCAGCTCTGTCAGGAGGAATGGGCCAAAATTCACCCAGCTCATTGTCGGAAGCTTGTGGAAGGCTACCCAAAACATTTGACCCAAGTTAAACAATTTAAAGGCAATGGTACCAAATACTAATTGAGTGTATGTAAACTTGTATGTATGTATGTGTGTATGAAAACTGACCCATTGGGAATGTGATGAAAGAAATAAAAGCTGAATAAATTATTTTCTCTACTATTATTCTGATATTTCACATTCTTAAAATAAAGTAGTGATCCTAACTGACCTAAGACAGGGAATCTTTACCAGGATTAAATGTCAGGAATTGTGAAAAACTGAGTTTAAATGTATTTTGCTGAGGTGTATGTAAACTTTCGACATCAACTGTATTGATTCAATGTTTATGTATTCCTATTGGTTGGTTGAATTTACATATCGATAGGTGCCATACCATTGGTTATGCTTTCAGATAGGGGGAGATCACGAACATAAATTCTTCCCAGTCTGATATTGACATGCAATTGGTAGGTCAGTCCTGAAATACATACTGTATTCTATTTTCATATTTACAATGTGTACAAGTTCACTAAGTACATGTCTTGATGTATAAATGTGTAACAGTGCCTGTTAGATATTGGGGGCATCCTGGGATGTGCTTTTGCATGTATTTGCTGGAAGAACAAGTTAGCTAGCTTGCTCTAATTGTAATGTTTGCATTGGTTATTTCTATGCTAACAGACGAATCAGGAATCTACAGCCATCTAATGTGGTTCCTTGTGTCTATCGTCAGAAAAAACACCAATCAACTGGGATCGCTGGCTGGACAGTCCTTCCTTTAAAAAGCTTCCCCAGTGAAAAATGTCTGGCACCGCCAGTGAACTTTCACATAGCTGTCTCACTGGCTTTGCATGTCTGCCGCTGGTGGCAAAACCCAGTTACCCCTCTGGGGATCAATAAAGTTAATTCGGCAGACACTGTGACCCAAATACCTATTAGAAGCAACACAAGAGTGAGAACGCAATCCATATGTCCATTAACTATTAAAGATCATAAGCCTATACGGTGGCCTACATCAATTACAGTGGGGTTCGAAATTATTGACACCCTTGATTAAGATGGGCAAAAATCACGGCTGGCTAGTTAGCACGCGCTAATAGCGTTTCAAACTTCACTCACTCTGAGCCTTGGGGCTGTTGTTTCCCTTGCTCTGCATAGGTAATGCTTCGATGTGGTGGCTGTTGTCGTTGTGTTGCTGGTTCGAGCCAAGGGAGGAGCGAGGAGAAGGACGAAAGCTATACTGTTACACTGGCAATACTATAGTGCCTATAAGAATATCCAATAGTCAAAGGTTAATGAAATGCAAATGGTACAGAGGGAAATAGTCCTATAATAACTACAACCTAAAACTTCTTACCTGGGAATATTGAAGACTCATGTTAAAAGAAACCACCAGCTTTCATATGTTCTCATGTTCTGAGCAAGGAACTGAAACTTTAGCTTTCTTACATAGCACATATTGCACTTTTACTTTTTTCTCCAACACTATGTTTTTGCATTATTTAAACCAAATTGAACATGTTTCATTATCTACTTTTTGGCTAAATTGATTTTATTGATGTATTATATTAAGTTAAAATAAGTGTTAATTCAGTATTGTTGTAATCGTCATTATTAAAAATACAAGGTTTTTTATTTATTTATTTTTTAAATCGGCCGATTAAATCGGTATCGGCATTGAAAAATCATCATCGGTCGACCTCTAGTAGTCACTGCTACATTATTTCTAAGAATCTTTAGGGGTGTTATTTGTTAAACAAAATCTAGTTATTTGAGCAATCGTATTAGTATAAAATAATATAATTTCCCCATACAATATAGTTCAGTATTTTAATTATTTATTTTATACAGTCATTTTTGCTCATCTTTGTCAAGGGTGTCAATCATTTCAGACCACACTGTATGTACTGCACTATTATATACTGTACCATCTTTGATGACAGAAGTCTATCGATCCATCACTGACTGACCCAACATGGAAACATGATGCGACCCTCCAGATCTACCAAACAAAGAAAAACCAGACTTCTGTTCATTAGGGCACGCAACGTAAAACGCTTGAAAACTTTTAGCAACCGAAAATGAAACGTTTGTGTCCAGACCCTCCCTGTTTCAGACCATTTTCTTCCATTTGGTGACTAATGAACACGACTCAGAAGATACAGTTCTCCTTCACTGGCATCACACTGGCATCCCAGACCATAAGCAGAAACTCATAACAGGACTAAACACCTGACCTTTCACACACAGTGTTTAATTGAAAGTAGAGCTGGGATGATAAACCGGAAAATATCGATCACATTGCTGATATCGTTCATTACTATAAGTAGCCTATACTAGAGAAATGTGACGTTTGAAATGAAATAAGTTTCCTAATATGGGTGATTTTTAAAATGTGACAATTTCCACCAAACTAGTAGTAGTAGCTTAAAGGATCATAATTGTTATTTTTTATAAACATATAGTTCTATTTATCGTTATTGCATCAATTCAGGCAATTTATTGCGATATGGATTTTGGTCCATATCCCCCAGCTCTAATTGAAAGTACAAAAAAGAGAGACATTTCCATCCATATAAAATCCAGTTCAGTAGTCCTACTCAATCCAGTAATTAAGTTGATAAGCTTTCCTTGGAGTGCTGTGGCAAACCTCCAGTCAGTTCACCCAGCTCTCTTTCGCTCTCTCTCCAACACCGCCTTGGAGCTGAGCCCAGAATCCCATAACATTTACTTGTTATATAACCCCAGGATAAAGAGGCTGTTTCTGCCCATTATTTACCAATTAAAAAACTGACAGTGTGAATGAGCCCGTCGAGGAAGAGATCAGATGCATAGGATAGCTACTTCTAGGAACTGTTAAGCTAGTTGAGATACTTTGTGTTTAGCTGCATGACTAAACAAGTGTGTCTGATACTAGAAAAGTGGACATAGCCTATTCATATTATATTCTTTAGCCCTAACCACAATGAAAGCCCAAGGGAGAGGGTGGGTGGTGGATGACAAGCTAAAATCCCCACAGCACAGGCTTCCTAAATAGCCCTTTAGGGCTGGATGGGTTGAACTCTCCTCTACAGGGCAGGTGACCAGGCTGATTGATAGTCTATTTCCCACTGGACTGGGGTTGAAGTGCTGCACGTGGAAACAAACAATGTAAAAAACAATCCGGTTAATCCATTGATTGAGACCACTGCTGATGGTCTTACGTCGGGTCCAGATTCCCCATGCTGGGCCAGGCACCATGTGAATCACCATCGATGTATTCAGCCCAAAGGAATGTGCGTCCATGCCACTGCCATTCATTGGCTCTTCTGTTTTCATTCATGCTCTGCCACTAAATCTATTGGCCATGACAGGTACATTCACAGCAAGGTTTTTTTTGTTACGGCCCAGCTGAGAGAGTGGGGATCTGGTTTTAACCTCTCGCTCCCGTCTTCCCTCAGCTCTGGCTCTGGGGTGAGGGAGGGCTTATAGCAGGGGAACTGGGAGTGTTTAAACAGTCTTTTCCTAACCACTCCATGTATAGTTTTATATACAGTTCCATATGTTAGATGCATATAGAGCGTTTTATTATTTTTACGTTTATGACTTGTGTAAATAAGAGTTCCAAATCCCAAATGGTGCTGCATCAGCAAACACTAGAATATTACCACAGATAATAAAGAGCTTATAAAATATGGCAGACCTGGGTTCAAATAGTATTTGAAATCGTTTTAACACTAGCTGTGGTTGCTTGAACTTGCCTTGTGAAAAAATACCAATGGAATACTCACAAAAGTGAAAACCCTGCCCAACTGGCACTGCAGCCAGGCTCAAGTAAACGCTCAAAGTTACTGAAAGAAAATAAATCATATTTGAAGCTAGGTCTGATAGATGGTGTGGTTAAACTATGGTCTAAGCCAATAGTTTCAACAGAAAACATCACAGTAGTAAATTTGAGTAATTGTAACATTCGTAATTGCTATTCCAAATGAATTGATATCTCTGACACATTAAAATTCTAGAAATATAGATGGTACAAAACATCTAGTAAAAGACATGGATTAATTACCTGATAATTTGGATGGTGTAGAAAATAATCTGGACATCCGGCTACAGCCATGCTATGGAGCTATTTATCAATCACTGCTCTTTGGGTTTTCCCATTCACTTTTGATAGATGATGCAAGAACCTGTAAAAGAAAACAGAAGAGATTAATGATTAATTAAACTAGATATGCAAAAATGTAGCTAATGGGTCCACAATAAAACAGTTTCTGATGATCTTTTACAATGATTTTTACTGTATCAAGGATAGCATACACAAGACGTTTTGGGTTAACATCTTTCTTCAGTGTGTAGCTTCATGACGGACGTGAATTAAACTAAAAATGCTTCAGAAGGAAAAGGAAGTCTCAAACAGTGGAGACTAATATAGCACATCTTAACCAGAGGTCGGCCGATTAATCGGAATGGCCGATTAATTGGGGGCCGATTTCAAGTTTTCATATCAATCGGAAATCGGGTATTTTTGGGTGCCAATTTTTTAAATATATATTTTTAAATACCTTTATTTAACTAGGCAAGTCAGTTAAGAACACATTCTTATTTTCAATGACGGCCTAGGAACGGTGGGTTAACTGCCTCGTTCAGGGGCAGAACGACAGATTTTCACCTTGTCAGCTCGGGGGACCCAATCTTGCAACCTTACAGTTAACTAGTCCAACGCAATAACAACCTGCCTCTCTCTCGTTGCACGCCACAAGGAGACTGCCTGTTACGCGAATGCAGTAAACTAAGGTAAGTTGCTAGCTAGCATTAAACTTATCTTATAAAAAATAATCATAATCACTAGTTAACTACACATGGTTGATGATATGACTAGATATTATCTAGCGTGTCCTGCATTGCGTATAATCTGACTGAGCATACAAGCATACAAGTATCTAAGTATCTGACTGAGCGGTGGTAGGCAGAAGCAGGCGCGTAAACATTCATTCAAACAGCACTTTCGGGCATTTTGCCAGCAGCTCTTCGTTGTGCGTCAAGCATTGCACCGTTTATGACTTCAAGCCTATCAACTCCCGAGATGAGGCTGGTGTAACCGAAGTTAAATGGCTAGCTAGTTAGCGCACGCTAATAGCATTTCAAACGTCACTCGCTCTGAGCCTTGCAGTGGTTGTTTCCCTTGCTCTGCATAGGTAACGCTGCTTCGAGGGTGGCTGTTGTCGTTGTGTTCCTGGTTCGAGCCCAGGGAGGGGCGAGGAGAGGGACGGAAGCTATACTGTTACACTGGCAATACTAAAGTGCCTATAAGAACACCCAATAGTCAAAGGTTAATGAAATACAAATGGTATAGTGGGAAATAGTCCTATAATTCCTATAATAACTACAACCTAAAACTTCTTACCTGGAATATTGAAGACTCATGTTAAAAGGAACCACCCGCTTTCATATGTTCTCATGTTCTGAGCAAGGAACGGAAACGTTAGCTTTCTTACATAGCACATATTGCACTTTTACTTTCTTCTCCAACACTTTGTTTTTGCATTATTTAAACCAAATTGAACATGTTTTATTATTTACTTGAGGCTAAATTGATTTTATTGATGTATTATATTAAGTTAAAATAAGTGTTAATTCAGTATTGTTGTAATTGTCATTATTACAAATAAATAAATAAAAATGGCAGATTAAATCGGTATCGGCTTTTTGGTCCTCCAATAATCGGTATCAGTATTGGCGTTGAAAAATCATAATCGGTCGACCTCTAATGGAAACCCACATAGTTCTTTCTACAGGTCAGTAAACACTAGCGTAAACAGTAAACAGCTTCTAGCAGCAAACAACTCAGGTCTTAGTTAAAGGCTATGGTATGATTGTTCAAAAGTTCAAAGTTGAAACTACTGTACTCATGTGGTGTGTGGATAGAAATTAAACCTACAGTGAACTTCCTCACTCAAAAAAGCTTTTATGTTGCTTTTCTAATCATTCTCAAGAGGTTTTTTGACTACAATTGGCCACCTTTATCACCCGGCCAGGTTGGTGGTGTTGATCATTCCAACCCAGATGAAAACAGATACAAAAGGTAAAAGTTGGTGCAGATCAGATCATGTAGTATGTTGTTGCAACCACCTTCTGAGAATCCCGGTCAGTCAGACAAGATCACATTTAAAACTTATGAGAAACAGAAACAGCGACTGACACAATGATGCTGTTATTCCAAGCCCTTCAGCCAATACTTTGCTGGTGCTTCCTGTGAGTGTTGACATGTAGCTAAAGCCTCGTCCAATACCTGGGTCAAGACAGGAGAAAGTTCAACAACAAGTTGGACCTTTGGTCTATTTGAACATCTTAAAGTCCGTATCCTATTAACCTCTTGATAGCCTACATCTACAAATACTTGTAAACTTTTCCCCTGAAAAACAGGCCCTATACATGACACAGTCATCTGCAGGCTTAGGCCTAGCACAGTTTCTCACTGAATGAAGCTGAATGCCTTTTTTGGGAGTTCTCCCCCCCCAACTCAAACCACAATTACCTTAGAATACTTCTTCATACATGTACAGTTAGACCAGAACCATAGATTTTGCAAGTTTTGACGTATACACTGGTTGGAAAATACATTAGGAACAACTTCCTAATATTGAGTTGAACAACCCTAAGAACAGCCTCAATTCGTTGGGGGGTATGGACTACAACGTGTTGAAAGCGTTCCACAGTGATGCTGGCCCGTGTTGACTCCATTGCTTCACACAGTTGTGTCAAGTTGGCTAGATGACCTTTAGATGGTGGGCCATTCTTGATAAACACAGAAAACGGTTCAGCGCGAAAAACCCAGCAGAATTGCAGTTCTTGACACATAAAAATGTGATTGAGAAAACGAAGAGAAAAAAAGCTCACATTTTCAAACAGTACATTTATATTTTCCTATGGGGATATACACTTGCGTGAGTTTTTTTCCCCCCTCGCCTGAGTTGCCTCATTTCACTGCCAAAATAAAATTCAACCATCTAGTGTTCAGGAAAATGACAACACAAGGTCAAATACAGGTAGTCTAATCAAATAATTAACATCCAATGACATTAATTGTTACTCTCTTGCGGGAAACCTTCACTCTTGCGCAGACATTTAGAAACGAAACATGACCATTTGAAAAATAAGCCATGGGAGTTTTTTGAGCGAGAATATGGAATGACTTTTGAGTAGTAAGACATGTATAAACGCAACATATACCATTAATAAGAAGGGGCTAGAAGCATGGTGAGTTACCGAGTGGCTAGGACAGA
Organism: Oncorhynchus tshawytscha; assembly: GCF_018296145.1. NCBI lineage: Eukaryota > Metazoa > Chordata > Actinopteri > Salmoniformes > Salmonidae > Oncorhynchus > Oncorhynchus tshawytscha. The sequence goes on from NC_056451.1 coordinate 15,889,968, forward strand.
CAAGCTTAAATGTGATTCTTCCTGCTGGCGCGGATATGGAGGTGACAATGCTGGGGGAAAAGGCCCAAAAAAACTATACAGACAATGCCTTCATCAAACAACACGGTTTCATGACGCATCAGTGACATGGCAGGACATGTTTTGAAACAATTACTGCTTCGCATACAAATCAGTGAATTATATGCCTTACAGCTGGATGAGTCAACAGACGGGCTTGGCACAGCTCCTGGTATATGTCCGTTAGTTTTATGGCGGATCAATTAAGGAAGACATCCTCTTCTGCAAACCAGGACATGAGGATATGTTTAAAGTACTGGACAGATTTGTGACATCAAATGGACTTTGGTGGTCAAGATGTGTTGATATCTGCACTGATGGCGCACAAGACATGACAGGGAGACATAGTGGAGTGGTAACGCACATGCAAGCAGTTGCTCCAGACACCACTTGGGTACACTGCAGCATCCACCGAGAGGCTATTGCTGCCAAGGGAATGCCTGACAGCTTGAAAGGGTTGGCGCCCCCCCCTTGGGTTGTGCCGTGGCTTAGATCTTTGTGGGCTATACTCAGCCTTGTCTCAGGATGGTAAGTTGGAGGTTGAAGATATCCCTCTAGTGGTGTGGGGGCTGTGCTTTGGCAAAGTGGGTGGGGTTATATCCTTCCTGTTTGGCCCTGTCCGGGGGTGTCCTCGGATGGGGCCACAGTGTCTCCTGACCCTTCCTGTCTCAGCCTCCAGTATTTATGCTGCAGTAGTTTGTGTCGGGGGGCTAGGGTCAGTTTGTTATATCTGGAGTACTTCTCCTGTCCTATTCGGTGTCCTGTGTGAATTTAAGTGTGCTCTTTCTAATTCCCTCTTTCTCTCTCTCTCTCTCTCTCTCTCTCTCTCTCTCTCGGAGGACCTGAGCCCTAGGACCATGCCTCAGGACTACCTGACATGATGACTCCTTGCTGTCCCCAGTCCACCTGGCCGTGCTGCTGCTCCAGTTTCAACTGTTCTGCCTTATTATTATTCGACCATGCTGGTCATTTATGAACATTTGAACATCTTGGCCATGTTCTGTTATAATCTCCACCCGGCACAGCCAGAAGAGGACTGGCCACCCCACATAGCCTGGTTCCTCTCTAGGTTTCGGCCTTTCTAGGGAGTTTTTCCTAGCCACCGTGCTTCTACACCTGCATTGCTTGCTGTTTGGGGTTTTAGGCTGGGTTTCTGTACAGCACTTTGAGATATCAGCTGACGTACGAAGGGCTATATAAATACATTTGATTTGATTTGAAAGACGTTTTGGACACCACAGTGAAAATGGTTAACTTTGTTAAAGCAAGGCCCTTGAACTCTCGTTTATTTTCTGCATTATGCAATGATATGGGCAGCGACCATGTAACGATTTTTACAACATACAGAAGTGCGCTGGTCATCAAGGGGCAAAGTATTGACATGTTTTTTGGAATTGAGAGACGAGCTATTTTCACTTGTCTGACAGCTTGCATGATGACGAGTTTCTCACACAACTGGCCTATCTGGGTGATGTTTTTTCTAGCCTGAATGATCTGAAACTAGGATTACAGGGACTCTACGCAACTATATTCAATGTACGGGACAAAATTGGGGCTATGAATTTTTTTCTGTCTGCATTAACAAGGACAACACACAGATCTTTCCATCATTGTATGATTATTGTGTGTGCAAATGAACTCAAGCCTATGGACAATGTCAAATGTGATATAGTGAAGCACCTGAGTGAGTTGGGTGCGCAATTACGCAGGTACTTTCCCGAAACAGACAACACAAACAATTGGATTCGTTATCCCTTTCATGCCCTGCCTCCAGTCCACTTACCGATATCTGAACAAGAGAGCCTCGTTAAAATTGCAACAAGCGGTTCTTATGTTTAATAAATGTATAGTATAGTGTGTGTGTGGCAGGCCTACAATGTTTGGATTTGCAGTAAGCCTAGACTGTCCCATGCCATGTAGTCATGGACTGCCACACACACACATGGACAGGAATTGTCAGGATTTTCAGGCTGCCTGATTACATAAGAAAGTGAGAGAGAGAGAGAGAGAGAGAGAGAGAGAGGCCTCCTTTTGTTAGTAGGTATCTGCTGTTAATTTATCAGCAGGGGAAATACAGTAGCACAGCATTTTCATTCAGCACCAGTTCTGCCTTCCACTCTCATCAGAACTAGAGCCAGGCAGGCCCAGGCCTTGATGCTGAGTGGAACTGACTGAACAGTTTGAGTTCCTTGAAAAAGATGTCTGTTCCACTGGGTTGCGGAGGCCCTTGCCAATAGCTTCAACAGAAAAGTAGTGGGCAGATTCCATGAGCTTTTTTCCTCATGCTGCCTCTCTCTAAGATTGACAAACGAATGCAGCAAAATCTTCTCCTGGGGTTCATAAATACTGACTTACACAGAAAAACCTAGAGAAACAGGCTTGGTAGGGTGAGGTAGCAGAGATAAGGTCTGATGTGAAAAATTACAGCGCATTTTCTTTGACCCTCATCATCGCCATCTTGAGTAGTCAAGCAAACTAATGCTTTTCAGCATTACAGTCCACCAAACCTGATAATAAAATATTAATTATCCCCAAAATAGAAAAAGCTAACTGGCCATAAATTACATTAAAAGTCCTGAGCAACTGTCATCGTTTCCAATTTGTTGAGGAAGCACAGCATGAACAAAGTTTTAACATGCAAATAATGATCCACTCATGAGTTTATCTGCAATAAAGAGCTTGGCACTTGGATCAATAGAACCACTGAATGGGCTCACTTGTAATTAGTGTGTGTGTGCGCGCTCTGTGTGTATGCACCGCGCTTTGAACTGCTATGTGTGTCTCAGTCCCGGTCTGTGTGTGTTGCCCCACCGACGTAAGAGCCAAGGTTAATTCATACTGTCCTGTACAGGTGATCTTGAGAACACATTGATCTCTTGCCCCTCGCCTATGACACTTAACAGTAAAGCCCTCATCCTAAAGCTGGTCTGAGAGGAGAGGTGCAAAAGGTATGTGTGATAAATACTCTTTGCTGTGAGATATGGCTGGAAGGGCTTTCCTCCATGAATAAAATCAGAACATTCTAGTGTGTTCTTATGACACGTGCCTTGGGGGTTACTTGCCATAATTGGACAAATTAACAAAAAACATATATCTTTGTTTAATCATTCCTTTTCAGAATCAAAGTCATTCTGTGTGTAGGGGGGGGGGGTGGTAAAGGGCCTTTGATTTCACTCATTCCACTTGAACAGAATAGTGAAATATGATTAACTGTGACCTTAACGAAGCAATTAGCCCCAAAGCATAGATCAACTAGAAAGACTGGGGACTTTAGAGCACCGTGTGCCACTGGTACTGTACGCATCTGTACTAATTAGAGAGATTGTTGCTCAAGCTTGGATGAACGAAGAATGTAACTTCAAACCGAGCCTTAACAATGGGCATCTTCATCACAGCTAGGCCTAATTATTACAGCCGTGTGAGAGCGGAGAGAGAGAGATCATGCTAACTATTAAAGTAAGGGGTTCTCCTTCTCCACTGGGCTCTTATTCAACAAGACAAATTTATTCTGTCTGCTTGTGAGATTTCAAGTCAACATTTCTCCATGCCAGGGAGGGAGGGAGGGGTGCAGTCAGAGGTTTGAGGTCTATTCCTCGGGCTGTGCTCATGTTTATCTTGCAGTTAACTCCTTCTGTTGTCTTTGCTGGTCTAGTCACACAGAGCTAGAGAACAACAGTAGATCTATACTGTACGTGACGGTACAACTATGTTGTGACAATCAATGTCATCTTAACATGCGGTGGAAAAGGGGCACCTAACAACATAGCTACTAGACTGTACTTGGTCCTTCACGTTATGATGAGAGCTGACTGCATGCATTTCATTGGGATTCATTCTTCATGTGCAATATAGGAACTATGCAGTAGCCCTACTGTGGCAGGCTCTGGGATGGCTTGTTTGCTTTGCTTGGTCATTATGCTACAGTAACAAGTTCATATGTGCTTATTCTTTACATTCTAGATTTCAACCACACATTGACAGTCGGTGGTGAGATGGCTTGGTTTGCTTGGTACAATACAGTAAGAACTTCATGTGTGCTTACACTGTGAGGGGAAAGCTTTAATATCCTGCAGTCATTCGCACCAGAACAGAGGCAAAGCCCAGGCTTGGGATCATCAAGAGCGCTGGCTATTTAAAGTAAAGCCTAATTGAAAGTGAACCAACATTTCCCTGAAGACAAGAGATCTCCTCTTTTGCATGTCACTGCTGGTTTTAAGGCCCAAGCTGGGACCAGAGATGGGCGTTAATGAGACTTCACACTAACTGATTGGTCAGTCAGTGGCTGTGATTCCATGCAAAGTGGAATCTCTCTTGGTTAACAAGCTTCTTAATCGAGCACAGATTTACAAACGGTGTCGTCAACATCATTGCTTCCATTAACATGGATTGAATAAAGGAATGGAACACAAAATAATTTAATTAAGACCTACACTGGTATCAAATAGGCTATAGGCCTCAAACTAGAGAACGACCGACTATGATTTTTCAACGTCGACACCAATATTGATTATTTTGAGGACCAAAAGAAGCCGATTCCGATTAATCGGACGATTTATATATATATATATATATATATATATATATATATATATATATATATACACAAATATATATTTGTAATAATGACAATTACAACAATACTGAATGAACAATGAACACTATTTTAACTTAATATAATACATAAATAAAATCTATTTAGTCTCAAATAAATAATGAAACACGCCAAATTTGGTCTAAATAATGCAAAAACAGTGTTGGAGAAGAAAATAAAAGTGCAATATGTGCCATGTAAAAAAGCTAACGTTTAAGTTCCTTGCTCAGAACATGAGAACATATGAAAGCTGGTGGTTCAATATTCCCAGTTCTTCAATATTCACAGTTAAGTTTTAGGTTGTAGTTATTATAGGAATTATGACGCGTCGACTATTTCTCTCTATACCATTTGTATTTCATATGCCTTTGACTATTGGATGTTCTAAAAGGCACTTTAGTATTGGCAGCCTAATCTCAGGAGTTGATAGGCTTGAAGTCATAAACAGCACTGTGAGCAAGCATTGCTAAGAGCTGCTGGCAAACGCTGTAAAGTTTGAATGAATGCTTACGAGCCTGCTGCCGCTTACCACCGCTCAGTCAGACTGCTCTGTCAAATCATATACTTAATTATAATAAACACAGAAATACAAGCCGTTGGTCATTAATATGGTTAAATCTGGAAACTATCATTTTGAAAACAAAACGTTTATTCTTTCAGTGAAATACGGAACCATTCTGTATTTTATCGAACGGGCAGCAACCCTAAGTCTAAATATTGCACAACCTTCAATGTTATGTCATAATTATATACAATTCTGTAAAATTAGTTCTCAACGAGCGAGGAGGCCCAAACTGTTGCATATACCCCGACACTGCGTGCAATGAACGCAAAAGAAGTGACACAATTTCCCTAGTTAATATTGCCTGCTAACATGAACTAGATATGCAGGTTTAAAAATATTTACTTCTGTGTATTGATTTTAAGAATGGCATTGATGTTTTTGGTTCAATGATTGTGCTATTTTGCGAATGCGCTTTTGTTAAATCATCCCCCGTTTGGCTAAGTAGGCTGTGATTTGATGATAAATTAACAGGCACCGCACTGATTATATGCAACGCAGAACAAGTTAACCTAGTAATATCATCAACCATGTGTAGTTAACTAGTGATTATGTGAAGATTGATTGTTTTTTATACAATAAGTTTAATGCTAGCTAGCAACTTACCTTGGCTCCTTGCTGCACTCGCATAACAGGTGGTCAGCCTGCCACGTAGTTTTCTCGTGGAATGCAATATAAATCGGCCATAATCAGCATCCAGAAATGCAGATTGACGATTGTTTTGAAAACCTGAAAATCAGCCCTAATTAATTGGCCATGCCAATTAATCGGTCGACCTCTACCTCAAACCTCTAGGTAAAAAATATGTACAAATGCCTCCAACTACAAACACACATAGGGTAAAGAGAACATCTTAAAATAGATACTTGAGCAAATTGAATGTAAAAAAAAAATATATATATATACAGTGCCTTGCGAAAGTATTCGGCCCCCTTGAACTTTGCGACCTTTTGCCACATTTCAGGCTTCAAACATAAAGATATAAAACTGTATTTTTTTGTGAAGAATCAACAACAAGTGGGACACAATCATGAAGTGGAACGACATTTATTGGATATTTCAAACTTTTTTAACAAATCAAAAACTGAAAAATTGGGCGTGCAAAATTATTCAGCCCCTTTACTTTCAGTGCAGCAAACTCTCTCCAGAAGTTCAGTGAGGATCTCTGAATGATCCAATGTTGACCTAAATGACTAATGATGATAAATACAATCCACCTGTGTGTAATCAAGTCTCCGTATAAATGCACCTGCACTGTGATAGTCTCAGAGGTCCGTTAAAAGCGCAGAGAGCATCATGAAGAACAAGGAACACACCAGGCAGGTCCGAGATACTGTTGTGAAGAAGTTTAAAGCCGGATTTGGATACAAAAAGATTTCCCAAGCTTTAAACATCCCAAGGAGCACTACGCAAGCGATAATATTGAAATGGAAGGAGTATCAGACTACTGCAAATCTACCAACACCTGGCCGTCCCTCTAAACTTTCAGCTCATACAAGGAGAAGACTGATCAGAGACAGCAGCCAAGAGGCCCATGATCACTCTGGATGAACTGCAGAGATCTACAGCTGAGGTGGGGGACTCTGTCCATAGGACAACAATCAGTCGTATATTGCACAAATCTGGCCTTCATGGAAGAGTGGCAAGAAGAAAGCCATTTCTTAAAGATATCCATAAAAAGTGTTGTTTAAAGTTTGCCACAAGCCACCTGGGAGACACACCAAACATGTGGAAGAAGTTGCTCTGGTCAGATGAAACCAAAATTGAACTTTTTGGCAACAATGCAAAACGTTATGTTTGGCGTAAAAGCAACACAGCTCATCACCCTGAACACAACATCCCCACTGTCAAACATGGTGGTGGCAGCATCATGGTTTGGGCCTGCTTTTCTTCAGCAGGGACAGGGAAGATGGTTAAAATTGATGGGAAGATGGATGGAGCCAAATACAGGACCATTCTGGAAGAAAACCTGATGGAGTCTGCAAAAGACCTGAGACTGGGACGGAGATTTGTCTTCCAACAAGACAATGATCCAAAACATAAAGCAAAATCTACAATGGAATGGTTCAAAAATAAACATATCCAGGTGTTAGAATGGCCAAGTCAAAGTCCAGACCTGAATCCAATCGAGAATCTGTGGAAAGAACTGAAAACTGCTGTTCACAAATGCTCTCCATCCAACCTCACCGAGCTCGAGCTGTTTCGCAAGGAGGAATGGGAAAAAATGTCAGTCTCTCGATGTGCAAAACTGATAGAGACATACCCCAAGCGACTTACAGCTGTAATCGCAGCAAAAGGTGGCGCTACAAAGTATTAACTTAAGGGGGCTGAATCATTTTGCACGCCCAATTTTTCAGTTTTTGATTTGTTAAAAAAGTTTGAAATATCCAATAAATGTCGTTCCACTTCATGATTGTGTCCTACTTGTTGTTGATTCTTCACAAAAAAATACAGTTTTATATCTTTATGTTTGAAGCCTGAAATGTGGCAAAAGGTCGCAAAGTTCAAGGGGGCCGAATACTTTCGCAAGGCACTGTATATGTATGGTCCTAAACTTCAGGAAAGTAGAAAACTGCTAACACATTCTCTTGAATAGGCCTACATTCCATTAAATACAGTGTGAGTGGGAAATATTAAACTTTTAACCTCGTCTTTCTGGGCCAAGTAATTGAAGTAAAGCAGAAATCTATAAACTTCTTATGGCTCAGGCTGCCAAATATGTCCTTGTAAACGGAGTTGGTGGGTTGGGTTCTCTGGGACCTGTCTGTGTTCCCTCCTCACCTCACACTGCCCAAATGCATAGCATTCACAGGGCTATACATTCTCCTCCTTTCCAAATTGGGGCACACTTCAAAATAGTAGGGCTATTTATAGTTCTGGCCGTCCAGAATCATAACAGCAACCTGTGCAGCAGACCTGTACACAAGTCAGTCTAGTCATTACTACCCAGTACGTTTACAGCACTATGCATACAAGCCTGAGATCTGTGAGGTAGGCCTGTGGACGTTGGGGAAAACATTGAAATGGGCATATAGGCCTAGATGTGTAAACTTGAAATATAAACAACTGGTGTTTCTTACAGTCTGAGCTTTCGGACAAAAATAGTATGACTAAGATCAAACTGAAGGTCAATTGCAGTTGAATTGCTTTCATGTCTTCTTTTTTTTTGTAAAGAAACATTTATATGAAATAGCCTAACTCTGTCCTTCCGTCTTGAAAAACAGTTCAAACACAACCACTGATAGGGCTTGGTTCTCAACTGCAAAGAATAATGGTGACCTCAAGGTCCATCAAAGATAAAGGATTAGTACTAATATGCATTGAAAACCACTTGTTGGGTGATAACCCTCAAGAGCGTGACAATCTTCTAGTGGCATTGTTTCTTCAAACAAAACAAAAAGCTTCACTGTATGTTGAGCAAACAGTAAATTATGCAACCCTGCATTCTGGCCCACCTTAAAGCCACAATCTGTGTTTCAGCCCATTGATTGAACAGCAGGAAATATCCCATATTGTGCCTGAGAATACATAGGCCAGCTTCCACCTGAGTAGGTGAGGCCCGGTCTTGCAGACTGTTACGTTGTCTGCCTGCTTTACTGTCTGCCTACTAACCTACTACACTGCCTGCTTGCCACACTAGTTGCCTGCCACACTGCCTGCCTGCCACACAGCCTGCCTGCTTGCAGATCATCCCCTCCATACCACACCACATGATCGCTGGATGATCTCACTGCAGTCCTCTGGAATGCTGGGAGCAAATTCTTTCCACATAGGCTGTTGGATTAAAAAAAGAGCAATGCCCTGAATGGTATGCACTGATTTGTAGGCCAAAGAGTAGTGATGAGAGAAGGCCCTCTGGCAGTGTGTGAGCCGGGGCACTGGCCTGTTCAGCTGTGGAGCTGAGCTGCTTGGACTATGAGTGGAAACGGGAGCTGGAGCTGGGCTGGATGAGAGCTGGGGCTGGGGAGCCGAGCTACCTGGGAGGGGAGCTGGGCTGAAGCTGCAGGGAAGCTGGGGCTTGAGGGGTTGGGATGGGGCAGGGACTCAGCTGGAGACGCTGGGGTTGGGGAGCTGGGACTGCGGCCGGAGCCCCTCAGGGGTATGTACTTAGTCCCCTCCTGGTCTCCCTGTTCACCCAAGGCTGCGTGGCCAAACAACTCCAACACCATCATTAAGTTTGCTGACGACACAACAGGCCTGATCACCAACAGCTATGAAACAGCCTATAGGGAAGAGGTCAGAGACCTGGCAGTGTGGTTAAGAGCTTGTAAGTAAGCATTTCACAGAACTGTGTGAAGACCATTTCTTCCTAACAAAGACCGTAATTAATTTGCCAGAATTTTACATAATTATGACATAACATTGAAGGTTGTGCAATGTAACAGCAATATTTACACTTAGGGATGCCACCCGTTAGATAAAATACGGAATGGTTCCGTATTTCACTGAAAGAATAAACGTTTTGTTTTCGAAATGATAGTTTCTGGATTTGACCATATTAATGACCTAGGCTCATATTTCTGTGTGTTTATTATATTATAATTAAGTCTATGATTTGATATTTGATAGAGCAGTCTGACTGAGTGGTGGTAGGCAGCAGCAGGCTCGTAAGCATTCATTCAAACAGCACTTTCCTGCATTTGCCAGCATCTCTTTGCTGTGCTTCAAGCATTGCGCTGTTTATGACTTCAAGCCTATCAACTCCCGAGATTAGGCTGGCAATACTGTAGTGCCTATAAGAACATCCAATAGTCAAAGGTATATGAAATACAAATGGTATAGAGAGAAATAGTTATATGATTCCTATAATAACTACAACCTAAAACTTCTTAACTGGGAATATTGAAGACTCATGTTAAAAGGAACCACCAGCTTTCATATGTTCTCATGTTCTGAGCAAGGAACTTAAACGTTAGCTTTTTTACACGGCACATATTGCACTTTTACTTTCTTCTCCAACACTTTGTTTTTCTATTATTTAAACCAAATTGAACATGTTTAATTATTTATTTGAGACTAAATTGAATTTATTTATGTATTATATTAAGTTAAAATAAGTGTTCATTCAGTATTGTTGTAATTGTCATTATTACAAATATATAAAAATCGTACGATTAATCGGCATCGGCTTTTTTGGTCCTCCAATAAATCGGTATCTGTATCGACGTTGAAAAATCATAATCGGTCGACCTCTAGTCCGTAACAGCTCCGAGACAGGATTGTTTTGAGGCACGGATCTGGGGAAGGACACCAAAAAATGTTGGCAGCATTGAAGGTCCTCAAGAACACAGTGGCCTCCATCATTTTGGAACCACCAAGACTCTTCCTAGAGCTGGCCACCCAGCCAAACTAAGCAATTCAGGGAGATGGGTCTTGGTCAGGGAGGTGACCAAGAACCCGATGGTCACTCTGAAAGAGCTCCAGAGTTCCTCTGTGGAGAAGGGAGTAGCTTCCAGAAAGACAACCATCTCTGCAGCACTAAACCAATCAGGCCTTTATTGTAGAGTGGCCAGATGGAAGCCACTCCTCAGTAAAAGGCACATGACAGCCCGCTTGGAGTTTGCCAAAAGGCACCTAAATTAATCAGATCATGAGAAACAAGATTCTCTGGTCTGATGAAACCAAGATTGAACTCGTTGGCCTGAATGCCAAGCGTCACGTCTTAAGGAAACCTGGCACCATCCCTACGGTGAAGCACAGGGGTGGTAGCATCATGCTTTGGAGATGTTTTTCAGCGGCAGGGACTGGGAGATCCTTCATGAAAACCTGCTGCAGAGCACTCAGGACCTCAGACTGGGGCAAAGGTTCACCTCTCGAACAGAAGAACAACCCTAAGGACACACCCAAGAAAATGCAGGAGTGGCTTCGGAACAAGTCTCTGAATGTCCTTGAGTGACCCAGCCCGAGCCCGGTCTTGAACACGATCAGCCATATCTGGAGAGACCTTTAAATAGCTGTGGAACGACACTTCCCATCCAACCTGACAGAGCTTGAGAGAATCTGCAGAGAAGAATGGGAGAAACTCCCTACATTTAGGTGTGCCAAGTTTGCAGAGTCATACCCTAGAAGACTCGAGGCTGTAATCGCTGCCAAAGATGCAACAAAGGGTCTGAATACTTAAATAAAATGTGATATTTCCGTTTTTTATTAAAAGTCAAGGGATCTGAATACTGAATACTTTCCGAATGCACTGTAATAACAATAAAAATAAACGGTTATGATGGTTATTTTATTTTTGTGAAGGTCTTCATACATAATCGTCAGTTACACTATTATATGGTAATTGTGCCAGCCCTATTAAGGGCCACATTATGAACCATCCAAATGCCAATAAGATCTCACACAGCTAAAAAAAAATGTCCTGCCTCCAAACAGTGACGGTTGCAAGAGCAGCGTGTGAATCTCAACTGAACATACCTCCTCCCTCCCAAGACCCCATTGTTTCATTCTCACACCTAAATGACATATGTAACATCCAACTGACACTCACATGCAGACTCAGGATTGAGGAGACTGCTGCAATGGTAGGAAGCGCCAAACAGTGTATAAGATGCTGTTCTTTAGGGTTCATGGGCATCTGTCTTATCACTAACCTACATCATCATGTCCACACTGATCAGGGCAAATGACAAGAGGTTTAGGCGCAAACAACTGAAGAAGAGATGTAGCCTTGTGTTTTCCAGCAGTATTTCAAGCTGTACATAGAACCCCATTTAGAAATCTGAAGTCAAGCCAGAACAGAGCAGTCCAATGTCGCTGGAAGGTGCACCGTCATGCAAAATTCATAATTTAAGGAAGATTTTGGTTTGGGACTGCCTGCCTCTCTAGGTGGTGGTGACGGTGTAACCTATTTTTAAGGTAGAAGCACTCAAAGGATATGTCAAATGAATTATGAAAACAGTTTGCTGAGAGACGTGTCTTGAAGGGATGACAACTACTGGAATGCCAGCATTTTTGCAACGGTTCATTTGATGTGCATGGTAGGCTAGATAAGAAAATCCAGCCAGATTCCACAACTTGCTAAAATAAGGGCCATGAGGAGTAAATCATCACTTTAAATCTGTAAAATTGCACAATACACAGTAAGTAGCAATTACACGGTAATCCATAGACAATACAAGCATAGATGAAGAATGTAGTAGTTTGCAAGAATTAGACATTCAATTAGCAAATTAATGCATATGAAGACTGAAGATCCAAAATTAAGTACCTACTTCTTCAATAAGGTTCTTCTGACAGTCTGTAGTACAGTACAGGCTTTAATTTACTGGACTGAGTTCCAAATGAACACTGCCATCTCTGTCATGATTAACTATTTTATCAGTGGATGGTTCAGATTGTTGTCACACCTCAGTAGATGTGCTTGTTTCACATGTTGATTCTTCATTAAATGGCAGCTTCATTATTTCAGGCCAGCAGCGTAAAGAAGGTTATAAGAGAGCCTGATGTCATCGTGGAGGGCTGAACAGCAGAAGTCTCTAAGAAAGGCTTTGGGAGACATGGACAATCGCTAATTGGATGAGGATTTCATTGGGCCGGCTGGGAGAAATGACCTTATGCAATGTGCATAATGAATGGCTTGGACGGGAGGGAGATGTTATGTTTATTTAGGCCACAGTGCAATGGATCAGACTGATCATCTGGACATATGAGAGTTTCTAACTAACATTGAATAGCCTACATTGAGTTATGTAATAAACATGGTATAAACAATAGGGCATTTAGGCTTCATGAGGCTTGAAGAGAAAAGGAAGAACAGGCTTGCTGTATCTATGGTCTTCGTCATTTTCAACACAAACCACCCCTAGACAAACGTCATTTTACCAGAAACCCCCAATCCCTATGATAGTAGGGCCTTATAAAAATCTGGTGTATTTTGTACCCGATTCCATTTAGCTGCACCCTCAAATGACATTTTCTCAGTTTTGTTTTTTCCAACAACAAAAATCACAACAAAATAGGATGTTCTAAGTCCACCACAACGCTAAACCCTTTAACATTGAAATGTTTGTTCCAGAAATATGAAAAGCATACGCATAACCATGGTAGCAATTGAAAGTGAACAGTTTGCAGATTATGTGTAGAACTGCAGCAAACCATTGACATCATGTATAGTTTGTTACTGTACAGCCACTGCGTTCCAAGTTAGGCGTTTATCAGTTCCCAAATATGCCATTTTCAACCTGTATACGGGTATGAGCGTAAAGGGCTACACCACATCAGGAAATCACTTTTGAGGCCTGGGAAAAGTCTAAGAAATGTTTAATTTTGTATGTAGTTAACCTTTAATTCAAGTGCGCACCAGCCAGAGACAATTGTTTGGTTAGCGGTGTTTCTGTAGCGCTCATGTGATTTTGATTTGACTAAACAAAGCAGTTTACAAAACAAATGGAAGCTGGATTGATGCAAATAATCATGATATTATTCTGCCAGGTAGGCATAGGCTACAGTGTAGTTAACATTTCATTTACAAGGTTTTTGGGAAAGCCTTTCCATCAACCAGCAGACTATCATTAGCATTATTGCTAACGGCTACACAAAGTGTAGACTAGACAAACGGACGATCCACACACACACAGACAGGGGCATTCCTGTGCCATTTCAGAAAGTTGCAGGAAAGTACGAATCACTAACCAGGTTTCCATCCAACCTTTTCATGCGAGTAAAGTACATGTCGGATAAACAGACCTGATGGAAAAAGCAAATTTGTTGGCAAAATTTACAAATGTCAACAAAACAAAATACACAAGACAATGTGGGATCTTTTTGTATCTGTAAAATGTATTATGTGAGAAATGGTGGTGGAAACGTCTTTATGGGCAAATATTGATATAATAATCATCATATCGAAGAAAACTTGGGAGTCACGTGATGATATGTTGTGTGGTCCTCCCACTACGACTGGGAAAGCATGCAGTTTATTAGGCTGATGATGAGCTTGATGCTTGGTTGCTGTTTGACAAATTTAAAAAAGGATATTTTGCCCTAAATGTCATTCTATAGGTAACCTACCTACCCACACTGTATCTGCCAGCTATTAGCTAGAGAGCACATGCCAAGGCCAGACTGGGCACATTCGCTGCATAACGCAATTTATTTGTGACAAAACCATCAGTAATGTTGAAAATGTAATGGAAACCCATTTAACTTGTATTTTTTATTTGGTACATGGGAGTTTAACTGCAAATAAATATGGCATGTTGCTTATATTTTAGAATATTTACATGAAAATCTGTCCCAATTGGATGAAAACCTTGCTACATATGCATTTTGTTCATGTCTTATGATTATTTGAGCAAATTAATGCATTTTCCAATAAGTTAAATACATTTAGTTGATTTCCTACAAAATTCAATAAAAAAAATTATATTGTTGAATTCCGTTTTAATGTCTAGATTCCGTGATTCCATCCGCATTGTCCGCAACACATATTTTATAAGGCCCTACATATTGTAGGTTATAAATAATTGAAATGCCTTTCTCCAAGTTCTCATCACTTATAGATTTGGTGAAATATGTACTGATAATATGAGAAACGATGCACAGATAAAGCCAAATGTCCCATTAAACTCTGAGAATACTAATGATGTCCAGGCACAGCGATAAAATTCAAGAGCACAAAATGCCTCTATTGTTCTGAAGTTGCACTGGGGAAGAATGTCACTCAAAACCCTTTTGTTTTCATGAATACATCTCGCCAAGCCCACTAACCCTGGTTTGTTTTAGATGTTACAGCACAGATTCCAGCTCGTAGAGGCTGAGTGACATTTTCTGGAACATCGCCATCGTTCTGCCCCACTCTCCCTGTTCTTTCTGCACACAAAAATACTAGCAGAGGTGTTCAGTTACCTGCTTTAGAAAATACAGCATTCCTGCTTCTCAGGTTTCAGACAGATTTGGACCTCCTCCAGATATTGAGAAATTGAATCCACCGTGCTGTGGTTGGTTGGTTAGACAATCATTGCGTCATTCTGCCTTCTGGGTAATCATGGGTGGATGATGGCGGGTGAGAGTCAAGTATTTATAGGACCAGTAAGCTAAATATATTAAGTTGTCCTTCTGTAAATCAATTACAGACTACTTTAGTAAGCAGAATGTAATTACTTAGCTATAACTGAGGTAGCTAGACAAAATAATGATTACATTTAAATGAAAGGTAAGTGACACAGACAAACTAAGGCTTCTCTAGCTGCCTGCAAAGCTTTTTCATCTTGTCCTGCTGCCAAGTAATCTAATATAGGCAACTTTTTTCATCCACAAGCCTTGTGGTTCTTCTGAAGTATCTTTATGCTTTGTACAACCATTGACGCCTACATACACAAGAAAAGTAGGCCTAGCCTATAACATCCAGGTTTTTTTTTCATGATTCAGCTACCTGTTTCCAAACAGCACCTACCACCACACCCACAGATCAAAATTATTTTTCAAATCAGTTACTAGAATTTATTAAGACAGAATACAGGAGGTGTCAACATCAGATGTGCTCATAACTGATGAGAGAAATAATTTGGGCAATAATAGGACATAACCTAGTAATTGGTGTCATTGATTTAGGCCAAAACTCTGACTCTGCATCCCAGACTTCAGGAAAAAGTACCATGACCAGCCACCAATAAGGGGGTATTGGCACTGAATAGCGAGTGTTATATGACTGCAAACTGGCGCAAGGCCTAATGGAATGCTAGGGCCTGGGTGAGAGAGATCACCACTATGACAGAGAACATAATAATAATATAAAGTGTATGTGGAAGTACAATTTATATGTCTGCAAGGCCTCTTCAGATTGAAAGTTTGGACAGCTCTCAACAAGGGAATTTGTAATTTGGGTGAGCAAAGCCTATGCCTTTCACTTTCCATCCCCGATAATAAATGAAACCAACAAGCTAATAGGCCTACCTATATTCACTGAATGAACGGCCTGTATGATGAATGGAATAGATTGGTAGAACAAATGAAATGCCAATAGGATATGATCCAACAAAGCCATTTGTTAGTCAGACTCTTCCAGAGAAGAGACTTGAACCACCATGGCAAGACAGGTTGCATATGTAAAATATGTGAGCTCAGCAGCTCTGAGCTAGCTGTCTGTCTTCGGCCTCCTAAACTCATGCCCCATCATGTCGGTCTCTTACAGAGCACGGACTTGAAATAGCTAGATTGTAGCAGAGGGTGTGAATTTAAAACTAGTTGGTGACACCTTATACTGGTAACAATTTCTAATAAGTTGCTGTTATACTGGTGTAGTGACTGTAATGACACAAGTAGTAACAATTTTGTATTAACATGTTACATAGTAGGCCTACATTAGTAATGGCATTTTAAGTGTATAGTAAAAATGTAGTTTAGTGGAAGGGGATAGGGACTGTTCCCTAAACATACTATGCCATTATGATCAATCTATATATTCTTATGGTTCTAACCAACTACGTTTCTTAGATGAGCTGTACAGTTACACTGCTGGGTAATTCTGCTGAATCAGCATTAAGTCAAACAAATGTTGCTTTTGGATTACTAATACTATCACATATGACATCTACAGCATAACATTCGTTTTATTGCATAAAATTATTGCCAAAATCCATCCCTGATGTCCCACCCAGTTAGATTTGAAATACTTAGTCTCTGAATAAGCCTACTATAACTATACTGTATATATTCGCTGCTCGTTTTGAAAGGGGTGGTAGAAGCCAACCACCATCCATGGTTCCGTACACGAGTAGCTAGCTGCCTGGAAAAACGCCTTTCACCCCACCCCCAAAGAAAAATGAAGCCATGGGATAAGACTGACCGGACCGGTGAAAAGGGTAGGTCGGATAGGCTATTGAGGGTAGGACAGCCAGGGACTTCACCAGGGGCTGCGCCCGGCTGGTAGTTGGATAGTAAGCAGTTATGCAATATCTGTAAACAGTTTACGATACGCTTGAAATGGGCATGGTCTAATTGACTCCGCAACCAAAAACATTTCTTAATGAACCAGAAAATCGTTAATTTTTTTTATTTTTTTATCAAAGTTAGCTGGCTAACTCATTGATACCCCTCTGGATTGGTACTTTTAACTACCTAACTATAGTAGTTAAGTAAGCTTTAGTTGCCCCAATACAGGAGATCATGCTTCTCCCAACCTCGTCCCTACACGAACGCAGTTTATCTGCCTGCATGCAGTCCCGACAGCGCTGGGTAGACATGTGGCTATGTTCGGCTCTGGCTATTTAGTAACTGTCACATTTGTGATGAACAATGTTAACCTACAACGGTAACCTGTTTTAAACAACAAATTACACTGATTTGCAAAACAAGTTCTAACAGCTATCCACATCCAAACCCTCCTACCGCTTTCGTGAAAGACAGAGCCTCACGCTACAAGCCACGCTGCGCAGTGTTCCAGTCTCACCCGACAGCAGTTTACATCCAGAGGCGCTAGCTAGCTACAATAAACTTTGCTTTCTGTGTTCTAGAAAGTCAAGAAAGATGCACACAATTACACCATATTTCAAATAACACAAGACTCCCTTGATCTTGGAATAATACACTCACCTTATTGACAGGCCTCTGTAGAATTTCAAACAAGCGCAATCAGACAGCCTTGCACTTGGGATGGGAAGACACAACTTGAAAATAGTTGCTCGCGCAACAGCTTTGCTTTTCTTGCTCAACACGCTCCAGTGGTCAACATTCCCGATGAGGACAAGCAGCTAGCAGTTGATTTCTCAGCTGACTCCTCAACACACACGAAACAACTCCTCCCTCCCCTCTCGGCTGACTCCGCCCACATCGCCTCATGTCTCTAGAGGAATATTCAGTACTCATCAGCTGAAGAAAGAAAGAGAGAGAGAGAGAGAGAGAAGTGAAGAACAAACATCATTGTAAATGCGACTTAACTTGCATCTCGTCACAACACTGTATATAGACATGACATTTGAAATGTCATTATTCTTTTGGAACTTTGAGTGTGATGTTTACTGTTCATTTTTTGTTTATTTCACTATTATCTAATTCACTTGCTTTGGCCTGGTATACATATGTTTCCCATGCCAATAAAGCCACTTGAGAGAAAGCATTTGATTTGATTTATTAGGATCCCCATTAGCCGACGCCAATGGTGACAGCTAGTCTTACTGGTGTACGACACAACGAAAAATACATTATAGATAAAATACTTTACAATTGACATACATTTTCAAACATTAACATGTAGTGTGTGTGTGCAGGGGGGGAGAGACATGCCGAGAAGTCCTGTCTGCAGACATAGCACACTGCTGCAAAAATAGACACTATACACAGCAAACTTTTCCCAAATCAGTAGATACAGCCCCCATGCTCGTTTCCATGTAAATCAGGCACCGGGGTCTCAGGTCTCAGCCTGGAGTAAGCATGTGGGTGCTAAGAAGTGGAGCGGGGACCCTGGAAAGTTGACAGTATTGCTCAGGTTTTATTTCAGTTCCAGCCCTTTGGCCTAACCTTATTTCGGTCCATTGTGTCACTATTGTATAGCTTTTCAAACTGTAAATCTATATGATACTTACATAGTGGTCCTGTATGGCTGAGTTGGTAGAGAGTGGCGCTTGCACCACTAGGGTTGTGGGTTTGATTCCCTGGACCACACATATGTAAAAATGTATGCACGCATAACTGTAAGTCTCTTTGGATAAAAGAGTCTGTAAGCATACACCATACACACTATACTCAGCCTTGTCTCAGGATGGTAAGTTGGTGGTTGAAGATATCCCTCTAGTGGTGTGGGGGCTGTGCTTTGGCAAAGTGGGTGGGGTTATATCCTTCCTGTTTGGCCCTGTCCGGGGGTGACCTCGGATGGGGCCACAGTGTCTCCTGACCCCTCCTGTCTCAGCCTCCAGTATTTATGCTGCAGTAGTTTATGTGTCGGGGGGCTGGGGTCAGTTTGTTATATCTGGAGTACTTCTCCTGTCCTATTCGGTGTCCTGTGTGAATCTAAGTGTGCGTTCTCTAATTCTCTCCTTCTCTCTTTCTTTCTCTCTCTCGGAGGACCTGAGCCCTAGGACCTGAGCTCCAGGACTACCTGACATGATGACTCCTTGCTGTCCCCAGTCCACCTGGCCATGCTGCTGTTCCAGTTTCAACTGACCTGAGCCCTAGGACCATGCCCCAGGACTACCTGACATGATGACTCCTTGCTGTCCCCAGTCCACCTGGCCATGCTGCTGCTCCAGTTTCAACTTCCACCTGACTGTGCTGCTGCTCCAGTTTCAACTGTTCTGCCTTATTATTATTCGACCATGCTGGTCATTTATAAACATTTGAACATCTTGGCCATGTTCTGTTATAATCTCCACCCGGCACAGCCAGAAGAGGACTGGCCACCCCACATAGCCTGGTTCCTCTCTAGGTTTCTTCCTAGGTTTTGGCCTTTCTAGGGAGTTTTTCCTAGCCACCGTGCTTCTACACCTGCATTGCTTGCTGTTTGGGGTTTTAGGCTGGGTTTCTGTACAGCACTTTGAGATATCAGCTGATGTACGAAGGGCTATATAAATAAATTTGATTTGATTTGATTTGATTTTGACACCATACAATTACATATAACATTTTGGGGTACACTACAAAATGTACAGTTGTTGTTTTTCAATTTCATAATCTCCTATTGGTCCTGTTGCATAAAAGTTTAATCAAGAGTTCAATGCTCTGGAGTTACCTTTCCCTACTCCTATGCAGTGTTTTGGTATTTCACCCCTCCAAGCAATGTGTTGCAATAGGCTTACAGGGGTTACATGCCCTGCACTAACCATGGTGGTGAGTATATATTCCTTCATATAATTGTGCAA
Organism: Oncorhynchus tshawytscha; assembly: GCF_018296145.1. Lineage (NCBI taxonomy): Eukaryota > Metazoa > Chordata > Actinopteri > Salmoniformes > Salmonidae > Oncorhynchus > Oncorhynchus tshawytscha. The sequence continues at coordinate 15,909,973 of NC_056451.1, forward strand.
ATGTAGCCATTGTGCTATTAATATGCCACAGTACGTGATTTATCAATCTGATTATTCTAATAAGACACCTAAAAATGTGATTTACTAAATGAACTCAACCATGGGAAAGAATTCAAAGAGTCTGTCGTGTAAAAGGTTGTAAGTCTGGAACGTTCCTCAGCTGAGCCTGCCTAATGACAGGGTAGGGAAGACAGAGGACCCGTCCCAGACTTGTAGTATCTGGGTGAAGAGAACAACGGTGGTTCCATACTGTGTGACCCTGCCAAACACGCCACAATATAAAAGGGCATTGTACACAGACACAACATCACACCTGGGATCAGATCTCCTCTCTGTAACATTATTCATGCATTAGGCCCATGTGACCATAGCCTCTGTCACAGGCTTTCACTTCAGCCAATCTTGGGAGCCGAGGCTAACGTGAACATAGTTGCATTGAAAAGCTGCATTTGCTCTTCCCACGTTTTTCATCACAAGGATGTTCAGGAATTTCGCTGCAACTTATATACCTGATGAAACTGTGTACCTGACAAATAAAATGTGATATTGCAGGAATCTTACTTACAAAAGTAACACGTGGAAATGGTGTTAAGACAAAGAATTGATAGCCATCATCCTTCTCAACCATGAATGCTGTGAGTTAACCACTACCTTCGTCTATGCTGTGTCATGAACTGCCAGTAAGTCTTGATTTAGAAAGAAATGTGTTTTTCTGCATTAACGGTTGTGGCGGCAGTTGGCTTGGAACCAACCAAACACTCTGTCTTGCTGCAGTTAGTTTCATAAGACAGAATGGCCACAAATGAGCAGGAATTCTGACCGACAGAGGGCCTGTGGGCCAGCAAGTATTTACAGACCTACAGTGTGGAGAGGATTACCCTCTCTGGCAGCATCCCAAATGACACCCTATTCCCTTTATAGACCACTACTTTTAACCAGGGCCCATAGGGTAGTAGTTCACTATACAGGGAATAGGGAGCTATTTGGGACACATACTTTCTTTGTATATGGTGAAATCTGGATCGCATGTCAGACAACAGACACATACCCAGAAACCTAATCCCCAGATCACTTACTTTTTGTGGGCCTGCCCGGCCTTTGAGAGAGGCAGAGCAGGCAAAGCAGAGCAGGGAGCCTGTGAAGCTGAAGTGAAGGGACATTGTGCTCCCACTGCTGGTCTTAGTTCTCTCACTAACCCCTTCCCCTTAGCCCTAACTGGGTAGATCTGTAAGATGGACTCAAAATAGTGTAATAAACCACCACTACCCTGATTATACCGATCCAGACCATTCAGATCTACAAACGCTGAAATGTTAGGGCCCAGGAGGCCATCTATAGGATTTTTGGGGGAACCTAAACCAGCATGGTCAGGGAATACAGTTTAAGTAAAGTTATATGTCAGTAATGACCACATGATGAGTCATGGTTCAGAGTAGCTTGGAATAGTTGGGAGAGCTCCGATGTGGAAATCCTCTCAAAACAACATGTAAGCCTGGTGGCATCATAAGAAAGAGGTCTGTTTGGCTTCCAGATTTCATAAGGACAACAATAACCACAGCCAACAACCAAATGAGAAACACATTACTGCATGTTAGATTAACTGCTCCATGACTCAAGAGCTTGATACACTACCAAACGATCAATACATAAATATACATAAGATTTTACCCTGCAATTATAAGCTCATTGTTACATTGCACTTACACTGTATTTAGGATTAGGGTGAGGGATATGGTTAGGATTAGGGTTGCAAAGGGTCGGAAAATCTCCGGTAGATTTCCTGAATTTTTCCAGAAATGTATCATTGGAAGTTAAGCCCTGTAATTTGTGGAATTTTACTTAAATTCATCCCAACATATAGTTTATAACAGTAAACCTTTTTTGTGGGATACACAAGGCAGTTCTAGGACTTGTGGCATATTTAGGTTAAACTATCCCCAATTCAATGGAATTGCAAACCTCTGCATGCACAGTGCATTCTTCCATCACATGTACATACAGGTGATTCTCAAGATCTTGCACCCTAATGAGATGCTATTGAGCCCACACTACTACACTGTCTGAGTCAAGGACAACATGCTTTCTGGTAAGTTTTGATTACAATACTGGGTGGGGTGAATATATTTTAGATGACATACATTATTTTTTGTTAACTAGTAAATAGTAGCCTACAGCATAGTGTGTTTAAATCATTTCTAACTTAACAATTTCTGTTAGTTAGTTTTTGCTACCATGTGGGTTTTAGCTTGCTTCAGCCTGCTAACTGAAGAGTGTTAATTTACCTCTTTCCACACATTTCATTGTAAAACATTTATCTGACAAAGGAGTTGTTCAATCTAACTGCTTAACTATTTATCTGTACATGGAAATGTATTTGTTTTTTTTTACTAATTTCTTTCTAATCTTTACAGGAAAATGCCACAGGCACTATCTGATGTGTGGAGACATTTCACTGCAGCTAATGTAGAAATAAAATCTGTGTACATTTGCAAATACTGTGCCAAATCATATGTGAATAATGCAGCAAAGATGCAGAATCATCTGGCCAAGTGCATAAAGTTCCCTCAGCGCTCACAACAAGCAACTGACAAAAGTCTCTCTACTTCTATTCGTGGTGAAAATGAAGAATCAGACACCTTATCGATAACAGCTCATGGTCCTCATGAAATCAGAAGGTTTTTTGACTCAATGGAGGAATGTAGTCAGATAAATGCTGATGAATGTCTTGCTCGAGCTGTGTATGCAACTGGTTCACCTCTGATACTCACAGGCAATGTGTATTGGAAGAGATTTCTGAATGTTCCTCGCCCAGCATACACCCCTCCAACTATACATGCTTTATCTACTCATTTGCTGGATGCAGAGTTCAGAGTTCAAGTGAAGGTCAGGCAAATCATAGAGAAAGCAGACTGTATTGCAATCATCTCTGATGGGTGGACGAATGTTCGTGGGCAAGGAATAATTAACTACATCATCTCCACCCCTCAACCAGTACTCTACAAGAGCACAGACACATGGGACAACAGACACCAGTCTCTACATTGCAGATGAGCTGAAGGCAGTCATCAATGACCTTCGACCACAGAAAGTACTTGCACTGGTGACAGACAATGCTGCGAACATGAAGGCTGCTTGGTCTAAAGTGGAGACTCACATCACACCCATTGGCTGTGCTGCTCATGCATTGAATCTGCTCCTCAAGGACACCATGGCACTAAAAACAATGGACACACTCTACAAGAGAGCCAAGTAAATGGTTAGGTATGTGAAGGGTCATCAAGATATAGCAGCAATCTACCTCACCAAGCAAAGTGAGAAGAACAAGAGCACTACATTGAAGCTGCCCAACAACACCCATTGGGGTGGTGTTGTCATCATGTTTGACAGTCTCCTGGAGGGGAAGGAGTCTCTCCAAGAATACCCAGAATATCATATCACAGTCTGCCGATATAGACAGCCCCATCAAGACGATCCTCCAGGATGATGTAATGTGGGAGAGCGTGGTAAGCAGCCTGAAACCTATAGCAGTAGCCATTGCACGGATTGAGAGAGACAATCCCATCCTATCTGATGTCCAAACTCTGCTTGCAGATGTAAGAGAATAAATCTGTACTGCCCTGCCCACTTCACTGTTGCTCCAAGCAGAAGAAACTGCAGTTCCGAAGAAAACTGCCTGAAGCCCATACACGCCGCAGCGTACATGTTGGACCCCAAGTAGGCAAGAGCATTCTGTCTGGTGCAGGGATCAACAAGGCCTATGGTGTCATCTCGCCACCTTTGCCTGGATGAGGGCAAGGTTCTTGGCAGTCTGGCGAAGTACACTTCCAAGCAAGGGCTTTGGGATGGAGATGCAATATGGCAGTAGTGCCGACATATCTCATCAGCCACCTGGTGGAAGGGACTTTGTGGATCTGAGACTGTTGCCTCCATCATCCTCCAAATCCTACCAACATCAGCCGCCTCAGAGCGCAACTGGTCCTTGTTTGGGAACACACACACCAAAGCACGTAACAGGCTGACCAATACAAGGGTTGAAAAATTGGTGGCCATCCGGGCAAATGTGAGGCTTTTTGAGCCTGACAACGAGCCATCCTCAACAAGGTTGGAAAATGACAGTGAAGATGAGGCCTCAGTCTGATGTTCAAGAGGTGGACATTGAGGAGGTCCCGGGAGTAGACATGGAAGCCTGAGATGATGACAACCAAAGCTTTAGTTTCTAGACTAACATTTTACATATGTATGTTGAAAACATTTTTGGGAGATGTGATGGCTCATTGGGGATCATTCAATATTCCCTTTTGTTGTTCAGTGAAATCTTCACATGTGAAGAGTCAATTCACTTAATTAAAGTTCAATTCATAACAAAATAGTTTTTTTTATTTCTATTGGAAGGATTTAATCAATTGCAATTATGTATACTTATGAAAAGGTAAAAGGTTTATGTTCCTGTCTCCATATGATATGGTAAATATATCCAATGCAAAAAGCATCTACATTTAAATGGTATTAATATTAATTTGCATATATTTCCGTTAATTCCTATATATTCCCGTTAATTCCCACGGAAAGTTTCCACCTCTGAATATTCCCCAAAATGTGCAAGGATTAGGGTTATTGCAAGTAGTTACACTGTACATACATTATAGCTACAGTGTAATTTAAAGTGCACATCCAGACAGTATTTAAGATCAGTGTACAGAAGAAAAAACTGTTACATGGTTACAAAAATCATTTATTGAAAAAAGTATAATTTGTGGATAAAATAAAATGTGAAATTCTTCCAAAAACAACATGCACTTAACATAAAAAAGCAATAGCATATAAAACTAAATTTGATTGGAATTCTATTATTCTATTTATTTCCAATTTTAACAACAGTTTATTACTGTAATCATTTATCTGTAGTTAACGAAATATACAACTTTCTAGCCTCAAACACAACTCTGGAACTTGAAGCCAGTTCCTTTGCTTTTTTTCATTGTTCCTCTCTAATCAGGGACTGATTTAGAACTGGGACACCAGGTGGGGAAAATTCATTATCAGGTAACACAGAAAACCAGCAGGCTCCAGACCTCGTAGGGTAAGAGTTGAAGGTATTCAACTCTTACCCTACGAGGTCTACCTTCAACTCTTACCCTACGAGGTCTGGAGCCTGCTGGTCTAGAACATAAGTAAACATCTAAACTGAATTTTAAGGAACTGGACAACCTATGAATCCATCTTTTGACAGACCAGTCTAGAATCTTATGGTCCCTATTTTCATGCTTTACACTGGGGGGCCCTTTAAGTCTATCATTCAGTCATTCTGATCAATATAGATAGTACTCATTTGCAAGATATATTATAATATTCACTTTTGCTTTCTTTCAACTACTATAGTAATGCCATAAAACATCTAGAGAAACAAGCTCATGTACAGTACTGCACATCAGATCTACTGTTGAATACAATAACAAAAAGCTGTGCACTGGAGCCCCATGCAAACAACATAGAACACTTTGTGATTAAATAAACAATAAAATCATAGCAAATATTAACCGGAATTCTTTTCTGAAAATGGAGTAACAGCCCATACCTGTTGTTCATTACTCATATATCTATTGATTAGTAAACTATTTTACTAAGTCATGGTGATATTATTCACCAATAGTTACGCATAAACAGAAATGTTTCAAAAATGCTTTTGTAATGTCAAGAAAGGATATGTTAGTAATCTTTTCTCTGAATATTAAAATAAATATATTAAGAGGCAATATAAATCAGAAAATAAAACATGTAAAGGTTGAATAGCAGCATAGATGAGATCTAAAAACCCAGAGCTTTGCAAAAATAAACTAGAGTAATGCTACCCTATTCCCTATTTAGTGCACTAGTTTTTGCCAGGGGCCCATAAGGTTTTGGTCAAAAGTAGTGTACTATATAGGGAATAGCCTGCCATTTGGGATACATACATACCTAATCACCACCTGGAGAGGAGAGTCCCTTGGAGCCAAATTTAGTCATGCTTGACCAGTGTTACTGGTGACCAGTGTTACTCATTGCACTATATCAAGGAGTCTGATCCATTGCATCCTATTACATGGAATATATACAGCAAATATGTAAAAATCAAATATAACACTGACAGTAAGACAGCACGAGGCATCAATTCCATGTGGACTAGTATTAAAAAGTAAAATAAAAAAGAAATAATAAAAGAGAAAAATAATAATAATAATTATTATTATTATTATTATTATTATTATTATTATTATTATCATCATCATCAAGAGCAGCTAATAAAAAGCAACAAAAATTATTGGCACATGCTTTTGTACAGCAATTAATCTTTCCAGTTATTGCAACTATTCAAGTACACATATACATAAGGACAGTGATAAATTAAGGTGAAAGACAACATATTATTTGGCTGCCTACGACAATTCTAATCAGATGGTTTGCAAGATGTTCTGGAATCATTCTGGAAGATTCTTTATTGTCCTTGTGAGAGGGATGATGCTGCTTGTATAGTACCAAGTCTACCGTTCACTTGGACTGTTTTTGTGGGGGCATTGACCTGAATAAAATAGATGAAACATGAAAACCAGTGTTATTTTTTGCTCTGTACCAATTAAAAATTGCCTGACATTGAGTTAAAGTTAACAGAGTTCAGATCATGCAAGAAGTAAAATATTTTGTAAAGAATGAAAGTGTTTTTATTGTATTTGTCTCATTGATTAATCTAACGGAACAATACATTTGGCAAGCTGCACAGCCCCACAGACTGTGGAACTACGTGATGGAATCTTGGTCTCCAGCTAGCACAGAATGTTTCCCAGGAGTTGTTTGTTCCGTTACAGACATGTTGCAACAAAAGACAAGGTAATACTAGGTGAGAAATGGTGGGTAGTCTGAAAACATTGAATTGACAACCTGATCACATGACTAAACTCTCTCCCAATAACTGTCTTCCTCTTGTGTGTTGCTAATGTATTGTTAGTGTGGCTGCCTGCAGTACTGAATATACTGTACCTTCTTCAGGCGATCAGCTGCAGAGCCAGAGCGGATGGCCTCCAGCATTGTGTCCCGGGCCAGAGCGGGATTCCGCCCAGCCCCCAGAGGCTCCCCCACCATAGTGGGCTTGGGCTGAGTGGAGGGAGGGGCAGGAGGAGGAGGAGGGAGTATAGAGGGGGGTGGAGGTGGCGGAGGCACAAATGGAGGAGGGGGAGGCATGGCAGGGAAGGCATCACACACATCCTCCTCAGTCTTCCTGAACTTGTTAAGCTCCTCTGCAGCCTGGGATATGGTCTGTGGAGCGTAGAGAGGGGAACAATGGCAGTCCAGATACATAGACCCATTTGACGTCTGCTTTCACATGCACGCACGCACACACACAACGTCCCTCTTATACCTTGTTAACCCCAGTGGTTTACTAGGCAGCAAAACAAAGGTTAAAAGGCATTTCAAACAGCTTTGCTCTAAGTTAAGCTGTCGCTAGCCTGGATCTACTTTAGCTCCACCAACTGAATTTAACAGGTAGCTAAGGAATAGAATCAAGAACTCCCATCAAACATTCCATTCTTTTTTTATCAAACCTAAATTCCACGTTATTGCCCTGAGAACCTGATTTAGTAATGCACATTTCTGAGATTCCTGCTGGTGAGCTGGGCAGGAACATTCTAGAGCTCACCACATCGGGCCTCCCTCACAACTACACATTTCCTCCTCTCATTTCACCATAGTCCTTACATGAAAACAAACCAGATCACATTCAAGGGGAACGCAAATAGACTCATATATATAATAAACATAGTGCTGCTTGTTCTCCTGAAATGAGCTATTCAGTGACAAGCAACAGATCCCTTGTGCTACATCAAGACATTGCAAAACCAAAGCAAAACCCCATCTGACTCTTGGCTATAGCTTACCTTCCTTAGCCCTGCAGAGTTACTTTGGCCTCTAATGGCTGCCAGTAGCGCACATCGCTCATTCTCTTCCTCAACAAAGGACGATTTCTTCAAAGTGCTGCTTGCACTTGAGTCCGATACCTAGTCCGACAGGGAAAAATCAGGGAAATTAGAAACCAAACCCCCTAGATTACACTCATTATAAGTAGCTGTAGACTTGCACTTAAAAAAAGAAAAACAGTGATCTTTGTGAAGTTAGCATGACGGGCCTCTCTCTCTCACCTTTCTGAGCCTCTCCTTCCCATCCCCACACTGGATGGCTGACATCAGAGTGGTGTGTAGCGACGTGTCCACCTGGACCGACTTCATGATCACAGGTTTGAACTTCTTCACCGGCCCATACAGACTGACCTGCTGGGGCTCTGGGAGGTCGTTGCTGGCAGCAGCTGCTCGTGGTGGTTCAGGCTTCTTTGCCAGAGCTAGATGACCTTTGGGACCTAGTGTCTCTGCAGGTGGTTGACCCTGCGAGGGCTTGGAGATGGCAGGTACCTGTTTAGTGGGGGATTGTGGTTCTGGTGTCATCTGTCTGGGACTGGGACTGTTGGGCCCATGTTGCTTAGTGTTATTGGCCACTGTATCAGAGTCCAGTGACTTGGAGTTCCGTCCAGCAACTCGCAGGGTAGAACTGCTCCCATAACCACTCCTGTCCACTCCTTGCATTGACTCACCAGAGACTACCCGTTTCTCTGCAGAGAGGTAGTCAGGGTAACATTTAGCACCGGCGTGATAGGAACCAGACCCAGAGCTGCTCTCCTTCTTCACTGGTACATTAGTAGATGTACCAGAGGAACGCTGTGGATTTACATGAAAGGATCGACCCTCTTTCTGATAGCCGTAACTGCCAGGTGGCCTTCTCATGGGGTCAGACAACTCCGTTGGTACTTCTTGATTGTTGTCAGCTTTGGCCATGGTGGGCTTCACAGCGTATTTAGCAATGGCAGAAGCTACGTACTGACTGGATGTTCTCCTGGACGGCTTGAGGAAGGAAAGATTTCTCTTCTGATCTTGGAGAATACAAGGGTTCAGTTTCATAGTCTTCTGCTGCACAGGAGTCTCTGAAACTGGAACTGAGGCCTTGCCCTCTGCTTCCTGTGAGATGCCCTTTGTTACCTCAACCACATCTTTGCATGTTTCCTTAGGTGTCATCTTGGCTACAGGTTCAGAGGCCTTAGGTGTTGCCTTGGCTGCACGTGGCTCAGAGGCTACGACCCGATGGGTGGGTTTGTGGACCTCAGACTCTGGGCTCTGGGCCTTTGTGAAAGGGACAGGCCCTCTACTAGTGGGGACCGAATGTGCAGAAGTGTCCTGCTTCTCCGAGGAACTCCGGAATGTTTTGGCTTTCCCCAGGAGTGGTGAGACAGAGTCATTTTTGTTGATCCCAGACTCAGAGGAACCACCAAATTTGTTTTGGGCGATGGCTACTTTGACCATGTTACCCTGATCGTCAATTCTAATGGCACCGGTTGTCAGAGTGGCCAGGGCCTCTGCTGGCTTCTGAGGCCGGGTTGCAACTGCGGGCTTGGGAGGGACGATAGTGAATGTCTTCATACCAAATCGGGAGACTGGGCTACATGTGATTTTCGTTTGTGCTTGGGAGGCAGCGTGGCCACTATAGGTGGGAACCTCTTCCTCAGGGGACTTGGAATGGCTCTCCGGGACAGCGAGAGAGCTGTTGACAGGTGAGGCTTCCCTCTCAGCTCCCTCAGTGGACTCCCATCTTTGAACTTCTACTTTAGTCTTAGAGACCACTGCTGTATGGTCTTTCCCCGTGGTGCCATTGGCAAGCTTCTTCCCTGGTGATTTGAGGCGCTGCGCGGGCTGTGGTTGAGCAGGGCTGACTTTGCTGGAGCCGTCAGACATACAGGCGTTGTTGTTTTTGTTCTGTATGCCACCAACACTTGAATGATGATGACTGTGGTTCAGGTTTTTATTGTCCGTTCTTTGAGAGCTACTCATTAGTGTGGCTTGGTGATCCGTCATGCTCGGTGTCTCGTAGTCCTCCAGGACTTCATCTATGGCTGTGACCGGGACCTCCATATCGACCACAGACACCGGGATGTCATTGCTCTCAGTGGACATCACGTAGGGGTGCTCTTGCACTGAAACAGCATCTATGTGACTTATATCTAGTGGACATGGACAAATGAAAATACATGTGTTAGCCGGCCTGCTTATTGACGATACAACAAATATTGTTTTGGTCTTGTGCATCCATTGTGGTTTCCAGAATGTCTCCAGTATGTAATTCATGTGCATTTGATGGACAATTAAAAAAAAATTATTTGAATTTGTGTTCTACTAAAAGCTCACCTGCTAGATCAGCATCCAGATCAGCCAGAGTCTGGTTGAGCTGAGTGGTGAGCTCTGGGTCCTCATCATAGATGTCCTTTGTTTTGCCTGCTTTGTCGTTGTGGCTGATATCACTGCTGTGTCTAAGGGAGGAGGGGGTAATACAAGTTACGTTTTGAACTGTTCTGCAGGTAGCATAAAAGGAGAACTCAAGTTCACTCAAAAGTTTGAAAGTTACATTTAGTTGATGGTGGAGTCTACTGCCCTTGAAATATTTATTCATAGTACTTGTGTTTGAGTTTATATTTCTTTCACACTTAGTTCAAGGTGTCCACTGAGCATTCCTCTGTTTTATTTATGTGTTTCTTTTCTAAACTAACCTAAAATGGCATGGGGTTATATTTCTTCTCTTCTTGGCCAAGCCAAATAGAACTTTCCTCCTGCAGACTAGGAGGAGCCTATTTTCTTGAGAAAACCCCCAGAGCTTTCACTTTAGAGCCCAGCAGATTTAAGTGACGCTGCAGGCTTTGGAAGGTAGCCCCTTAGCTTCAACACACGTGGACTGCAGTGACTCAGTCAGGAAGCACTGTTGGCGCAGTAAAACAGGCCTTTAAAAATAAGCCGGTACAGAGACATGCGAGACGTGAGAAAGCTGACTAAATAGTGAGAGACGCGAGGCAGAACTGAGAACTGGGAGCGAGGAGGGACTTGGTAAATCACAGGGAGGATCTGACTCCAAGACGAGGTACCATTCTAATGACAAAAACAGCTTTAGCTAGGGTCTGCGACAAGGCTAGCAGTAGTAAGTGCATAAGGGTAGGATAACTAAGAAATAATAATTGAAAAGCAGTGTGAGTTTGACTTTGCTAAGTGTCCACCCTGAACATTGCTATGATAATGCATTGAGCAGAGCAGGTCAGTGGTAGCACAGCTACAGTACCTGTGTCTGGAGCCCCACGTGGCACAGCCCTCGTCACTATCACTAGAACAGTCCTTGGTGAGGGGATGGATCATGGGGTGAGAGGAGCCAGAAGAGCCCAGGGAGAGGCTCCCGTCAGGGGAGGTAGGGTGAGTGGTGTCGGAGGCCGAGGGGGAGCTGACCAGGCCAGAGTCCTCAGCCATGCCCTCGGAGGCTGCATAGCCCTGGTCCTGGAAGCTGCCACTGCTGCCCATGGATAAAGTCTCCTCTGCCTCTGTGTCTGGGGTCTGGGGTCCTGCCACAGAGAGACACCGAGAGTGCAGCCAAGCTGGTGTCCGGGCAGAGGGGTGGTAGATCATCATCATCATCATCATCAGCATAATCATCAGTATTATTATCAGTATTATCAACTGACAGAAGAAAGCTGTATAATGATGTAAAATAAGCTGGTCTAGTTACAATGTTATCTGTGGTCTATTGAGAAGAACAGTTCACAGCAACAACAAAAAGAAAGGTTGTACAAGCATGTGCATGACAGAGAAAGGAGGGAAGCAGAGAGGGGAAGATTGAGAGAAATTGTATTATACAATGTCAGCTAGACATACATTCTGAGATACACACACACTTGTGGCTCAATGAAACCGCTACGTTGATGTGGGCAGGCTTAAACATACCGTATGATCCTGTACTCAGTACTTCCCATGAACGATATTGACATGTTGCATCATATACCGTAGTCCTATGGTCTCCCACTTGGCTTTGGAGCAAAACATTTAGATTGTATAATGTCTCACTTATCTCAATGCCCATCAAGCCAAAAGCAGGAGCATTAATACATACAGTTGAAGTGGGAAGTTTACATACACCTTAGCCAAATACATTTAAACTCAGTTTTTCCACAATTCCTGACATTTAATCCTAGTAAACATTCCCTATCTTAGATCAGTTAGGATCACCACTTTCTTTCAGAATGTGAAATTTCAGAATAATAGAAGATAATTATTTCTTTCAGCTTTTATTTCTTTCATCGCATTCCCTGTGGGTCAGAAGTTTACATACACTCAATTAGTATTTGGGAGCATTCCCCTTAAATTGTTTAACTTGGGTCAAACGTTTCAGGTAAATTGGGTGAATTTTGGCCCATTCCTCCTGACAGACTGATGTAACCGAGTCAGGTTTGAAGGCCTCCTTGCTCGCACATGCTTTTTCAGTTATGCCCACAAATTGTCTATAGGATTGAGGTCAGGGCTTTGTGATGGCCACTCCAATATCTCGACTTTGCTGTCCTTATGCCATTTTGCCACAACTTTGGAAGTATGCTTGGGGTCATTGTCCATTTGGAAGACCCATATGCGACCAAGCTTTAACTTCCTGACTGATATTTTGAGCTGTTGCTTCAATATGTCCACATAATTTTCCTGCCTCATGATGCCATCTATTTTGTGAAGTGCACCAGGCCCTCCTGCAGCAAAGCATCCCACAACATGATGCTGCCACCCCCGTGCTTCACGATTGGGATGGTGTTCTTCGGCTTGCAAGCATCCCCCTTTTTCCTCCAAACATAACGATGGTCATTATGGTCAAACAGTTCTATTTTTTATTGATCAGACCAGAGGACATTTCTCCAAAAAGTATGATCTTTGTCCCCATGTGCAGTTGCAAACCGTAGTTTGGCTTTTTTATGGTGGTTTTGGAGCAGTGGCTTCTTCCTCGCTGACCGGCCTTTCAAGTTATGTCGATATAAGGACTCGTTTTACTGTGGATATAGATACTTTTGTACCTGTTTCCTCCAGCATCTTCACAAGGTCCTTTGCTGTTGTTCTGGGATTGATTTGCACTTTTCGCAACAAAGTACGTTTATCTCTAGGAGACAGAACGCGTCTCCTTCCTAAGCAGTATGATGGCTGCGTGGTCCCATGGTGTTTATACTTGCGTACTATTGTTTGTACAGAAGAACGTGGTACCTTCAGGCATTTGGAAATTGCTCCCAAGGATGAACCAGACTTGTGGAGGTCTACAATTGTTGGAGAAATTACTTGTGTCATGCACAAAGTAGATGTCCTAAACGACTTGCCAAAACTACAGTTTGTTAACAATACATTTGTGGTGGTTGAAAAACTAGTTTTAATGACTCCAACCTAAGTGTATGTAAACTTCCGACTTTAACTGTATGTTCCATTTATTAGGTTTACAGTATTATCCAGCCAGCATGCAGAGCACACCACTGAGAAGTCGTTAGAGAGATGCTTTAAAGCCACCCAACCCATGAGTGTGTGAGAGCTGGGCCTGTCAACTTCAGGCAGAGCTGTAATGGTGAAGAGAGCCTGTTCCTGGAGATCCAGTGACTCACACAGAGTGGCCCTCCCAAACCTTTCCCAGCACTGGCTTAGCCATCCAAAACAAATTCTTACACAAACATGAACTCATCCTTGCTCCCATCACATAAACCCAAATCATGCACAAACCAAGTCAAGACTCTCAGGCAGTAACTCTCTCTCTGTGCCAGTAACACTCTCTCACACACATCCAGTCATAGACATCTATCATCTCTCTATCCACAACATACTGAAAACACACTAAGCCACATTACCAGCACACACAGACCAAAATCCCAATCACAAATAATTTCCTCATGGCCTCAATACACAAATGGTCTTAAGTCTTTAATGTCAAATGAAATAATAAAATATTAATATTTTCATGCTTGTCCATTTCAAGGAAATCCTTGATCTCAATGATCTGTCTTGGACGCCATGCTAATTTTGCACTTGTAATGACAAATATGTTTTTAAATGCTTTTTTTGTACAATATAACACAATTAAAACCCACATGAATGCTGCTATTGACAAAGGCACTTAAAGGAGGGCTGAATATCTGGATAAGCCAATACAGAAGAGTTATTTATTTCACTCACTCCCACGTCCAATGTAAAAGCTAAAAACATGTAAACAAGAGTGACTTCTATATAGCTCTCCACTGATATGTTGTCGCAGTGAAGCTGCTTCTCACAAACCCACTAATACTAACCAATGTCCAAGGAGCTAATCTCATAAAAAGGATGAACCCTCCACATAAAAAGTGTCATTGATTTATTGGTCACTCCTTAATGGAGTCAATCAATCAGCATGCAGAGAAACAACAGCCTGGTTTCTAGTTACTAACCACTACAAACGCTAAGCAATAACATAGAAACCTATACCACCACCATCAAATCATTGATTTGGAGATATCGTATGACTTTCCTTACACCCTCATTTCAGAATGTCTACATCAATCACTCCACACTCAATACAGGTATGGATATTTCATCTGCACTTAAACAGCCTACTGATCACGCACATCCCTGTCCCCATCAGCCCTACACGTCACGTTCCTCTTAGTTCTCTACCATACCAACCACTGTATAACTACCTGAAATCCAAAATGGCTTATAGTTTATACTGTATATACAGACATTTATAAAAACAAGTCACAAAAACAAGGAAAAGAAAAGACATCAACAAGAGAGGATTTGAAAGTGTAGAGATGGGAAAGAAAGGAAGTTCAAGGGGCAGTTCTAAGAACAGGAAAAGGAGGATGGAAGAAGCAGAGGTCCAGCAGGAAGAGATGAAGGTGCAGAAGAGGCGAGGGAGGAGAGGAGGTGGTAGAGGAAGACAGTGAGAGGACGGCAGGCCAGAGAAGTCTGTCTGTGTCTGTTCACCGAGGCTTGGAGAATGGGAAACGGACAGGGGCACAGCAGTAGACTGGAGGGGAGAGGCAGAGAGAGGGAAAAGAAGAAGACATGAGATAGAAATAGGACAGGGTAGATAAGTGTTCTGGAGCCCTGGAGAAAGAAGTTGCAGCTATCGCAGCCTGACAACAGAAACTCACAGCCTTTTACAGACAGCAGGAGATTAACAAAAACATACAATGAAAGCCTCACAGGTTGATTAACGTTGTGTCTTAAATGGCACACTATTCCCTATATAGTGCATTACTTTTGAACAGAGCCCTACAGGCCCTGGTTAAAAGAAGAGTATTATATAGAGAATAGGGTACCATTTGGGATAGAAGGAACTTCACTGTCACAGCTGACCTTCAGCATTGGGCTCAGCTTGCCTATCAGCCTGTCTGTTATAAAGGAGGCCTCGTAAATGTTTAACTGGCTGCAAAGGAGATGAACGACGTGGCAAGCCTGGATAGAATGTCCACATGAGCCGGACTACACGTTAAGAGGGAAAACTGTGATACACACAGATTGATTTTAACATTCTTGTCATTTAGCAGAAGCTCTGATCCAGAGCAACTTAGTGCATACATTTTCATATATATATATTTTTTGTACTGGTCCCTTCTGGGACTCAAACCCACAACCTTGGCATTGTAAGCACCATGGTCTACCAACTGAGCCACACAGGACATTCAACATTCAACAACAACTATGACGTTCAGGGAGGGAAGCAGCACTGAAAAAGGAGAGGAGTTAGAGGAAGACATGAAGGTTGGAAGGAGAGTGGCTGGCTGCCGGAGGGAAAGGCAGCCCAACAGTAGAGGAGGTCAGCTGGGATGAGAGACCTACACTGAGGGGCCTCCTCCCCGTGGCTCTCTGATGAGGCATCGGGGGAGTCTGGGTCTGAGGGAGGGGGAGGGTACTGCGGGGGTGGGGGGATGACTAACTGGGAGGGCTCCCGTACTGGGGTTCGCAGAGGTTTGAGTGGCACTGGACACTCAGCACCTAAAGAAAAGGAAGGATGCAGAATGGGGGAAATCAATAAGCTTAAATTATATTGCCTTTGTTCATCATACTGTGCAGAAAGAAATTCTTTAAAAAAAATTTTTTTACATTAAACAATAAGCAAAATACACAAGACAATCAATGAATTAACAAATAACTGAAAGCTGCTTATAACTGCTTAATGTATGTGGAGAAAGTACAGTAAAGCTACTCGCTTGAGTAGAAGCCTCTCAGTGGCAATTGTGTTGTTTGCTGATCAGAGTCTCTAATCAGAGCCCCTTAAACAGAGCAGAGCAGAGATAACATCAGACTCTACACCCCAGACTCCAGCTAGGGAAGATAGAAATGGAGCTTCACAAAACACTCCAGGCCAGGGCTGGACTACCGCATTTTGGGGACCCCTGATTTAGAAAAACAGATCCATTTTTTTAGGAAAACAGCTAACTTCCTGAATTTCAACACATTTTGTGTCCAAACAATTTGAAGTTTTGTAAAGCTAGTCTACACATTTTGTCATGAGGCTCTGAAAATATGCTGCAATTTTAAAGCTAATTTCCGGCAATTCTACACTTTTTGTCATGGGTCAGATAACAAAAAAAAATGCTGTTTGATAGCTAATCTAATGCTATTGTTCACAGAAAATGTTGCAGTTTTAACCTTTGCACATGTGAGTTCCAAATATCTCTAATGGTCACCCCAGCGTGAGTTGTTTTATGCACCGGATGTCAGAATCAAAGTTTATTTGTCACGTGCGGCAAATACAACAGTGAAATGCTTACTTACAGGTTCTAACCAATGGTGCGGGAAAAAAAGGTATGCATGTGTGTGTAGGTAAGTAAAGAAATAAAACAGTAAAAAGACATTTGAAAAAAGAGTAGCAAGGCTATATACAGAGACCTGTTAGTCAGGCTTATTGAGGTAGTATGTACATGTAGGTATCGTTAAAGTGACTATGCATATATGATGAACAGAGAGTAGCAAAAGCGTAAAAAGAGGGGTTGGCGGGTGGTGGGACACAATGCAGATAGCCCGGTTAGCCAATGTGCGGGAGCACTGGTTGGTCGGACCAATTTAGGTAGTATGCACTGTTCCAAAATGTGATTGATGCACAACAGAACAGTTAACCCACGCTGCCTGCTAATTATCTATAGGCTGTTTCAACTTGTCAATTTCTAATTATTTTCTAACAAGTTTTATTTTCTAACAACGGTATGAATTGAGGTGTGTTCCGCCTCCTCATTAATTCACATAAAAGTAGCCCATGTCACTGTTGCGGACAATATATGATTGAGGCTTTACTACTGAGCCGGACAAACTTTTCTCTTCGAGGAGAACTTGTTTTCAAGTACTGTTCACAAATAATGCATTCCGATTATTGCATAGATTGTAACGGACACCTTTGATATGTGTAAAATACTTTTTTGAAGGTTGTACTGATTATGATGAGCTAATGCTAAGCTATTTGCCAGCTAAGTGTGATGCCATGTTTGTTGACATTATACCATGCATTCTGGGTGTCACGTAAACATCTGTCAGACAAAATATGTTATAATGAGGTGAAGGAATAGTTCACTCATCTTTCGAGTAAACTTCCAGAAGTGAATGAAGGGAAGTGAATGATCATAACACATCCCCTTCAACATGCATACTGCAAACAGACTAAACGCCTTGTCTCCTCTTCTTATCTTTGGTTGACGCGAAAAAACAAACTGGGTGGCGTGCACACACTACCCATCGTCGGATTACATTCGATTTTTAGAAAGTGTTTTACTCAATTATTTTGATCAATGGTGAGCTCACCCTTGACATGATGTATTGTAAATGGTTATTTATATTAGTTAATTCACATTGTGGTTTCTGTTAGCTAACTATGACTGCTTGTGTTACGTCAATCTTTCCTCAGTTAGCGCTAGGATTAATGTCGTCTACATTTTCCGGTTTGGATGATTGTGTTACGCTGCCGCTACTTCTGTGAATGTCTGAACATTGCAGCCAAAAATAAACTGGTCACATTCAGGACATAACTTTGTAATGACTGTGTTTGTGCAAAATATTTCTGTGAAGAAACTGTGTGGCCAGCTCAAACGCTGACGGTTGCATCAATCGAAACATCCAGGGGGTTTCAGAACAGTAGGTCACTTGACAAAACAAGAAACTTCATATCTGGTGTTTTATGTAACAGTGTTAAATCAAAATTAGTCAACAGTTGACTATAGATTTTCAGAATATTGTCATCTGGGATTTCCATTTAAAAGGGGATCTGCTTTGACTCATATCAGTGATCACACACATAGAATGGGCACACAGCAGCAGTAAACTCAGAGAAACATTTAGAGAAATCTTTGTGATTATGATCTCACAGAAAGACTGATGGCACTGTGTGGACTGGAGCTGAACGGCCTGCCACGGGGGTGTAACTGTTTGTTGGTCCTAAATAGAACCCTATTAACTATATAGTGCACTACTTTTGACCTGGGCCCATAGGGCTCTAACCATAAATAGTGCCCTATAAGGGAACAGGGTGCCAATTGGGATAAAACCAGTTACAGGCTGATGTAATTGCAGCCAGTGCTGAGCGATGTGAGCAATATGTCAACGTATGCCTCACACATCCCTTACTCAGCAGCTGATGGACCACATGGAGTAGAGCTGGCCGTGGGAGTAACTGACTAACTCTACGCCTCAGCCCCTTTAGATGACTGACTGCATTCCAAATGTGACAGCTAGCGCCACAAAAATATGTACCTAGCTACGGGACTTAACCGCACACAGCAGATTAAAATGAGAGATTCCCTATTGTCAGCACATTGAAGATAAAGTAAGACATAGGGTAAGAAACACACCTTTCAGAGGCTAACAGATGACCTACAGGCCCTTTAGAAACACTGAGGAGACATGCACGCACACACACACACACACACACACACACACACACACACACACACACACACACACACACACACACACACACACACACACACAGCACGTGGGTGCGTGGATTGATTGAAACAGCCCCAATTGAGTGTGTTGAAATCTCCAGTTTATTTTCGGACAGAAAATGTATCTTAAGATGAGAAACAACGATCCAAAAACCATCTATTAGAGAGACCGCCTCTGTGCCTGAGCCAAACATATACAATTGATTCGAGGGACTGTTTTTTCCACTATGGTGTGAGAGAGAAGAGGCAGAACTGGGAGAGAGAGAGAGAGAACAGACGTGTGCCATGTGAGAGAGGAGAGAAATGTCTGGGTTGCACTACTCCTGCTAACAGAGCCAGTAGAGGTTCTCTCTCTTCACACAGCTGGAGAGGCAGGAAACAACTGCGCTCACATACATTCTAGAACATAAACAACGATTATCTTTAGCCCACAGGGGTTAAATAAGGGGAAACATCTAAAATCCCTGTAGTACATCATCCCTAATTGATGCATGTCATCTATTTATTTTATAGACTGTACAACCGGTGATGTACAATCACAAATATACAACTCCAGATCAGAACATACTGATTTGTTTTGTTGTGTTTTGGGGAAGTCTAGTTGTTCTGCCTTGTGAGCAACAGACAGGTCTGTGGTTCTGACAGGGTCTTCACAGCAGAAGTCTATTAGATACAGTGAGACAGACAGGTCTGTGGTTCTGACAGGGTCTTCACAGCAGAAGTCTATTAGATACAGTGAGACAGACAGGTCTGTGGTTCTGACAGGGTCTTCACAGCAGAAGTCTTTTAGATACAGTGAGACAGACAGGTATGTGGTTCTGACAGGGTCTTCACAGCAGAAGTCTATTAGATACAGTGAGACAGACAGCTCTGTGGTTCTGACAGGGTCTTAACAGCAGAAGTCTATTAGATACAGTGCCTTGCAAAATAATTCATCCCCCTTGGCGTTGTCCCCATTTTGTTGCATTACAACCTGTAATTTAAATGGATTTTTATTTGGAATTCATGTAATGGACATACACAAAATAGTCCAAAATGATGAAGTAAAACAACTAAAAAGTGGTTTGTGCATATGTATTCACCCCCTTTGCTATGAAGCCTCTAAATAAGATCGGTGCAACCAATTACCTTTAAAAAAGTCATATAATTAGTTAGATTGCACACAGGTGGATTTTATTTAAGTGTCACATGATCAGTCACAGGATCTCAGTATATTTACACCTGTTCTGAAAGGCCCCAGAGGCTGCAACACCACTAAGCAAGCGGCACCACCAAGCAAGCGGCACCACCAAGCAAGCGGCACCATGAAGACCAAGGAGCTCTCCAAACAGGTCAGGGACAAAGTTGTGGAGAAGTACAGATCAGGGTTTGGTTATAAAAAAATATCAGAATGTTTGAACATCCCACGGAGCACCATTAAATCCATTATTAAAAAATGGAAAGAATATGGCACCACAACAAACATGCCAAGAGAGGGCTGCTCACAAAAACTCACAGACCAGGCAAGGAGGGCATTAATCAGAGAGGCAACAAAGAAACCAAAGATAACCCTGAAGGAGCTGCAAAGCTCCACAGCGGAGATTAGAGTATCTGTCCATAGGACCCCTTTAAGCCGTACACTCCACAGAGCTGGGCTTTATGGAAGAGTGGCCAGAAAAAAAGCCATTGCTTAAAGAAAACAATAAGCAAACATGTTTGGTGTTCACCTTCCAGCAGGACAATGACCCTAAGTATACTGTTAAAGCAGCACTCAAGTGGTTTAAGGGGAAACATTTAAATGTCTTGGAATGGCCTAGTCAAAGCTCAGACCTCAATCCAATTGAGAATCTGTGGTATGACTTAAAGATTGCTGTATATCAGCAGAACCCTTCCAACTTGAAGGAGCTGGAGCAGTTTTGCCTTGAATAATGGAGAAAAATCCCAGTGGCTAGATGTGCCAAGCTTATAGAGACATATCCTAAGAGACTTGCAGCTGTAATTGCTGCGAGTTTAATTCCAGGTTGTAAGGCAACAAAATAGGAAAAATGCCAAGGGGGTGAATACTTTTACAAGCCACTGTAGGCCTGTGGGTCTGACAGGGTCTTCCCAGCAGAAGTCTATTAGAAAGGCCTGTGGGTCTGACAGGGTCTTCCCAGCAGAAGTCTATTAGAAAGGCCTGTGGGTCTGACAGGGTCTTCCCAGCAGAAGTCTATTAGAAAGGCCTGTGGGTCTGACAGGGTCTTCCCAGCAGAAGTCTATTAGAAAGGCCTGTGGGTCTGACAGGGTCTTCCCAGCAGAAGTCTATTAGAAAGGCCTGTGGGTCTGACAGGGTCTTCCCAGCAGAAGTCTATTAGAAAGGCCTGTGGGTCTGACAGGGTCTTCCCAGCAGAAGTCTATTAGAAAGGCCTGTGGGTCTGACAGGGTCTTCCCAGCAGAAGTCTATTAGAAAGGCCTGTGGGTCTGACAGGGTCTTCCCAGCAGAAGTCTATTAGAAAGGCCTGTGGGTCTGACAGGGTCTTCCCAGCAGAAGTCTATTAGAAAGGCCTGTGGATCTGACAGGGTCTTCCCAGCAGAAGTCTATTAGAAAGGCCTGTGGGTCTGACAGGGTCTTCCCAGCAGAAGTCTATTAGAAAGGCCTGTGGGTCTGACAGGGTCTTCCCAGCAGAAGTCTATTAGAAAGGCCTGTGGATCTGACGGTCTTCCCAGCAGAAGTCTATTTGTTCTGCACAGTGTCTTGGGAATAGCAGAGGGGAGGGAGACACACCCAGGTCTATAAATCAACTCCTCAGAGCAGTCTGCTTTAAGTGCGTCCACTGCACTAAACACTTCATCCCTCAACCTCTCATCCTCGCCAAGCTAAATAAATATGGTCCGCTTCAACCCGCTTCAAGAAAAGACACAATCAATATAACTCTAGTCTTGTGCATTTTGTTCCCTTGTTAGATTAGGTAGTACAGTGATTCTTTTAGGATGGAGAAATGTCAAATTCTACACTACAGTGCATCAATAGGAATAGTGAGGCTAATAGCAATGCTATTTCACCTGGTTTACTGAGGACAGATTGTACAAAACGTAAGGCAATCAAATCTGCAGCGCTGCAATCCCGGCCAACTCCTGTCCTGTGACGTGGGGGTTATTTAGTTTATGCTGCCTTGGGTCTCTACTGGCTAAATGTCTGTACAGGTATCATGTCTACCACCAGCAATTCAGTTCAGGTTGAGGGGAACCTGTTATAGTGAAAAGCGGTAGTAGTGCAACAATCCTTGCGGGTGTTCTCCAATTGGGTAAAACCAGTTGGAGGAGATCATTAAGGAACCTACCTAGGCAAGGGTTGTTACACTGTTATATGACTGCTATAACTAAGCACGTTCTGTCCCTTCATCTACCGCTGAACACTGTGCCTGGAACAGCCTGGTTGACGGGAGAGTACTCAATCGGCCTCTTTACATTGACTATATGTGTACTGATGATACTGACCCATGGCGCTGTGTCGGTTGTTCTCCGTCTCGTCTAGTTTCAGGCCAAGAGCAGATTCTCCTCTGGTCTCCTCTGGTGTGGTACTGCGGGACAAGTAGGGGGTGGGCTTGGCCTTGTCAGCGTTGCTGCTGGGGGTGGAGTCAACCTTTTCAACCTTGCTGGTAGGGGCGGAGTAAGAGGCGACATTGATCACAGTCTTGCTCCTGGGGCCGGTGACAACCTTGCTGGGGGCGGCGTCTCGGGAGGAGTCAGCCATGGCAGCACTGCTGCTGGGGGTGGAATCAGGGCCGGGCTTGGACACATCAGCCCTGCTGGAGGCGGAGTCAGAGTCGGCCATTGAGGTGTCAGCGACAGAGGTGCCGGCGGCGACCCCACTACTGCTACTGCTGCTGCTGTAGACAGACCCATTGCTCAGCTCAGAGCCAGAGTCCTCCTCCGCAGGCAGGCTGGGGGTAGGAGAGCTGGGGGCTGGGGAGGGAGAGGGGGGCATCTGGGCAGAGATGAAAGGTGCTGGGGTGCTAGGAGCTGGGGTAACAGAGGTAGTAGGAGTAGGAGGGGGTGCCGGGGCCTTCCTCTTCCTCAGTGTACTCTCTGAGTCAGGAGCCACCTGAGAGAGAGGGAGAGAGAGAGAGTAATGAGTCTCGGGCTTAATAACTCCCCCTTAGCCGTGACAATATACCCTATAAACCATTTATTCTTGGACATCATCACTGCTCATTATCATTATTAAAAAGGTGCAGTACACAGAAACTGCGTCTCCATTTCCTGGTTGCTAAAATTCGAATCTGTTACAAAACAAGCAATCATTGTGTAGAAAGTCATTGTACCATCTCAGCCGTTGTGAAATATATTTTCTACAACCAAAAATACTGTATTTACAGCAGTTGAAGCAGGTGTACAAAACCAAAAATAAAAGATGCAAAAACATAACTTAAGAATGGGAATCATAGAAATAGAGCACATAGAACAGATCAACTGCTTGTTAGACTTGCTTTCATTGAGAATGACATAACTAACATTTCTATGTGAATTTGGTCAGATCGCCAAAAAGTGACATATTGTAGCTTTAAGTTATTAATACCTTTTAAAGATTAAATGAATTGTATGGATTATGGAACTTTGCCTGTCAGTCAGCCTATCAGTCAAAATATCTAAGTGTTCCATGTTTATTTGTTTGCTGTTACTGAAAGGGGTATTATTGCTTCCTTATACAACAAAACAATGTGTGACCCATTTAATCTCAACATGTCCTCTGATCCTGGAGGCATGGAGATAAAACACTAACTGTGTTTGGTGGCCACTTCAAATCAAGCTTTATTTATATAGCACATTTCAGACATTAATGCAATGCAGGGCGCTTCACAGGAAAAATCACAAATAAAACGACAACAAAACATAAGAACAATAAAAACTGAAACACTAAAAAAGCAGCCTAAGGAAAACGTGTGTTTCAAGGTGTGTTTTAAGAGCTCTTAAATATGTCCCCAGTTTCGGGCCCCATCTCATGTTCTCTATCAGGCTATTCCAGAGGCTGGGGGCATAGTAACTAAAGGCTACCTCTCCATGCCTCTTGGTTCTAGGCTTTGGGATAGTTAAAAAGGTCAGTGCGAGAGGACCTGAGGGACCTACTGGGTACATTACTTAAAAGCATGTCTGACATGTATTGGGGTGCACAATCGTGGATTGATTTAAAAACCAATAGAAGTGCACTAGCAGCCAGGGCATTGACTTTAAAACCGGTGTAATGTGGGCTCTCCGTCTGGTCTTGGGCAGTACCCATGTTGCAGGATTCTGTTTGTTTTGCAGTTGACCAGTGACTTTCTTGGGTAGACCAGACAGGAGAACATAGACCAGACAGGAGAGTATTGCAGTAGTCAAGCCTGCTTGTAACAAAAGTATGGATGAGTCTCTCTGTATCATCCTGAGATCGAAACAGCCGCACCTTGGCAATGTTCCTCAGGTGGTAAAAGGCTATTTTGGTCATATTCTTAATGTGTGATTCGAAATTTATATCAGAATCGAACATGACCCATAGGTTTTTTACCTGGCGTTTTCTTCGATGCCCATGAATCCTATTTGACCGTAATGTTGTATGTGACCTAAAGCTTCACATTGATCAAAAAAGGTGTTGCGTGAGTTTGGGCGCATTATCCTCATCTCAAAATAGTTGTGATAGGAGAAAACTGAGGATGGAAAGTTACTCCACAGTACTAATCTAATTGACAAAGTGAAAAGAAGGAAGCCTGTAGAGAATAAAAATATTTAAAAACTTGCATCCTGTTTGCAACAAGGCAATAAAGTAATACTTCAGAAAATGTGTAAAAGCAACGTCTCATTGCTGCAACTCCCATACGGACTCAAGAGAGGCGAAGGACGAGAGCCGTGCATCCTCCGAAACACAAACCAACCAAGCCACACTGCTTCATGACACCGTGCCCCACTTAACCCGGAAGCCAGCCGCACCAATGTGTTGGAGGAAACACCGTACACCTGGCGACCGTGTCAGCGTGCACTCCGTCCGGTCCGCCACAGGAGTCACTAGTGCGCGATGGGACAAGGACATCCCTGCCGTCCAAACCCTCCCCTAACCCGGACGACGCTGGACCAATTGTGCGTCGCCCCATGGGTCTCCCGGCCGCGGCCAGCTGCGACAGAGCCTGGACTCGAACCCAGAATCTCTAGTGACACAGCTAGCACTGCCTTAGACCACTGCGCCACTCGGGAAACCCACTGAGTACCAATCTACATATTTTCAAGCATAGTGGTGACTGCATCATGTTATGGGAATGCCTGTCGTCAATAAGGACTGGCATGTTTTCCAGGATAAAAAATAAACGGAATGGAGCAAAGCACAGGCAAAATCCAAGAGGAAAAGCTGGTTCAGTCTGCTACCACCAGACACAGAGATTAATTTAACTTTTAAGCAGGACAATAACCTAAAACAAGGCCAAATCTACACTGGAGTTGCTTACCAAGAAGACAGTGAATGTTCCTGAGTGGCCGAGTTACAGTTTTGACTCAAGTCTGCTTGAAAATCTATGGCAAGACCTGAAAATGGTGGTCTAGTAATGACCAATTTGAAAGAGGTGGAAGACTTTTGAAGATAATAAATGGGCAAATGTTGCACAATTCAGGTGTGGAAAGCTCTTAAGAGACTTACCCAGAAAGACTCACAGCTGTAACTGCTGCCAAAGGTGATTCTAACATACAGTATATTGAATCAGCGGGTTGAATACAGTATATTAGTGTTTTATTCTTCATATTTGTTTTAACTGTTCTAATTGTTAAAATTGCTCACACTTTGACATCAGAGTATTTTGCGTAGATCATTGACCAAAAAATTACAAATACATTTTAATCTCACTTTGTAACACAACAAAATGTGAAAAAAGGCACTATATATACACAGTTGACGTTGGACGTTAAGAAGGCCAGCATCCTGGAGTCGCCTCTTCACTGTTGACGTTGAGACTGGTGTTTTGCGGGTACTATTTCATGAAGCTGCCAGTTGAGGACTTGTGAGGCGTCTGTTTCTCAAACTAGACACTAATGTACTTGTCCTCTTGCTCAGTTGTGCACCGGGGCCTCCCACTCCTCATTCTATTCTGGTTAGAGACAGTTTGCGCTGTTCTGTGAAGGGAGTATTACACAGCGTTGTACGAGTTCTTCAGTTTCTTGGCAATTTCTCGCATGGAATAGCCTTCATTTCTCAGAACAAGAATAGACTGACGAGTTTCAGAAGAAAGTTCTTTGTTTCTGGCCATTTTGAGCCTGTAATCGAACCCACAAATGCTGATGCTCCAGATACTCAACTAGACTAAAGAAGGCCAGTTTGCTTCTTTAATCAGAACAACAGTTTTCAGCTGTGCTAACAATTGCAAAATGTTTTTCTAATGATCAATTGGCCTTTTAAAATGATTAACTTGGATTATCTAACACAACGTGCCATTGGAACACAGGGGTGATGGTTGGGCCTCTGTACACCTACGTAGATATTCCATTAAAACAGCTACAATAGTCATTTACAGCATTAACAATGTTTTCACTGTATTTCTGAGCAATTTGATATTTTAAAAATGGACAGAAAATTGGATTTTCTTTCAAAAACAAGAAATGGTATAAGTGACCCCAAACTTTTGAATGGCAAGGTGATTCGGGATTATTACAATTGTTAGGTAGCTAGGTAGCGTTAGCTTGCGCTAGTCTGCTGTACCTGTGCCAAAACTCCGGTATTTTTCATCCTATAGCTTGTTCTCCATCGTCTTTTTAAATAGTGAGCCAACATGTTTTCAGCCATTTTATTTCCATGACTGATCAAAACTCATTCTCATGCTCTTGTCTCTCTGCAGCAGACATATAGTGAGCAATATGTTTGGAACATTTAATCGCAATATCAAATTGCAATACTATAGAATGATGATGTTGTGGAAAATTCTGCCACCACAGTGAGAATTGCAATACATATTGTATCGGCACCTACGTGTCGTGATAATATTGTATCATGAGGTCCCTGGCAAGTCCCAACCCTAATTAAAATGGGTCAACACTTCCTTATATCTTCGACTAATTTCCCCCCTGCTACAAACTGTCTGTACTACTACTATCCTCTGTCTGCATGTCAACTCGTGAGCTGTTTATGAACTCAATGACCCAGGCCTCCAGTACAGAGACCATAGATCTGGAAAGACAGCACAGCATGGGCAGTCCCATTGCTTAGTATGCTCCTACTGAAAGGGATATTATTGCTTCCTTACACAACAAAACAATGTGTAATCCCTTTAACCTCAACATGTCCTCTGATCCTGAAGGCATGGACATAAAAACACTTCCAACTGTGTTTGGCGGGTACTTCAAACCTTCTGCATGGGAATCCTATTTGACCGTAATGTGTGTGACCTAAAGCCTTACATTGAACAAAAAGGTGTTGCGTGAGTTGGGGTCGGGAGTGCATAAACCTCTTCACAAAGGCGTTCCTCACCTTTTCTATGGTTGCACATATCATCTACACAAGGGTGAACTTTGATGTCTAAATATTTAATGTATGTGACAGCACCGATCAAGTTCGTGAAGAAACAAATGACAATATACTTGCCTCAGCCTCAACTTTATTTGTGTGTGTGCAAATCTGATAAAGGTGAAGAAAAACATTGATCTCAAATGTGAAGACAATGTATTAAAATGGGTCAACGCTTCCTTCTATCTTCAACACATTTTCCCTGCTGCTACAAACTGTCTGTTCCACTACTATCCTCTGTCCGCATGTCAACTGGTGAGCTGTCTATGAACTCAATGACCCAGGCCTCCAGTACAGAGACCATAGATATGGAAAGACAGCACGTTCTATCTTTGCAAATGGCATCCTGTGTGACAGCATGGCTAGCCCCATTGAGGGCTATCTCCATTTTAAAGTAGTCATCCAGAGCCCTCTATCTTCATGGCAGAGACAGACAGCCATTACCCTGGTATTACTATTCCCTCTACCACTGACAGACTAACTCCCCATGTTTCCTCATCTTACATGCTTATTAGATCCACAAAGTTGACCTGACACAACTCACTGTCTCAAAACTATGCAGTAAATGTATGGTTCAATGAGAAATATTCACCACTCTTTAAAGTGTGTGTGCAAACGGTTTATATTGCTGTCGTTATGCTTCCAACATATATATCAGATTTAGACGGGAACCATTGCCATGCAGGGTTATTAAATATACTAAGCAAGGGAAGCTTTGGTCTCCGTTTGGCCAATCTTATGTACATGTTCCCCAGACTTAAGTTGGCTCCTCTAAATCCCAAAGTGCGCCACTCAGTCACTTTAAACCGTAATCCATAGCAGAGCAACACAATCAATTCCCCTGGTATGTTTACACTCCAGTACAACAGTAGTATGGAGCATTCATAGAGAATAGCATGATTAGTCTGAGAGGACGCTGTCGCTTCGTTCTGCTGCACTGGGCTGCACAGTATTGTCTTTCACTCTGAAGAGCAGCCAATCAGTCACGCACACACACACACACACACACACATCTTCATATCCCAGTCAGTCCTCCATTACATCTTCAACTTTGCCCCACATGCTATGGTATGCCAGAGACCGACGAGTATGAATGGTGGTGTGATGGTGGAGGTGCATACACAGTTCAGGGAGTTTACGCAACTCAACCTCTGTAAAGAAGTGCAAGGTGGCGAGCGGTAAGTAACACAGCGTTCCAACCACAATGACTCAATCCCAAAGAAACACCACAAGCATTTTCTTAGAATATAAAAATAAAACAAGGACATTCTGACTTACTTCAACCACATTCAAGCAATAAAAATAAAAAAGTTTGACAAATCATTTGTTATGGCTTGTTGCTACTTTCATTGCAATTTCAAGGTGGTGGAGGTGATTTCTCGTGGAGGTGATTTCTCAAGGAGGTGATTTTCCATGAGCCATGCACAAACTGCTGTGCACTCTCTCACCCAGTCAGACTTGCCTACCTACCACTTGCACAACTCTGCAGCGCTCTACTAACTCTATATCACAGACTGCATCAAATCACATTTACTATACACTGATGTGCTGCCACTCAATGCTATCATTCAGTCAAATATTTCTATAGCTTTTCTACCACCTAATCCTGCAGGAATGCTAGCTCACTCCTTAATGGTTGACTTGGTCTATGTCACAAAAGGGACCCATAGTGCACTACGTTAGACTAGAGCTCTATGGGCCCTGGTCAAAAGTAGTGCACTATTATGTGAATAGGGTGCTTATTGGGGATGCAGGCTCAGTCCCCTGGCTGCCAAAGCTCCAGCTTTTTAATTACTCAACACAGCACACCGCTCCAGAGCTGGCACAGTGAATTTACAGGCTCTCTATGGTCAGACCACACACACACACACACACACACCAAAGTAAAAGTATATCAGTGCTCATGGCATTAGTCCACTTCGAATAGAGAACCAATGTAGATGAAGTGTGGACTACTCTGTGCCAACTGTAGTGAAAATAGGTCCATTATATAATCTTTATCGGTGCTGGATATTACTTTGTCTGGTTAAGGTTAAGGTTAAGATTACATTCTAACATTAAACCACAACAAGGCCTAGGTTTTTTGTCATTCTTTGAGGTACAAAACAATTCTTTCAAAAACTTAACTGTGAGACTGTGATTTGGAAATAATAATGATTTAAAATGTGAACATAAACACAAAACACAGCTCCAAACAAGCCCCATTATCTCCAACAGGAGGAGAGAAGCCCATTAGAGCCAACATAACATGGTGAAAAAACAACATTCCCCACAACATTTCTGTGAGAAGACGCCACCACTACTTCATTAGATTTCACACACACACACACACACACACACACACACACACACACACACACACACACACACACACACACACACACACACACACACACACACACACACACACACACACACACACACACACACACACACACAGAGATGGTAGACTACACAGTTCCAGTGGGCTGTTTGTTTTGGCATTAGGTGCCTCTTCCTTTGTTCCTGAGAATATAACATTTTCTTCCTTAGGAAAGAGGAAAGGAGCATGATAGAGAGAGACTCCCAAATGGTAACCCATATCAGTGTTTCCCAACCCTGGTCCTCCAGTACCCCCAACAGAACACTTTTTCATTGTAGCCCTGGACAAACACAGCTCATTCAACTCATTGAGGTCTTGATGATTATTTGACAAGTTGAATCCGGTGTGCTTGTCCAGGGATACAATAAAAATGTGTACTGTTGGAGGTACTTGAGGATCAGGGTTGGGAAACACTACCCTATATTGTGCCCTACTTTTGACTAGGGCTCTGGTCAAAAGTAGTGTACTATATAGGGAATGGGGTGCCATTTGGGATACAGCCTAAATCTGCACTCAAAACTATTAAAGCTGCCCATGCTTCTGTTTCCGACTTATTTTAATCACACTTTTCCACAGCAGAGCCTGTCACACTGAAACATCCACAGTGTTGCCTAATCACTCATATATAAACTAGCAAGTTTGCATGAAGTGAAACAAGACAACCTAAAATAACCTGCACAGCCTTAAGTGATTGAATTTTATTTACAGAGGGTGTTGATTAAAGGAAATGGAGGTCTTGTCAGCAGATGGACTGAAAAACCAAGGCAGGCCACTTGAATAGTCCAATTCAGAGAGGCGTTGAGTAAGTTAAGGCTTCCACACCAACCATTCTCACTCTAACTCAGTGTTCTGCAGCCACATGGTTTACTTGCATAACAATCATGTAGGCCTAACTGAGGGATTGCAAACATATGACTCAGATCACAAGCTTCCTCTTAAAGGCATCATGTGTGACCTTACAGAATGTGGAACATTTAAAAAAACACTACTGATCAAAACTGAGGTTTCCCACGAATTCAAGTTTCTTTCTTTCTTTCTTTTTAGAAAGGGTCCACAACCATTATTGAGAATGGTATCATCAGCCCAATGTAGAAATATCCAAACCACGCAAGATTGTAAACAGACGACTTGTATCTTGCTGAAACAGATTAAAACGGTAGGCTACATTAAAGTGGATTAATAGCGCTGCAGTACAAAGGGCCAATGACGGATTGCTATGAAAGACTAAACCCCTCTTGGTTCAGATTATGACATCTCCCTAAGGAATGGTTTATGCAGGTAATGCTAGCCATCTCAATCAATCACACTTCACCTGTGCTGCCAGCTATCCCCCTGATGGGATGGAGTCTGAGGCTACGTCCCAAATGGTACCCTATTCCTTATATAGTGCACTACTTTTGACCAGGACCAATAGGGATGCTGCCTCAGACTGTACTGCTTGGCACGTCTACCCTGAAAGCAGAGCCAGGAGTCGATACATCAACATCACTAGGAGCCATGCTGCAAAGAAAAACAGAGGATATTCACTAGGCTCCATGACTTGTGTCCCGTTGATTTAAATACTTGAGAATAGATCAGGTCAACTACTGAGATTCAGAGAAGAATAACACTCCTTAGAGTAGTTTTGGAAAATTCTGGTAAGATTCCCAGGTTTTCCAGAAATCATAGTTGGAAGATTCCCAGCATCAGGGGGGGAAAAAAGGAGCAAGGAATCTGGAATTCTCCAACTAGGATTTCTGGAAAACCTGGCAATTTTGGGAAAGTTACTGTAATTGTACAACCCTACCCTGGAGTGAGCAGATTGAACCCCCCAAAAATGGAACCATAGAAGACATATTACTCAATGTCTATTACAAAATGCATCGAGCGTGTACTATAATGGTCATGTACAACACTGTGTTCCTACAGTAGGCTCCAAGTCTCTTAGACCAATCACTATTCTAACCTACCTAACCCCCTTCCCTTTCATTGGTCTTCTGAGTTAATGCCATCTCATCCAAGAGATATTTGTTGAAATGATTCAAAAACTGTACAGCAAACTTTTGTTTGTTGAACCCTCAACCTCACCTGTCCTCTGCTCTGACTATGTACAGTAACATTGGCATAAAGAGCCTGTCAAGCTTATTTCACGCCTATCTGCCTCTGGAAACACGACACCCCACTTATACATATTTGATGTTGTGCCACCAAAACACACCTCATTCACTGCTGCATTACTACTGCAATCTCAGAACCAAATCTGGTGTTTATGTTAACAGTTTGTCTATCACTAGAGACCCCTGTTGCATAAGCCTGATGTTACCTTCCCAGCATGCCAAACAGGCTTACACAAGTGTGTTTGCCTGTGTCAAACCTATTACCGAACACTGAAGCAGAAAGCTCAGGATGACAGGCTAGGCCATGTCACAAAAGGCATTCTTTACATGACCTCTCACATGCTGACCACACCACTCGAGTTGCGTGCGTGAGCACTGCAATCATTGCAGCCACACAGTTCGCGAGTGTCTGTGTAGTCAGGCGCTAAAATAAAACTTGGTTCTATTTGTGATGCGTGACATGCTACAAGTCCCACCTCTCCCATCTCCTCATTGGTTTTTAGGAGCATATACCCATGTGGGTGATTGAAAGATGAACTGAGGTCCACACTCCAGTCCAGTCGGTAGTGGTAATGCAACTTAAAGTTGGTTGCCAACCTCCATATAAAGTCCAAAGAAGAAGAAGAAGCAGCCTGAAGGAGGTGAGATTACTAGAAACAAACGTTTACCCTTTTATCTGTGGATTAATTGTCAGAGTAGAGGACCTTGTGTATTTCAGGTAAAATAACAACCCAATATTTATATCCCAGGACAAATTAGCTAGCAACAGCAAGCTAGCTAGCTAAATAGGTATCAATGTTTAATGCTTTTCAAATTAATATAGTTGGTTCAGAGTTCGTTTTGATATTTCAACCTGTGTGTCCTGATCGCATCTAGTGTGGGTGGACAAAATCAACATGAGTGCAATGTCGCACGCGGACACATGCGCGCACGTGCTGTCTCGTCAGACTGTTAGCCTACTCCTGTCCAAATCATAATATCAGCTATTTGTCTAATAAAAGCTTAAAACACTCCTTCAGCACAATATGTTGGATGCAATACAAAATGGCACCATATTCCCTTTGAAGTGCACTATAAAAGGGAATAGGGTGCAATTTGGGATGCACACTTTTTTTTGTCTTGACCCCAGATAAACCCAGTCAGCTATTTGATTGAAGGTCTTGGGCTTGACTATTGGTTGTAAATTGATACTGTATTGAGATCAATAGAGGGTCATAACTAGTGATGGGGAAAATAAATCGATACAGTTATCAGGATGTTATTTTTGACGATATATAGTTTTTGGACAATATCGCAATATTATTTGTGCACTAGTTGGCTGTACCTGCACCAAAACTCCAGTATTTTTCCTTCATAACTTGTTCTCCATCTTCTTTTTAAATTGGGAGCCAATTTGTTTTCAGCACCTTTATTTCCATGACTGATCAACACTTGTTTTCTCATGTCTCTCTACTTGTCCCTCTGCAGCAGACATATGGTGAGAAATATATTTGGAACATCGAATCGCAATAAAATCACAGTATTGAATCGCAATACATATCGTATCGGCACTTAAGCATTGTGATAATATATCGTGAGGTCCCTGGTAATTCCCAGTTTAACATTCTTAGAAAAAAGGGTTCCAAAAGGACTATTTTTGGTTTCCGGGAGAACCCTTTTTGGTTCCATAAGAATTTGACCTGAGAGAACCCTTTTTGGAACCAAAAGGATTCTACCTGGAACCAAAAAGGGTTATCCGAAAGGTTCTCCTATGGGTACAGCTGAAGAACCCTTTTAGGTTCCATATACTGTAGCACATTTTGCTATACAGAGTGTAGTCATATCCCAGGGGAACAGATTGTCATCACTACAACAATAGCCATCCTAGCAGTAGCTCAGGCTCATGGAAAGGAGACCTAGGAGCAGCCATCCCATCCCTCAGGCACTCCGTCCTCATCTGATCTCTCTGTCCTTGTCTAACCCTCACAAAAGGTTACATCAGGCCCATGTGCCATGTGTCTCAACAAGCAGCCAGCCATCTTCCAAACACAATACTTTGTCTCATCCGTGCTAGCGAGTCACAGGACAGCAAGTGTTGCTTATCTCTGGGTAAACGGACTGATAAAGACGTCATCAGTGTGGTGTTTCTGAACAGTGTCTAATACCCTTTTCAGACATATAGAATGTGGCGCCTTGAAAGCGCCTCGGCTACAGCATGTTTGTGTGTCTGTTAGTGTACACTAGGGCTTTTTAAATGCCGACACGAAACCCTCTCTCTCGAGATCGTGTCGATGCACCACTGAACAGGCATTTTACTTGTCAATCAGATAACCTCGAGCTGCCTGAGTGCAACCTGGCTGCCTGCTCGCAGACCACTCTACCATGATTTACCAAGACGTTTAGTAAAAAGAAAACACATCTAGCACCCTACCATAAAAAACTGCAGAAAAACATCACAACAGCACATCAATCAGCTCCTTTTATTGAACACTTCTGATCCGGCACTTTATTTAATTGTCTGAAAGGCTATCAATTGTTGCTATAAAAGGGTATAATAAGACAGGCGAGAGAAAAAATAAACTGGGAGCCACGACAACATAAACCCAAATTAAATCCTGTTTGGAAGAACAGCGTGAGTAGTACACAGAATACTGTGTGGACACCTTGTGCTTCTCTACAGGAGTATGTGTCCAAATGGCACCCTATTCCCTACATAGTGCACTAGTTTTAACCAGAGCACTGTAGACCCTGGTCAAAAGTAGTACACTATATAGGGAATAGGGTGGCATTTAGGATGTAATCCATTTCACAGATTAACCAGTGTGTTCCTGTTAGTAACGGTCACTATGACCACAACACACAGTTCCAGACAAACCCCATTCTCTCCAACAGGAGGAGAGAAAACCTTTAGAGCCAACATAACATGGTGAAAAAACATTTCCCACAACAACACAACGAGAAGAGAAAGAACACTACTACTATTGATATTAGATCCACAAACAGCACAAGGAGATTAGAGGAAATGTTTATCCAATGTTGCAATAGTTCTAAACACAGGTCACCATGACCTGGTGTGTGTGTGTGTTGCCCTCTCACCTGGTAGGCCTCCAGTGTGTAGCAGCCCGGGCAGGGTGTGGGGGCCGGGGGGGCCCGCCTCTTCTTAATCTCTATCCTGGGGGACATCCTGGAGATGTTCATGACGGACTGGGACTGGCCCAAGGTGCTGGGCCGCGCGTCCACACAGGGCACGATGGACACTGTGGACAGGCCCTGGATGAGGAGGGAGAGAGAAGGGTTAATGCAGAACAGAAAAATAATGACACACAGACAGATAATGTGACACATTCACACACACAGAGACAATTATAAACACACAGAACAGAGCTACATATGAACTGAGTGGCATTTAAAGGTCAGGTAATTCTAAATGGTCTCAGAAACCCAAAATCACAGGTTGATATGGTGGACAGTGGAAATGTCAAGGGCCAGTCCTGAATGGTGAGCATGGGTCATGCCCTTTATTCACTAACGCTGTGTCCCAAGTGGCACCCTATTCCCTGTTGTGCACTACTTTTGACAAGGACACATAACACTATATAGAGAATAGGGCGCCATTTGAGACTCCGACTAACATGGGCTCACGACTGAATATAAAATATGAGCATATCTTCATCATGGTCTGTTACTGCAATGGTAAATTAAGCCAATGCGAAGCTTAGTGTTGGGTCTGTCTCCTCTTGTCTGCAAGAGGAGGCACTCAGATCCCTGTGAATCAGGATGCTTTGTGACAGTTGTGATAGCTGCAGTCAGCTTTATTACCATTCTGTAGCTACGCCGCCTCGCTAATACACCCTCTGTCTGTCTGGGAGGGATGCTGCTGAGCAATGGGGGACGATCAAAGAATGATCAAAGGCTTTACTAAGCATCTGAAGCTTAGCCTGGTCTCAGATCTGCTTGCACTGCCTTTCCAACTCCTATGGTCAATGTCGTGCCAAGTGATCATAAAAAGGAGTTGGCAAGACAGCACAAACAGATCTGGGTCAGGCTATCTGAAACGTCCTAAGCTTCTGTCTCTGTACTGTAGCACAACTAGGAACAAAGATATGCATCTTTAAACGATGGTGGGGAGGTTTAAAGAAAATAAAAGGAAAACATATTAAGTCAAAATGACACAGCATTTCAGACAATTCCTGGGCAGAGGATCAAAGTAGTCATGAAAAAAAGTTCAAATGACTAAAACATTAAGTTCTAGTCATTAGAGGTAATCAGTGAACCAAGCACTTCTCACAGTGGGGAGAATGAATGGAAAATGTGCAGGAGGGAGAGAAAAGCACTCAAAAGTATTCAGACCTGGGCATAAATAGTATTTGTTTTCTTTCAAAAATATTTTTTATCATTTGATTGAGCCTGCCTGGTGTGCCAAGTGGGCATGGTTTGAACTTCTGGGACTATTTCATTGGTTCCATTACACCAGGCAAGCACAATCAAACTAGTCTAGTCTACTAAGGAGAGTCAGTGTGGCTTTGAGGGAGATGTGAGTTGCCAATTGCTTGCATATTGTATAAGCTTGGAAAAGCAGACCGAGCTACTATACAGTAATGTAGAGCAAAGAGAAAAAGACGTTTGTAACAAAAAACCTAGCTGGAGTCTTGGAATCCTGCAGTAGATTTACTGCTGCCCCGCTCTAAGAACAGAGCCTGGATCAACTAAGTCCAGCTAAGTTCATCTTTATGACCTCCACATCCTGTTTAACTTTGATCTTCTCTTATCTTACTCAAGAACACGTGCCTCTCCCACCTGCTAGATAATCCTGACTAAAATAATATAACATCTAGCAGACGTTTTTATCCAAAAGAGACTTACAGTCATGCTTGCATACATTTTATGAATGGCTGGTCCCAGGAATCAAACCCACTCTCCTTGCACAGCAAGCGCCATGCTCTACCAACTGAGCTACAGAGAACCACATGATTTATACATGGGCATAATTGCATACCAAGGATAGAGGACATGGCATACCTTACACAGTGCACAGTCGGCTTTACTCTATTCCCTTCTATTGGCTGCTGCCTATACAGTGGGGCAAAAAAGTATTTAGTCAGCCACCAATTGTGCTTAAGCCAGTACATGTCCAGGCCCATCTGAAGTTTGCTAGAGAGCATTTGGATGATCCAGAAGAAGATTGGGAGAATGTCATATGGTCAGATGAAACCAAAATATAACTTTTTGGTAAAAACTCAACTTGTCGTGTTTGGAGGACAAAGAATGCTGAGTTGCATCCAAAGAACACCATACCTACTGTGAAGCATGGGGGTGGAAACAGGGACCAGGACGACTGATCCGTGAAAAGGAAAGAATGAATGGGGCCATGTATCGTGAGATTTTGAGTGAAAACCTCCTTCCATCAGCAAGGGCATTGAAGATGAAACGTGGCTGGGTCTTTCAGCATGACAATGATCCCAAACACACCACCCGGGCAACGAAGGAGTGGCTTCGTAAGAAGCATTTCAAGGTCCTGGAGTGGCCTAGCCAGTCTCCAGATCTCAACCCCATAGAAAATCTTTGGAGGGAGTTGAAAGTCTGTGTTGCCCAGCAACAGCCCCAAAACATCACTGCTCTCGAGAAGATCTGCATGGAGGAATGGGCCAAAATACCAGCAACAGCATGTGAAAACCTTGTGAAGACTTACAGAAAATGTTTGACCTCTGTCATTGCCAACAAAGGGTATATAACAAAGTATTGAGAAACTTTTGTTATTGACCAAATACTTACTTTCCACCATAATTTGCAAATAAATGAATTAAAAATCCTACAATGTGATTTTCTGGATTTTTTTTCTCATTTTGTCTGTCATAGTTGACGTGTACCTATGATGAGAATTACAGGCCTCTCTCAGCCTTTTAAGTGGGAGAACTTGCACAATTGGTGGCTGACTAAATACTTTTGCCCCACTGTATATAGGCTACTGTACATATAAATTCAGTAAAAAAAGAAACATCCTTTTTTCAGATCTTCATTGTGAAGGGTTTAAACACAGTTTCCCATGCTTGTTCAATGAATCATAAACAATGAATGTACATGCACCTGTGGAATGGTCGTTAAAGTCACTAACAGCTTACACACGGTAAGCAATTAAGGTCACAGCTATGAAAACTTAGGACACTAAAGAGGCCTTTCTACTGACTCTAAAAAACACCAAAAGAAAGAAGCCCAGGGTTCCTGGTCATCTGCGTGAACGTGCCTTAGGCATGCTGCAAGGATGCATGAGGGCTGCAGATGTGGCCAGGGCAATAAATTGCAATGTCCGTACTGTGAGACGCCTAAGACAGCGCTACAGGGAGACAGGACGGACAGCTGATCGTCCTCTCAGTGGCAGACCACGTGTAACAACACATGCATAGGATCGGTACATCACACCTGCGGGACAGGTACAGGATGGCAACAACAATTGCCCGAGTTACACCAGAAACACAATCTCTCCATCAGTGCTCAGACTGTCCGCAATAGGCTGAGAGAGGCTGGACTGAGGGCTTGTAGACCTGTTGAGGCAGGTCCTGACCAGACATCACTGGCAATAATGTCGGCTATGGGCACAAATCCACCTTAGCTGGACCAGACAGGACTGGCAAAAAGTGCTCTTCACTGACAAGTCACGGTTTTGTCTCACCAGGTGTGATGGTCAGATTCGCATTTATCGTCGAAGGAATGAGCGTTACACCGAGGCCTGTACTCTGGAGCGGGATCGATTTGAAGGTGGAGGGTCCGTCATGGTCTGGGGCGGTGTGTCACAGCATCATCGGACTGAGCTTGTCATTGCAGGCAATCTCAACACTGTGCATTACAGGGAAGACATCCTCCTCATGTGGTACTCAGTTTCATCCTGACATGACCCTCCAGCATGACAATGCCACCAGTCATACTGCTCGTTCTGTGCGTGATTTCCTGCAAGACAGGAATCTCAGTGTTCTGCCATGGCCAGCGAAGAGCCCGGATCTCAATCCCATTGAGCACCTCTGGGACCTGTTAGATCGAAGGGTGAGGGCTAGGGCCATTCACCCCAGAAATGTCCTGGAACTTGCAGATGCCTTGGTGGAAGAGTGGGGTAAGATCTCATGGCAAGAACTGGCAAATCTGGTGCAGTCCATGAGGAGGAGATGCACTGCAGTACTTAATGCAGCTGGTGGCCACACCAGATACTGACTGTTACTTTTTATTTTGAAACCCCCCTTTGTTCAGGGACACATTATTCCATTTCTGTGAGTCACATGTCTGTGGAACTTGTTCAGTTTATGTCTCAGTTGTTGAATCTTATGTTCATACAAATATTTACACATGTTAAGTTTGCTGAAAATAAACGCAGTTGACAGTGAGAGGACGTTTCTTTTTTACATGTACAGTACGTATATGCAAATATTACAGTAAATCCAAAGCCTCAATCTTCTGCCGATTGATCCCATGCCACAAGAGAGAAAGGGCAGAGATAAAACCTGAAATGCATTTTTAGACATCAGACAGCCTTCAGCAGGGACTGGGGAGTGATTCTTGGCCAGCGGCCAACCCTCTCCTCCCCAGATGAACTTTTCACACTGCGCTAATGTGTTCATGGCGACCTTCTCAAATGAAAGTGAGAGTGGCTAAACTGTTAATATTCCAGCTCACTGAGAGTCCCTCAGTATATCCACTGCATGTTCAATTATGAAAGACCAATAAAAAAATATGAGCTGGCGCACACCCAGAAAAAATGTTTTGTGTGGAGGTGCTGACTAACGGCGAATAAACTATCAAAATAAAGAGAGTCGCACACTCCATACATAAACTCCCAGTAATTCACCAACGTTTCAGCATCACTGTGCCTTCTTCAGGGTAAATACTTGAACCCGGTTATGTTGACAAATAGTGCAAGTAGTGCAACCAATGACAATAGTGAGAGGTGTGTCATAATGAATAAGTTAATTAGAATGAATTGAGTGAAACTGTTAAAAAAACAATATAGTTAAGGCATATGAAATATATTTGGCTATTGTTATCATATGCCAACATAATTGAATATTGCACATAATGTTAGCATCAACATACATGATTGTTTAATTCAATTTCACATATTTAATTGTTTCCTATTTAATTTGTATTTGTTACATGTAATTTTTTGGTTCAACCTTAATGCATAGTATGCATCGTCAACAGGGGGAACATATTAGGTCTACGCTGATAAGCTGTAGAAAGAATATATCAATTTATAAGAATTTTCATAAGAAAGGTCTGAGATCAAAGTCAATATTCAGGCCACTAGGGATCAATGTTTTTAGATAGGATATCCAGAAAAGCCTCCCTTTGTAGTAGTAGGATCTCCATGTTACCTCTTCTCCTTGGTAGAGCAACATGCTCAATGCCTGTGTATTTGAGGGAGGAGTGAGGCTAAACTGTTAATATCCCAGCTCTCTGAGAGTCCCTCAGTACATCCACTGCATGTTCAATTATGAAAGACCAACACAAACACACATTCCAAATTTAGGGAGAGACTATGGTAACTTTCAATTGGGATCCGTGCTGTTGTTGTACTCAGCTGTTGGAACGGAATGTTCCATGCAGGGAATTGCCATGAATTCGTAGCATACGTTATGTAATCTTAAATCAGTTACAGACCAGAGCCAAAAACGCTATTGGGCCTTTCTTTGTTATTAAAGTTTGGGAAAAGTTCACCTGAACATCTGTAATTACATGCTGGAGGCAATCAGAGCTAACCACAATGCCTATCACTCATGCATATCCAAGGTGGAAATGCATTTTAAGTGGAGTGCTCACTGCCAAGACTAGAGACAGATGGAACCGAACATGGCCATCTATGATGATTTAGAGGCAGCAACACGCCCTTATTGTCCTCTCCAAAGACAAAATGTGATCTGATATAGTTTTATGCTGTACAACAAAAAATAACTCTGGGAAAACAGACAGGATCATTTCTGGCATGCCTTAGCATCTCTAGAACTGTGTCTCACAAGCAAAGCAATATCATTTTCATTCCTTTAGATCATACACCATGTACACAGTCCTCAACATATCTTCCCATCAGTTTGTCCAATGTCCTGTTCTATTCCAGTCTGTGTTATGAACAGTCCTCAACATATCTTCCCATCAGTTTGGCCATTAGTGGTATCCAGATAGAGTAAATGTTGCCAGGTATAGTATGATGATGTAACATAATCGCTAAGATTACAGGGTGTGTGTGTGTGTGTGTGCGCGCGCTCCCCCTGGGGCTTGACTCAAATGAGCAAGAGAGATCCACCAAGTTCTTATGGGAAATCCAATAAAATACCCATATTGATTTGAGGTGTATCCCAGATGGATGCCGGTAATAGATTCCACTATAATTGTATAAAACTGATTAAATTACCTTCCAAACAGGTAGCCTGTTCAATGTTTGCTCTAATATAATAATGTTTTAGCACACATGCACACCACATTCAAAGAACTCCACGATGGAGTAGAAAATATTTCCAGGAAACCGGCCCTACTGCTGTAACTACTATGGTTTTACAAACTTACTATTAAATACATTATATATGTCACTGAGTAAAGCTGATCAAATAATAAGAAATCATTCAAGGCTTTAATTTACTTCAGGTTGACTTGCTACAGAAACTTTAAATCCGTCAAGGTACTGTAATTGACTGAGGGGAATCAGAAGATGTGGGATAAGCTTGTCAAGTCTGCCCTCTACTGGTAAATGAGCAGAACAACAGACAATCATCTGTAACCGAGAGGAGGCACAGGCTGAAAAGTAGGGTTGCAAAATAATGGTGGCTTTCCCAAAATTCCTAGGTTTTCCATAAATCCTTGTTGGAGAGTTCTGGATTTCCTGCTTATTCCCTCCTGATTCTTTGAATTGTACAACCAAGATTTCTGGAAAAACTGGGAATTTTGGGATAGTTATGGGAATGTTGCAACGCTAGTGAAAAGAAAACCAAAGTTGAGCTCATGTGCTCTAATTTTTGTGGGGCATAAAACGCTATCTGTTACAAGGTGGTGGGTTTTGGAAAATCTACAATAGAATAGTACTCAAGAGCATTATTTATTTTCTGCTAAATTAATGAGATTGCACTTATTGAATGAGATTTGAGTATTGAAAGAAAATATAATGCAAGATATCAAGTAACACACCCAGACATTTCAGTGGGGTTAGTAGTACTTACATTGTAGTGTTTTTCAGTATTTTGAGTAATATTATAATCAAGACCATCCATGTCCATAGTAGGTGACTGTTCTTCAGTCTGAAATGGAATGTACATCTAACATGCATGACATCAGAATGCAACTACAATAGAAGCATGACATGTAGTTATTTCAGTTATTTGACAGATGATAGCAGTACTCCTACAGTGCTAGGGTTAAAAAAAACTTTTCCACGGGGACAGCAAAATCTACAAGACTCATTATTTTTATGGAAAGCCATCATATATATGTTGAGCTCAAGAATAACAGTAGCTATTTAAGTAGAAGATTTAAGACAGAAAAAAAAAATCTTCTTTTTCCTGCATTTGAACATACATTAGTAGTAAGTCAACAGTTTGAAGTCAGCTGCAGACACACACTCTATGTTCTAGATGGTATTATGGTGCTTAGTTAGCCAAGCCAATGGGATTAATGTCACTCTGTTGGAACACAAGCGAACTGTGCCGTCTTACCTTTGATTTCCTTCTGTTGAACTTTAAGAATCCGAGCAGGCCTTTGTTCTCGGCCCCCCCGACACTTGAGGTGTTGGAACGGAAGTATTCTAACAATGAATGGACAGACACTAGGTTTCAGTTCACTCCGAAATGAAAGGGTTGGCTCACTGAGCTAAAAATATAGGCTTTCATTCATGCAGTTAATTCATTAACCAATGGGATGAAATAAACCACAGCTAGAACTATGCTACATTATGCAAGTCATGGCAGTTATTAAAAGTTTAACTCAAGCATACAACAAAAATGATTCCCCATAAACACACACTCTCAAGCCTCTATCTACAACCAGGCAGTTTCAACAGTAGATGGCACTACAACTCAACTTTTCCAATATGACAATGCATCTATTCTTCAACCTCTGAAAATAAATCTAACAAACAGTCATAACACACTGTAAGCCAGAAGGAAAGGGAAATAATATTGACTGTATCTTATATTGGATCTAAGATATGTCAAATAAGCAAACAAAACACGCAAGATTGTCCCATGAGGAGAAAAGGAACGGCAAAGTGGGGTTAATGTGACTGTACAAGTGACTGTTAAGCTACAGGTAATGTCAGTAGAGCATTGTGGATGGGAACAATAAGCAGCATTCAGACAGTAATACCTGAGTAATTTAGAGCAGGTGCAGAAGACATTTTAGGTTGACGAACTAGAAACAATCACAGGATTTCAACAACATTAAGGGTCCTTGTTGCAATGCAGACTATCCTTAACTACACAAGATTCTCTCTTTAGCAAAACTATACATAATTTCCTATGTCATTGGCTATGCAATCCCCCACCCCTCCCACCCCTGCCTACAGAAATGGCAGAAACAGTGAAACTACTAACAACACTGACTATGGTATTTGACAAGTGCCTCTAGTTTAACTCAAGCATCAGTACATCTCACTAGGCTTTGTAGGCAGTGTTCTAATGACTAACCGTCTATATTGCCTCTCTAAGGGCAGAGTCATAGGGGGCAGAGTACACATACTGGAGGGCATGTGCTTATCGAAGCTCATTTAACCAAATATGTAAACACAAGCTCACTTATTTATTCTGCAGAGCCACCCTGATAAGATGAACTAGCCCAGACTGAATTACACCCCATGTAAACATTACAGGCGCAGATGTAGCTAGCTGCAGTAAGAAAGAAATGCATGGTACTTTGATTGAAAACAATCTCACGTGTAAGTGCTGATTATAGATGCAGTCAGGGTGTAAAAGCGTGACAGAAAACGGAGAGTTAAATTAAATATACGATTAAACAGGTTGAGAAGAATAAGAGGAACAGTAATAGTTTGTTAACAGAGATAGGTTGGTACAGTTAGCCTGATCTCAGATCTATTTGTGCTACAATGTCAACTCCTTTTGGTTACATCCATTTCAAACTTGATTTGATCTGGGACCAGGTTAACACTGCAGATATCATGTGAGGACATGGAATAGCCTGCTCCCAGATCTG
The DNA here is from genome assembly GCF_018296145.1 of Oncorhynchus tshawytscha. Taxonomy (NCBI): domain Eukaryota; kingdom Metazoa; phylum Chordata; class Actinopteri; order Salmoniformes; family Salmonidae; genus Oncorhynchus; species Oncorhynchus tshawytscha. The sequence continues at coordinate 15,953,862 of NC_056451.1, forward strand.
TTTGTGCCGTCTTGTCAACTCCTATAATCATTGTCGTACCGTAGGATGACCATAGGAATTGGCAAGAAATATGCTACCATTCTATAGGAAGAGGTGGAGGGAGATGGGGGTATAAGGTGGTTTATTTACCGAGAGTCTGGTCCAGTACGTACAGCTCTCTGATTCCTAGCTCGCTCAGACACTTGTCTAGCTCCAGCTCATGGTTGCTGACATTGTCCTTCAGCAGCAGGACATGGGCCGGGTCAAAGTCACACTTCTCACAGATGGCTGGGACCAAGCTCCCCAGGGGCACCAGGGGACTCACCCTCACCACCGCCTTCTGGCTCCTGTGGTAGTTCACCACCAGACGCACTGTTTTCTTTACAGGGAAGACAGAGTGACTTTAGTGCCAATGGATGGATACAGTATTAAAGAGTATTAGAGAACCTCCTAGGTTCAAATAGTGTTTGTTTGACCTTGAGCTTGCCTGCAATCATGCCGATCTGGCACTTCAGGCAGGCTCAATCAAATGCTCAAAGTATTTGAAATAAAACGTTCAATTTGAACCCATGTCTAAGTTCAGTAATTAAATGGGACTTGATAGTAAAGATCTCAGCAGTACACATTCAATGGGAAAAACTAGGGTGGAAAATATTGAGAGAGACAAAAAAAAGTTTGTGTCAGAATCATTGGATAAACCATGATTAACCAAAAACTTCACTCCACCTCACTTAAAAAGAGGTTATGCTTTACTTTCAGCTTTTCCCTTAGAACGTAGACATTTGTTGACAGGCCTAGGGGAGGAGGGGGGGTGAGACTGGGGGTCATTCAAGACTAGCACTCTAAGGTAACTGAGGCTCGGAGCCAAGTCGAGGCCTGACAGAGAGGGCCTGTGTGTGGGCAGCCACTGCCTGGTCAGTCCCAGGGTGTTTGGTGTACCTATAGAGAGGGATCACAACAACAGAGCCAGCAGCACTAAGAGGGTTGAGGTGGTTGTTATGAAGAACACAGGTTGCATCCCAAATGGCACACTATATAGTGCATTATTTTTAACAAGGTCCCATAGGGATCTGGTCAAAAGTAGTGCACTACATAAAAAGTAGGGTGCCATTTGGGACAAACAACAAAAGATACTGTTATCATGGAGGCCATGACGGTCACACACCAGTACACGATGTACAGACTTCAAGACTCTCCTTCTGAAAACATCATGTCAAACACTTACCAGTCAAGGGTGTGTAACAATCACAAGCACAACTGTTTTTGTGTGTGGCTCTTTGCTAATATTTACTGAAGCAAATTATTTAAAAAAGGGGTTTATACTGTACATGCTTATTACAAATCATAAAATCCACTACAACCACATCATAATGCATTATTCCGGTTGGCTTTAAGTAAAATGTTACCCACAATGTCGATGACTCAGAGTGAAATAGTGCCAGACTATGGCCATCAGCCAAAGGGAGGTCAAAGGGAGATAGGGGGAGCAGGGCCACCAGGGCCAGTGAGGCCTGATAGTAGAGTAGAAATAATGCATGGTAACTAAAGGTAAGGCACTCATGAAAAATTCACATGCTAGGTAAGTAGGAGGAGACTAGGAGACACTGGAGACAGAGAGAGAAGACACTCAATCAGCCACCGAGAGCCGGTAATAATCCCACTGGTTTAGAGACTGGCTCTACAACACCTGCTGCCTACCTTAGCATGAGCCCTTTTTGGTTTTTGTGGTCTTTCCTGCTGCAACGATTTAGTGTCAAAAGGTAAAGAAGGGCGATCGCACGGTTACATAGAGAATCATACATCACATTTCCCAGGTGTCAAAGGTTAGGTTCAATGAATGCTGAAAACATCTTATTCATTGTATCCCAAAAACAGTCAACAATACCCACCCGTGCACTACAACTCATTTCCAATAACTTCATGAAGTGCAACATACATGTGCATTCTTGGAAGGCTAAACAGAGGATAACTATGAATCCTCAAGTTACAATAAACACAGCTCATTTCTTATTAACAGTCACATTGCAGCTACATATCCTCAATCAGTAGAACAGACAAACAAACACACATAGATCTCTCTATATCAGGGTCAGGATCAGTAGGTACTCACCTCTGGCACTTTAGGCGGAGGTTTCCGCACCACTTTGTCCTGCAACACTTTCTCCCTGATGCTTATGGCAACAACGTCCAGGGACCCCAGCAGGCTGTTGGGTTTGAAGGCTAGGGACAGGCCCTCGCTGGACAGCAGCTCCAGGGTGTGATAGGCTGGGTTCAGGTGGTACCGGCTGCACAGATCCACCAACAGGTCCATGAGCGCCTTGCTGCACAGAGAGGTGAAAGCAGCACAGGAAGCCAGGCTGAGTCACAGACAGGAAGCCAGGTAGAAGTAGAGTCACAGGCTCGTCAGAGTAGAGTAGAGAGTAGCGGAACAGAATAGACCAAGGTAAGTCCCTATTCTCTAGTTAGCGCACTTCTTTGACCAAGGACCACTACTTTTGACAAGACCGTTATGGGCTCTGGTCAAAAGTAGTGCACTATATAGGGAATAGGGTATCGGTTGGGATGTGACCTGACTGACAGATAGGGTTACCTCCTTTAGCTCCAATAGGAATACCTGTAATTACACTCATGCCGCTCGGCTTACAGCATTAGATAAGCCTGCAAATTGGTACATAAAAGGCTGATTTAATGATCTGAACTCAGTGACGTGTTAAATGAATTAGAAAGTTAAATTAATTACAGATAGGAAATCTAGCCTTAGTCAATTGACAATAAAATACCCATCTGGTCTACTTATAATATATGTATGCAGGTAAGGAAATTAAGCTAGCCTGAGGCTAGTACTTTGCAAATAGGGCTAGTAGAAAATGTGCCAAACTAGCCAGTCAGGCAAGTGGCATTTTGGATTTCAAATGGCACAGATTTGGCTAGAATAATGTAACCTGGGCTAGTAAAAATTGTAGTCTACTAGCCTGACTGGCCAGTGTCCTAAATCCTTCACTTGAGAATGTAGAATATCTTAATCAATCCTGATACAATGTTGTTTTTGAGCGTCATATGAAGTCCCATGTCATGGAATGCAGAACGTCAACTGACAAGGTGTCAAAGGGTAACTGTCAACCCAGGACTGAGAGAAACTCAAGGATGCTTTCTACTGCCTGCTGGGAGAAGACAGCTCATATGACAAAACTGCTAAAGGGCTGCTCTGAACAACCAACACAAATACCAGGGCAAAGGTTGCTCATCACAAGTCTTACAACTGCATCATAATGCATTACACATTAGCTGTAGGATGGAGAGTTATGGTTCGTTTGAAAATAACAATGTATTAATTTATACTACAACTTTCTTCTTAGAATAACGTATCTAGCTAGCATGCAACAAGCAAGCTAACAAGCTAGCATGCAACAAATGCAACAATTTAAAAGATTTTACAGAGTTACAGTTCATATAAGGAAATGGATGTGGATCAGAAAACCAGTCAGGATCTGGTATGACCACCATTTGCCTCATGCAACGCGACACATTTCCTTCGCAAAGAGTTGATCAGGCTGTTGATTTTGACCTGTGGAATATTGTCCCACTCCTCTTCAACGGCTGTGCGAAGTTGCTGGATATTGGCGGGAACGCTGTCATTCTAGTCGATCCAGAGCATCCCAAACAATGGGTGACATATCTGGTGAGTATGCAGGCCGTGGAAGAACTGGGACATTTTCAGCTTCCAAGAATTATGTACCGATCCTTGCGACATGGGGCCGTGCATTATCATGCTGAAACATGAGGTGATGGCAGCGGATGAATGGCATGACAATGTGCCTCAAGATCAAGACAATCCCGCCGGTGATCTCAAGACCATCCCAAAGAAGCCGGATGTGGAGGTCATGGACTGGTGTGGTTACATGTGGTCTGCTGTTTTGAGGCTGGTTGGTTGAACTGTCAAATTCTCTAAAACGACATTGGAGGTGCCTTATGTTAGAGAAATTAACATTCAATTCCCTTGGCAACAGCTCTAGTGGACATTCCTGCAGTCAGTATGCCAATTACACGCTCGCTCCCTCAAAACTTGGAGCCATCTATGGCATTGTGTTGTGTGATAAACCTGCAAATTTTAGAGTGGCCTTTTATTGTCCCCAGCATCAGCTACTTCATATGGGGCAGCAGGGTAGCCTAGTGGTTAGAGTGTTGGACTAGTAACCGGAAGGTTGCAAGTTCAAACCCCCGAGCTGACAAGGTATAAATCTGTCGTTACGTCCCTGAACAGGCAGTTAACCCCACTGTTCCTAGGCTGTCATTGAAAATAAGAATTTGTTCTTAACTGACTTGCCTAGTTAAATAATGGTTCAATTTAAATATGCCACACCTGTCATGTGGATGGATTATCTTTACAAAGAAGAAATGCTCACTAAGTGACGTAAACTAATTTGTACAACAAATTTGAAAGTAATAAGCTTTCTGTTCGAATTAGAATTTTGTTTAGTAACTAGTTGAAATGTTACTGATAGTCTAAAGATGGACTATCCAAATGAAGTGTTACCCAAATTACTTGGCAAAGAGCATCACTTAGAGTAAAAGCCAATGGAAAAGACGGGCCCAAGTGAGAGAGATGACGACCACTGTACGAGCCTGATCCCAGATCAGTTCTCTGTCCAGAGCAGTTGGCAAGACTTCACAGACAGACCTGGGATCACTGTCCTATATTGGTTCACCAAAAAAATACTGTTAGAAACTCTCACATGCCACTCATTAACAGAAGCCCTTGTCTTGTTTTCTGCATGAGTCCTGGATGGCCTAGTCTGATTCACTCACTGCTCCAGCAGAGAAAGAGAGAGACCCTCATTAAGGCCAGAGAGGCTCTGGCAGGTCAGCTTCTCACAACACACACACACACACACACACACACACACACACACACACACACACACACACACACACACACACACACACACACACACACACACACACACACACACACACACACACACACACACACACACACAGAGAGAGATTCTGGGAAACTGAGGGAACCTTTAAAAGGCCTCTCCGATCAGATACCAAAGGCCACATCCACATACATAAGAGTCTGTGAATTGAGGGTCGAAGGGTTAATGTGTACGTGTGCATATGCATATGTGACGAGTGTGTGGTGTTGCCTGTCACCTGCCGTCCACTGTGCTGCTGGTCTGGTAGCCTTGAGGCAGAGTGATGTGGAGGTCTACGCTGGTCCTCATCATGTTCTCCTTGGTGTCCATCACCATGCTGCCCATACTGCCCTGCGCTGAGCCTCCCCCGTCAGGCACTGCGTTACGGAAGATTCTCCTGGGGGCGGGCTCGGGGGCCAGGGGCGGAGGGGGGGCTCGGGACTTCATCCTCTTCCTGAAGGATGGACAGAGGTTAGGCATAAGGTTAGGGATAGGCATAATGCTAAGTTTAGTTTTATAATCAGATATCTTAGAGCGAAATCGTCATTTGCAGTTTGGCCGGATTGTGGCAACTTAGAGAAATTAATTATGTTGTTTTGTTTTCTCCCAGAAAAGGCAGTCCGGTCATCATGGTGATTCAAAGGGAAATAGAATAGACAAGACTTTGAACAACATTGCTGTTTTGCACTGGGATAGGTGACAACGAACATAACAAAGGCAACTTGAATGGCAATGACTTTCTGTCTTTCAGTGAGATTACATAAGCAAGTCTGTCTCCAGATATACAACGGTTGTTTATTGGTTGGCAGGGTCACAGTGGTCCGTGTTGTGATATACCATTCAAATCTGACACCAAGGACTTTCCGTATCGTGATTGGTTCATTATTATAAAAACTTGATGCAGTGATCTTTTTTTATAAATATAAAAAAGGGGAGGTGCTCTACAAGCATCTCTGGGTTTTTAACCCCTCCTGCACATGTTCTTTTCCTTTGCCTTTTAAACCTTTATCATATTGTTTTGTAGTTTCTTGTGTGCAAATAAATAAAACAATTATTTTATACAGTATAGAGATGATGTAACCATCTAAACACACAAGGATAAAGATAACCAGCATGCATTGCAATTCATCCAAACTCATGTCTGTCATTATACTGTGTAATGCTTCAATATATATATATATAAATGAATAAATAGGCATAAGGCGGCAGCTCTACACTGCACCAAAATACATGGCACTAACTGCACTGATGGCAGGACTTTGAAAGAAGATTATGTAAATCATTAGTGGTCCTAACTTTCACTACACCTGACTCTGTATGTATTTGACACGTGTCAGGAACAAATTGTAGCCTTGTCTCAGCACACACCATTATCTCGACTATAATATACAGTTTACAATGATTCATGCCTTTTCCCTTCTAGGTATGTTTAATAGCTACACACTTTCTCCCTACTGAGCAAACAACAGTTTGAGATAAATCTGCACCACTCACGTCAAGTCAGTCCTTGGGCTTTTGATTAAGCGTTCTATATATCAGTCCATGTTTATAAATCCTTCCCAAGGCCTGGGGCTACAGGGAAAATGTCTCTTCTAGGAGCCTCGAAGACAACTTGTTCTGTGAAGGTGGAGAGTAGGCGTGCATGTGAACATTCAACAAACTACCGTGCTTAGACTCTAACCTCACCTAAGTTAATTATTAATAACCAAGTCCGGCATCCATCCACAGCCCCAAAGTAATTGAACCATTGAACCACAATTGTTCAAAACAAAACACCAGAGAGAGGGCGATGAAATGAAAAGAACTTCATGATCAAAACCAGTGTACTGCAGTATACCACTATGAATGCGTCAGGGAGACTGCACCTGTGTGTTTGATATTGGGACAACAACTCGTACACCTCCGCTCGAGACTGAGATCTTAGCATGCCCTTGTCTCCAGAGTCAGCCAACGCACACACACGCGCGCACACACACGCGCGCACACACACACACACACACACACACACGCTTTTGGGCGATGAGAGAATCTCCTAAAGACAGAAGAAAACTCAGTTCCTGAGCTGGGCAGTAAGTGCAGTTTCCTGAGTGACTGGGTTACAAATGGACCTTTCACAGAACCACTCAGTCTGCTCTCTCCACTTCATTGGCCAGTTGTGAAAGGAATCAACCCGAGATATTATTTTTTAATTGAACACACAATCCAATGGAAACACATACAAGATTTTGTTGAACGACTGTGAGAAGGTCACTTCTGGTGACTTTTTTTAAAGGACATTGTACTCCAAAATACATGAAAATTAAATTATGTTCTCTTCCTTTGAAACAAATCTGTAAATCAAGGACAGTTTCTATAATTCTATATTAACCCTAACTGGGTACAGATGTCATTTCAGTGTCTATTCCATGTTGGTTCTACGTCATTTCATTTAAATTATGCGGAAACAACGTTGATTCAACCAGTGTGCCCAAAGCGCGCCTCGGCAAAATAAAACAAATACTACTAATAATTAAATAAAGGTTAAAAATGTTTTTTGAAGTAGTGGCAATGACTTCAGAAAGTATTCACACCCCTTTACTTTTCCACCATTTTTGGTGTTACAGCCCAAATTTCAAATGGATTCAATTGAGATCTTGTGTCTACACACAATACCCCATAAAGTCAAAGTGCAATGTTGATTGTAGAACAATTCATTAAAAATGTTTAAAGCTGAAATGTCTTAAGTCAATAAGTATTCAACCCCTTTGTTATGTCAAGCCTAAATAAGTTCAGGAGTAAAAATGTGCTTAACAAGTCACATAATAAATGTTGCATGGACTCAATCCATATTCAATATGGTGGTTAAGATGATTTTTTAATGACTACCCAATCTCTGTACCCCACACATACAATTATCTGTAAGGTCCCTCAATCGAGTAGTGAATTTTAAGCACAGACTCAACCACAAAGAACACACAAAGTGTGGCAAAGAAATGAACATTTTGTCCTGAATACAAAGCGTAATGTTTGGAGCAAATCCAATACAACACATCAATGAGTATCACTCTTCATATTTTCAAGCACGGTGGTGGCTGCATCATAATATGGGTATGCTTGTCATCAGCAAGGGTTAGCCTAAATCTACACTGGAGTTGCATACCACCACAACATTATATGTTCCTGAGTGACCCCAGTTACAGTTTTGGCTTAAATCAGCTTGGAAATCTATAGCAAGACTTGAAAATGGCTGTCTAGCAATCATCAACAATCCATTTCAATAATGTTTTAAAGAATAATGGGCAAATATTGTCCAGTCCAGGTGGGCAAAGCTCTTAGAGACTTACCCCCAAAGACTCACAGCTGTAATCATTGCAGGATTACATTGCAGTAGGGATTGTCATAGATAGTTACAGTATGATATGGTCAACAACACCACCCCACAGTACAGCACAGGGCACTACAGTAGGGAGTATGCAGTGACTAACCAACCAGCTAGGTGTTGAGAGGAGTGGCCTACTAATGCTATAAACCTAACCTAGCTGTTTAGACCCAGTGGGAGTGTGTAAGCATCACAACAAGCCACACAGCACAGGAAGCGCAGTAGCTGTAGGGTATCTAGCTAACCAGTGAATAGGTACTACTTCTATAATCTGACCTGGTAGTTTGTTACCCTGGTGTTGTGTTAGACTGATTACGGGATTAGTCTCTGTGTGCATGGGACTGTTCACATTCCAAGGCCCAAATAAGGCTCTGCTCCCCTCTAGGCAACTATCCAGTTAGAATAAGTCAACCCCTCTGTGCTCTTTCTGCCACAGGGCTCAAGTTCATATCAATAATGCTCTCTGTTGTATTTGACAACAATAAAGGAAGCAGTGAGTCAGTGAGCGATACAACTCACTCTGCAAGGAAAGACTGATAAGAGCTTGTACTGTATGAGGTTCATAAGTTATCCTGACAAAATAATTATGGAAATATAAATATTCCTTCCTTTCCTGGGTCTTATTAAAATAGTGGAATATGTTAGTAGAGTTTTGTACTGTAGTGTATTAGAAGCAGGGAAGCAGGAGCCAGTTTAGACCTGATGAAGAGAGACGTACACAATGACAACCTGTCATTTTAGAAGTTGAAGGTAGGGGAAACACTAGCTGCATCCCAAATGGCACCCTAATCTGTATATGGTGCATCACTTTTGAGCAGAGCCCTATAGGCCCCGGTCAATCTAATTAAGTGCACTATAAAGTGAATAGTGCGCCATTTGGGACGCAGAGACTGTGGTGAGAGACACCTGTCATGGCCAGTTCTATGCAGCACAATGGGATTAGACCCAAACAATGGGAGCACTATCCTTTAAAAAGTAGACACTGCATTTAGGCATACTATGGAGTAATAAAACAAAAGTGACCCATTTCACTCCAACAGACATGTATTTTACTGACCATAATTAGCATATGAAATACCTGCATATTATTCGTAACTACATACTATACTACATATGAACTAGGATCGTATTGGAACATACACACAGTACACAAATAGTAGTAAGGTAAAGGAAAATCTTAATATTCTATTTCCTGATATTATAGTGCTTTTCTTAGCATACAATAACATGAAGGAACTGATCAAAATATAAACATTGAAGATTTGATTTAAATGTTTTTATTAATAATATGAAATGAGAAAGAGGAGAATAAACAAGTAAATATCAGGAAATATAATACTTATTTGGATAATTATATAGTTCACCCATTGTTCTCATTGTCTGCTAAAGCAGCTTGATCTGGTTTTAGAAATCTTTGGCCATCTCATTTGGGATCTTTCAATACCACAACAGACTAGCTATTGATTAAGGACTGAGGAAAAAAAAAAAAAATCTGCCTTCATTTGGAGGGTGTCCAAGTGCTGAGAGAGAAAGAGAGACTGTCAGCACACATCAATGAGAGACTGTGGATTGCTACTAGTGTTCCCATAGACTTCCAGTAATTGAGCCAATGACTATCTACATGTATTTAAAAGCACATCTCGGCAGAAATATATATATATATAAAGCCTCCTGAGTGGCGCAGCGGTCTAAGGCACTGCTTCGCGGTGCTTGAGGAGTCACTACAGACCCGAGTTCAATCCCATACCATGACGCAGCCGGATGCAACCGGGAGACCGATGAGGCGGCACATAATTGTCCCAGCTTTGTCCGGGATAGGGAAGGGTTTGGCCTGCTGGGATGTCCTTGTCCAATTGTGCTCTGGTGACTCCTGTGGAGGGCTGGGCGCATGCACACGGACATCGGTCCCCAGTTGTATGGTGATTCCTCTGACACATTGGTGTGGCTGGCTTCTGGGTTACGAGAGCAGTGTGTCAAGAAGCAGTGCGGCTTGGCAGGGTCGCGTTTTGGGGGACGCATGGCTCTCGACCTTCGCCTCTCCTGAGTCCATATGGGAGTTGCAGCAATGGGACAATTGGATATCACAAAAAAGGGGTAAAAAGTTACAAATTAAATAAACAAATATATATATATATATATACACACACACACACACATATATACATATACACACAACTGTTCAAGAGTTTGGGGTCACTTAGAAATATCCTTGTTTTTGAAAGAAAAGCTCATTTTTTGTCCATTAAGGAACAGACGCCTCACAAGTACTCAACTGGTAGCTTCATTAAATAGTACCCGCAAAACACCAGTCTCAACGTCAACAGTGAAGAGGCGACTCCGGGATACTGGCCTTCCAGGCAGAGTTGCAAAGAAAAAGCCATATCTCAGACTGTCCAATAAAAAGAAAAGATGTGCAAAAGAACACAGACACTGGACAAAGGAACTCTGCCTAGAAGGACAGCATCCCGGAGTCGTCTCTTCACTGTTGACGTTGAGACTGGTGTTTTGCGGGTACTATTTCATGAAGCTGCCAGTTGAGGACTTGTGAGGCGTCTGTTTTTAAAACTAGACACTAATGTGTTGTCCTCTTGCTCAGTTGTGCACCGGGGCCCCGACTCCTCTTTCAATTTTGGTTAGGGCCAGTTTGCACTGATCTGTGAAGGGAATAGTACATAGCGTTGTACGAGATCTTCAGTTTCTTGGCAATTTCTCGCATGGAATAGCCTTCATTTCTCAGAACAAGAATAGACTGACGAGTTTCAGAAGAAAGTTCTTTGTTTCTGGCCATTTTGAGCCTGTAATCGAACCCACAAATGCTGATTCTCCAGATACTAAAGAAGGCCAGTTTGATTGCTTCTTTAATCAGAACAACAGTTTTCAGCTGTACTAACATAATTTCAAAAGGGTTTTCTAATGATCAATTGGCCTTTTAAAATGATAAACTTGGATTAGCTAACAGAATGTCTCTTTGGAACACAGGACTGATGGTTACTGATAATGGGCCTCTGTACACCTATGTAGATATTCCATTTTTTTTTTAAATCAGCCGTTTCCAGCTACAATAGTAATTTACAACATTAGCAATGTCTACACTGTATTTCTGATCAATTCAATGTTATTTTGCCTCCCGGGTGGCGCAGTGGTCTAGGGCAATGCATAGCAGTGCTAGCTGTGCCACCAGAGACCCTGGGTTCGCACCCAGGCTCTGTCGCAGCGTAGTCCGGGTTAGGGAGGGCTTGGTAGTGATATCTTTGTCTCATCGCGCGCGACTCCTGTGGCGGGCCGGGTGCAGTGCTCGCTAACCAGGTCGCCAGGTCCACGGTGTTTCCTCTGACCCATTGGTGCGGTTGGCTTCCAGGTTGGATGCGCGCTGTGTTAAAGCAGTGTGGCTTGGTTGGGTTGTGTTTCGGAGGACGGCTTTCGACCTTCGTCTCTCCCGAGCCCGTACCGGAGTTGTAGCGATGAGACAAGATAATAACTACTAACAATTGGATACCACAAAATTGGGGAGAAAAGGGGGTAAAATTCACACAATTTGTATTTTTTTTAATGCTATTTTGAAACGGACAAAAAAATAGCTTTTCTTTCATAAACAAGGACATTTCTAAGTAATTACTTTTGAACGGTAGTATGTATATAAATATATACACATACATACATACACACACACACACACAAAATACCAGTCAAAAGTTTGGACACACCTACTCATTCAAACGTTTTTGTTTATTTTTACTATTTTCTACATTGTAGAATAACAGTGAATACACCAAAACCAAGTGAAGCTGGTTGAGATAATGCCAAGAGTGTGCAAAGCTTTCATCAAGGCAAAGGGTGGCTGCTTTGAAGAATTTCAAATATAAAATATATTTTGATTTGTTTAACACTTTTTTGCTTACTACATGATTCCATGTGTTATTTCATAGTTTTGATGTATTCACTGTTATTCTACAATGTTATTCTAGAAAATAGTAAAAATAAAGAAAACTCTGGAATGAGTAGGTGTGTTCTGTGTGTGTGTGTGTGTGTGTGTGTGTGTGTGTGTGTGTGTGTGTGTATAGAAATAAAAAATATTTTTTTGCAGCGGTTGCAACAATTTAGAGCCACCTCTGCTAAAATAATATAGGGGAAACACTACCTTGAGGAGCTCTTTAACCCTTCCACACGTAAGAACTAATGCTATTTTTGTCGGTTGTCACTTGAGTTTCCCCCCTATTGAGCAGAGGACAGACAGTGAATACCCTCACCCTCAGCCACTCCACAGAGCAACAATGGCAGCATGCTCTCTGGGAGCCATGTGTTCTCATAGCAACCTATATTTACACCACTAAGAGAGAGAGAGAGACTTGCTCTCTATTTGGTAGCAGCTGGGTATTTATGACTGATAGAAGTATCCTGCAAAAAGTGAATGACCCACATGCATCTAGGGGGCATTTGAGCTCCACAGAGGCATTTGTTTGCAGTTGCTGAGAGCATGCAGCTTCCTAATTCAGCATATGCCCTGACTCTCAAATGACAAACCACTCGAAGGGGTAGACTAAAGCCCACCCTGTTTTATTGCTGAGATGGCAAGGTCTTCATTGGCTTTCTGATGATAACAACCTGGCCTGTGCTCTCTGAAGTGTCCATTTAAAACTGTATTTGGCTCTACTACAATACAATACCCAGTTCTCTGAGCACAGTAACACGGAAAACACCAACAGGTAGCCTAAAGTCAAATCAGTATAATAAAAAAATGTACCAAGAACTAGATCATGAAGGTTGTATTGGTTTTTAAATGAAAACATAAGCCCACGAATATTTTCATATATTTGCCTTGCTGTTTTCATTATGTTGAGGTTATGGTTTGCGGTGTATCCAAAGTTTTTGGGGGTGTATTATTTTTGTTGCGTATAGATTTAAAATGTTTCTCCTTTTAGATAATGATAGCGGGTGAGTCACTATGGAGGCCTATGTGGATGTTTCGGTTGTAGACTATGTAGAGGATGTATTCCGTTCCAGTCCAGAGCACTCCAACATCAGACACTCCTCCCCCCCATGGCCTCTTCCCAAATGCCATGCTCTATCATTACCCACCCACACACGCTACACCATGCTCAGAATACTCCAGCTCTGCTAGCCTCGGACCATTACACACCATGCTCAGAATACTCCAGCTCTGCTAGCCTCGAACCATTACACACCATGCTCAGAATACTCCAGCTCTGCTAGCCTCTTACACACCATGCTCAGAATACCCAGCTCTGCTAGCCTCGGACCATTACACACCATGCTCAGAATACTCCAGCTCTGCTAGCCTCGAACCATTACACACCATGCTCAGAATACTCCAGCTCTGCTAGCCTCGAACCATTACACACCATGCTCAGAATACTCCAGCTCTGCTAGCCTCGAACCATTACACACCATGCTCAGAATACTCCAGCTCTGCTAGCCTCGAACCATTACACACCATGCTCAGAATACTCCAGCTCTGCTAGCCTCGAACCATTACACACCATGCATGCTCAGAATACACCATGCTCAGAATACCTGCTAGCCTCGGACCATTACACACCATGCTCAGAATACTCCAGCTCTGCTAGCCTCGGACCATTACACACCATGCTCAGAATACTCCAGCTCTGCTAGCCTCGAACCATTACACACCATGCTCAGAATACACACCATGCTCAGCTCTGCTAGCCTCGAACCATTACACACCAGCTCTACTCCAGCTCTAGCCTCGAACCATTACACACCATGCTCAGAATACTCCAGCTCTGCTAGCCTCGAACCATTACACACCATGCTCAGAATACTCCAGCTCTGCTAGCCTCGGAACCATTACACACCATGCTCAGAATACTCCAGCTCTGCTAGCCTCGAACCATTACACACCATGCTCAGAATACTCCAGCTCTGCCCATTACACACCATGCTCAGAATACTCCAGCTCTGCTAGCCTCGGACCATTACACACCATGCTCAGAATACTCCAGCTCTGCTAGCCTCGGACCATTACACACCATGCTCAGAATACCCAGCTCTGCTAGCCTCGGACCATTACACACCATGCTCAGAATACTCCAGCTCTGCTAGCCTCGAACCATTACACACCATGCTCAGCTCTGCTAGAACCATTACACACCATGCCAGCTCTGCTAGCCTCGAACCATTACACACCATGCTCAGAATACTCCAGCTCTGCTAGCCTCGAACCATTACACACCATGCTCAGAATACTCCAGCTCTGCTAGCCTCGACCATTACACACCATGCTCAGAATACTCCAGCTCTGCTAGCCTCGACCATTACACACCATGCTCAGAATACTCCAGCTCTGCTAGCCTCGAACCATTACACACCATGCTCAGAATACTCCAGCTCTGCTAGCCTCGGACCATTACACACCATGCTCAGAATACTCCAGCTCTGCTAGCCTCGAACCATTACACACCATGCTCAGAATACTCCAGCTCTGCTAGCCTCGAACCATTACACACCATGCTCAGAATACTCCAGCTCTGCTAGCCTCGAACCATTACACACCATGCTCAGAATACTCCAGCTCTGCTAGCCTCGGACCGTTCCAAAGCTGCTGGTTCTGGGAAGAACAGGAAAGTACTGACTATAACCACATCTCTGGGGGAACAAGTGAACACAGCTCCTTTGGCTCTAACAAATGTGCCTTCTGGAATAAATTACTCATTAGCAGCAAGAGAGAGAGAGATACATAAAAAAGAGAAGAGCATCTCTGGGCTGCCGTTCTCTCTGACATCCACCTAAGGGAGAGGCTGAGGCACCACTTGTCGTACTGTAACAAACCAGACACTACCCCTCTTCCCTTCACAGTAGTCAGAGACATGTAACCTAGGTGCCTAGGTCTGGTCATCTGCTCCTGGTTGGTTGGTGACTCAGGGCTGCCTGGTCTATGTATGACTGAAGGTGAGAGATTGCATAAGTAATTACAGCCACAGGAAAAAACAGTCAACATATTCACTTCAACTACACTCTTAGAAAACAGGGTTCTTTGGCTGTCCCTATAGGTAGGATCCTTTGGGTTCCATGTAGAACCCTCTGTGGGCAGGGTTTTACATGGAACCCAAAAGGGTTCTAACATGGGGAAAAAAGGGTTCTTCAAAGGGTTCTCCTACGGGTACAGACCCCAAAAAACGTTTGGGTACTAAATAGCACCATTTCTTTAAGAGTGAATGCATGCCGCATACCTAGTGAACAAATAATGACAAAGCATCCTCACTTTAAAGTACCTCAGGAATGTCTTAATGCAACTATTAAATATAGCAAACACCATAGCCTACTTCTGAAATAACTTCAGAACACTGCTCTATTGACACAACAAATACATACAACTATAGTTTACTTATAAGATACATGGCTGAGTGGACCAAACAAAGCCTATGAAGCCAGATGGTGCAGTACTGAGTTAATAGGGTAATTCTTTTAGCATCCCATATTACTGCAGATATGTCTGTGTCCCAAAGAGCACCCTATTTCTATATAGTGACTACTTTTGACCAGGGTCCATAGGGCTTTGATCAAAAGTAGGGAACTATGTAGAGAATAGGTTGCCATTTGGGAAGCAGTCTAAGTCTCTGCTCTGATCCACTGACCGCTTCAGACCCCGGTCTCAGACCAACTCTTACTTAGCCATGACCCATGTCATGAGAAGACCTGTCCCCTTTAATAGAGACCGTGTTCCACGTGTGTCTGGACAGGATTCAGTCTCAGAACCTAATCCTCGAGGATTGCACATGTCAGTGCAAACAAGAGACCCCTATACTGTATAGCCAACCCTTTACACCAGGTCTGCATCCCTACAGTATATAGTGCACTACTTTTGTACCAGAGCCCTATGGGCCAAGGTCAAAAGTAGTGCGCTACATAAGGAGTAGTGTGCCATTTGAGATGCAGACCAGGATTATACTGTATAACCTGGCCCTCTAGACCAGCTGATGTGTGTGTGAAACCATCCCTTATGGAGGGTAATATCCCACAGGACAGGGAGTAGAGCACTGAGCACCAGGGACTGGGGAGGGAGGGCACAGAACAGCAGGAAATAACAATTAGCTTGTTCCATACTCCCTAAGCAACTCCCTCAATTAACAAAGCTCTGCTGCAGGGAAGGACTCAGAGAAACACATATTATACCACTCCTCTTTTAGCCATAGACACTTCCAGTCAGAATGAGACGAACATATGATTATGGTATTTGTTAAATAAGGGGAGGCCACTGCAGTAAAGGTGTGAAAAAGGAAATAGATGTAAACTAGTGTCAGTACTAGCATCACCGTATGATAACCTAAAGCATCATTATAATCAACAGCTGCTCTTCCTCTTCCTCAGAGTCTGCCATCCACAGTGTGATGGTGCAGGTGAAATAACAATCAAACATCTAAACCAACCAATGTAAGAACAATGCCATTAATGAACACATGATTACTACCACACCTAACCTAATATTTCGGGCTAGTCTCAACTGTACTGTACACTGATCAGTCTTCACCTCAAACCCACCTACCACACAATCCTCAGACTACACAGCCTGACAGTGGCCCAAAATAGGTCCTGTAGCTTAGTGCTCAACTTGTGTTCAAACAGCCCCTCATATCCACCATGCAGGAGAGGACAGGGCAACTAGTCAACAGACTGCTGTAGAGTAATGACATACTTAAGACGTGTTCATTTTGCCCTCTTGACTACAATAATTACATTCTCTAAAATGGTATGCATGTGTGTCTACATAATTATGATGTAACCTACCAATAAGTTGAAACGTATTCTCTTCAAAACTATTCTTACTTGAGTTGTAACTGCGTAAACAATAGTAAAACTGATAGGGCAGGTCCCAATACAAGTAGAGCATATGCACTGAAGAGTCCATGGAAGTAATGAATCTGCTGCGTGTGGTAGCAGTCAGAATTATTTGTTAAAGACTAATGCCAGGCAGTCAGAGAACTATTTATAAAGACTAGTGCCAAGCAGTCAGAGAACTATTTATAAAGACTAGTGCCAGGCAGTCAGGTCATTTTAAACCCGATGGCCAGTAAAACAGGAGTAGTTATTTCCAGCCATATACCACTGCTCTCTCATCTTGCAAAAAGCTTAAAATTATCTTCTCTTGAAAAACAAATAGAAATGCCTGCTCTGTTGACAATTTGGGCTTAGACCCATTAATACACCCTTATAGATGGTCCCTTAGCTCAGACACAACAACACCAGGCATTTACAGTAGTACACACACACAATTCTAATTAAGACTGTTGGCCTAGGTCTGTACACTTTAACCTTTTAGACCTGGGACTGGGACTGCTCATAGCCCCTAAAAACACACACAATGCTCCAATTCACACAACAGAGAAACAACAAATAGACTCAAGCTGACTCCAGAGCAGTTATACTATAACTGTTTGTCACAATATACAGGGAGTTTGTCACAATATACAGGGAGTATCAGGGAGTATCCACATGGTTGAAACCACATGGTTGAAACCAAAATATTAAGCGGGACTATTCTGCAATTGTGTCATCTTCTTTATGACAATATACAAAATAAATATACACATAAAATTAAACACATACTGTTGTGATCAGGATTGGACTCCCTATAACGTCCTATAGCACAATAAGGCAGAGCAGGGCTAGGAAGAGCAAGGCTCTCTGGGCTAGCTAACCAAAAAAGGCTGTCTGGAATCTCAGGATGTCTGAAAGTTTTGTCCCAAATGACACCCTAATCCCTATGTACTGTACTACTTTTGACCATAGGACACTGGTCAAACGTAGTGCACAATACTATATTGGAAATAGGGTGCCATTTGGGACATAACCCATCTCCTCAGAAGTGGACATTCTTACCTCCCTGTGAGTGTTTTATGGGCTCCGTTTCACTTTAAACCTCCCTTCTTGTTCTTGCCATGTAAAATAAAGCTGCCAACGCCTCTGTGATGACATTAGGCTGTTCTCCTTTTGTCAGTAAGTCAGCTAACAGATGGCAGATGTCATAGTAATCTAAAGAGAACCTTTTTACCAACTGGTAAAGGTAATACATTTGACATGTTTCGTTGGGATTTAAAAAAATATTAATCTAATAACTGAGTCGTTCCCCGAAAAGAGTGCCTTTTGCATCCTTTCATATTTTAAGAAGAAATTGTGGACAAATATTGAATTTGAAAAACCTGTTATATTAAATAAAGTACCCTTTCATATAGATCACATAGAAATAAAACATTTAGCATTTTGACATGTTCCTCTGACTTCCAGGAAGATTTTAACTCACTTAACCCCAAGTTTTCACCATCATTGTAAAGCCATAGTTTTGTTGCTTTGATAGTCATTTCTGAAAACTATTATTTATCTCATGTGATTAGTGATTCATTTTAAGGTGATCATTTAAAAAAAAATAATAATAATTAAGGTCAGCCCTGTTGAACTCACATTCATTAAAAAAAATAACATTGATCATCTAATAGTCAAATCATAGTCTAAAAGCAAGTGAACTGGTTCTACTCTTTTTTATTTTATTTTACAATTTGCTGGTATTTTGTGGTGGAAAACTGAGCGGATCGAGCATAACACATCTATCTACCTTGTTACCAAAACTAGAAATGTTTTACAAATGTTTTGTTGTTGTGAAGCTTGCATTTAATATTCCCTCCCTGTTGCACACAACAAGCTTCCATTCTCCCTGTCAAGGGGATTTAATGTCTGATTTAATAAGTCCTCAACCCTGTAAATAGGCACTTACTACAGTCATTTCTTTATTTAATCTCTTGAGATGGGAAAACATGTTTTTTAATAAGTTGAACGTGCTCTTTACGACATAAAATAAATTTGAATCTACTTATTTATTTATTTTTGCCAAGTTACACTACTCAAAAGGCACCTAATCAATGGAATGACCCATCTACTGCTTTTCTTGGCCAGGGATCACTTGAAAAAGAGATTTGAAAAATGTTCAGTCAATGGGAACAACCAAGGAAATGGCACCATTGGTCTCCAGAGGGACAGGCAGAGCAGAGAGGAATGTTCAGCAACTGCTGTCTTTAAATAACCACTATTCATCATGTGCTTTCTGCAACATGTCATAGGAGGTGATTATATAAAAGCCTTCAGCGGGGTGGAGGAGATGCAGGACCATGGGTGCAAAATACAAAGGATTTGGTTTACTTGCACGTAATAAGGGTTGTGGACTTCAGCCTCCCACAACAACACCAGTAAATAGATTCTACCACATTATGACGTCTGAAGGATAGAACGTGTTTCTGCACAAAAAGATATAGAATAATAACTATACAACAATCCCAGTACTGAAGTGTCCGATTTACGTCTGTAAGAAGATTTGAATTACACTGTATGATGTAATTGTGTAGATTAGGATAGATTTAAAGTGCCTAAACAGCGTAACCCAGCAATTTTAGAGATGATGTTTTGTGTTGCCTTCGCCAATGGGAAGAAGATGCAGCATATTGAGTCAACAACAACAGAGGTGACAAAAGAACTACAGAGACAGTAAAAATGCAGTAACTGCCACTTCCCAAAAGCTTCTGTTGTGGACTGGCCCATAGTTGTTTTCCAATCAGGGGTCATGCAAGTTGTTTCCATAGAATTCAACTACACTGGAATGCTCTGCCTGTCAATACATACAATACTGTATGCTATGGCTTTTGATGTGTCTACTGACAACTACAGAGAGATAAAGACTGTTTTAGGCTTACAACAATTCATGAAGTGTATATTGTTTTTAAAGAATATAGCCTCATATATATATATATATATATATTATATGCAAAGGCCTGCTAGGTGACAAATAGGCATTCTCCATGTTTCTCTTGTATCAAGTCACCTTATGACCAAGTCTGTCTCCATCATCAATTCCTCAATATTATGATAATTGGATTGTTTGAACATGTATTAAAACACAATACTTATTAATATACACATTTGGAGTGGGAAAGACAAACAGTTATTAGAGACCTCAAATTCCTCACACTTACCCTATTGGAGGTTTTGTGGCTGTGTTGACTTCTCCAAAATTCATCTCTGCATGTGGCAATATCCAACTTCAATGGTAAACGTTTGGCTATCCTCAATATTTTCCTTTTGTCCTGTCATCTGTCATCAAGGACACCAAAGCTCTACTGATATCTAAGCCCGTTGATATCCAAATAACCGATAGAAGGACAAAAACAAAACAAAAAAAGTGTTATTTTATCATTTATAATTCTTAAACATTGGTGATATTTTTCTAATGAAACAATAGTTGAGAATTGTGTGTGGTTACTTCTAGGCGACAATGCAGTCAACAATGTCAGTAGGCTAGGCTATTTCAAATAAAATAAATGTTTCACATTAATTACAAAATAGGATTTATTGGTCCCTACAAAATTGACTGCTCAAATTTGACAGTCATTTGCAGACTAAAGTCCTGCAACATAGTAACAGTTGTCTTCACAACAAAAAGTCGCAGCGTAGAGATAAAAATAACCGCATAAACATTCAGGGTGTGATAGGTATAATAGTTTACTTACGTCGATTCAAACATTGTTTTAATTCATATTCTCATAACAAGTAATTGCAAATCGATTTCGGAAATAATCCGTGTAAATGCCGGTTGTCCCTGTTCTAGTCCGAGCCCGCCTTCGTCAGCACTGAAATGTCAATCATGCTCATTGGGAATTCACTGCCACTTCTTGCCAGCTCCAGAAGGCGATCGAGCAGTAGAATTGGGACGCATTCAAGGCAACAGTTTCACCAGTCTCATTTTGTTTTACTGAGACCCACATTTAACTTAAAACACACTCACGTTTTGATCGCTGTTTATATTTAATACAACTATTCTACTAAATATGTAATATACTAATAATTGCATATATCTCTGTGGAAAGAATGAGTCCATTTTATAGGCAGGCTGTAAAGTGACACTATCTGGACATAGTGAGCATATTAAAAGGTTATTTCTATTGAGTTAAACGAACGCATTGATAATGAAGAACTCACAGTTGCGAATTTCATAAATCTCTGCTTTATCCTATTGAAAATCCAACTACTTGAATTAAACCCTGGATCCCAGAATCCCTTGCAATAATTAATTCACTTACCACCCCGCCCATTTCTTTGCACACAACAACAGCCGACATTACACACATCGCTGATCATCCAAGAATATCGAGAGAACATTGATATTTCACTGTTCAAATAAAAAACTGAAATGAACAGAAACTAAAAATATATTTCTGACTTTACAGTAATGTAATTCTAGTGTTAGATAGTTAATCATTGCACAAAGATGATGGAACGATCTTAGTCTTCTGATCAGATATGGATCGATCAGTTGAGAATTGCAGGAAATCATGTTCACTTTTAACAACATGTTTGGTGTAATTATCATACATTTAATGAATAGTGATGGAGTTACATCTGTCACAAACTCTGCCCACAGGAGGTCACTGTGTGACTTCAAATCACATAATATGCTGCAGCCTAACCCATTTCCACTGTGATAATACGGTAGTAAAGAGGAGAGGAACATTGTGTGTGTGTGTGTGTGTGTGTGTGTGTGTGTAAAATACTTGATTTACATGAATTACTGCAGTGGGCAAATTGGTGTCACAAAGTGTTTCTTGGTCTTAAACAAATCTACTTTGAAACGAAAGTTTCAGACACAAATGTCTAGAATTTTGAGTTTGCATCCCAATATTACACTTTATATACATCACAGAAGATTGAAATATGACAAAATAGTTTGACAGAGAAACAGCAGATTTTTTGTGTGTTTAAAAAAAGTATGCAATTTGGTAAATTGACCGCAGGAAAGGGCTACTTACAGTCCACATAAGATAACGTTTCTGGGTTCAAGGTGGAACCCTTTTTGGTATCAGGTCGAACCCCTTTGGGTTCCATGTACAGTGCCTTGCAAAAGCATTCACACCCCCCCCCCCTTGGCGTTTTCCCTATTTTGTTGCATTACAACCTGTCATTTAAATAGATTTTTATTTGGATGTCATGTAATGGGCATACACAAAATAGTCCAAATTGGTGAAATGGAATGAAAAAAATTACTTTGTTTCAAAGAATTCTGAAAAAGAAAAAACTGAAAAGTGGTACTTGCATATATATTCACCCCCTTTGCTATGAAGCCTCTAAATAAGATCTGGTGCCACCAATTACCTTCCAAAGACACATAATTAGTTAAATAAAGTCCACCTGTGTACAATTTAATTGTCACATGATCTGTCACATGATCTCAGTATATATACACCTGTTCTGAAAGGCCCCAGAGTCTGCAACACCACCAAGCAAGCGGCACTACCAAGCAAGCGGCACTACCAAGCAAGCGGCACTACCAAGCAAGCGGCACTACCAAGCAAGCGGCACTACCAAGCAAGCGGCACTACCAAGCAAGCGGCACTACCAAGCAAGGCACTACCAAGACCAAGGTCAGGGACAGGGACAAAGTTAGAAATACAGATTAGGGTTGGGTTATAAAAAAATATCAAACTTTGAACATCCCACAGGCACCATTAAATCCATTATTACAAAATGGAAAGCGGCACTATGAAGACCAGGGACAGGGACAAAGTTGTGGAGAAATACAGATTAGGGTTGGGTTATAAAAAAATATCAGAAACTTTGAACATCCCACGGAGCACCATTAAATGCATTATTAAAAATGTAAAGAATATGGCACCACAACAAACCTGCCAAGAGAGGGCCACCCACCAAAACTCAAGGACCTGGCAAGGAGGGCATTAATCAGAGAGGCAACAAAGAGACCTTTTTGGCTATCAAGGAAAATGCTATGTCTGGCGCAATCCCAACACCTCTCATCACTCCGAGAACCAATCCCCGCAGTGAAGCATGGTGATGGCAGCATCATGCTGTATAGGTGTTTTTCATCGGCAGGGACTGGGAAACTGGTCAGAATTGAAGGAATGATGGATGGCGCTAAATATAGGGAAATTCTTGAGGGAAACCTGTTTCAGTCTTCCAGAGATTTGAGACTGGGACGGAGGTTCACCTTCCAGCCGGACAATGACCCTAAGTATACTGCTAAAGCAACACTCGAGTGGTTTAAGAGGAAACATTTAAATGTTGTTGAATGGCCTAGTCAAAGCCCAGACCTCAATCCAATTAAGAATCTGTGGTATGAATTAAAGATTGCTGCACACCAGCGGAACCCATCCAACTTGAAGGAGCTGGAGAAGTTTTGCCTTAAAGAATGGGCAAAAATCCCATTGGCTAGATGTGCCAAGCTCATAGAGACATACCACGAGACTTGCAGCTCAAGGTGGATCTACAAATTATTGACTTTGGGGGTGTGAATAGTTATTTACGCTATTTCTTGACAAGAAATAAGACAAAAAAACTGAACTTGACTGTTCACTATTCACCCCCCCCACACACA
Organism: Oncorhynchus tshawytscha; assembly: GCF_018296145.1. Lineage (NCBI taxonomy): Eukaryota > Metazoa > Chordata > Actinopteri > Salmoniformes > Salmonidae > Oncorhynchus > Oncorhynchus tshawytscha. Next base: position 15,977,521 of record NC_056451.1, read on the forward strand.
CATTTGTTTTCTAAGAGTGTACACCCAAACCTCAGTCTAAAAATAGCAGTGTGAAACAAACCAACATTCATTATAATAAGTTCACAGTACCTCCTTCTAAAGGAGGTGAAGGAAACTGCAGCAGCAGTACTATAGGCTATTGTACAACAGGATAATACACACATCTTCACGAGACTCAGAGAAGAAACACCAAAGAGCTAATTGATCATTAATCATGCCTGGTGAGTACTTTTGTCAACATCTAGAAACCTATTGAAGATATCAAATCTATATGTATTTCTAAGGGCTAACACAACAATTATTTATGCTTGTGACATTTTAGCATAAAAAATGAACAAAAATTACGTAATTACTTGAAGAGATGAATAGAGTTTAAAAATGATAGCCGTTAGATTACCGTACTCAATTTGTGCCCTAATTTAAATACCCTTTTGTTAATATACAATATAGCATGAATTATAGACTACTTACAGGGCACTCCAACCCTGTTCCTGGAGAGCTTTAGGTTTTCAATCCAACCCTAGTTGTAACTAACCTGATTCAGTTTATCCACCAGCTAATTATTAGAATCAGGTGCCCTGGATTAGGATTGGAGCGAAAACCTACAGGACAGTAGCTCTCCAGGAACAGGATTGGAGAGCCCTGGCTATGACTTTCTAGATTTCTTTGACTGTGCAGTGAACACCTATAAGCACCTGAAGGTGTCAGAGCAGCCCCATAATCTGTATAATCAGCCTGTATAATAAACTAAATATGCTTCTCTGCTAAAATCTGGGTAAAAGATTTCAAGGAATGTGTCTTATTCAGTACATTTAGTAGTCTACCAACCTGGCCAGCAGGCATGCCAGCTAAGATAGTTAGACAAACTAGCTACTCTAACCTGATTGAAAGCCTGAAATGGCTTCTTGGTAGCTAGTTATGAGATTGGGAACCTATCTGGACTAGCTAAAGCCAACTTCATAAAATTGCTAGGTGCTAGTAGTATTACAGAGAAACAAACAAACAAAATTTTCAAAAAATTGCTTGCATTTTTTAATAAAACAGGACAAATCTGAGGGAACGGGAAAGAGGGTATGTGCCCCTGTGCTGTATGGGCATGACGCTTGTGTTTCTGTGTTTACTTGTTTGTTTGTTTTGATGAATATTCAGTACAATGATAATATTTCAAAGGAACAACTTAAAGGGGAAATGTGTGATTGTTTTTACATTTAAATTAATGATATATAACCATTGATTTGTAGAGAGTATATCTTATCATTCATATAAACTGTTTTACACCAACAGAAATCTAAAATATAAGATTGTTTCACTCCATTATTTGTAAACAAACACTGTATAGCTTAAAAACATGTTAAAAACTATAATGTTGATCTCATGGATGGTCAGTCCTTGCATCCACATCTACAGTATGTATATGAATATGGAGCCAACAAGGTTAAAAATCTGTCGCAGTGCCCTTGAGCAAGACACTTAACCCCAATTGCTCCAGGGGCCCTGGACAATGTTGACCCTGGCTGTGACCCCACTCCTGCATGCGTCTCAGGGGGAGTTAGGATATGCAAGAAACACATTTCCATTACAAACTTGAACAAGTAGAAAATTATTATTAGAATTAGTGGTTCCATTTCTCCAGCCCCATCCCTCAGCTGTTTATCCAAACAGTGGCGGGGTGGCTCCTTTTTTATAGTTTGAACTGCAGATTGCCACGTTGACTATTCAGGTTGATTTTGAATGAAAGCACTCCACCTTGACTAATAACAATACAATTTCTGTCTTTCTACAGACAAGGATATGGAGCCAACAACAGAATATAACTATTCCTCCTACTACGATGATACAGAAGGTTTATATAGATCAGAGCCCTGCAACAATGCCAATGTGAAGGAGTTTGGACGGGTGTTTCTGCCTACACTCTACAGCCTGGTCTTCATCGTGGGCTTCATCGGTAACGGCCTGGTGGTCTGTGTCCTGGTGATGTTTAAGAGGATCAGAAGCATGACAGACCTCTGTCTCTTCAACCTGGCTCTGTCTGACCTTTTCTTCATCATCTCCCTGCCTTTCTGGTCCCACTACGCCACCGCAGCCAAGTGGCTCCTGGGGGACTTTATGTGCCGACTGGTAACCGGACTATACATGCTTGGGTTTTATGGCAGCATCTTCTTCATGGTGATCTTGACAGTGGATCGCTATGTGGTCATAGTCCACGCTCACACCCTGGCCAGGCCCAGATCAGTCAGAGTAGGGATCACTCTGTCTCTGTTCATGTGGGCTCTCAGTCTCTGTGCCTCTCTGCCTACAATCATCTTCACCAAAGTAAATAATGAGTCTGGGCTTACAACATGTAAACCAGAGTATCCAGAGGGTAGCATGTGGCGCCAGGTTTCTTATTTAGAGATGAATGTCTTGGGTTTACTTCTCCCTCTCTCCGTCATGGTGATCTGCTATTCCAGAATCGTTCCGATGTTAGTCAATATCAAAACCACCAAAAAGCACAAAGCCATCAAACTGATAATCATCATAGTAGTGGTCTTTTTCTGCTTTTGGACCCCATACAATGTGGTCATTCTCCTGCGTTATCTGGAGACCCAGAGCTATTTTGGGGACTGTACAACTCACACGAACATAGATCTGGCAATGCAGTGGACAGAGGTGATAGCGTTCACACACTGTTGTTTGAATCCGATCATCTATGCCTTTGCAGGGCAGAAATTCATGAGTCTTGTCCTGAAGTTACTAAGAAAATGGATGCCAATGTGCTTCGCCAGGCCTTATGTTAGTGGGTTGTCTGAAAGAAATATCTCAGTCTATTCCAGGTCTTCTGAAATATCATCTACAAGACTGCTGTAGTTTGACTTATATGCAGGCACACTTCGAATATAACAACTCTGAGAAGGGAAAAGACAGTAAAAGATGTAAGGAAAAGGGGGATTTCTTTGAAAGTGTGGCACTCAGCCACCCTAACTGTGAATCTATGCTTACATTAGATACTGTAGATATCAGTTGCTCTTTTGTATCTTTACATGCTCCAATTCCTTTGTTGATAGATACCTTTAAAGAGTGTTAGTTGTGTCCTCATGTGGTATTGTGTGAAGTGTGAAAAAAAAGTAAAGAAATTGACAGTATGTACAGTGCATTCGGAAAGTATTCAGACCCCTTCCCTTTTTCCAAATGTTGTTACTTTACAGCCTTATTCTAAAATGTATTAAATTAAGTGTTTTTAACATCAACACCTCATCAATCTACATACAATATCCAATAATGACGAAGTGAAAACATGTCTTTAGACATTTTGGCCGCCTGGCCAAACTGAGCAATTGAGGGAGAAGGGCCTTGGTCAGAGAGGTGACCAAGAACCCGATGGTCACCCTGACAGAGCTCCAGAGTTCCTCTGTGGAGATGGAAGAATCTTCCAGAAGGACAACCATCTCTGCAGCACTAAACCAATCAGGCCTTTATAATAGAGTGGCTAAACGGAAGCCACTCCTCAGTAAAATGCACATGACAGTTTTCCACTTGGAGTTTGCCAAAAGGCACCTAAAGGACTCTCGGTCCATGAGAAACAAGATTCTCTGGTCTGATGAAACCAAGATTGAACTCTTTGGCCTGAATGCCAAGCGTCACGTCTGGAGGAAACCTGGCACCATCCCTACGGTGAAGCATGGTGGTGGCGGTATCATGCTGTGGGGATGTTTTTCAGCGGCAGGGACTGGGAGACTAGTCAGGATCGAGGGAAAGATCAACGGAGTACAGAGAGATCCTTGATGAAAACCATCTCCAGAGCGCTCAGGACCTCATACTGAGGTGAAGGTTCACCTTCCAACAGGACAATAACCCTAAGCACACAGCCAAGAAAATGCTGGAGTGGCTTCAGGACAAGTCTCTGAATGTCCCTGAGTGACCCAGCCAGCGCCCGGACTTGAACCCGATCTAACATCTCTGGAGAGACCTGAAAATAGTTGTGCGCAATGCTCCTATCCAACCTGACAGAGTTTGAGAGGATCTGCAGAGAAGAATGGGAGAAACTCTCCAAATACAGGTGTGCCAAGCTTGTAGCGTCATACCCAAGAAGACTCAAGGCTGTAATCGATGCCAATGGTGCTTCAACAAAGTACTGAGTAAAGGGTCTGAATACTTGTGTTAATGTGATATTTCAGTTTAGCTTTTTTCAATTTGCAATAAAAAAACGTTTTTACTTTTATTGTGTGTAGATTGATGAGGGGGAAAACTATTGAATCAATTTTAGAATAAGGCTGTAATGTAAAAAAATTTTGTAAAAATTCAAGGGGTCTGAATACTTCCGAATACGCTGCACATAGAGTTACATTTCTTTTAATTTAAAGATTGATTCACCCTTTTTCCTTCATTTTTGAGTTTGCATGTTATAGCTTTTTTCTTCTAAGAATGTGACAGAAACCTGACTGGGGCATATGCTTTTTAACATGCTAATAAATGTCACAACACTGCTGTCTGTTTAAAAAAACCACAAATAAAAAAAGCTGAGACTGCTGTTTTGTAAATAGACAACACACTAGGACGTGGCATGAAACTTATGTCCTGTATACATGACTGTCTAGGATTTGTGATTACCTTGTCTTCATTTTTACATTGTCTTCAATGACATGTTTTCTTTTTGATTTCAAACCACACGTTTGATTAGTTTGTTCATGGTATAAGATATTCTGTATGTAATGGGCATTTAGACAATCTTGTTCAGTGACATTTCCCACCTGTACCTTTACTTGATGTTGACTTATTCAGCTTGGTCTACATGCACAGAGATACATCAATTCACACCAAAACAACTTAAACAACACAGGGACATAACCTTGACTTAGCTTACATGAGATAAGGAAGTGAGACTCAGAAAGCACAAGTGTCAAGGAAAGTAAATCGCCAGCCACTTCTTGTTAAACCACAGAAAATGCGTTGTTGAACGAAACTTTCTAGGAAACACGTATTGTCAAACCTCATCTAATATGGAAGCAAACTATTGTAAGATAAGCACAAGAGGCTGGAAAAAGCCCAAAGCAGTGCCCCTAAATCATGTAAAAGATTAAGTGCCTTGCTCAAGGGCACAACGGCAGCAGGCCGCACATGATGTTCTGATGCCAGCAACTCTATGGCTGCCGGCACAGTCACACCAAATTTCCCCATCAGCCCTGAAATTCAAACCGGCAACACTTCGGTTACCAGCCTACTCCTTCTTCTACTACAGACATAACCCACACAAGGACTACTTCCAGGAATAAAAGTTACGGAATTGACTTTCTAAGATGTTTAAGATGTACTCTATTCATTTGTGTCTTTCCATCTGAAAAGCAGATCAAAGCAGCATCTACATGCGTGACAGATATCTGTATGTTTGGTGATGTTTCCCTCACCCACACTCATTCCCAGACATTTAGTTAGGGGGCCATTACAGGAAACCCACATTTACACCTCAGCCTGCTCAATGCAGCAATGCAAAGAAATAGTTATCTAGAGCACACCTTACTAGAAAAAAGTAGTTGCAGTCATTGGTACAAAAGAATAGAGTAGAGAAAAAGAGTAGTTTCCCAGCCAGGCTGTTTCAACCAGCACACACGTTATCACCAGAGGGAAGGTTACAGCATTCAACCTGTACATCAGAAAAGAAGATATTGGGGTAAATAAAATATATTTTCACTTCATGATAGCCTGCATATAGACATACAGCCTACAAATATATACGCAGGCATAGACAGTCTGTGAAGGGGTGTTAGCCTCACAGGAACTACAAAATGGGGTCGGTCAACAGGGGGTGTCAGTATTTAACAGGGGATGGTGGGTGATGTGTGAGATCATATGGCTTGTGGTTTGATTCTGGTTTAAAGAGGATGTAGAAATAGTCTTTAGATCCAATACTTTTTTTGTGTCTGTCAATACATACATTGTGAGGGAAAAAGTATAGTTTTGAAAATGTTATTTTTTCATTTTGAAACATTTTGTTTTAAACAAGACATTGTATTAGTCCATTAATATGGCCCTACGGGGTAAAAGCTTTTCAAATAAATAATGAGCGTGTCAAATCTTTTTAGCTGTTGTTCTTTGAACAACAAAAAATGTCAGTATTGAGCTTATATAACCTTGACAACAACAGTAATAAAAGCCTTGTTGTTAGACATAAGATTTCTGAAGATGTATTATAAGGGGCTGTTTCTTTTTTATCTCCATCAAGTATGTAAATTAGGTTAATTCCCACAGGTTGTTTTGAATGACCAATTTCTCTTCATATCAGTCATCATGGTGTTTTAAAGTTTATCATTACACTCTGTGATTCATTTGAAAGCATTATAATTCATATGAAAGAATCATTACCCAAGTTAAAACACAGTTACCATGGAAACTGATAGATTACATGTGGCTAAAGTATTTAGTGATACAAGTATGATGCCATAATGGAGTACATAGGAGGATGAGTGACAAACAATAGCTTTAACATTTGAAGTTACACATGATTTTATCATCTCTGGCTGTGTGCAGGTAACCATTCAGAACACAATTAGAAACTAGAATACTAGAATGGACATTAACCTTCTAATGATGGGATAAAAGCCAGCCATTTTGGTCAGGGTGGATAAGATATTGTGTAAAATAATGAATTTGAAGAATGTTTCTGCACTGTATGTTTGTTAGCTAGCTAGCCAGACAGTTTTAGAGGAATGATTCCATGAATTTTTCAAATTCTATTCAAACAATGCAGTCAATCCACATCCATACACTGGCTGATATCAGTTGATGATAGGACTGAGACACATTGTAAATGCAACAAGTGCGTATATTGTATCACACAATGGCACTCCTAGCTTTCCAAGAAAACAAGTACAGTGCACAAGTACTGTGAAATGCCTTTCTTGCAAGCTCTTTCCCAACAATGCAGTAATCGATACTAGTAGTACCATAAAATAAAGTAAAGTAGAACAAAAATACACGAGGAATAGAAATAAGAGGAACACGAGAAAGTAAGTAAGCTATATACAGGGTCAGAGCCAATACCATATACAGTATACAATGTGCAGGGATACTGGAGTGGTAGGGGTAGATATGTATAGAGTGCCTTGCAAAAGAATTCATCTCCCTTGGCATTTTTCCTGTTTCGTTGCATTACAACCTGTCATTTAAATAGATTTTTATTTGGATTTCATGTAATGGACAAACACAAAATAGTCAAATTGGTGAAGTGAAATTAAGAAAAAAACATGTTCTAAAAAATTCTAACAAAAAAAACTGAAAGTGTTGCGTGCATATGTATTCACCCCCTTTGCTATGATGACCCTAAATAAGATCTGGTGCAAACAATTACCTTCAAAGGTCACATAATTCATTAAATAAAGTCCACCTGTGTGCAATCTAAGTGTCTCATGATCTGTCACACAATCTCAGTATATATACACCTGTTCTGAAAGGCCCCAGAGGCTGCAAAACCACTAAGCAAGCGGCACCACCAAGCAAGCGGCACCATGAAGACTAAGGAGCTCTCCAAACAGGTCAGGGACAAAGTTGTGGAGAAGTACAGATCAGGTTGGGTTATAAAAAGATATCCGAAACTTTGAACATCCCACGGAGCACCATTAAATGCATTATTCAAAAATTGAAAGAATATGGCATCACAACAAACCTGCCAAGAGAGGGCCGCCCACCAAAACTCACGGATCAGGCAAAGAGGGCATTAATCAGAGAGGCAACAAAGAGACCAAAGATAACGCTGAAGGAGCTGCAAAGCTCCACAGCAGAGATTGGAGAATCTGGAGAATAGGACCACTTTAAGCTGAACACTCCACAGAGCTGGGCTTTACGGAAGAGTGGCCAGAAAAAAAAGCCATTGCTTAAAGAAAAAAATAAGCAAACATGTTCAGAGTTCACCAAAAGGCATTTGTGGGAGAACAAACATATGGAGAAGGTACTCTGGTCAGATGAAACTAAAATTGAACTTTTTGGCCATCAAGGAAAACGTTATGTCTGGCGCAAACCCAACACCTCTCATCACCCAGAGAACCCAATCCCCACAGTGAAGCATGGTGGAGGCAGCATCATGCTGTGGGGATGTTTTTCATCAGCAGGGACTGGGAAACTGGTCAGAATTGAAGGAATGATGGATGGCGCTAAATACAGGGAAATTCCTGAGGGAAACATGTTTCAGTCTTCCAGAGACTGGGACAGAGGTTCACCTTCCAGCAGGACAATGACCCTAAGTATACTGCTAAAGCAATACTCGATTGGTTTAAGTGGAAACATTTAAATGTCTTGGAATGGCCTAGTCAAAGCCCAGACCTCAATCCAATTGAGAATCTGTGGTATAACTTAAAGATTGCTGCACACCAGCGGAACCCATCTAACTTGAAGGAGCTGGAGAAGTTTTGCCTTGAAGAATGGGCAGAAATTCTAGTGGCTAGATGTGCCAAGCTTATAGAGACATATCCCAAGAGACTTGCAGCTGTAATTGCTGCAAAAGGTGGCTCTACAAAGTATTGACTTTGGGGGGGATGAATAGTAATGCACGCTAAAGTTCTCAATTTCTTTGTCTTATTTCACGATAAAACATATTTTGCAACTTCAAAGTGGTAGGCATGTTGTGTAAATCAAATAATACAACCCCCCCCAAAATCTATTTTAATTCCAGGTCGTAAGACAACAAAATAGGAAAAATGCGAAGGGGGTGAATACTTTCACAAGCCACTGGAGGTTAAAGGTGACTAGGCATCAGGATATATGATAAACAGAGTAGCAGCAGTGTATATGATGATTTTATGTGAGTGTGTATGCGTGTGTGTAGTCAGTATGAATGTGTGTGCGTGTTATGTGTGTGAGCAAATGGTTTGTGTGCTTGTGTTGGAGGGTCAGTGTGGAGTGTGTGTGTGAGTGAGTGTGTAGAGTCAGTGTAACATTTAAATACAATAAAAGGGTCATTGCAAATAGTCTGTGTAGCCATTTTGTTAGCTATTTAGCAGTCTTATGGCTTGGGGGATAGAAGCTGTTCCGGAGCCTGTTGGTGTCAGATTTGTTGCTCCGGTACCACTTGGTGTGCCGAAAGGAGAGAGAAGAGTCTATGCCTTGGGTGACTGGAGTCTAACAATTTTCCTTTCACATTGCCTCATATTGAGGTCCTGGATGGCAGGGAGCTCGGCCACAGTGATGTACTGGGCTGTCCACACCACCGTCTATAGTGACATTTATAGACTGTTGACATACATACTGAACAAAAATATAAATGCTACATGCAACAACGACTTTACTGAGTTACAGTTAAGGAAATCAGTGCACAAGTGCAAAATATAAGGAAATCAGTCAGTTGAAATAAATTTGTTAGACCCTAATCTATGGATTTCACATGACTGGGCAGGACCGGAGCCATGGGTGGGCCTTGGAGGGCATAGACCCACCCACTTGGGAGCCAGGACCACCCACTGGGGAGCCATGTTCAGCCAATCAGAATGGGTTTTTTCCCCACAAAAGTGCTTTATTACAGACAGAAATTACTCCTCAGTTTCATCAGCTGTCTGGGTGTGTTACGGTTTTCTTCCGTCGAAAGAGAGTCGGACCAAAATGCAGCGTGATAAGTTAGATACATGTTTAATAGCGAAGAAAAAACGAACAAAACAAAAACAACAAACGTAACGTGAAAACTTAAACAGTCTATCTTGTGCTAACACACACAGAGACATGAACAATCACCCACAAACACACAGTGAAACCCAGGCTACCTAAATATGGTTCCCAATCAGAGACAACGAGAATCACCTGACTCTGATTGAGAACCGCCTCAGGCAGCCATAGACTATGCTAGACACCCCACAAAACCCCAAGACAAAAACGCACCACAAAAACCCATGTCATGCCTGACCAAATAAATGAAGACAAACATAATATACTACGACCAAGGCGTGACAGGGTGGCTGGTCTCAGTGTATTTTAGAGGCTATTTATACAGAAACTTTACATAAAACCCGTATAAACTGTATTTATAATAATATGTTCATATTTTAGGTTGACAATAACTCTATTACACAATTTCTAATATCATATACCTTTAACATGTGTTTCTGATATCACATTTCTGCATATGTAAAATCAGGATTATGCCTCTACTGCCATTCATTCCAATAAGACTGGTTTGGATTTCTCCTTGACCAATATGGCTTTCATTTAAACCCATTCTGTAACTTTGAGGGTTTATGACATAGCCCTAGTAGTAATTTAACAGGATCTCTATGACAAGGATGCACACAATACAGCATTGATGTTAACTAACAATTCACACCATCCTTTTTTCCTCAGTAAGATGAACACAACCGAGGCCACCAGCACAGACAATTACTATGGCAACTATGAAAGCCCTTGTAGCACTGGCACCAGTCTAACCCAAGGGTCCAACTACCAGCCCATTCTCTTCTACCTGGTGTTCACCCTGGGTCTGACAGGCAACAGTCTGGTGCTCTGGGTCCTCCTCAAGTACATGAAACTGAAGACAATGACAGACATCTGTCTGCTGAACCTAGCACTATCTGACCTGCTCCTCGCCCTTTCCCTGCCTCTCTGGGCCTACCGCGCCCAGGGTCATTGGTTTGAAAGGGACAGTCCGTGTAAGATCATGGCTGGTGCCTACCAGGTGGGCTTCTACAGCAGCATCCTTTTTGTGACCCTGATGAGTGTGGATCGCTACCTGGCCATCGTTCACGCCGTGGCCGCCATGAGGGCCAGGACGCTGCGCTACGGAGCGCTGGCGAGCATCATCGTCTGGGTAGCGTCCATCAGCGCTGCTCTCCCTGAGGCCATCTTCGTAGCGGTGGTGAGGGAGAATGACGAGAACAGTGGTACAAGTTGCCAGCTGATTTACCCAGATAACACAGAGAAGACATGGAAGTTGTTACGGAATTTTGGTGAAAACGGAGTGGGGCTCGTCCTATGTCTGCCCATAGTGGTCTTTTGTTACATCTGTATTCTCACTGTACTACAGAGGTTAAGGAACTCCAAAAAAGACAGGGCCATGAAACTGATATTTGCCATCGTGGGTGTGTTTGTAGTCTCCTGGGTCCCTTACAACGTTGTGGTTTTCCTCCAGACCCTTCAGATGTTTGGCATTGGGAATAGCTGTGAGGCTTCAACACAGCTTGATACAGCTATGGAGGTGACAGAAACCATAGCTCTGGCTCACTGCTGTGTCAACCCAGTCATCTACGCTTTTGTAGGAGAGAAATTCAGAAAGTGTTTGGGCACTGTGCTCTCTAGATATCCGCTGTGTAAGAAGCTCAGCAAACATGCAATGGTGAGCAGCAGAGGATCAGAAAACGAGACTTCTAACACACCTGTGTGATTGTACTGCTGAAAGACAATACTTTCATTGCTGAAAATCTATTTGATGCATTTTCATTGACAAAAAACACTTCAGTTGGAAAGCAGCAAGTAGAGCAGAAGACCAATTTCTGTGTCGTATGGAATAATGAAGTATTCTTCTGAACACAGACTTGCATATAAATGAAGTGTAACTGTATAATATTTAACTTTAAATGTATTTTGATGAGCTCTGACTATTTGTTTAAGGGCTGTTTATGTTTTGATTACACATGTATTTCATGTACAGTACAAGCCTGCACACATTTTTGCTATAACATAATATCAATATGTTTTGCATAGAGATTATCTCAATTTCTATTCTTATTGTATGCACATGTTTTTGTTATAACATTAAAACACAACCAGGGGCAGGGTTGTGGCCAGAGGACTGCTGCTGGATGGCCGGTGGCTATCTGGCTACTCATTGGCTACATTTGCTGGCCAAATATTATTTTGGTAGAATTTTGACCCTCTTTTGATTGAGGACCTGTTTTGGTATTAACTTGAACTTGGACATCAAATCAGGAATTTGACCTTTTGAATTATTTTGAACTTTGTTGGCTGAGTAGGTATTTGTGTTCCTTTCGGGAGGGTTTTCTCAATAAATAAGCCTGTGCATTTTGTTGTACTGAAACATATTTGTTCTGCATTGTGTTGTCATTTTATGCTGCTGCTGTACCCCCTATAATCCAATCTGCACCACAATATATTTTATTCAGTTGAAGATGCTAAATTCAAAGATGAGACAGACAACAATCCTGCTATATCTGTCAATAGGTTCAAATATTCTTTACAGTAGGTTTACTTAGAATTGTTTGGATCCAGAAAACACACATATCAATCTATTATATATCAATGTATTGTAATTGTTCAAAGACAGGAAGTATATCAGCAGTCACCATATTTTGACAATTGAATGCTAGCAATGATGCTAGAACTAATGCATCTCTCAGTCATGACACAAAATTTGTTCCGTCTTCAGCTTACCACTTCTCAGTAAAGTTAGTTGCCTGAGCACCACTATGAGTTTGCATCATCTACAGGATATCCTGCTTGGTGGTGAACATGTCTGCAGCACAGATCAAGCTTTTATGAGAAGTGGCACTCCCCTGTTCAAAAAAGACAATACATTAATGATCTTGAAAAAGGGTCCACAGTGTTCAATAAACTAAACCTGCAGCATGGATTCCTCCAGCTTCCTGTAGTGTTCCAAGCATTCATGATGCACAGGGGATGTGCAGGTACAAATGCATGCCATTTGGACTTAAATCTGAACTCAGCTATGCAGTATAGTTTGGCCACATCTATCCGCCCACACCAGCCCCCACCCCCCACCCCTGCCAAAGACATCTGTTGGAGAAAAAAAAAAAACTGCAGATATAGGTTCCCTTGCTCTTGACCTTGTTAAGAGTCACTACAGCCCCCAGAACTACTGTCACACCAGAGTGTCACACCCAGAGAGACAACTCAACCCAGTTTGACAGTGAGTATATTATGCTTACTGAATGTGAGGGTTGGCTTTAGGATGCTTTGCAAAAGTTACTCTTCTGTGCATAGTGTTGTACAGTATCTTGAATCTTCAACATAGTGTCTCTGCAGGCTTCATTCAGCCTCTTGCCATTCAAGTCATAGTAATTTATTTATTTTTTGTACGTAATTTTATTAGCAAATTTCATCAAACGAATTGAAGTCCTGTAATTAGCAATGAATAAATCAAAACAATTTCAGTGGTCATTTTCTTATATTTTATTTCAGGGATGAATATCACTGGATATCCTGTTCACACCACGGCAGGGTGGGACTTTATATTTTTTATTTGACAAATAGCTTTGAATATTAATAGTATCATCAATTAATACATTTATCATAATAACTTATAATAATTACATCATTGCTGTAAATAATGTAATGTCATATTTTATGCTGTACAACATGGGCCATTGATACATGCGCCTGTAATTGAGAAGCTCAAATCATTGGTAATGAATTTCAGGGGGAACACCACAACCATTGCCTTCAGCTCTGTGAGTGTTGAGAATGGGAATTCATCCAGTTATGCATATGGGTAAGTTAATAAGGTCTAAAATGTTGGACTTTTAGAAACACATATTTTGAGGAAAGAGTGCAATTGGTGGTACAGGATTTCTGCCCCAATCTTCCAATCATGTTTTAAAAAATGAAATGTTGCTCATAGAAATAAAGTACTAATTGCATTTACTCCATTGTACTGTAAATATTGTTGTTGATGGAACACATTTTGATAATAAGCACAACTTTCAGATTGTGGCTTTAAGAATGTTCATTCTTATCATTGCTGCTTGGTTCATTCTACTCGTCTGATCTTTTACAGCACACATTTTGCAGACACATTTGAAGTAACCACATACGACTATGGTGAATATGACAATGGCGTTTGCAAGTACAAGCCCCACGGAGCCAGCTTCCTGCCAGTGCTGTACTCTCTCTTCTTCATCCTGGGGTTTCTGGGGAACGTTCTGGTCCTGTGGGTCATCCTGCTGGGGGTGAAACTACGCAACATGACCGACGTGTGTCTCCTGAACCTGGCCTTGGCAGACCTGCTCCTGGTCTGCACCTTGCCTTTCCTGGCACACCACGCTACAGATCAGTGGGTGTTTGGTGACGTCATGTGCAAAGTGGTCCTCGGCGCCTACCACATTGGCTTCTACAGTGGCATCTTCTTCATCACCCTGATGAGTGTGGACAGGTACCTGGCCATAGTCCATGCTGTGTACGCCATGAGAGCTAGAACACGGAAGTACGGGGCCATCGCTGCCGTCGTGACCTGGCTGGCTGGATTCCTGGCCTCGTTTCCTGAGGCACTGTTTCTTAAAGTGGAGAAACACAACGAGAAAGAAAATTGTCGCCCTGTCTATGATGACAGGGCTTTGGTAATTTTTGGCCTTTTCAAAATGAACACACTTGGTCTGCTAATCCCCCTCGTCATCATGGGGTTCTGCTACACACAGATAGTGAGAAGGCTGCTCAGTCGCCCATCCTCCAAAAAGCAGGCCATCAGACTCATTCTCATTGTGGTTGTGGTGTTTTTCTGCTGCTGGACTCCGTACAACATGACGTCATTTTTCAAGGCCTTGGAGTTAAGTGAGGTCTACTCAAGCTGTGAGAGTAGCAAAGCCATCAGACTCACTCTACAGATCACAGAGGCCATGGCCTACTCCCATAGCTGCCTGAATCCCATCCTCTATGTGTTTCTGGGGCAGAAGTTTAGAAGGCATCTCATAAGACTGATTAACAAGGTTCCCTGCAGGCTGTGTCAGTTCATGAAGAACTACCTGCCCCTGGACTTCAGAGCCTCGAGGACAGGATCTGTCTACTCACAGACCACCAGCGTGGATGAGAGGTCTACTGCCGTGTGAACAACAACTTAACTGCAAAGACAAATACATCTAACATCACATATACTGTTCATTCCAAAACATATGTAAACACCAAATCCAGTTTCAAAAGCAATCATCCGAAAATAATAGGTTCTGATTCAGGTGCATGGCAAAGTCAGGAAATTGTCACTCATCTCAGAGTTTCACACCAGAGGGTTGATTTTTACAGAAATCAACCCAATCAATATAAATTCCACAAACCATTTAATTTCCCTTTGTATAGTATTTTCTCTAGTACAGTATATCTATTTGAATATCTTTGGCACATTTTGCAATGTCATCATTTTCTTATAAAATGTATTGTAAATCTGTTAGCACATGTCAATACAGTGATACTTTTTGATTCTATGTAAATAAATCTATTACAGTAACTTCATCCCCTGTTGCATGTAGCAATTATTCAAATGAAAGTACTGCCAAGATAATGTAATCAAGATATACTCAATGACCAAGATGTTCCCATGTGTCAGTGCTAGAGAATATGTGAATGATGGTGCCACCACAGACCAATAACTCTTACTCCTGTTAGCAATCTCACCACAGAGTGAGAGACACCGCTTGTGCCTTACAATGTGTACACAAAATCTAATCCTAATGTGATTCACTGCAGTATTGTAACATGTTTTATATAACATGTTTATATATCATTATAATGGGGATGCAGATGACATTTAGACTTTAACACATTCGCCTGATTTACTTGCTATGATATTTAATACTTAAAACAGCGCTCTGCACAGAAGCACACACCAACCTTAAACCAACATTTTTTTTCTTGAAGTGAGTCAGTAAATACGTACAGAAGTGCAATACAGGGCTGACTCTAGCATTTTGGGGGCCCTAAGCAAGATTTATTTGGAGGGCCCCAAACCTCACAACAAAATATTTTAGTGGCCCCCAAAATGTGGAGATAATTGTTTTTGTTTTAAAGTTAATTTCATGCAATTCTACACATTCTGCCATGATGGGTGAAGAAAATGTACGTTTTCTGTTATTTTGCCATTGGGCGGCACATTTCTTGAAATTCTACTCACTTTGCCATGGGGAAGAGAGAAACAAGTGCATTTTAAAGCAAATTTCCTGCAATTCTACACATTTTGTAATGATTTATGCCATGCTAATATCATATCTGAGTGAGAATGACTAAAACCTATGGGGGCCCCCTGGAGGTCAGTGCCCTGCATGCCTGGTCAGTATTCGGCCATGATTACTACAAATTTAGATAGCTGGCTAGACTAACTATCCAAAAATTGGTAGCTGACATGGCTAATTGAGTGATTTTCAGTGACTGACATAACAAGACATTTTAAAAAAAATTGAACCTGCTGTATTCTACTATTGTTATTCTCAATATTAAGTTGAGGCCAGAGTTCCTAAATCTTTTTTTATATATAAATATATATATACTGTATATATACAGTGCATTTGGAAAGTATTCAGGCCCCTTGACTTTTTCCACATTTTGTTACTTTACAGCTGTCAGACGGTGGGTGTAGCTGGTGCATGAAGTCAGGTGCAGGAGAGCAGAGATGAGTGAACAACGTACTTTACTTTAAAAAAAATAGCACAAAGTCACAATACCAATGTGTGAACAATAACGGTTGCCACAAAACACGGGTGACCACCCTGAAAAAAAAACATCCGGCAACGTACCGACCTAAACAAAAAACAATCACACAAAAAGACATGGGGGAAACAGAGGGTTAAATACATGACTAGTAATTGGGAAATGAAAACCAGGTGTGTGGGAAAACGAGACAAAACAAATGGAAAATGAAAAATAGACCGGCGACGTTGACCGCCGAAACACCACCCGAACAAGGAGAGGCATTGACTTAGGCCGAAGAGAGTTACACATGGAGTAAACAATTAACAAGTCAATAACACAGTAGAAAAAAAGGGGAGTCTATATACATTGTGTGCAAAAGGCATGAGGAGGTAGGCGAATAATTACAATTTTGCAGATTAACACTGGAGTGATAAATGATCAGATGGTCATGTACAGGTAGAGATATTGGTGTGCAAAAGAGCAGAAAAGTAAATAAATAAAAACAGTATGGGGATGAGGTAGGTAAAAATGGGTGGGCTATTTACCGATAGACTATGTACATGATGCTGCCACAACCATGCTTTACCGTAGGGATGGTGTCAGGTTTTGTCCAGACGTAACGCTTTCCGGGGGCCCTAAGCGACCGCTGATGTAGCTCATGCCTGGAACTGGGCCTGAAAGGAAGAAATTATTAACTGTCCTTTGGCATACGTAGTTCTGTTAGAATAGGCTCACATACTACAGGGACTGTGGCTACAGTCTGAAACAGCCCAGTGACCTAAACACACAGAGATAGGTTCACCGCTTCCTGTTGACAGGCCTACATGGCGATATAAAACCACATCTTCACACATCACAATATAATTCACAACAAGGTATTTTTTGGGTTGAGCCAGCCAGACGGTTTTGTGTAAGCTGAATATAAAATGGGGGGACTTAGATGATGAAAATAAAGGAACACAAAGCCAGAGGATTGTGCCATGTAATCATTTTTACACAATTTAGCAATAAGCAGTATTACTAACCTTGTTTCAAAAAGAGCTAATTGCAGGCAGAGCTTTTAAATCTATGGGAAGGTCATGCTCTGACACTGATAATGTAATTACAGATAACCAACAAAGAACCCTAAGCAACAAAGGACAAATCTTGCACACATGCTAAAAAAAATTAAAAGTTACATTTCACTAAAAAGCATCAGATAAGGAAGCAATTGTGATGGGTCTGCACTCAAAATTATGTCACATAAAGATTACTTCATAAAAATAAAAAATAAAAACATTTTACTGAATCAGGATAGCGTACAAAGATGCTTTGGCTTAACAGACTTCTCAAGTGAGTAAGTAAAACATTTTTAAAATCAGGAACAACTTTTGTATATGAGCAACTGTAACAGTTTTGCTTCTGTCCCTCTCCTCGACCCTACCTGGGCTCGACCAGGGACCCTCTGAACACATCAACAACAGACAACCTCGAAGCATCGTTACCTATCGCTCCACAAAAGCCACAGCCCTTGCAGAGCAAGGGAAACAACTACTTCAAGGTCTCAGAGCGAGTGACGTCACAGATTGAAATGCTATTAGCGCGCATCGCTAACTAGCAAGCCATCACACCGGTTACACTCACCCCCCTTTGATCTTCTCCCTTTCCGAAGCAACCAGTGATCCGGGTCACGGCACCAATTGAAACGCTACTAACTCGCACCGATAACTAGTTAGCCATTTCACACCGGTTACACAACCAGTGAGCAGCAGTTGCTTCTAAGGTTGCCAGTCAATTGCCAATCGGTGATGTGGCTTCTCTGGTCTACCTGTATATGTTACAATCACAAATACAAATACAAAATGACAGGATATGGGAGCGGGCACAAAGGGCAATTGGGGTTATCAGGTGTGAACCATTCATGAATCAATTCCCTTAGATGTCCACTCACTTGGGTATATTTATGAATTCCCGAGATAGCTTTCCAAAGAACATCAGGCTAGGTCGTTCATACACCACTGCACTGTTTTACACCTGTTGTATCCTGTGCATGTGGCAAATAAACTTTGAAACTTGAAACTTTGGCCTATAGGAAAGAGGTGGAATCTTTTAATTTCATAAATTCATACTCTTATACAAGTACACCGTCCATATCATATTTTATAATTTGTGAGTCAGCCCCACATTATGTAGCTACTGCTACTAGTACTACTATTACATTTGATCAGCCAGCCTGGTCTCATAGACTAGACGTAACATAGTAAATGTACATCAGGGACACCCAAATTAGTATGATATGCAATGTTTGGTATGAAAACAGACAGTTACTTAAGGCAAAAAAGAAAGTAGGGTGGTTGGTCGGGGTGGATGGGTGGGAGTTCAAATCTCATCTAGGACAACATTAGCATTTTAGCTAATTAGCAACTTTTCAACTACTTACTCCTTTTACCTACTTTGCAACTGCTTAGCATGTTAGCTAAGCCTTCCACTAACCCTTTTAGCTAAGCCTTCCCCTAACCCTAACCTTAACCCTTTAACCTTTCTCCTAAACTTAATCCTGACCCTAACCCCATAACCCTAAACCCTAGCCTAGCTAAGGTTAGCCAGCTAGTGTCATATGTTTCGCAAATTTGTAACATATCGTAGGTTTTGAAAATTTGGAACATATAATACAAATTGTAATTTGTGTAACTTGTATCTGTACAGGGTGAACTCTAAATTACTCTATGCAAAGGTGTTTTATGATATTTTCTCATTTGTAATTTCCTAAGCTTCCTTGTTCATGCTTTGTCATGTAAATTAACCTTAGGATCTACATGCCTAGAATCATGTTTTGTTAATGTCAGTATTGTCTTTTAACTTAAGCGTTATGCTTTGTATGTGAATCCATTCATATTACAAAGTTATAAATAATACTTGCTTTGATATTCGCTTCTCATGACCATTCCTTGATCTGAGTCAGATAAACACATAGTACTTGATGGCACATGGTTTCATTATGATGTTAAATGGAGTGAGATATACTTTTTAATAGACTTTGATAACATATTAATTGCATAATCTTATTATGGGTCGCATGTGAGGTATATTTAATATACACATTTCCAATATTACCACATTACAATGTCTGATGATTGATTAAAATAAATGGATAATAATATGCTAGTTGGAGCTGAATTGTTAGATTTCATTGCAGCCTGATGTTATTGATCATACATTGTTATTGAAAAAACAAACTTATGTGTCACATTCTGACCTTAGCTCTTTTGTTATGTCTTTGTTTTAGTATGGTCAGGGCGTGAGTTGGGTGGGTTGTCTATGTTCCTTTTTCTATGTTGGTTTTTGCGTTTGGCCTGGTATGGTTCTCAATCAGAGGCAGGTGTTGTTAGTTGTCTCTGATTGAGAATCATACTTAGGGAGTCTTTTCCCCTGTGATTCGTGGGTGATTCTTTTCTGTTATGTGTATGTCACCTTTCAGAACTGTTTTGTTTCATTTCTCCTTTGTTATTTTGTTTAGTGTTCTCGGTTTAATAAATATATGATGAACACTTACCACGCTGCGCTTTGGTCCTCCGATCCTTCCTACTACTCCTCCTCAGAGGAGGAAGACAACCTTTACATTATGTGATTTTACATCACCTGCTATCACAAGGTTGGGGAGTTATTCATCCAATAGAACCCAGAGAGTGTTCTTCAATGGAAACTTCTCTAACATCAGATATGTACAGTGCGGTGTCGCTCAGGGCAGTTGCCTTGGGCCGTTAATCATATCTATTTTTACAAATGATTTGTCACTGGTCTTACACAAAGCTAGAATGACTATGTATGTGGATTACTCAACACTCTACATGTCAGCACCCAAACCCAGTGAGCTCATTGAAATTGTAAATAAGGAGTTACATTCAGTATCAGAATGGTTGATTAATTATGAACTGGCCTTAAATACATAAAGCATTGTATTTGGTTCAAAACATTCTCTAAGACCTAAACCTCAACTGGAGTTGTACATAAAGGTGTGACCATTGAGCAAGATGAGGAAGCTAACTCCTAGGTATAACATTGGATGGTTAATTATTATGGGCAAGTCATATAGACAGCGTCTTTATGAAGATGTAGAGTGGTATTGGGGCTGTGCTTTGGCAAAGTGGGTGGGGTTATATCCTTCCTGTTTGGCCCTGTCCGGGGGTGTCCTCGGATGGGGCCACAGTGTCTCCTGACCCCTCCTGTCTCAGCCTCCAGTATTTATGCTGCAGTAGTTTATGTGTCGGGGGGCTAGGGTCAGTTTGTTATATCTGGAGTACTTCTCCTGTCCTATTCGGTGTCCTGTGTGAATTTAAGTGTGCTTTCTCTAATTCTCTCTTTCTCTCTTTCTTTCTCTCTCTCGGAGGACCTGAGCCCTAGGACCATGCCCCAGGACTACGTGACATGATGACTCCTTGCTGTCCCCAGTCCACCTGGCCGTGCTGCTGCTCCAGTTTCAACTGTTCTGCCTTATTATTATTTGACCATGCTGGTCATTTATGAACATTTGAACATCTTGGACATGTTCTGTTATAATCTCCACCCGGCACAGCCAGAAGAGGACTGGCCACCCCACATAGCCTGGTTCCTCTCTAGGTTTCTTCCTAGGTTTCGGCCTTTCTAGGGAGTTTTTCCTAGCCACCGTGCTTCTACACCTGCATTGCTTGCTGTTTGGGGTTTTAGGCTGGGTTTCTGTACAGCACTTTGAGATATCAGCTGATGTACGAAGGGCTATATAAATACATTTGATTTGATTTGAGGTATGTTTGTTATAAAAATATGTTTTTGACACAAAAATCAATTGTACTAGTTGTTCAGGCTCTGGTCTTGTACCACCTTGATTACTATCCATTCATGCTCAAGTGCAGTAAATAAAAACCTAGCAAAGCTGCAGCTGGCTCAAAACAGAGCATTGTCTGCATAATCAAATAACATTGAACTCAGATACCCATACATACCCCACAAGACATGCCCACAAGACTCTTCACAGTCCTCAAGTCCTAAAAGAATTCACAGCAATGCACAGTTTATCGAGAGCCGTGGAACTCCCTTCCATCTCCAATTGCTCGGACAAACAACATTACCTTTAACAAATGGATTAAAAAAACAACTCACGTGAGGGACACACACAGACACACTAACACACACATAATGATTTTGTTTTATTGTTTGTGTTATTTTTTAGTTGCATCGTTTGTATATCATTCTATTTTACATTTGTGTGACTTTTGGCACATGCACATACCGATGGGACACATTGGGAGATAATAGCTCAGTTTTCTACCGTCAAGACCATGATAATATGTAGAAGCCGGACATAGTTTAAATTAAAATCAATAGATCAATATATCCTCAAGTAACCGGGAGAGAGTGAGCGGTCAGTTATACACAACAGCGAACCAATCTGTGAGTAAAGCAACGCTGAGACTAACCCAACACGTCGTGGCTTCCCTTAAAGGAAAAGACAAAGAACAACTTGGAGATGTAAATGAGAGCAATGAACAGCTGAATGATATCCAGGGAAAAAAATGCTTTCAATGCTCACCAAAACAAACAAACTGCTACAATATGTTGTTGAAAAAGTACATTGGCTCGAAAGGAAAGGAGAGTCTCTTGTCAGACATGCATACATGGAGGTCGCATGGATGAACAAGACAACAAAATTGGCCTTCTGGAAACAAAGGTGCAAACTTTAGAAGATTAACTGGATCAGCTAGAAACAGATCGTGACAAAATCATATTATCCTTATCGGAGGACGAGAAAAAAAAGGGACCTTTCCAGCTATGTGATCAAGCTAATATCGGAGGTGCTTGGCGTGGATGGATCACCGCAGGATCTTCAGCGATGCCATTGGATCAGCACAAAGCAGAAGAACGCTAAACACCCTGCAGGTGTTTAATCAAAGTCAATATTCTGAGGGCACAGGGGGAAAGGAGATTAAGGTCCAGGGCCTGTCCATTCAATTCGCCCGGAACCTGTCTACTAGTCTGAGTAAAATCCGCCAGCAATCAGACAGTCACTGGAGTAAAAAGGAATGAACTCTCAACTAAACTCCCAGTAGTACTGCAGGTATGGAAGGGCCAAGTGCTGATGAAAGCCCTGAACATTATAGGAAACATTTCCAGTTGAAAGAGAGCTCAGTGCACTGAGGAGAGGCAGAAGCACACTAGGCTACATACAGCGATGCCCAAGACTAACTTATCGTAAATTGAGACAATATTCCTTCTCCCTCCCATCAATACAATCTAGACTCTATTGTCCCTAAGTAACTGTTCTTCTATAGGAAGTAATGCTAAAATTAGCCGATGCCAATGACATACATGGACACTGAAAAGACCATTTAAAAGAGGAAATATAGCATGCAAGTCAATAATTGTCATAATTGTTATATGGATGTGTGTGTGTGTGTGTGTGTGTGTGTGTGTGTGTGTGTGTGTGTGTGTGTGTGTGTGTGCGTGCAAGAGGGCAAGAGGGTGTGAGTGGGTGTATGTGTCTGTGCACATGAATGGGAGTGTGAGGGATGGTGAATATGAATGCTTGTAGGAGGGCACGAGAGAATGGGTGTGCAGAGGCATAGGGTATATGTTGTGTGTGAATGATGGAGAATTGATGAGTATATAGATGTATAGAGGGTTGTACATGTGTTTGGAAGAAGGGAGGGGGGAAAGACAGAGGTTTGGATAAACTAGACCTTGGTGGGTAAGGTAGGGCAAGTAGGGGAGGTGGTGATACGCTTGGCTTGGGGGGGACACTTGAGGTGTGCATCAGACACTTGAGGTGTGCGTGGGGCCTCCACTCATCCCATTTTAGAAGACCCACTCACCCTAAGTAGACCCCCACCAGCCACCATACTTCATTTACTCAGCAAACTGGATGCAGTCTATCACAGTGCCATCCGTTTTGTCACTAAAGCACCTTATACCACCCACCACTGCGACTTGTATGCTCTAGTCGGCTGGCCCTCGTTACATATTCGTCGCCAGACCCACTGGCTCCAGGTCATCTACAAGTCCATGCTAGGTAAAGCTCCGCCTTATCTCAGTTCACTGGTCACGATGGCAACACCCATCCGTAGCACGCGCTCCAGCAGGTGTATCTCACTGATCATCCCTAAAGCCAACACCTCATTTGGCCGCCTTTCGTTCCAGTACTCTGCTGCCTGTGACTGGAACGAATTGCAAAAATCGCTGAAGTTGGAGACTTTTATCTCCCTCACCAACTTCAAACATCAGCTATCTGAGCAGCTAACCGATCGCTGCAGCTGTACATAGTCTATTGGTAAATAGCCCACCCATTTTCACCTACCTCATCCCCATACTGTTTTTATTTATTTACTTTTCTGCTCTTTTGCACACCAATATCTCTACCTGTACATGACCATCTGATCATTTATCACTCCAGTGTTAATCTGCAAAATTGTAATTATTCGCCTATCTCCTCATGCCTTTTGCACACATTGTATATAGACTCCCCCCTTTGTTTTCTACTGTGTTATTGACTTGTTAATTGTTTATTCCATGTGTAACTCTGTGTTGTCTGCTCACACTGCTATGCTTTATCTTGGCCAGGTCGCAGTTGCAAATGAGAACTTGTTCTCAACTAGCCTACCTGGTTAAATAAAGGTGAAATAAAAAAATAATAAAAATTTCTGAGGTAATACAACCAACCACAGTACTTAAGAGCAGAAAAACTAAAACAAATATGGGGATGAGGTAGGTAGTTGGTTGGATGGGCTATTTACAGATGGGCTGTGTACAGCTGCAGCAATCGGTAAGCTGTTCTGACAGCTGACACTTGAAGTTAGTGAGGGAGATTTAGTCTCCAACTTCAGTGATTTTTGCAATTCGTTCCAGTCATTGGCAGAAGAGAACTGGAAGGAAAGGTGGCCAAATGAGGTGTTAGCTTTGGGGAATCTTTGGGGAATCTGTCCTTTGGTCTGATGAGTTCAAATGTGAGATTTTTGGTTCCAACCGCTGTGTCTTTGTGAGACACAGAGTAGGTGAACGGATGATCTCTGAATGTGTGGTTCCCACGGTGAAGCATGTGTGATGGTGTGGTTTATTTAGAATTCAAGGCACACTTAACCAGCATGGCTACCACATCATTCTGCAGTGATACGCCATCCCATCTGGTTTGCGCTTAGTGGGACTGCAGGCTGTGTAAGAGTTATTTGACTAAGAAGGAGAGTGATGGAGTGCTGCATTAGATGACCTGGCCTCCACAATCACCCGACTGTTAAGAGAATTATGTTC
Organism: Oncorhynchus tshawytscha; assembly: GCF_018296145.1. Classification (NCBI taxonomy): domain Eukaryota; kingdom Metazoa; phylum Chordata; class Actinopteri; order Salmoniformes; family Salmonidae; genus Oncorhynchus; species Oncorhynchus tshawytscha. The sequence goes on from NC_056451.1 coordinate 16,002,088, forward strand.
TCAATGTTCATAAACTGAACTTCAATTGAACTCCTCGGTCTGCTACCAAGAATTTGTAAGATTCTTGTTGAAATGAAACAGACAGAGGCCAGTCTACGATAGTCAGCAACGTTTATTTATGAGAGCTCTGCCAATCATTTCATGTACATTGGTTTATATACTGTACCTCTCATTTCATCATAAATGTCCCTCCTCCTCTCAGACAATGACAATATAGTTTACAAGTCTTCTCTTATGCATACATACATTGCTTATCACATCCTGCAACATGTTACACAATCTACCTTAAGCCCAATAGTTTCTCCCCTCTGGGTGGGGAGACCTACTTCCCTTTATCAGTTTCACAGTGGTCACAAGTTGTCTGCCACAGTTCCTTGTCTGCTAACAGTTCCCTCTTTTCTTATGGACAAACATTCTTCCTCATTATACAGAGACAGAGTAGAATTATGTTAGATTACTATAAATGTATACATAATTTAGTCATTATACATAAAATTCATAACGCCGACCTCACCCAATTGAGATGGTTTGGGATGAGTTGGACCACAGGGTGAAGGAAAAGCAGCCAACAAGTGCTCAGCATATGTGGGAACTCCTTCAAGACTATTGGAAAAGCATTCCAGGTGAAGCTGGATGAGAGTGTGCAAAACTGTCAAAAAGGGTAGCTACTTTGAAGAATCTAAAATCTAAAATATATTTTATTTTCTGCGTTGTGCAGATTGAAAGAGGACAGCGAGGGCCGTGACCCAGTCCGTTTCTTCACTCAATGGATCCCGGAAGTCCTAGGCATAATCAACTTCACCAAGCCGCTGGAAATTGAACGCGCCCACAGAACATCAGTGCCGCAACCCCGGCCAGATGAGCCCCCACGGGCCGTCCTGATCAGGTTCCTCCGTTTCCAAGACAGAGAGAAGATACTGCAACTCGCAAGAGCCAAAGGGGACATCACCATCGATGGAAAGAGGGTCAGCCTTTTCCCGGATATGAGCGCGGATCTCGCCAGACGTCGCAAGCAGTTCAGACCTGCCGCCAAAGCACTGAAGGAGAAGAACATCCCCGGCTACCTCATCCACCCTGCGCAGATGAAAGTTCAGTACAAAGGCCGAAGCCATCTCTTCAACACACCGGGAGAAGTGCACACTTTTCTCAAAGAACTGAACAACATCTGAGCCAGGATGGTCTCTCTGGGGGATAAAATGCAGTTTGTTTGTTTTCTCTTATCCGGACTGAACTGCTGATATCTTCCGGTCACTATAATTGATTTGTACATTTTCAACTAACTAACATTTACAGGAGAGTATATTTTGGTTTAGTCCATATCCACTGGGCGAAGCAAATAAGTGGGCTTAGGCCCACTGCTTTCCCCCTCATTTATGTTAATCTTTTGAAAAGAGACTCAAGCAGCCCTTACCTTGGGCAGTAAATACTCAGCCATAAATATCTATTCACAATGTTTGTTTTCAACTTGGAGAGCTCACAGGTTTTAGTTTACGCCAAGGTTTAGCTAGTAAGAGCAAGATGGAAAGCGAGCAGCAACGTATCTCTACAAGTGTCTTCATGTTTGATTGTTGGGATTGTTGTTTTAGTCTGACAATCAGGTGGGATTTTTATTATTATTTCTTCCTTTTTTCTATGTTTATTGTTTCCTTCCTAAAGAGACACACGGGTCAATTTTGTGCTCAAACCAAAGTTGAAACATTTCCTAATTATCTGCATATGATAGATTTCCATTCAGTTACATATTTGAAACCCAACCTATGCTTAATCCACTAAAATATGTCACATTCAACGTAAAAGGTCTTAACAGCCCGATTAAAAGGAAAGGAGTCAATACATACCTTAAGAAATTAAAGGCTGACATTGTGTTTTTACAAGAAACACATCTTACAGCCAGTGAACACAAGAAATTGAAGAGGGAATGGGTAGGACAAGTTTTTGCGTCCTCTTTTAACTCCAAAGCAAGAGGAACTGCAATTTTGATAAGTAGACACATACCCTTCAGCATCACAACACCATCTCTGATCCCTCTGGCAGGTTTGTTTTGGTGCAGGGGCATATGTTTTCAGAGTCAACAACACCATCTCTGATCCCTCTGGCAGGTTTGTTTTGGTGCAGGGGCATATGTTTTCAGAGTCAACAACACCATCTCTGATCCCTCTGGCAGGTTTGTTTTGGTGCAGGGGCATATGTTTTCAGAGTCAACAACACCATCTCTGATCCCTCTGGCAGGTTTGTTTTGGTGCAGGGGCATATGTTTTCAGAGTCAACAACACCATCTCTGATCCCTCTGGCAGGTTTGTTTTGGTGCAGGGAGATATGTTTTCAGAGTCAACAACACCATCTCTGATCCCTCTGGCAGGTTTGTTTTGGTGCAGGGGCATATGTTTTCAGAGTCTTGAACCCTATTGAATATTTATGCTCCTAACTTCGATGACCATATGTTTATACAGAATGTCTTCCTTCAGGTCGCTCAAGCACCACCAGGATGGCTACTGGTTGGAGGAGATTTAAATGTTTGTTTAGATACAGTTCTTGATAGGTCCTCTGATAAACCCTCACTTCTTACCAAAGCCAGTAAGCTCACCATGTCATTCATGAAAGATCTCAATTTACTAGACATCTGGAGACAGCTGCACCCACAGGATAGGGACTACTCTTTTTATTCACACCCACACAAGACACACACGCATAGATAACTTTTTACTTTCGACACAACTGTTTCATAGAGTGTTAGATGTCAAGTATCTCCCCAGATTGCTTAGTGACCATTCTCCTCTGGTATTATCAATCTCCATTCCTACCAAGGTAAATGGAGCATATAGATGGAGACTAAATTCTACACTCCTAAAGCAACCTGAATTTTGTGCATTCATCAAAGAGCAGATCAATATTTTTACTTTGACAAACAAACCTTCCGCTCCTGACAGTTTCATTCTTTGGGACACATTGAAGGCCTATCTGAGGGGACAGATAATTTCCTATACTAAAGGGCTGAAGAGAAAACACGGTGCGGAACTGAGTGCCCTTGAATCTGAAATCTCCGAGCTAGAGAAAACCTACCAAAGAGGCCGGACTAAAGATCTATACAGGCTTTTGGTAATTAAAAAACTTAAATATAATATTCTGAACACATATCAAGCTGAGAGGGCCATCACTAAATCAAAACAGCGTTACTACGAGCTTGGAGAGAAAGCTCACAAAGTATTGGCATGGCAACTGAAAGCAGAGGAAAGTAAGAGAACAATTAATGCCATAGAAACTCTTACTAATGAGATATCTTTCGACCCTACTGAAATTAATAATACTTTTAAGAAATACTATGAAGACCTCTACACTTCCCAATCAAGCGATGATCTATCAGAGATCGACTCCTTTCTCTCCTCTCTCAACCTCCCATGCCTGTCAGGGGAAGACAGCGAGCGCCTGAGTGAACACTTCTCAGATCCTGAATTGTTGGAGGCCATTAAATCCTTACCTTCTAATAAATCTCCTGGGGAGGATGGCTCCACTCCAGAGTTCTATAAAGAACTTAGGGAGCTGTTGGTCCCCTACCTTATGGAGAGACTTAAAAAAGCCAGGGAAGACAACTGCTTTCCAGAGTCCTTCTCTCAAGCAGTGATTACTGTAATCCACAAGAAAGGGAAAAACCTGCTAAAGTGCGCCTCCTATAGACCAATCTCTCTCCTTAACACAGATTGTAAACTGGTCACCAAGATGCTATCTAAGAGACTGGAGTCATGTCTTCCCCTGTTGGTCAACCCAGATCAGACTGGCTTCATAATTAATAGATTGTTCTCCAATAATCTCAGAAGGTTCTTTGATATAATTCACCTTGCTAACAAAAACAAAATAGCTAGTGTCGCAGACTCCCCCGACGCTGAAAAGGCCTTTGATAGGGTTGAATGGCCATACCTCTTTCACGTCTTAGAAAAGTTTGGTTTAGGTACAAATCTTCTTAAGCTAGGATTGCTACCAATGGGATTACTTCCTCCTCCTTCCCTCTTTATAGGGGGAACAGACAAGGTTGCCCAATTAGCCCCCACCTCTTTGCCCTCGCCATCGAACCGTTGGCTGAGGCTATTAGAACGTGCCCTGACATACATGGCTTTGAGGTGGGCCCCCATACCCATAAATTATCACTCTTTGCAGACGACCTTATCTTATTTCTAACAAACTCAGAACACTCCCTCTCTCACTTGCAGATCCTACTACAGTGTTATAGTTCTTTCTCTGGATATAAGGTCAATTTTGATAAAAGCGAAATCTTACCGTTGTCTGTCTTTGACCATCATACCATCAAACACAAGTTTCACACAAGTTTCCTTTTAGATGGTCGCCTATGGGCTTCACATATTTGGGCATAATGGTGGATGGTAATCTGAACAACCTCTATAAACTCAATCTGGCCAGTTTGTTGCAAAAGGTGGAGGTTGACCTTTGTAAATGGATGGACTTACCTCTCACTCTACTGGGTAGAATCAATGCAATTAAAATGAATGTCCTGCCCAGATTTCTATATCTGTTTCAATCTCTCCCTATCCCTGTTCCCGCAGCATTTTTTTCCTCTCTCGACAAGCTGACCAGACGGTTTATCTGGCACGGCAAAACCCCTAGGGTTGGCCTGGATAAACTGACCCTTGATTACAGTCAATATTACTATGACATTTTATTAGGGTGACTCTCAAGGGACAATGGAACCTACCTAAGATGTCACCTATTGAACAACTCTGCCACGCAGACCAAACACTGTTCAAGACCATTTCCCGTGTATACGATGCTCTTATGTCAGGACTAACACTGCCTGGGCTAGATAAACCCCGACTTAGATGGGAAAAAGATCTGGGTATTGATCTTGATGAGGATCTATGGAGTGACCTATGCAGGCATGGTGTTACATCCACATTGAACTCCAGATACAGACTGATCCAGTTTAATTTCCTCCATCAGCTCTATATCACCCCATCTAGACTGCACAAGTTCAACCCAGATATCTCCTCCCTATGTTTTAGATGTGGCTCAGATGAAGGAACATTCCTCCATTCCACTTGGCAATGTTCAAAACTACACGGTTTCTGGCAGGGGGTATGCTATACCATATCCTCAATTCACGGGGTTGCATTCCCTTTAGACCCGGAGGTCTGTCTACTGGGTAACTTTACTAACAAGAAATGTATTGCCTTGAAATGGAAATTGGATTCCTCCCTGCCAGTTGCAATGTGGCTATCGGAAGTTAATAGTTGTAGCCCTTTGGAGAAAATCACTTACTGCTTGAGGAATAAGTTAAAGACATTTTACAGAATTTGGCAACCTTTTATTGACTATATGGAGAATCTCCCCCCACATCTCATTGATTGAATCTCTATATAACCTTCACATAATGTTTCACACGTAATGTATAATATGTAGCCTACAGCAGGTGATCCAAAGTCTCATTATTTTTTTTTCTTATTGTATGTTTGTATATATAATTATAATTATAATTATTTGTTGTTACGCTCGTCTGTTACTGTAACCTTGTCCTATCGTTGTCTAATATCTTTTCACTTTTGTTTTGAATGTTCTTAATTGGAAAATGCAAAAAAAAAACATTAAAAGGAGGTTGGTGCTTGGAATCATTGTTCTTCCTCTGTCAACCATGGTTACCTGCAAGGAAACACGTGCCTTCATCATTGCTTTGCACAAAAGGGCTTCACAGGCAAGGATATTGCTGCCAGTAAGATCACACCTAAATCAACCATTTATCGGATCATCAAGAACTTTAAGGAGAGCGGTTCAATTGTTGTGAAGAAGGCTTCACGGCGCCCAAGAAAGTCCAGCAAGCGACGGGACCGTCTCCTAAAGTTGACTCAGCTGCGGGATCGGGTCACCACCAGTACAGAGCTTGCTCAGGAATGGCAGCAGGCAGGTGTGAGTGCATCTGCATGCACAGTGAGACAAAGACTTTTGGAGGATGGCCTGGTGTCAAGAAAGGCAGCAAAGAATCCACTTCTCTCCAAGAAAAACATCAGGAACATGCTGATATTCTGCAAAGGTTGTCAGGGAAATTGCAAGATTATGTTATAATGCTTGTACTGCATTATAATGGTTGTTTTATTCGACAGAATAGAGTATTCTGTTAACTATTGTGTGTGTGTTCTACTGAGGATGGGCCTCTATGAGATAACACTGACAGAGGAGATTTACGATGTCTTTGGGTGATAAAATGGGTGATGTTTCTTCTCTATACCGTACCAGGAAGAGATGGTTCCAGTTTGGAGTCTTAACCTTGTGAACATGCTATGTATCTGTTGTTTGTCATGTAGGTTGAAAGGGGTGTATCTTGACTATAAAATAACTTTTTACTTTTGTTTTATCACTCTCAACGTATCATTAGAAATGGTGAATCATTGAAAGTCATTGCTATTGCAAAGCTCTCATTATTAAAGATTTAGTTTAAGTATAACTCTGACTTGTGTGATACGTTTGTCTCTCCTTATTTGATAGTAAAGAAATTAACCACCACGAGGTACAGGGATTGGACTGCTGAGGACTGGGGTAAAGTTTTTATTATTAAAGTGGCTAGAGATGAGTCAGTATGTTGGCAGCAGCCACTCAATGTTAGTGATGGCTGTTTAACAGTCTGATGGCCTTGAGATAGAAGCTGTTTTTCAGTCTCTTGGTCCCAGCTTTGATGCACCTGTACTAATCTCGCCTTCTGGACGATATTGGGGTGAACAGGCAGTGACTCGGTTAGTTGTTGTCCTTAATGATCCTTTTGGCCTTCCTGTGACATCGGGTGGTGTAGGTGTCCTGGAGGGCAGGTAGTTTGCCCCTGGTGATGCGTTGTGCAGACCTCACTACCCTATGGAGAGCCTTACGGTTGTGGGCGGAGCAGTTGCCGTACCAGGCAGTGATACAGCCCGGCAGGATGCTCTCGATTGTGCATCTGTAAAAGTTTGTGAGTGTTTTTGGTGACAAACCACATTTCTTCAGCCTCCTGAGGTTGAAGAGGCACTGCTGCGCCTTCTTCACCATGCTGTCTGTGTGGGTGGACCATTTCAGTTTGTCCGTGACGTGTACGGCGAGGAACTTAAAACTTTCCATCTTCTCCACTACTGTCCCGTCGATGTGGATAGGGGGCTGCTCCCTCTGCTGTTTCCTGTAGTCCACGATCATCTCATTTGTTTTGTTGACATTGAGTGTGAGGTTATTTTCCTGACACCACACTACGAGGGCCCTCACCTCCACCCTGTAGGCCGTCTCATCGTTGTTGGTAATCAAGTCTACCACTGTAGTGTCGTCTGCAAACTTGATGATTGAGTTGGAGGCTTGCATGGCCACGCAGTCATGGGTGAACAGGGAGTACAGCGCCTCTTCAACTTCAGGAGGCTGAAGAAATTCGGCTTGTCACCAAAAGCACTCACAAACTCCACAAACTTCACCCCGCTATCATCCAGAAGGCGAGGTCAGTACAGGTGCATCAAAGCTGGGACCGAGAGACTGAAAAACAGCTTCTATCTCAAGGCCATCAGACTGTTAAACAGCCACCACTAACATTGAGTGGCTGCTGCCAACACACTGACTCTACTCCAGCCACTTTAATAATGGGAATTGATGGGAAATGATGTAAAATATATCACTAGCCACTTTAAACAATGCTACCTAATATACTGTTTACATACCCTACATTATTCATCTCATATGTATACGTATATACTGTACTCTATATCATCTACTGCATCCTTATGTAATACATGTATCACTAGCCACTTTAACTATGCCACTTTGTTTACATACTCATCTCATATGTATATACTGCACTCAATACCATCTACTGTATCTTGCCTATTCCCCTCTGTACCATCACTCATTCATATATCTTTATGTACATATTCGTTATCCCCTTACACTTGTGTCTATAACGTAGTAGTTTTGGAATTGTTAGCTAGATTACTTGTTGGTTATTACTGCATTGTCGGAACTAGAAGCACAACATCTGCTAACCTCACTAACATCTGCACTAACATCTACACTCGCACTAACATCTGCTAACCATGTGTATGTGACAAATCAAATTTGATTTGATTTGAACAGCATTCTAACATAGGTATTTCTCTTATCCAGATGGGGTAGGGCAGTGTGCAGTGTGATTGCGATTGCGTCGTCTGTGGACCTATTGGGGCGGTAAGCGAATTGGAGTGGGTCTAGGGTGTCAGGTAGGGTGGAATAAATGGAAAGGAGTCAAAACTATGGTTTCCATATGATGTGTTTGATACTATTCCATTTATTCTATTCCAGGTATTACAATGAGCCTGTCCTCCTATAGCTCCCCCACCAGCCTTCACTGGTAGAGATAGAGAACAGAGGAAAGCCAACCTGCTTTTAAAGATGTACATTAGGGGAATGATAATCTCATACTCAGCAAAAATGTCATCTGAATTAGAAATTAAAATGAAAGAAAAATATATCACTATCTTAGAAAAAGCCCATAAAAATATATCACTATCTTAGAAAAAGCCCATAAAAATATATCACTATCTTAGAAAAAGCCCATAAAAATATATCACTATCTTAGAAAAAGCCCATAAAAATATATCACTATCTTAGAAAAAGCCCATAAAAATATATCACTATCTTAGAAAAAGCCCATAAAAATATATCACTATCTTAGAAAAAGCCCATAAAAATATATCACTATCTTAGAAAAAGCCCATAAAAATATATCACTATCTTAAAAAAGCCCATAAAAATATATCACTATCTTAGAAAAAGCCCATAAAAATATATCACTATCTTAGAAAAAGCCCATAAAAATATATCACTATCTTAGAAAAAGCCCATAAAAATATATCACTATCTTAGAAAAAGCCCATAAAAATATATCACTATCTTAGAAAAAGCCCATAAAAATATATCACTATCTTAGAAAAAGCCCATAAAAATATATCACTATCTTAGAAAAAGCCCATAAAAATATATCACTATCTTAGAAAAAGCCCATAAAAATATATCACTATCTTAGAAAAAGCCCATAAAAATATATCACTATCTTAGAAAAAGCCCATAAAAATAAATCACTATCTTAGAAAAAGCCCATAAAAATATATCACTATCTTAGAAAAAGCCCATAAAAATATATCACTATCTTAGAAAAAGCCCATAAAAATATATCACTATCTTAGAAAAAGCCCATAAAAATCTATACAGGGTAAAGAAGAAAATACCATTTCTGAACTTAAGCAGGAATATGAACTTTTACAAAGAGCCAACGACTACAGGTTAAGCTCAAACAAAACATACTAATTCATGTCAAATAAACCTTGGTAAATATCTTGCAGTTCTCACAAAACTAATACATGCTCAACCATGCTCAATCCCAGGACGACTCCAGGATGCTGGCCTTCTTCTCTTGCACAGTTGCAAAGAAAAATATCTCAGACTGGCCAATAAAAAGAAAAGATTAAGATGGACAAAAGAACAGACACTGGACAGAGGAACTCTGCCTAGAAGGCCAGCATCCCGGAGTCGCCTCTTCACTGTTGACGTTGAGACTGGTGATTTACGGGTACTATTTAATGATGCTGCCAGTTGAGAACATGAGGCGTCTGTTTCTCAAACTAGACATAATGTACTTGTCCTCTTGCTCAGTAGTGCACCGGGGCCTCCCACTCCTCTTTCTATTCTGGTTAGAGACAGTTTGCGCTGTTCTGTGAAGGGAGTAGTACACAGCGTTGTATGAGATCTTCAGTTTCTTGGCAATTTCTCTCATGGAATAGCCTTCCTTTCTCAGAACAAGAATAGACTGACAAAAAATAGAAGAAAGTTCTTTGTTTCTGGCCATTTTGAGTTTGTAATCGAACCCACAAATGCTGATGCTCCAGATACTCAACTGGTCTAAAGAAGGCCCATTTTATTGCTTCTTTAAATAGAACAACAGTTTTCAGCTGTGCTAACAAAATTACAAGATGGTTTTCTAATAAGCAATTAGCCTTTTAAAATGATAAACTTGGATTAGCTAACACAACACGCCATTGGATCACAGGAGTGATGGTTGCTGATAATAGGCCTCTGTACACCTATGTAGATTTTCCATTAAAAATCAGCCGTTTCCAGCTACCAAAGTCATTTACAACATTAACAATGTCTACACTGTATTTCTGATCAATTCAATGTTATTTTAAATGGACAAAAAAAAAGGCTTTTCTTTCATAAACAAGGACATTTCTAATTTACAAGATTCAACAACTGAGACATAAACTGAACAAGTTCCACAGACATGTGATGTGATCAGACAGAAATGAACAAAGAGGGGGTCAAAATCAAAAGTAACAGTCAGTATCTGGTGTGGCCAACAGCTGCATTAAGTACTGCAGTGCATCTCTTCCTCATGGACTCCACCAGATTTGTAAAATCTTTTTGAGAGATGTTACCCCACTCTTCCACCAAGGCACCTGCAAGTTCCCGGACATTTCTGGGGGAATGGCCCTAGCCCTCACCCTCCGATCCAAAATGTCCCAGACGTGTTCAATGACGTGCTCAATGGGATTGAGATCCGGCTCTTCGCTGGCCATGGCAGAACACTGACATTCCTGTTTTGCAGGAAATCACGCACAGAACGAGCAGTATGGCTGGTGGCATTGTCATGCTGGAGGGTCATGTCAGGATGAGCCTGCAGAAAGGGTACCACATGAGGGAGGGTACCACATGAGGGAGGAGGCGGTCTTCCCTGTAACGCACAGCATTCAGATTGTCCACAATGACAACAAGCTCAGTCCGATGATGCATGAGCGTTACACCGATGATGCTGTGACACACTGCCCCAGACCATGACGGACCCTCCACCTCCAAATCGATCCCGCTACAGAGTACAGGCCTCGGTGTAACGCTCATTCCTTCGATGATAAATGCGAATCCGACCATCACACCTGATGAGACAAAACGGCAACTCGTCAGTGAAGAGCACTTTTTGCCAGTCCTGTCTGGTCCAGCGACGGTGGGTTTGTGCCCATAGGCAACATTGTTGCCGATGATGTCTGGTGAGGACCTGCCATACAACAGGCCTACAAGCCCTCAGTCCAGCCTCTATCAGCCTATTGCGGACAGTCTGAGAACTGATGGAGGGATTGTGCGTTCCTGGTGTAACTCGGGCAATTGTTGTTGCCATGCTGTACCTGTCCTGCAGGTGTGATGTTCGGATGTACCGATCCTGTGCAGGTGTTGTTACACGTGGTCTGCCACTGAGAGGACGATCATCTGTCCGTCCTGTCTCCCTGTAGCGCTGTCTTAGGCGTCTCAATTTGCCCTGGCTACATCTGCAGTCCTCATGCTTCCTTGCAGCATGCCTAAGGCATGTTCACGCCGATGAGCAGGGACTCTGGGCATCTGTCTTTTGGTGTTTTTCAGAGTTAGTAGAAAGGACTCTTGTGTCCTAAGTTTTCATAACTGTTTTTTTTTTAAATTTCAGTCATGATCAGCAAATATACAACAAGATACAGCTATAAAGATTTCCATTGTTGTTACCATCCAGAGCGTCTTGCTGTAATTGACTGACACAAGGTTCAGAATTGCCATGATTCACTTATTAAACACCAGCTCAGTATGCCCTCTAGTGGGGAAGCCAGTGTGTGCGTTTGAGTGTGTGTGTGTAAACATTGAAAACAGGATTCGGTCTCCCTACTGAGATAAAATCTCTGAAGAACACCTGAGCTTGCTGAGATGCCTCAGTCGCTGTGGTTGCATGCAAAACAGCTGCTACTTTCACTCTAAGAACAGCTCTGTTGATTTCACATCTGATAAGGCAGAAGGGAAGAACATTCGCCACACCTCGGTTAAATACAAACACAGGAACTGTCCCTGAACAACCCTCAAATGTAGAACTTAAAAAACATCCACACTTGATACATTGCTACAATAATATTGAGTTCAACATGATTAACTGAACAAAACATATAATTCAAGATCAATTCATAATTTGAGCAATCAATAAGGTTAAGCAGATGATTTTGGACATTAATAGTTCATTGACATTTGCTGAGTTTTTTAAGTTAATAAAAAAATGACTTGAACTTAACAGCCAAATCCAAGGATGGGGTTAACATCTATGATCTTTTCCGGTATCAAGCATCGTAGTTAAGTCCGTGTGCTCTGAAAGGGAAAGGTACATCACATCACACCTACATGAATTGGTAATCATTCTAAAAAATCATGAATGACCTTGGTTTGAAGTGCCTGTTGAAATAGATGTGGGGGGGAATAACAGTTCAGTAGTTTTTCAAACACATTTCCAATGAATAATCTTTGGTGCAAATTGACTGCACAACGCCTGCACCTTGGAGATAAGATCACAGACGCTCACTCTGGTTTCTCACATCTTGTTTATCATCGACAGAGATCTGATTCTGATGAGAAACATCTAGTTATTGTGGACACCATTCACACCTCCTATTCCGTTTCCTTCAAAAACTGTCAACAACAACATTATCAACCATGTTGATCTCAGATATAAATGTTTATAAGGTTATAATTAGGTAAGTCTATACCACTTGCAGTGCCTTCACACCACTTTGCTTTTTCAGCCTGAATTTAATATAGATTCAATTGAGATGTGTCACTGGCCTACACACACAATACCCCATAATGTCAAAGTGGAATTCTGTTTTAGAAATGAAAAGCTGAAATGAGTCATAAAGTTTTCAACCCTTTTGTTATGGCGAGCCTAAATGTGTTCAGGAGTAAAAATGTGCTTAACAAGTCACATAAGTTGCATGGACTCATTCTATGTGCAATGATAGTGTTTAACATGATTTTGAATGACTACTTCATCTCTGTACCCCACACACACAATTACTATATCTGTAAGGTCCCTCAGTTGAGCAGTGAATTTCAAATACAGATTCAACCACAAAGACCAGGGATGTTTTCCAATGCCTCGCAAAGAAGGGCACCTATTAGTAGATGGGGGAAGCAGACATTGAATATCCCTTTGAACATGAAGTTATTAATGACACTTTGGATGGTGTATTGATACACCCAGTCACTACAAAGATACAGGGGTCCTTCCTAACTCAGTTGCCAGAGAGAAAGGAAACCCCTCAGGGATTTCACCATGAGGCCAATGGTGACTTTAAAACAGTTAGAGTTTAATGGCTGTGATAAGGAAAAACTGAGGATGGTTACTTCACTATACTGACCTAAATGAAAAGATGGAAGCCTGTATAGAATAAAAATGATTCCAAAACATGCATTCTGTTTGCAATAAGGCACTTAAGTAAAATTGCAAAGAATGTGGCAATGATATTAGCTTAATGTCCTGAAGCGTTATGTTAGGGGCAAATCCAACACAACACATCACTACCAGTCTTCATATTTTCAAGCATGGTGGTGGCTGCATCACGTTATGGGTATTCTGGTCATAGGAAAATATTGTACAATCCAGGTGTTCAAAGCTCTTAGAGACTTACCCAGAAAGAGTCACAGCTGTAATCGCTGCCAAATGTGATTCTAACATGTATAGACTCAGGGGTGTGAATACTTATGTAAATGTGATATTTCTGTACTTCATTTTTCAATACATTTGAAAACATTTCTAAAAACATGTTTTAACTTTCTAATTACGGGGCATTGTGTGCAGATGAGTGAGAGAAAAAAAACCATTTCATCCATTTTGAATTCAGGCTGTAACAACATGTAGAATAAGTCACAGGCTATGAATACTTTAAGGCACTGTACATACATAAATATAAAAAACTTCCAAGGGTATGTTCCATACGTTTAATGGCAAAATAACTGAGGACTAAATAAACTATTTATAGCAAGTAATGTGTAAACAATTTCTGTACAAAGAAATATACATGCAAAAGTCAAAATAAGTCATTTAACATTCAAAATGACGTAGTATGTATCAAATATGATGAGGTTACATCCAGGTTCCCATGTTCGTCATCCATGTCTGTACAGCTTTACACATGAATAAATAAGAGGGCACAAAATGGGACTGTACAGGTTCACAAACACATTCATTGTATCACTGTGACTACTGCCTTGACATAGACATGAAACTCTGATAACCTTTTCAAGCTTAAAAGGAAATACAGCTACTTCGTCCGCCTCTCCAGATCAATTGACCGGCACATTAAAATCAGTTTGAACTCATACAATGATTCATTTACTGAAAGCAGCTAGGTCATGGTCACCCTCAGATAAAGGTTAGGGTAATAGCGCCGCAACGCCCATGCACAATTATTGTAACGTTGGTACAATGTTGTGGGCAGTTTTTTTTCTTCTTCAAACCAAAGGCTCGGCAAAGAATGCTACCCCAAGTTTATCTTCAGTTAAACCAAGATGTTGATCATTGCAACACAATGTCTAGCAAAATACATAACTTAAAAAGTCAAACAAACTTACACAGCAATCACCACTTTGTGCACAGCTTGAGAAGAGAAGTGTTTGAAATGTTAATTAGGTAAGCAGTAACAACCAACCACTAAACAACGTTCTTACAACGCTAATAAATAAAGCCACTGTGAACCAATGTAAACATCTATCTCTAGGTTCAGCATGGTTTTCATAACTTAACATGGTACATTATAACACATTTAAAGAGAGTAAAGTACACTAAACTTTGGTATAGTTACAGAAAATAAAACAAATCAATGACAAACTGAAAGCATAAGTGCCAATGTAGATACAAATCTTTTTTCTTATTTTACATTATTTGCGAAACCTGCATTTTAGGTTTCCAAGATATTAATACTGAACTTAATACGGAAAATAGCAACACAATACATACATCTACTGCAGTACCAGGTACGTACATGCCTTTTTAGATTACGGGAACAACACACGTCTTCATAAATGGTTGCAAACATGTTAAAGCTGCAACATTGCACATGAGAAGTTAACGCAAAATACGAGTGCATTTAGAGAAGTATTTCTGGTAGTGAGGGTTTAAGTAATTTGACTGGCATGAGGAGGAGCTAGTCTCCCTCACACCTCTCTTCCATTGGCAGGACTTACTACTCAGCTAATGAAACAGCGTTTGAGACAAATTCTTCAAAATGAGAATGAAGGCAGGAACACATTATTTACAAAGTAAGGCGGATGTATCAGAAATCTAAAGAGCTTTTCCAATAGTGTTATAGCTTTTAGTTGTTTGTTTGCTTGTTTATTTCTCTGCTGAGGTCTTACTAAAATAGCATAATTGTACTAACTGTTACGGGTCTATACAATAGCAAGGCCAGAACAAAGCATTTGCCTATTTATTGTAAGTTAATCAACTACAACTACACTCAGTTTGGTCTCCAACTGGTTCTAGAAGTAGTGTTCTGAAGCAACGACCCTGTGAGGGTCGGTGGTGCTTTGTTCATATGTCGCATTCATTTTTGTTTTCATGCTTTTTATTAATAACCTTTGTTTTTGAAAAGGTATATGAATAAAGACATTTGTTTCTTCACTATACATTTTCTTTACAAAAAGTAATCTCTCATTACAAAAACAATTCTTATAATTCAACCAAAAGTAACCCGATATTACAGTAATACTATCCAAACACAAGGCTTACTCTCACTGGCTCTCGAGAAAGCTTTGTTCTCCCTGTTAGTGAAGTTTTAAATACTTTCAAATAGTTCATACTTTTGTGCAGGCATATAACCATCATCCATACAAAGGTGGGGATGGAAGGGAAGTATCTAAATCTCTTGGGGGAAAAAATATCAGTCAAAAATATTCAAAGCAGTCAGCAGTCAGCAGCAGCAGGATGCTGGGTAACATAGTTCTAATGAAGTGGCGTAGTCGGCTGAGAGAGGATGAGATCATCATTGTGATTCGGTGGTTTCTGGGTACTGTAGTTCTCTAACCTGCTCATATCTGGTTGAGGAGTCTGCTGTGAAGGAAGGTCTTGATGCTGCCCACGGGCCTAACGTCGTTCTGGTGTTTCCGCCGCTCTATGAAGGAGATGAGTCTGGAGGTGTCGATGCACCCTGGGTGCTGGTTTTGTTGCTGGTGGGAGTCCCACGGCTGCAGCCAGGACTCCTGAAGGCAAGCGGCGGCAGAAGGTCTCCGGTCCGGCTCGCCCTGTAGGAGGAGACCCACAAAGTTCCTGGCCGACTGGCTCACACCCTGGAAGTAGTCATGGGGGAAGCTGAAGTCCAGACGACAGATGTTCAGGCATGTCTCCTCAGCGCTCTCGTCCAGGAAGGGAGATGCCCCGCTCAGTACCACGTATGTCACAACACCCAGGCTCCAGAGGTCAGAGGTCAGGGAGACGGGCTGGCCCAGCACCAGCTCCGGGGCTGAGAACTCTGGGCTGCCGAGTAGGGGGTGGATGTAGTGGCCACTGTTCAGCTGGACGGCGTCTCCGAAGTCTGTCAGCTTGACCACGGGCTGGGCAGAGTTCTGCTCCACTAACACGTTCTCAGGCTAAAGGGATACACACCGATACCCACGCACATACACGCAAAGAAAGATATGATTAAGAATTTACCCATGATGGGAGTACTATCTTTGCTTAAGAACAATCAGTTAGACATCATACTGTTTCATACAGTACAAAATCACATTTAACTCCTACTCTACATGTCACAGTCTTTGTGACTCACCTTCAAGTCCAAGTGAGCTATCCTCCAGCTATGCAGGTAGTGTAAAGCTTCTAGAATGTCCCTAAGGTACAAGGCCACCTTCTCTTCAGTGAGGTTACCCCAGCTGACTATGTAGTCCAGGAGACGGCCTTGATCAGCCCTGCAGACACAAAGCACCAGAGAGAGACATTAGCCCACTGATATGGTAGATGTACAAGAGGGCTGCTTGAACATGATTCAAAAGCACAGTGAATAAATATATATAGTAATATATTGTTCAAAAGGGTAATCAATACTATTTCAATTCAGGAATTGTATTTTCCTCAATAATCATAATAAATACAGTGTGTGCGTCCCAAATGCTATCTATCCCTCTGTAGGGTACTACTTTTGATCAGTTATAGGGAATAGGGTCCCATTTGCTATCTATCCCTCTGTAGGGTACTACTTTTGATCAGTTATAGGGAATAGGGTCCCATTTGGGGCTCATCCACAGTTTTTCTAACATACATCTCCAGCACTAGCACGTAGCTGGTGGCTGTCTCGAAGGTGTCCAGCAGGCCGACCAGGTGTGGGTGTTCCAGACACTGTAGTATCCTCAGTTCCTGGAGCACCTGCTCACGCCGCATCAACCGCTTGTTGACATGTTTGGCTGCAACGGCACGCTTGCTCCCACGCTGGTCACAGCGCTTAGCCACTGAGAACCTTCCCCTGCCCAGTTCTGTGACCTCTGTGTAGAAGGACTCAAAGTTGTTCTTCCAAATCACTTCACTCCCATCATCAGAGGCCTCTGGGAAAATAGAAACATTGAATGTTAAAATGCAAAAGTACTGAAGAAGTAGTGGGAATATAGAGGATATATTGTGCCCCCACAGGAGTCTACAACTCAACTCAACTTAATGTAACTCAACAGTGACTAACCTGAGACTCTGAGGCTGGCGGAGGATGACACGCTGCCCACTACGTTGGTGGCAACACAGGTGTACATCCCATCATCCTCCACAGACACACCCATGATGAGGAGAGTTGCCTCGCCCGTGTCACTGCAGATGAGAGAAGGGAAGTCACAAGGTAAGTTTCAACAAAAGCAACATTTCCTTAAATTCAACTACAACAGAACATTGTCTTCCAACTGCTAAGTCATTTTAACGCGTTGCAATGATCACTGCAAGTCCCTCTGGACAAGAGTATCTGCTCAATGACTAAAATGTCATCACTGCCGATGTGTACCTGTAGGTGATGCTGTAGTGTCCGTCGTTGCTCAGAGTGCTGTGGTCAGGTCCTCTCCAGGTGACCGAGGCTTTGGGTCTTCCACAGACCTTACTCCTCAGAGTGACACTCTCCCCCAGGTTACAGGTCATATCACTCAGAGGCAGCAGGAACTCTGGGGGTACTACAGAGGTGACAGACAGACAGAAGACACGTGAGTTTGACTATGTCACATGCTAACTAGCCTTCCAATATACTAGCGTCCTGTCCATGGGGTGTACTTTCGTTTTTCCAGCTGCCTCACGCTACAGAAACAGAAGACAGGCTCCTTGCCCTACACACTGCTCTGGCTCAGAGGAGGATATTTACTTGCAAACTACACAATCCCACATCTGAGCTACCCAATAGACAATAGAAAGTATGCAGTACAATACAAGACAATAACAAATGGTCTTATTGAACCCCTGGATTGTGAAATTATAGATGTGTCATTCAATTACTGTATAGTAAAGCCCAAGCAAAAACATTTAAATGTATACATACCATCATAGATGTAGTTGGGGTTTAGAAGCTGAAAGAAAATATGAACACAAATAAGTTTCTTCTCCAAATTAGTTTTACCACAAAGACATGAAATAATTACATGAATCCATTAAATTAGGTTAATGTAGAGGGGCTTTAAGTCTTACAGCCATATTGAGGTTAATGTAGAGGGGCTTTAAGTCTTACAGCCATACTGAGGTTAATGCAAAGGGGCTTTAAGTCTTACAGCCATACTGAGGTTAACGTAGAGGGGCTTTAAGTCTTACAGCCATACTGAGGTTAATGCAAAGGGGCTTTAAGTCTTACAGCCATATTGAGGTTAATGTAGAGGGCTTTAAGTCTTACAGCCATACTGAGGTTAATGCAAAGGGGCTTTAAGTCTTACAGCCATACTGAGGTTAATGTAGAGGGGCTTTAAGTCTTACAGCCATACTGAGGTTAATGCAAAGGGGCTTTAAGTCTTACAGCCATACTGAGGTTAACGAGGGGCTTTAAGTCTTACAGCCATAGAGGGGCTTTAAGTCTTACAGCCATATTGGGTTTTAAGGGGCTTTAAGTCTTACAGCCATACTGAGGTTAACGTTTAAGAGGGGCTTTAAGTCTTACAGCCATATTGAGGTTAACGTAGAGGGGCTTTAAGTCTTAAAGCCATACTGAGGTTAACGTAGAGGGGCTTTAAGTCTTACAGCCATATTGAGGTTAATGTAGAGGGGCTTTAAGTCTTACAGCCATACTGAGGTTAATGTAGAGGGGCTTTAAGTCTTAAAGCCATACTGAGGTTAACGTAGAGGGGCTTTAAGTTTTACAGCCATATTGAGGTTAATGTAGAGGGGCTTTAAGTCTTACAGCCATACAGGTGATTATCAAATCAACTCTACCTTTACGGAAACTTTATTAGTCAGACAGTCTTGAGACTTGCGGTAGCCGTTTTCCATCTTATATTCCTTCCTGGTCTCCTTATCTCTCCTCTCAGACTTTCTCCTGATGCGGAGTGCTGTGTGCCACGAGGATGACTTCCTGCTCCAGACAAGAGAATGAGAAAGAAAGGGGAAAAGAGAGAGAAATAAAAAGGAAGAAAGGAAGAGAAAAGTTTAACATCTTTGTCTACTGTTTCACTTTTATGATGGCAGAGCTCATGATGTGAAAATGGAACTGTCTTTGGAATGATAAAGCTTTTCATTCATTCAGGTTGGTACATGGAGTAGCAGCAGTGTCTGTCTCTTACTTGATGGTTCCTTCGGGGAAGTCGGGGATGATGGTGGAGGTGTGACCCAGTACGTAGCCGGGGATCCAGCCCTCGGCGGCAGGGCCCTGCTCGGTGGCAGCCCGGAACACCAGGAACATGTTCTGCTGATTGGAGGCCAGCATCTGGACCACCTCTCCCTGGGAAACACTGATCTCATCCTCCTTCAGGGCCACGTAGTCCTGGGTCACCAGCATGGTGCTGATGCTGCTGCTGCTACTACTTTCACTCTGGAGGAGGGGGAGGCAGGTGAGGATGGGAGGCAGGGGAGGATGGGAGGCAGGGGAGGATGGGAGGCAGGGGAGGATGGGAGGCAGGGGAGGATGGGAAGCAGGGAAGGAAATGGAGTCAGTAAGGGTTTATAGGTATGGTTACACAAAGAGAGAGGCATAGAGAGAGACTAAACAAATTCAAATGTTATTGATTTGATTGCACATGAGCATCATGTGTTCATCTGTTTATATGCTAGAGCTCATGCACAACGAAGGACTCATTTCAAAGCGTTCATTACAAAAGGTTCAGAAAGTAGAGTGAGGAAAGTCATACTGTAGCAACTAACATCTGGTTCCTACATGTCTCATAATTAGACCTTCTCATTTGTAGAAGCGAAGACAAGGTATCCAGAAGTCAGAGACAGAGGAGAGTTAACACAGAGTGGGTGTCTCTCAAAGACAGTGAAAGTAGAGAGGAAACAGTCCGTTTCATGAGAGAGAGCCTGAAATAAAGTTTGAAGTGAGGCCAAATGCATTTGGTGTGAGTCAAATGTATTCAGGGGCAAGGCAAGGAGAGAACGGGAACAAGGATGTGTCATCAGTCCCACAGAACCAAGACAGAAACGAAGCAGCATGGTCAGAGCAAGAGCTAAGAGAAAACAGGAGACGGCAAGCGTTTCTTTTTACATCAGAGCTCCTCTTCTTGCAGGCAGGTGAAGTCAAATATCAATCTTCCATTATATCAGCATTCATTTGCATTTAACCCATAAATGCCTCGATGGTTTTTCAGATCAGACCACAATAGGCTGAAGCAAAGGGACAGCAAAAATTCAGGTCATGTCTAGAAAATGTTAGAGCCAAGACAGAGCTGGGTGTGTGAAGTTAGGGACGCAGAGGCAGAGAGTCATACTGGAAACACTTACCAAGGGAGAGGACACCAACATACCGTACAGCAAGCTACTTGCTAGTTACTTGCTAGTTACAGCAGTTAGCTGCTGTACCAGCCAAAAACATACTGTTAGTAGAGTCTGAAAGACAGCAGGAAGGATGAAAACTCACACCATAGGCAAGTTAGTGTACTTAGATAGTTTAGTATGCACTTGTGGTTCCGATGACCCAGGAGAACTTCTGGTCAGTCAGTAAGGTTAGTAGGGACTAAGCCGGACAGAAGCCTGGGTCTCGAGTAGGGCTCTTACCCCGTTACTCTGCGTGGACTGTAAGGACTGCTCACTGGTGGAGGAGCATGTGCTCATGCGGTCTATATCCTTGCTGTGGGTAGAGTGGCGGTGGCTGTGGCTCTCCCTGTGGCCTAGGGTCGAGTCTCCACTATCACTGTGGTAGGAGAAGGAGCCAGGCCGGCTAGCTGGGGAGGCTGGGACCGCGGTGGACCAGAAAAAGGAGCCTTTCTGGGCTGGGCTGCCCGGGATGAATTCCTCCTTTATGGGGCAGGTCAGTGGAGAGACTGCCCCTACCCGAGGCTTGGCAAGATTCAGAGGGGCCACAGCCAGCCGTGGGATGGGGATCTGAGGGTCCTCCCCAAGGTAGCTCTCCTTGAAGCTGCCCTCAGCAACGCCCAAGGACTTGCCATTGCTGTTGGTTCTGCTGCGGGGCCGGGGACCCTCCAGCACTCGCATCTTGGGGACATCTTGGGGCCCCAGGTCCCCCTCTGCATGGTCAGGAGGACAGGGGGTCTGGGAGGAGGAGGAGGGGGGTTGTCGGGACCACGTACCTGCTGTTCTGTCCAGACCGTCAGACCCCGGGGGGTGGTGGTGGTGGACAGGCTGTGGGATACGGGAGGAGGGCTGGGGAATGCGCGAGGGCCGGCGACTCTGGGGGCCACACAGAGAGTTACTCCCAGGGCCCACTACGGAGCTGCTGCAGCCACCTCCTGCCAGGCCACTGCTGCTGCTGGGGGCCCCCAGGCCTGCTCCACTTGCCCCCACGTGGTTCCTCTGGTACTCGATAGGGGATGTCAGTGCTGGGGGACACAAAAAGAGAGACAGACAGAAAGAGAGAGAGATAGAGAGAGAAACAGACAGAGAGAAAGAGTCCCCTCAGTGGTATGAGTACACACTGTCTAGCTATGAAACAAAAATATAAAAACATTCATTTTGCATTCCAGTACATCATGCTATAGTTCATATTATGGTGTGCTCTAAACACTTATTTTCTCAGAACGTTGATACATTCTATTGAATGGATGACTACACAGGGAGACAGATGAAACATTGTAATCATATGATATGATTATGCTGCCACCTGGGAGAAGCTAGCATAATATCACTACACAGTTACACAGATGAACCGTGATGTGTCTTTTTTTACCATTGAGAAAGTTGCGCTGGCTCTCCAGGATCTGGGTGATCTGGTGGACCCACATCTGGCTGACTCCAGGATTGGCTGAGTGCATCACGTAGGTCTCCACACCGCCACTGGATGACCGGGAGGTCAGGGTGAACTTACAGGGGTCATCTGGGCTCTCCTCCAGGCCCAGCCAGCTCACCTGAACACACACACACACAAGATATAGGGGAGAGGAGGGGATGTGAGTGTTTTCAGAATTAGACAACTATTCAAATGACTTTGGCCCTTAAGGCAATTACTATCCCAGCAATGTCCAGCCCAAAAAAATCCATCCACTGTAATATGATCTAAGTGGATTGATTAGGGGAGATGATCACGATCGATGCCCCATACCTTGACGCTATTCTTGAAGAGGTATCCCGGTTGGGAGTAGCCTTTCTTCTTGTCCAGGGGCTCACTGAAGATGACGATCTGTTCGAAGAGGAAGACCCTCCTCTCCTTCATCCGTGTGAGTAGCCCCCCGTCCTGATCTGATACCATGAAGGTATCCTGAAGCAGCAGTCTGCCTTGGGCCACAATCTTGCCCTGCATGGGGGAATACCAATGTATCGCCTGTCTGGTTAAATAAAGTTAAGGCCCAATGCAGCCGTTTTATAACCATATCAAAATATTTCTGGGTAACAAGTAAGTACCTTACTGTAATAGATTTCCATTCAAATGGGCAAAAGTAGCTTTTAGCAAAACTGAAAACTAGCTGTTATTGGCAGAGAGGTTTGAAACTTTGTTATTGGTCGATTAACCAATTTACACATGGTGATGTCACCATGGAAAGCCAAAACTCCAACACATGCAAACCTGTTGATTAGAAGGTTATGTGTAGATTGTATTTTGAAATCAAATTTGTTCACACTTTTACAATGTCAGTTTAATATAAAAAACAGGAAAACAGAATTTTGACTGAACTGGGCCTTTAAATAAAATACATACAAATAAAAGGAGAGAAGACAGACTCAGACTCATTCTTAGCCACTCAGATGAAATATGCATATTATATGCATAATATTATATAATACAACGAGTGAAAATAGAGAGAGAGACAGCAAACCCAAGCCCTTCTCCCGTGTATCATATGATCCATGTGACTTAACGGCTGAAATCAAATTCAAGTAAGCTATTTTGGAGAATTTGTGACCTTCTAAACTGAGCCAGATCGAACTGAAAGACTACATTCTCTATTCCCTGAATAAGATAGAGCCCGTGAGTCTTACGTCAAAGCCTTGGAGACGCCCAACGTTCATCATGTCGTTGCATCTTTTGGGCACAACACACATGACCTCCACTGCTTTCTGGGAGAAACAGAGAAGATAGAAAACACAATTTTAGAGGGAAAGAAAACATAATATATTATAACAAGTATAACTTTTAGATAAAAACTAAATCATAGCAATATTAATGCTCGTCCATGTTATTAGGGGTGGAAGGCCATCAAATCAAACCCATATTGTAGTTCTTACCTCCAGCTCAGTGGTATCTACTGCAGCCTTTTTGGAGAACTTGAGTAAATCCTTCAGCAGGAGCTGGTACTTCATGATGCGCTGCACAGGCTTAATGAGAAGATCAGTGATCTGGAGTCTGTGGCCCAGACGCTGCTTGAGCTCCTAAAATACACAGGGAGCCATTAGATTTAGTTGCACACAGTAAAAACAAAGGACTGCATAAAAATATAACACAAGGTATGAGAACAGGAAACAATGAGGCTCTTATGATGAAATATGTGCTCCGTTCGAGAGACTGGAATAAACCCCCTTGCGGGGTATGTGTGGAGGGAGTGTGTGTATTCTTACCTCAAAGTAAGTGTCTATGTACTCAGACACGATGTGCTCCGATTTGGGCTTGTTCTGACAGTACACGATGTACATGTGTAACCGTCGCTCCTAGCAGGAAAACAAGGAAACAAAACAAGGGAAATGGTGAGGAAGTGGTATTATGGTCCATGCTATCTGGAATCCTTGGGATGTCTGTACCCCGTTTAATTTAAAATGAGGGATTATCGTTAAGGTTGGGGGTTAGTGTTAGGGTTTAGCACTAACCTTGTTATGATGCACAGCGACATCCACTATTGATGGTATATTTTGGCCAATGAAAATCATCAAATCGCTCTTACTTGTTTGACGAACAGGGGAGCCAGCCTATCAGGATCCTCCAGGCACTTCTCTAGCTCACCCAGGAAGAATCTGTGGCCAATCAGAGAAGAGTATGAGAAATATTACTATGATAAATACACTAATATAAAAGTCAAACTAATAATAACGCTAGTACTGTAGGTAGGTACTATTCTCGTCTTACTCTCTATGCCAGTCGTAGATCTGGTGGATATTCCCAAACACTATCTTGTCTTTTCCCCTCATGTCATCTGGCACGCCGTCCTCCTTCATTTTGCTGATGTAGCCCTGAAGGGGAGATAAGATATTCAGGTGACCACAGGACTAGACATAGTGCCAAACTCAGCCAATACTATTCCAATGCCCTGTCCACAAACAACCTTTGCCCCTTAGGGCACTTGTGGTGATCTGATCTGATAGGTATATGCACTACATGTATGTTTAGAGGGCAAGGTGGAGCTGTTACCATATTGATTTTACCTATACAGTTCATTTCGATGTATATGGAGAGCCTCGGGGTCGTAAGGATTAGAGATTGTTTTGTGGACGGGACCTAGCACTTTGACCAAGTCTAGAACGTGAACAGAGTGTGATGGAGAGGAGTGAGTCATTGATTATGGGCCTACAGTAAAGTAAGAAACAACGTGTTCTCACCTCCACCACTGAACCCAGGTCTCTCACGTAGTCCCTCTCTGTCTCCACCAGCTCCAGTAACACATAGCTGTAGGGAAGAGAGGTGAAGTAAACAATGAGAGGATTGTTTAGCTAGACCACCACAGGAAAGTTTTATCTGATGGCTCAGGGCATATTGTAGGCTTTGAGACCCTAGAAATAGAATTACTAGAAAGGGCCCAACACCAGTCCATCCATTACGGCCTCATTGGCTTGAATGAGGGCGACCCTTCTAGTCATTCTGTTTCTACATATGAGACATGGAGGAGTGAAACTGAACTCACTGGCGTCTTTTGAGGAAACCCGACTTGCGCTCGTCCATCTCATCGATGGGGGAGGAGGAGGACAGGAGGGAGTTGTCAGAGGGGTTGAGGGAGGGGCTGCTGCTGTCCCCTTGTTCCACAGAGAGAGAGCTGGGACGGTCCTCCAGGGACTGAGAGAGAGAGAACTTACTGTATATTCATTGTACACATGCAGTGAGTAAGCAGAGATTCTCCATACAATCACTGTGCGAGCAGATAGAGCAGTGGTGTTGCTGCTATGAGGGTGTGACAAAGTATGGCAGCATTAAAGTGCTGTGCCAGGTCTTATGAAGAGAAGGAGTCAGTTGGTGTGGTGACTCAAATGGTGGGCCATGGCACCACAGATGACTGGTGGGCCATGGCACCGTCACACGTCACATCCACCCTGGCACCAGACTGGCCTGAGCTGAGCTGGCAGTGTGTGTGTGTGTGTGTGTGCGTAGCTGACAGCAGTGTGGTAGACTGATGGATGGCTGTATCTTACCATCTTACTCTTGACCAGCTCCTCGATGGCACTGACCAGCTCAGCCGCACTGGGTGTCTCTGAACTACTGGGTCGGCCCGATAGACGAGAGGCCGCCTGGAAGGGAGGGAGAGAGACAGAGTCAGACAGACACAGAGACAGAGACAGAGGCAGGAGAGCGAGCGTAGAGAGAGCGTGAGAGCAAGAAAGAGAGGTGTGTGGTTTAATGTTCAAATCAAATGTTATTTATCACATGCGCCAAATACAACAGGTTACAGTGAAATGCTTACAAGCCCTTAACCAACAATACAGTTGTAAGAAAAGTGTTAAGTAAAAATGGATAAGTAAAAAAATGTGTATATATATATATATATATATATACACACAGTTGAAGTCAGAAGTTTGCATACACCTTAGCCAAATACATTTAACTCAGTTCTTCACAATTCCTGACATTTAATCAGAGTAAAAATTCCCTGTCTTAGGTCAGTTAGGATCACCAATTAATTGTAAGAATGTGAAATGTCAGAATAATAGTAGAGAGAATGATTTATTTCAGCTTTTATTTCTTTCATCACATGGGTCAGAAGTTTGCATACACTCAATTAGTATTTGGTAGCATTGCCTTAAATTGTTTAACTTGGGTCAAACATTTTGGGTAGCCTTTCTCAAGCTTCCCACAATAAGTTGGGTGGATTTTGGCCCATTCCTCCTGACAGAGCTGGTGTAACTGAGTCAGGTTTGTAGTCCTCCTTGCTCGCACACGCTTTTTCAGTTCTGCTCACACATTTTCTATAGAATTGAGGTCAGGGCTTTGTGATGGCCACTCCAATACCTTGACTTTGTTGTCCTTATGCCATTTTGCCACAACATTGAAAGCATGCTTGGGGTCATTGTCCATTTGGAAGACCCATTTGCGACAATGCTTTAACTTCCTGACTGATGTCTTGAGATGTTGCTTCAATTTATCCACATTATTTTCCATCTATTTTGTGAAGTGCACTAGTCCCTCTTGCAGCAAAGCACCCCTACAACATGATTCTGCCACCCCTGTGCCTCACGGTTGGGATGGTATTCTTCGGCTTGCAAGCCTCCCCCTTTTTCCCCCCAAACATAACGATGGTCATTATGGCCAAAAAATTATATTTTTGTTTCATTAGACCAGAGGACATTTCTCCAAAAAGTACGATCTTTGTCCCCATGTGCAGTTGCAAACCGTAGTCTGGCTTTTTTATGGCGGTTTTGGAGCAGCGGCTTCTTCCTTGCTGAGCGGCCTTTCAGGTTATGTCGATATAGGACTCGTTTTACTGTGGATATAGATACTTTTGTACCTGTTTCCTCCAGAATCTTCACAAGGTCCTTTGCTGTTGTTCTGGGATTGGTTTGCACTTTTCGCACAAAAGTACATTCATCTCTAGGAGACAGAACGCATCACCTTCCTGAGCGGTAGGACAGCTACGTGGTCCCATGGTGTTTATACTTGCGTACTATTGTTTGCACAGATGAACATGGTACCTTCAGGCATTTGGAAATTGCTCCCAAGGATGAACCTGACTTGTGGAGGTCTTGGCTGATTTCGTTTGATTTTCCCATGATGTCAAGCAAAGAGTTTGAAGGTAGGCCTTGAAATACAACCACAGGTACACCTCCAATTGACTCAAATTATGTCAATTAGCCTATCAGAAGCTTCTAAAGCCATGGCATAATTTTCTGGAATTTTCCAAGCTGTTTAAAGGCACAGTCAACTTAGTGTATGTAAACTTTTGACCCACTGGAATTGTAATACAGTGAATTATAAGTGAAATGAACTGTCTGTAAATTGTTGGAAAAATTACTTGTGTCATGAACAAAGTAAATGTCCTGACCGACTTTCCAAAATAGTTTGTTAACAAGAAATTTGTGGTTGAAAAACAAGTTTTAATGACTCCAACCTAAGTGTATGTAAACTTCAACTGTATATAAAAAAAATATATATGTTTACACTACATTTGATTAATATTTTCTGGAAAGTATCTGTCACTGTATTAAAGATGTTTCTACATATTACAGCACATGATGACATCACCGCATCATACATTCATTTCTTAAGAGACGCTCACCATTGACGTGTTTTGACACCGCCCAGCATTCCAAATGACCCCATAAGGAATGGGTGTGGTCTCCCTAATCAGGGCCAAATAGGGGCCTAGTGGGGCCAGGCTAGCATGGAGGATACAGGGGACGAGGCGGGGGTTGGGGTTGGTTGGAGCAAGGTTCTGAGCACTGGAACCACAGCGGAGCACATGACTGAACAATGTAT
This sequence comes from Oncorhynchus tshawytscha, assembly GCF_018296145.1. NCBI lineage: Eukaryota > Metazoa > Chordata > Actinopteri > Salmoniformes > Salmonidae > Oncorhynchus > Oncorhynchus tshawytscha. The sequence goes on from NC_056451.1 coordinate 16,030,050, forward strand.
ATGTGCTGTTAAATACTCCATTACAACAGGGATAACCCGGGCAACAGGCCAATCACAAGCACAGCTAGTCTGGCTAAACAATAGCAACAGGCTAAACAAGGCCAGGTCTTTAAAGGGGTAGTCAGTCAGTTCTAGTCAAACTTCACTAACTACAACAAATGGAGTATTCGTCACATCCGCAACAATAGTCCTAGAGAAACATAGGGCAGCGAGGGTGAGGAGAGCATGACAGGATGGATGGCTGGGAAGTAAAATAAAGTCAGGGCTGGTTGGTTGGTTGGATGTGGGAGTGTGACTAGAGCGTAGGCAGTTACATGGAGAGGTACGGGAACTGAGACAAAACAGAGGCAGAACAAAAATCAACATAAAGCTATGGTAAATTTAAAGCAAAGTTAAGAAAGAAGAGAAAACAATGATATTAGTGTCAAAGAAACACCTATCGCTCTAGTTACAATAACTGTTCTGTGATGATGAATGAATGAAGCTAAACTGCATAGGTATAAAATATCTACCTCTTCAGACAAACTGGTCTAAAATAAATACATTCATTGATTTACCAATGTCTCTTTTTATTTTCCAAAAGATTTTACAGGAAAGATGATTGTCCCCTCTTTGATATACTCTAACTAAACCTCATGGAGGCCTGTTAAGTGTGTGTGAGTGTGTGTGTGTGTGTGTCTCACCTTGTCGTCCTGAGAGTCAGCCTGCAGCAGGCTGTGTTGTTGGATGGCCATGGGGGGAGGTAGGGGTACAGCATCAGCCCCCTCCTCCCCCTCCTCCTCCCCACAGCTCTGCATCCCAGAGGAGGAGGACTTGGACAGAGTCCCACTGCTCAGCCCCTCGTTCCTCATCCTCTGTAGAGGGACAACGACAACAGAGCTTACAACTACATAGAACACAATCGGCTCAAAATAAAGGAGAGAAGGAAATTAGGGAGATATTTCATGTTGAACAGGTAATGTAAAAGAGAAAGAAAGGAAGTGATATATGAGTGATAGGGGTGACCAATCGAACGGACCTCCTCGATGGTCTCGTCCTGTGGCGTGGCGGCATTGTCGTCCGAGTCTTTCTGGGAGCCGGCGGAGTCTGCGTTCTTGCTGCGTCCGTCGCGGTTCTTCTTGTGCTTGTGGGCCAGCTTCTTGATGTGTCCGTCGGCCTTGCCGCTGCTCAGGCGCCTCACTGGGCTGGTCAGCCACTTCCTCAGCGTGTTGCCCGGTCGCTTGGGCCCTGGGGAGCTGTGGAAGCCCAGGGTGTGGCTGGCGCCAGGCTGGATGGCATCGTTACTGGACACAGACAGGGTGTCTGCATGGGAAGAGACATGGAGAGAGAGAGAGAGAGAGAGAAGGAGAGAGAGAGAGAGAGAGAGAGAAGGAGAGGTCAGTCACAGTGCACAGTATCTTGGGAATGGGTCTGAATTCAGCTATGAGGGTAGCAATGAGATTAGATGCACTTTTGCAAGGTACTTCATTACCTAGGAGGCATAATTATTTAAGTATCTATACTCAGACATTCCATTTTAGTACATGTTGGTTAGAATGGAGCATCGCATCCTAACATTGTGTGTCCACCCTCTGCATTGAAGTGTCTATCAATAGACGTTCCTCCTTTGAAAGTGAACTGGATGAACCTCATTTTAAAAACCATGGAATGCACAATATTATATAAAAGTTGCATAAGCTATTCTATCTGTGTGTGTGTGTGTGTGTGTGTGTACTTTAGGCTGAATGCCCACCACCTCCCTCTCCTGTGGTTCTATCTCCCCTGAGAGGTGTGGGATAGGACTTGGCTGAGGCTGTGGGTTTAAATGTGGTGCAGTGTGGGGTGCTTCTGCTGATGTAAACTGAGGGATGCTACTCAGGGTGGATAGATTGCCCAGGTCCCGGCTTCAGAGAAATCTTGTATCCTTCAAAAACAGAACTTTTGATGAATAGACGGATACGTAGTGCATTCTCCATGTGTTTCTTCTGTCTCTGTGTGGCCGGGTTCTTAGCCCACTGACAGCAGTAGAGTAAAGTGACCAGTGAGTTGACCTCTGTGTTCTCACCGGTTGGTTCTGTCTCTCAGTGAGTTGACCTCTGTGTTCTCACCGGTTGGTTCTGTCTCTCAGTGAGTTGACCTCTGTGTTCTCACAGCAGTTCTGTCTCTCAGTGAGTTGACCTCTGTGTTCTCACCGGTTGGTTCTGTCTCTCAGTGAGTTGACCTCTGTGTTCTCACCGGTTGGTTCTGTCTCTCAGTGAGTTGACCTCTGTGTTCTCACCGGTTGGTTCTGTCTCTCAGTGAGTTGACCTCTGTGTTCTCACCGGTTGGTTCTGTCTCTCAGTGAGTTGACCTCTGTGTTCTCACCGGTTGGTTCTGTCTCTGTGTGGCCGGGTTCTTAGCCCACTGACAGCAGTAGAGTAAAGTGACCAGTGAGTTGACCTCTGTGTTCTCACCGGTTGGTTCTGTCTCTGTGTGGCCGGGTTCTTAGCCCACTGACAGCAGTAGAGTAAAGTGACCAGTGAGTTGACCTCTGTGTTCTCACCGGTTGGTTCTGTCTCTCAGTGAACTGAACTCTGTGTGACCAGATCCTCCTACTGATCTGATCTAACCACAACAGCTTCTGACAGGGCATGATGACCATCCTGGACGGGTCAGGGTTCCCCAACAATGCACCACTCGCTCAGTAAAAATAACATGTACCTACAGTATGTTGCCATGAGAAAAGACAACAGGCCTTTTAAAGAATCTTAGGACTTCTAACACTGAGAAACAAATCAATTCAAAACAACAACATATGACCCCATGATTATCATGTACTGATCGGGCCTTTGACATGTACTGATCGGGCCTTTGACATGTACTGATCGGGCCTTTGACATGTACTGATCGGGCCTTTGACATGTACTGATCGGGCCTTTGACATGTACTGATCGGGCCTTTAGACTGATCACACACGTATTATTAACAGGGTGCTGCTGCACTAGTGCATCGTGGGTCATAGTGGGTCTCAGCAAGGATAGAGGAGCGTGTGACTTTTCTTTTTCATTTGTACAGTGAGACTCAGGCCAAAAGGAGGATACACCCATGGCCATGTCGAAAGGGTTTCTCTTAGCAGCCAAGAGCAATCTCAGGAGATGTTCTCAAGCCAGGCCATGGATGATTTCATGAAGTTCTTACAGCTGTTTTCCTAAAGCTACAGCACAGTAAATTACTTCCATACTGTTTCAAAATGTTGGCTGAATGGTGCGCCAGATGAAAGACAGTGTATGAATAGAGTTAATAACCTTCCCTTCAGTTTTAATTCATCATTCCATATGGCACTATGTTTGCTACAATCGTTTTGATGTGCATGCAAGGGTGCCATTTTCACAAAATGATTCAAGGTGTCATTTGACTGCTTTATGATTTCACATTAGGCCTGCTGAGATGGTCTGGGGCTGCATTTCATTGGCTCAAGCTTTGATACAGGCAGGGTTGGATTATGACATCATGACAGTCTAACGAAGTCAAATGGCACTAAATGATGTCACAATGGGACTGCTGAGGGTGATCTGAGGCTGTCAATGGCCCAGGCCTTCATTCGTTCCTCAGACACGGTTGGATTAGACTGACACATCTCTAGACCTACAAAGAGCCCAGGAGCAAATAAGCCCAGGAGCCTTTTGGGGCTACTTCATCCTCACATTTAGCCATACTTTTTCTCAAGATGGTGTGCATTGACATTGGCGTGCAGCACTGCAAACTCCCAACCTGGTCCAGAGTTGGCATGGATATCACACCAGACGAGTTGAGACATGTGGTGGAGAGAAGGGAGGAGTACAAGACCTCCATCCTGGACTCCATAACCATGCCTGACGTGGACTGCACCATCTTGGCCCTCGGGGGGGCATTTCTGGTCATCTGCCTGGCTCGCCTGTGGCTCAGCAGAAGGAAGTGGACAAGGCAAGGCCAAGGGAAAGGAGGACTGCTCCAGTGTCAGGCTAAAGGGGACAGCAACAAGGCTGTTCTGATGATGGAGCTTCAGGAGAAGGTTCTGCTGAGGATGGAGGGCATGGAGCAGCGCCTCGACGCCATGGAGGACTTCATCAGGTCAGTCTCAACTCTTAGCCTCATGCGTATCTAAATGAAAGGGTGCTTGGTACCGAAAATAGATCACGTCAACTATAGATAAGGGCCAGAACTCACTTCCATATAAGATGAAATTGAAGGTTAAAATGTTCATCTCATAGCGACATGTATTAATGGACCACACTGATTGGTACGTTTCATCTTGTGCCTTCCTTAGCTGCATGGGGAAGAAGAGGACCATGGAGAAGACAATGTACGGCAAGCAGGAGGCTGCTGGTGACAAGAGCAAAAGGGATGCCCTGCTCTTCTCTGACTGCTCTGACAACTCCAATTAATGTCTCAATACCTGTTTATGGACACTGTGCATTTCTTTAAAAATACATTCAACTGATTTGAAAATAAAAGATTGAAAAATAAGTAGCCCTTCCTCTCCTCTTTTCACTTTGTGGGGAATAGCATTGTATGTAGTTACAGTTATATTCTGATAGACACTTCACATCTTCACATCTTTCGTGACAGCGAACATGTGTGTCACAGGGTGGGGTGGATGGTGTGTTTTAAGGGGGATCACAATCCTTAGTTAAAATGGCTTCAGGAGACCTATATATTGTAGTATAATATCCTCCTGATATAAAGCATGTGTTCGCTCTACTCTCGATCTAACCCAGCTGTGGGAGTCCGAGCCAGAGAGCCTGAGAAGATGAGGTGTTCACACAGCCCTGTACTCTAAGTCTGCAGGGAAGAACCGAGGGCTTTCAAGAGACGTATAAATAACTCATAGCAGCCTACCATGAAAACCTGACTCTATTTATCAAATGTGTCACAATATTACTGACATAAAGGAAGGAGCCATTACGGGCTGTTTCAGTCATGCTTCAGGGTCCTATCGACCAAGTGGAGCAGTAGAAGGCTAGCAGGACCATGTGTTACAGTAACACTGGATGTGTACAGCAGACTCTGCCAGACCCACTAGGCAGACACCTCCAGCCCAGCCGTACCCAGCCCCATCCTCCATTCTGAGGGGAGGAAGGAAACAGGCATCAAATCTCCACCTGAACAAACCTAGCCTTCTAGTACACCACAGAGACAGGGCTCAGTGTGTCCCTCCCCATAGGCCCACCTTCCCTCTACATACCTGAGGGAAGTACACTCATGCCACGGTGCCCAGTAAAACTTTCCTTCCCTCTAATACTGTACAGTGCTGTCGCACAGTGTATCAGTGTGATTACATTGGAGACACACAAATAACTTACTCCTTGTCCATATTGTCTCATCTAGCTGGCTAAAAGGGTACAGTTATAGTATATCTCTCACATTTAAATCAAATGCTTTTGAACTCTTCCATTAAAAAGCCCTGTCTGCCAGTGGGTTAGTGGCAGGGGGGCAAACTCAGTCTGGTGCACAGTTCTACACATGAGTGTGTATCCACTCCACATATTGAGCAAACAGGACAGAGGCATGCAAGGGGCCTGACCCCTGGTGTAACAGCGCTATTTGAGAGTAGGTCTGAAAAGCTCTCACAGGCTGTGGGCAGCCCATCAATCACCTCAGAAAGTGGGCTACGGGGTATCATATACTGTATGAAGGAAAAAGAACTAGCCTGGCTGACTGGGACACCAAAAGTATTTTCAGTGAAGAACACAACATAACTTCTTTTAATATTGTATTTGTACTCATGTATTTTTGTGCGGTTGAGACAAAGATGTCCAAGACCAATTTCCCCTCAGGGACAATAATGATGATCTGATCTTACAGTCCTGTCACAGCTACAAAGCAGCGTCACTAGCTAACTTTGAAGTGGTGCCCTGAGAGGTGCCTCCTGGGGCGAGATATATTATTGGTTTGAGAGATCTGCGTGTCCTCGTAGACGTAGACAGTGATTTAACAGAAGGAGGGACACCAGCCTTGACACATTCCTGTCCATTGTTTATTCAGCAGGGTGTAAAATAACCCCAGACATCACAGACATGCCCCCTGTGGGACACTGTCTCTGTGTCCCAAATGGCACCCTTTTTCTTATTTAGTGCACTTCTTTTGACCAGGTAGTGCGCTATATAGGGGATAGAGTGCCTTTTGGGATGCAGCCCGTCTCTGGGTAGTGGGTAGGAAAATAAGCACTGTGGTGACCTCACTCTGATCTCCCGCCAGTGGGTCTTCATCACTCACCTCAGTCACTGAGCTCACTACTGATACCTGTCCCAAACCCGGGTCTGCTGTGACTATGTGAGCCCGCTGAGCTAAAGCCTAGGGATTAGGAGACACAATAGGTTCTGGCATGACACATGCAGTACGTTCAAACACATGTAAATATGGTATCCCTGTCTGCTTAGTACATTTCAGGTCACTATCAGCAGTAGAGTATGAGACAGAATGGGGGTGAGGAGTAGAGCTGTCATGGATTTTGGATGACAGTAATTGACCAGACAAATGCCCGCAGTCACCGTAATAACCGTTTCAATAGCAAAAAATTAATTATAATAATATCTATTTATATTTCACTTTTGTTTTCTCCTCTCCTCCTCTCCTGGCTGCATGTGCTGCCATATCAATAGAACAGGCGTCCTCAATCAAGTCAATGATGGCATAATGGCTGGACTGGCAGCAATTGAGAAAGTACATATCGATGCAAACCAGGATGTAAAAGCAAGAAGTAAAAGCAGGAAGTGTACCATCAATATGTGCTGTGATTTGTTGATTCAACTCAACTGATATTACAAAAAATACATTCCATTGCATGAGCCACATCATGAATGAATATTCTACATTATCATGGAAATGATTGCATCACAAGTAGGGCTGTCAGCCGCTGATTGTCAAGCAAATAGCTGTTTGTCCCTCGGTAATTGACCGTTAATTAACCTAAACACATTTATCATTTCCTGGCTTCCACACATAGTCTACAAACCACTAATGCAGACTTTTGGAACATCTACATTTAATAAATCCATGTAATATAGCCTACACCTTCACAATAAATTGATTATTTATTTTAGACAGGTTTAAAGAAACATGATATAAAGTAAATGTAGTCTATTTCAGAGGAACAGAATAGCATAATCTGAGTTGTCCTTATGTTAGGTCCTGATCTGGCTATGCTATATGGTTTTGGGCTACACTAGTTCATTTAGCAGACAAGATTTGCTTAGATTTCCGTGGCATTATTTTATAGTACGAAGAATACAATTGAACAAAGCGGAATAAAATAGATAGGATATTTTCTCCAAACTATTTGAGGGAATGTGCACATGCGGCTCTTCTGTGTTGAGGGGTTAACAAAGAAACAGGTACTCCTATATGTTTAATTTAGAGTTATTACGTAACTCTAGTTGTGGTATTTGAGTTTTAATACATTCTTAGGCTACATGACACGACTCTAATGATGATTTGAAAAAAGTTGCATTAAAGCTGTGTGCTCCAAAGCACCTCTCACATTTCTCTCCTTCACCTCATCGAGTCTTTCTCAAAACTGCGCGCAAATCCTTATCCAATTCCGAGGAGCATATTGAAGATATTGGAACAACTGTCCACATTTACATTTCGTCAGCCAACAAGATGAGTAGGCCTAACGAACAACAAAAGCACTAGCCTATGTCAATCTACTATCCCCCATAGTACAAAAGTTGACCTATTCTATTTTTGGGCGGCAGGTAGCCTAGTGGTTAGAGCATTGGGCCGAAAGATTGCTAGATCAAATCCCAGAGCTGACAAGGTAAAAATCTGTTGTTCTGCCCCTGAACAAGGCAGTTAACTCCCTGGTGGGCTGTCATTGTAAATAAGAATTTGTTCTTAACTCTTGAAACTAGGGGGCACTATTTTCATTTTTGGAAAAATAACGTTCCCAAAGTAAACGGGCTATTTTGTCAGGACAAGATGCTAGAATATGCATATAATTGACAGCTTAGGATAGAAAACACTCTAAAGTTTCCAAAACTGTAAAAATATTGTCTGTTAGTATAACAGAACTGATTTTGCAGGCGAAAGCCTGAGAAAAATCCAATCAGGAAGTGACTCATGTTTTGAAAGCTCTGCGTTCCGATGCGTCCCTATTGAGCAGTGAATGGGCTATCAACCAGATTCATTTTTCTACGTATTCCCCAAGGTGTCTACAGCATTTTGACGTAGTTTCACGCCTTTATGTTGAAGAATGACGTAAATGACTACATTGCGTAAGTGTCCGACTGAGGGCTCTCAGAGTAATTCTTGCATAATAGACAGAGGTAGCTATTTTTCCTCCCGGTCTTACTGAAAATACAGCTGTCCCGGTTGATACATTATCGAATAGATATTTGAAAAACACCTTGAGGATTGATTATAAACAACGTTTGCCATGTTTCTGTCGATATTATGGAGCTAATTTGAAATATTTTTCGGCGTTGCCGTGACTGCAATTTCCGGTCGAATTCTCAGCCAAATGTGAAGAACTAACGGAGTTATTTCGGCTACAAAAATAATATTTTTGGAAAAAAGGAACATTTGCTATCTAACTGGGAGTCTCGTGAGTGAAAACATCCGAAGCTCATCAAAGGTAAACAATTTAATTTTATTGCTGATTTTCGTGACCAGGTTGCCTGCTGCTAGCTAGGCATAATGCTATGCTAGGCTATCGATAAACTTACACAAATGCTTGTCTTGCTTTGGCTGTAAAGCATAATTTCAAAATCTGAGATGAGGGTGATTAACAAAAGGCTAAGCTGTGTTTCAATGTATTTCACTTGTGATTTCATGAATATTTTCTAGTAATATTTTTTGTCCGTTGCGTTATGCTAATTAGTGTCAGTTGATGACAATTCTCCCGGATCCGGGAGAGGGAGTTCCAAGAGTTAACTAACTTGCCTAGTTAAAAAATATATATATAATAATTCTGTGTGAGAAATAAATATTCCAAACATAGTCTGCAACAGTTGTGGGATGCGATAGATCCCAAATTAATACAACCACTATCAAAAACAACTTTTTACTCAATGAGGCTGATCCTGTTGTTCTGCCCCTTAACAGTTTAAAATGTTGATAAACTATTCGGCTATTTATGTCTTCACATTATAAGCGCAGCAATGTGCACATAGAAGTAGGCTATACGCACAAAAGTTCCATTAGCTAAAAAACACCATTATCAAAAGTGACCACAAAATGTGATTATGCATGAAATGCTTTTATTATAAAGGTGCATTTTTATGGTGTAAATGATCTTCCCCAAACTTGAAACTCACACGCTGTGTATGTATGCCAGTTAGGCTCTACACCCATTGAAAAGCAGATTAATGTGCTTAATTGTAAGAAGTTATTTAGCCACTTTTGTGATACAAACCTTATCAAAACATATAGGCCCATGGGATAAGCTACATAAGGTGTGGGCCTATGATTTGAAAAAGTCGCAAAAAAAAGGCATGCATTGTTTCTTGCCTTACCCTGGGCATCATTCACAAGTGATAATATTTAATTCACAAGTGATACGCTAATATTGTCACTCATCAGACTATTCTCGATTTAATCTTGTCTTTACATGTGGCACAGTCCCATCCAATCAGAGAGTAGTGGCTCACTGTCCTCTGTCACAATTGGATTAAGATGTCTGGCCCACTTCCTGGGAAACCTAACAGGGCTCATCAGACACAGGACAGGAGGGCACACAGGCCAAGCCAGCTGTGTGATGCAGTGGGTGATACTGTGTCTGTCTGTTCTCCTCATGTCTACAATAACAAGGATATCAGCAGAGGGGTGGATCATCACAAAGCAAGGATCAATCAGCTGGCTAACATGAATACACATTCAGATGTAACTGTTGATCAGAAAGCTATGGGTTATTGATCATGTCAAGTTATTCATACATTTCTATTTCAAGTCAATCTTTCTCTATGAGCTATACGAACTATGGACTTTTTAAATGGGCGGCAGGGTAGCCTAGTGGTTAGAGCGTTGGAGTTCAAACCCCCGAGCTGACAAGGTACAAATCTGTCGTTCTGCCCCTGAACAGGCAGTTAACCCACAGTTCCTAGGCCGTCATTGAAAATAAGAATTTGTTCTTAACTGGTAAAAAAAATAAAAAGATGATTCAGGAAAGTAAGCTGGCTAACTATTTGATCCTGGTGAATGGGCGAGGAGGAGGATAGGGTTTGGACAGCACTGAGGTGGGTGGGATGCACCAGGAACAAACACAGTTACTACAGCTGTATATACACGGTTTGTTCCGTCAACAGGTAGTAACATGGCTGAGTCAATCAGTCAGCCAGCCAGCCTGCATGCCTTCCTGCCGGTCTGTTTCTCTGTCTGTCTGGTTGTCTGTGTCAGTCCCACATGTGACTCAGAAGCTCTTAATCTAGTCCAAAGTGTGCCAGCTTTAATATGGTATTTCAATCGTTTTTATGCACCAATATAATCCACTCCATAACACCCATTCAATCAATATAATAGCCTACTGTACTTATCCCCCAGGCCGTCACATACAATACAGACGTTATTGTTGATATGTACTCTACAGTAGGCTGTGAAAAAAGGTATGCTAAAGGTATGCTGCAAAATCATGTCAACAATAATTAAATGTATTGCTTGATTATACCAATGATCACAACAATAACAATCCATTACAAAGTTGGAGCCTGTTCTACACTGTTAATGGCCTGGAACACTGAAAGGACTGGTTCTATATAGGTCCTATACAGTATCGTTACATACCCAAATCCAGCAGCCAGAATTTGCAGTTTTCTGAGGGTCCCGCTTGAGAACTCATATGGTACAGAGGACTAACAGCAAAAATAGACTGTATTCCATTTGCCATGGCAACCTGCCCTGGTACTCTTCAAGTTCTCACACTGTTTAAAATCCAATTCTTCAAAATAATTTTAGAAAACATATACAGAATCATGTAGTTTAAGAAAAAGCTATAGGAAGAAGCTGTATCCTCTAGCTCAGATGAGATCAGTCTGCTGTGTTAGTGGGATGGGATCTGCTCTCTCTTCTCTACTCTCCCAGAGAGTGGGCTGTTGTACTGTGAGGGCAAGCCTCCTCTGTCCCAAAGGAACATTCAGAATCAGACGGCACACTTTACCGTAAAACCCCTAGTAGAAGCTCCAGCCCTCAAACAGCATGGGCTCAGCTTCCACAAATCAAATCAAACTATATTTGCCACATGCGCCGAATACAACTAGTGTAGACTTTACCGTGAAATGCTTACTTACAAGCCCTTAACCAACAGTGCAGTTCAAGAAGAAGAACATATTTACCTAAAATAAAAAGTAATAATAAAAAGTAACACAATAAGAATAGCAATAACGAGGCTATATACAGGGGGTACCGAGTCAGTGTGCAGGGGTACAGGCTAACTAAGGTAATCAATACATGTAGATAGGGGGCGAAGTGACTATTCATAGGTAACAAACAAACAGCGAGTAGCAGCAGTGTACAAGAGGGTGGTGGGGGGGTCAATGTTAATAGTCCAGTGGTGATTTTTATAAATTGTTCAGCAGTCTAATGGCTTGGGGGTAGAAGCTGTTAAGGATCCTTTTGGTCCTAGACTTGGCGCTCCGGTACCGCTTGCCGTACGGTAGAAGAGAAAACAATCTATAACTTGGGTGACTGGAGTCTCTGACAATTTTATGGGCTTTCCTCTGACACTGCCTATTATATAGGTCCTAGATCGCAGGAAGCTTGGCCCCAGTGATGTACTGGGCCGTTCGCACTACCTTCTGTAGCACCTTACGGTCAGATGCCGAGCAGTTACCACACCAGGCGGTGATGCAACCGGTCAGGATGCTCTCGATGGTGCAGCTATAGAACCTTTTGAGGATCGGGGGCCCATGTCAAATCTTTTCACCTCCTGGCGGGGAAAAGGTTTTGTCGTGCCCTCTTCATGACTGTTTTGGTATGTTTGGACCAAGCAGTATGTACTGTAGAAATGTAGCATATATAGTCACAGCTTTACTTCTCAGCACAGTTGCAATGTCCTTATTTAAGCAAAGCTCAATACACTTAAGAACATTCAGTAGTGTGACTGACTGTAGCTGCCTCTCACACATTTGTACAGTCAGATCTCAATCTACCCTGCAGTGCATACAGGGCTGGAGGAGTAAACAGACAGCCCACACAAACTCTCCCTGTTCAACTGTGTGTTTTCTCATCAGGATCTCTGGGCACTAACCACAGCCTGTTTCCTGTAAGAACCAAAACACACAACGTGCACAACACACACACACGTGGAACACACACACACGTGCGCCACACCAAAAAAGCTAAGGCCTCCCTGGTACCTTTGAGAAGGTAACCGTTTTAAGCTGAATCAGCAACTGAAGGGAGGTGTTTGCTATTGTCTCTTTAGCACATTTTAGAAATACGCTAAACTTATTGATGGTCCCTATTCCCCCTACTGTACACTTCGGTCCACACTGCTCTAGCTGGGGATAGTCATGGTGGCATTTCCTCGTCCAGGGATCCTCAACTAGATTCAGCTGCGGGCCAATTTTTTCTTGGGCGGATGGTCTGGGGGCCGGAACATAATAAAAATATATATATTTAAAATGAAAACTGCCCACAAGAAACTTAAACAGAAAATATTTGCCAAAAAATGAAACCTTGATTACATTTGGGAACATTGTCCTGCGTAGGGTGCAGTCTTTCAGATGGGATGTTAAAAAGGGTGTGCTGACTGTGTTCACCCCGGTTTCATGGCTAAATTCCCAACCTGGCCACATTCCATCATGACCACCTAATCCTCCCCCTCATTCCTAATTGGCATATAATCACTCCTCACCTCTCCACCTGATAGCTGATGTGTGGTGAGAGTTCTGGCACAAAAAATGTCCGCCATGCATCACTGAGGTGGGTGCTACACATTGATGGTGGATGAGGGGAGTTTCCCCCTACTATTTAAAGCGTTTTGAGTACCTCAGTTGCTAGAAAAGTGCTATATAAATCCAATCAATTATTATGAATTATAATTATTTGTATACGATCACCAAATTCTCTCTATTATGTATGGGAATACTTGGGAAAATATTTCCAAAATGTCAATCACTTGGAGCTGATCTTCTGGTGTTTTTACAGTCTTTTATGTCCAACAATGAAAATTCAACAAAAAGATAAATATATACATATATGATGTTTTGGGGCCCAGAAAACTGGGAGGGGGCAAATAAAACCACCCGCAGGCCTTCAGTTGGGGAACCCTGTCCTAGTCCATGGTCCTGTAGTTGGAAAATACAAAAATATCCAAAAAGCAGTAGCTTTGTCTAATTCAGTTTACAAACTTAATTGCAAAAACATCACAGGAGTCACATCAACAGCATTTTCTGAGAACTTGTGGGGTTGACACAAGCTATGACAGCTACTAATTCACCACAGGCAACCAGCCAGCAAGGGCTTTGTTCTAAGTCCAAGGGATGGGGAATGCAATGAGGAAAAACAATGAATGAATAGTCTTCCTGTGAGTTAGTGAGACACATCCATCCATCGCCTTCTACAACTCCCAGACGTTTACCAGGGCAAACCTCCTGCTCACAGGCTGCACTCATTCTGGCCCAGCCATGCATCTGGGTGACAGCACCAGTCGGGAGTAGGAAGAGGAGAGTTCCCAGATCTTCCCACCCATACCCCTAACCCGTCCACTGCCCTGAGAAAAAGGCCTAGGCCTACATGCTCTGCTTCAAGGACAAAGCACCACAAAGACAATGGGAGCACCAAGGACATATTCATCCTCCTAGTTCTAAAGGAGCCCTGCTGAGGGGAGTCTTCAGTCTGCATAACAATTCACTACAGAAAATAGGAAAGCTATGGCACTGTGCGGGTATAAGAACGGACCGTCTAAGAAGTTCTGATGCTCCTACAGGCGCTCAGGAAAAACATGGGAAAAAAGCACACATGAAACTTGAAGGCAGCAGAATAATAAAGAACTGGATGGGAAATCCTTAAGTTTGTTATTAGTTGGAGAAGACCATCCAAGTGTGTGACATGCATCAAACACTACCTGGTTTAAGCCAAAATACAGGATTCCCCACTCCCTTATAAAATGATGAAGAGCCTAATGTTTAGGAAACCTATCAGCATATCATTTTTTCCTTTATTTAACTAGGCAAGTCAGTTAAGAACACATTTTTATTTACAATGAAAACCTACCGGGGAACAGTGGGTTAACTGCCTTGTTCAGGGATAGAACGACAGATGTTAACTTTGTCAGCTAGGGGATTTGATCCAGCAACCTTTCAGGTTACTGGCCCAACGCTCTAACCACTAGGATACCTGCCGCCCCAGGTAGCCTTGGCCGCACCATGGAAACCACCAGTATGTAGTACACAAACATCAGCTCTATCTTATTACAGACCAGGACAGGAGGAGGGCGGGCCATCTGACAGGAACAAAGCTTTACTGAGTGACTCAGTCATGACAGAACAGAAGCTCCAAGTGCCACCCAGGTTTCTTTGATCTCATCCCCTGGGGTCTGGAATGGGGTCAGGTCATGGAGCTCAATAACTACTTCTCCTTTGAAGAAAGATGAAGAAAAACCAGTGTCCAGTCAAAAGGACAGGGTCATATTGAAGGCCACACGGTAGCAAAACGTTTTGCAACAGAAAACAAAAATGCGTGTGTTTTATATTTGACAAGTTCAGGTAGTCTCTACCTGTTTCAGTCAGTTATCTTCTGTTTGGTGCCTGACAAATATGAACCATGAGAGACAGGCCACGTATGCATGTATGAATTCCCAGAGTTAGTCATGTCTATATGAATTCCCACAGAATAATGTAGGTGGTAATCAATATGTTTTCCACAGCAGCACGTGAGTCATCAACACTTCCTCTACAGACTGCAAAACAGGGAGCACCTGGAATCCTTCACTGGCTGCAAGTACACACTCGCCCACTAGAAACCCCCTGGGACCAAGGTACAGATGGTGCATGTGTGTGTGTGTGTGTGTGTGTGTGTGTGTGTGTGCGCGCGCGTGTTACAGACCTAACGGTAGATTGACGCCAGACATTTTATTTTATTTTTTTACTTTAGCTGAACATATCATTTGATCTCCAGCACCTGCTTAGAACCATATGATGTGTGCATGTAATCATTTCCCGTACTGTATTCCAGGTGCCTCACAACAGCAAGGCTGACAGTGTGTCTATGTATCTGTGTCTGTGTGTCTGTGTGTGTTCCAGCCTTCTCAGTCCCAACATCAAGGCCTACCTTTGTGGTGGTGGTTGAAGAGTCCTTCCATCTCCATACTGGAGCGTGAGTGAGCGATGCAGAGCATGGCACAGGGCACTATGCCCTCCTGGGCAGGGGAGCGGTCCGTGGTCCTCACCAGGCACCAGTCTGGCTTGTCATGGAGCCTCTCCAGCACCTCCACTGTCTGACCCCTCCGTACAGTCAGCTCAGAGCTGCTGCCATTACTAGCCACAAAGTCATGGATGACCACAGTCAGCTCACAGCCACCAGAGAGCTGGAGAGAAAGAGTGATGAGAGGGAGAGAAAGAGTGATAGAGAGGGAGAGAGAGGGAGAGAGAGAGGGAGCATGTCAGACTTACTATAAACATTACATGACATAAAGGAATAGTTTGAGGTTATGAAGAAACAGCCTGAATTTATTGATGTTTAGGAGCAGTATCATAATGAGGGTGTGAATTATAACTATATGTCATTAAATGGTGAGATTCTCAGGATGTACTAATCAGCAATAGCGAGTCTATTATTAGCATGTCAACAACTGAGTTCTTATATGGGTTTGAAGGTCCCCAAGTCCCCCTGAGAATTGCTGATTTGCCACATGTCAGTCATTCCGTTTTCCCAGACCCAGTCTCAGTCACAACGCTAGATTAAGAGCTTATTCTGATGGCCATCAGAGCAGTCACTCAGCACTGTGCAGGCTCCAAACCAACCACATACTGTAGCTACTGTAGCTCAACTGTACTGAGTTGTACTGTAAATGTCATGTCATTCTGGTGAGTCACTCGCCACACATTCAGATGCCTCAACATGACCCAAGAAACGCTCTGACATTCTAAAGCAGTAGATGCAGGGGGAGAAAATGTCCATTAAACTGCCATATACAGTATTCCATTCAAATATACATTGACGATGATGGGCACATCAGGGACGTTTCAAACAGGGAAATTAGTTACAGGAGAATGACGATCACCCTCGGCAGTTCCACACTGACAACACGTTCTTCAAATGATTATCAAATTAAACCAATTAAGGACTCCAACCAACATCCCACCAACATGGCTAGTTAGTAACTGCTAGAGATCCATACATACCCATTGGTAGTGAGGCAAAGCCAGAGAGTTCAAAAGCTGAGCCACCGGACCCGAGTTTTTATTGTCCTCCATGATTCTGTCCTCTGTCCTCTTCTCCTTCATACTCTGATGCTGAATCTAATCCATCGACAAGACACAAGGTTAACTTAACCCTGAACCACACTGACCTGAGGTAACGCGCAGGCCCACCTACTCTCATATCCCGCCGCCCGATGGCCCTACGATGGTATCTAGGTACTATATACCAGAGCCAAAGTACTCCTTTCCTTGTCTACTGTACCAGCTGTGCCTTCTCCAAGGAGAGGCTGGAGATATGACACTGACACAGAGAGTGGTACAGCTAGTGGGAGGCTGACACACTCGTTGACGCGTCGCCGACACACAACTCCACTCTGTCATTGCCTCTCACAGATCTCACAACACCAGGCGAAGAGGCAGAGAGCGAGAGAAAGAAAGACAAAGAGAGGGAGGCAGAGAAAGAGAGGGAGAAAGGAAAAAAAGAGAGAGCGAGAAAGAGAGTTGACTGAGTGATTGTGCCCTGTATTAAAGGAACCACGGCCCATTAGTGGACATGAGAGGACACAAGGACTCTCCCTCATCACCTCTCTGTGACCTTGACTGACCCTTTCTGTGTTGTTTTCTGTACCCTGACAGAACCAGAGCTACACTGTGTCAGGAAGGACACTTACAGAAAGGGACATACTATGCATGTCTTCCAAATGTCACCATATTCATTTTGCTGTGCATTATTTTTTGACCCGGAGTGCACTATAAAGGGAATAGGGTAGCATTTGGGACTCAACCACTGTGGCTAAGTCAAATTGAACCTAATTCCTTGATTTAGGAGCATAGCTGCATAGAGCAGAATAACTGCAAGTCCAGCTTTGGCAGGGAAACATGGTCCCTAAAGAGGCAGAGTGTTTGTGTGAGAGAATATAGCTCTGACTGTGAGTAGGAGTGATGTCCTTCTGTGCTGTTATTGCCTGATAAAATCACACTATCTGTTCCTTCCTGAAGACGAGCCATGTTTCTCATGTTCATCTCTGAGATGGAAAGGAAAAGTCTAAAAGTCTAAATGGTTCACAGGAAGCCAGTCCAAATTAAAATGATGTCTTGAAATACTAATTTCTAATTGACTTGTCTGGTTGCGGTCTCTCCTAAAAAGGACTGGAATAAGAGGCTACCGTTTGAAATGCTGTTGAAAAGACGTCTCTAGAGTCTAACGTGTCAAATGATACTATGAAGATCTCCGCTGTTCCACAACAAAGACCAACAGCCCTAACCAGGGATTGTAGTAGCAGACCATTGTCTTACATCAGACTCCGGAGTTGGCAACGTGTCGTATTTGAATGGCGTAGCTGTTGGGAGGCAATGGGCAGCATCTGATGACTCACCTTATCGCTGTCCAGTGTGTTCTGAGAGGTACGCGAGGCGATTGAGATGGTGTCTGGCTGACTGCTGGCATCACCCTGGCTGTCCAGGTCATCTCCATGACTACAGAGGGACAAGAGGAATCAAGACAGGGCGGGGCAGCTCTCACAATCAAATACTGTTGGGGCACTTTAATGTTAGGTTGTGCTGCGGTACTGACGGAACAATAACTTAATGTATAAAACCAATGTCCAATGCAGTCAGTCCTGTATGGTCTGTAAGAAAGGCTGTGAGAAGTGATGAGGTTGATACAAGGTGCAGTACTGTACTGTACCTTCTGCCCTTGTGTTTGACTGTGGTGGCCTTGGGGATGTGAATAGGCTCCTTCAGGGCTCCTCTCAGGTGGATGGTACGCTCCTGGATCACCTCCCGGATGTGTTTGATCCAGTCCTGCTTGTTCTCTATGCTGGACGCCTGAGGGGACAGACGGACGGACGGTCAAGACAGACGGGCGGGCAGAAAGATCCCAGTCCACACATTCCCAATATTTCGACACGATCTATGATGCGACACTAACTACACTCAGAGCTGTTCAGTCAACACAGTCAACCCTGATGCCTTCATCGATGCGTTCACTCCAATGCTTACTATTTTTTACCAGAGTACATCGACAGAACACACATTTTGTCATGTTCCTGTCATTCAGTAAGACCCTTTCAATCGATTACAGTATGTTTCACAATTGAGGAATTCCGAGGAGCCATTTAAAGGGCCCTTCAGTGCTGTGTGAATGAGTGGACACATAATTAGCATACGACTCACTCATGTCTTCATGGGAACTATGCAACAATAATCAAGAGTATGCTGCTGTTATATAACGGACAGATTAAGATGGGCAGTCTGCCATTATATAGTGTGTATAATATATACATACCATGTGTGTGTGTGTGTGTGTGTGTGTGTGCTGTGACTCATAACGCATCAACACGCAGATATGTTTCTAAGTGCATGAACTGTTATGCAAATCTTCGAACTTGAATACATAGGCCTGGTAACGCCCACTCAAAGAAATATGTTTTGGGCGGAATTGTAGGAGTACATTTAGTGGTCATCAAATCTTAGTGGGTTGAACTTAAATCTTTAAAACACACAGTAACACCCACTTAAGGGAATACGTTTTGGACAAAAGTGGGAGTAAATACATAAATATTCATTGTGCTTGATTGTGTGCTGGGTTACTGTTAAGTCAAAATGTCCCAGTTACCTTCAGCACCATCTTGTTGTCTGAACTGGGGGTCCTCCCAACCCAGAGAGCAAACTTACACGGATCCCCCTCCACATGTTCTGTGACACCAAGCTCTGAAGTCTTAGGAGCAGAGACAACACAAAAACAGAGTTAGAGAAAGAACAGGAAAGGAAGAGAGTAAATATAGGGTTGATAAAAAAGTATTGGCTTGAGATCCGCGCAGACAACTATTTGGGTAAATCATTCATTGATGTGAATGGGAGACTTTCATTTAAGTTAAGCGTGCAGATCTCAAGTTCCAGCCATTGTGATGAGAGAGTGGACAGGTTGTGCTTACAAAGAGCTTGCTCTTGTAGAGGTACTTGTTGCGTCCGTTAGAGTCCTTGACCTCCTTGCTGAAGACCAGGGACATCTCAAATAGGAAGAGGTGGCGCTCGCGTCCCTTACGGATCAGAGTCTTGGGATCCCACACCTGGAAGGACTCCTGCAGGATCAGCTCTCCTTGGGAGTCAATATTCCCATCGAACCCTGGAGGGGGGAAGAGGAGGAGGAAGAGAGGGGACTGTCAAGTCACTTGATTCAAATAATAATTTGTAAAGCTACACTACAGTTCAAAAGTTTGGGGTCACTTAGAAATGTCCTTGTTTTTGAAAGAAAAGCACTTTTTTTTGTCCATTTAAAATAACATCAAATTGATCAGAAATACAGTGTAAACGTTGTTAATGTTGTAAATGACTATTGTAGCTGGAAACAGCAGATCTTTAATGGAATATCTACATAGGCGTACAGAGGCCCATTATCAGCAACCATCACTCCTGTGTTCCAATGCACATTGTGTTAGCCAATCCAAGTGTATCATTTTAAGGCTAACTGAGCATTAGAAAACCCTTTTGCAATTATGTTAGCACAGCTGAAAACTGTTGATTTCTAGGCAGGGTTCCTCTGTCCAGTGTCTGTGTTCTTTTGCCCATCTTAATATTTTCTCTTTATTGCCCAGTCTGAGATATGGCATTTTCTTTGCAACTCTGCCTAGAAGGCCAGCATCCCGGAGTCGCCTCTTCACTGTTGACGTTGAGACTGGAGTTTTGCGGATACCATTTAATGAAGCTGCCAGTTGAGGACTTGTGAGGCGTCTGTTTCTCAAACTAGACACTCTAATGTACTTGTCCTCTTGCTCAGTTGTGCACCGGGGCCTCTCACTCCTCTTTCTATTCTGCTAAGAGACAGTTTTGCTGTTCTGTGAAGGGAGTAGTACACAGCGTTGTACGAGATCTTCAGTTTCTTGGCAATTTCTCGCATGGAATAGCCTTCATTTCTCAGAACAAGAATAGACTGACGAGTTTCAGAAGAAAGTTCTTTGTTTCTAGCCATTTTGAGCCTGTAATTGAACCCACAAATGCTGATGCTCCAGATACTCAACGAGTCTAAAGAAGGCCAGTTTTATTGCTTCTTTAATCAGAACAGTTTTCAGCTGTGCTAACATAATTACAAAAGGGTTTTCTAATGATCAATTAGCCTTTAAATGTGATTTACTTGGATTAGCTAACACAACGTGCCATTGGAACACAGGAGTGATGGTTGCTGATAATCGGCCTCTGTACTCCTATGTAGATATTCCATAAAAAATCTGCCGTTTCCAGCTACAATAGTAATTTACAACATTAACAATGTCTACACTGTATTTCTGATAGATTTTATGTTATTTTAATGGACAAAAATGTTGCTTTTCTTTCAAAAACAAGGATATTTCTAGGTGACCCCAAATGTTTAAATGGTAGTGTATATTCCATAAAAGCTTCCTGTGAGTTAGCCCAGCCTGCTCGACTAGGAGCTAAAAGGAATGTCCAGTAGGTCAAAGCCTAGTCCTCCTACAACAGATAAAAGGGGAAACCCTTAGCTAGTTCTATGTATATTTACTCCTACCGTCCATCATGCTCAGGTGCATGGCGTCGTTGGCTCTCTTGGGGACACTGAGCATCACCTCCAGACCATCCTTGATCTCCCCCTTCCCCTCCTCACAGCAGGTCAGCAGCTCCTGGAGAGGAAACACACACACACACACACACACACACACACACACACACACACACACACACACACACACACACACACACACACACACACACACACACACACACACACACACACACACACACACACACAGAGAGAGAGAGAAACAAACACAAAACTTTAGTTGCATTTCACAAACCTCAAGGTCCAATGAAAGATAAGGCTGTGAAGGACTGTGTTCCATGCAAGGTGCAGTTTAGCTTCCAACATTGTAGCTTTGTTGACAACTAGCGATGTGTTCTACAATAAACAAGATCATTATACAAGCTGGATTACAGAGGGTGAGAGAACAGAGGGATTTTATTGCATGACATAAGTATTTGATCACCTACCAACCAGTAAGAATTCCGGCTCTCACAGACCTGTTAGTTTTTCTTTAAGAAGCCCTCCTGTTCTCCACTCATTACCTGTATTAACTGCACCTGTTTGAACTCGTTACCTGTATAAAAGACACCTGTCTACACACTCAAACAAACAGACTCCAACCTCTCCACAATGGCCAAGACCAGAGGAGCTGTGTAAGGACATCAGGGATAAAATTGTAGTCCTGCACAAGGCTGGGATGGACTACAGGTCAATAGGCAAGCTTGGTGAGAAGGCAACAACAGTTGCCGCAATTATTAGAAAATGGAAGAAGTTCAAGATGACGGTCAATCACCCTCGGTCTGGGGCTCCATGCAAGATCTCACCTCGTGGGGCATCAATGATCATGAGGAATGTGAGGGATCAGCCCAGAACTACACGGCAGGACCTGGTCAATGACCTGAAGAGAGCTGGGACCACAGTCTCAAAGAAAACCATTAGTAAGACACTACGCCGTCATGGATTTTAAAATCCGGCAGCGCACGCAAGGTCCCCCTGCTCAAGCCAACGCATGTCCAGGCCAGTCTGAAGTTTGCCAATGACCATCTGGATGATCCAGAGGAGGAATGGGAGAAGGTCATGTGGTCTGATGAGACAAAAATAGAGCTTTTTGGTCTAAACTCCACTCGCCGTGTTTGGAGGAAGAAGAATGATGAGTACAACCCCAAAAATACCATCCCAACCATGAAGCATGGAGGTGGAAACATCATTCTTTGGGGATGCTTTTCTGCAAAGGGGACAGAACGACTGCACCGTATTGAGGGGAGGGTGGATGGGGCCATGTATCGCGAGATCTTGGCCAACAACCTCCTTCCCTCAGTAAGAGCATTGAAGATGGGTCGTGGCTGGGTCTTCCAGCATGATATCGACCCGAAACCCACAGCCAGGGCAATTGAGGAGTGGCTCCGTAAGAAGCATCTCAAGGTCCTGGAGTGGTGGCCTAGCCAGTCTCCAGACCTGAACCCAATAGAAAATCTTTGAGGGGAGCTGAAAGTCCGTATTGCACAGCAACAGCCCCGAAATCTGAAGGATCTGGAGAAGGTCTGTATGGAGGAGTGGGCCAAAATCCCTGCTGCAGTGTGTGCAAACCTGG